>NC_046681.1:674642-1349285 GCF_009870125.1 Drosophila pseudoobscura | reverse complement strand
GAAAGCTTTCTTTATTACGTTAGTTTGACTTATGTGTTTTTAGAGCTAAATCGATCTAAGCTATCTGTGACAACCCTAGGATCAATATGTCTATACGTTTCTTTTCCAATGTGTGTGTGTAATATTTGAATCGGCTTATAAATGGAAACGCAAAAATTTCTATGAAATTTAACTTCTGACCTTTTGATATGTACATTAATAAAATCCGATCATACTAATTTTAGAAAAATGGAATCCTTTAAACAAAATGACGGTAACCGTGACGAGTTAATCATACAACAACAACGGGATATTGAAAAGGAAGTAGGTACAAATTTGCAGAATATATTTTCTATAATCTAATATGATTGAACCACAGATAAGTGATTCGACTCCCTTAGTCGGTGAATTATTACCATTAACGTGTCTTTGGACCGAGTATAATGGCGATGACGTTTTTACTGCAAAAATTCAAGATTTAGCAAAAAAGTATAAGTTTATCAGACGCACTCGCCCTGATGGAAATTGCTTCTTTCGAGCCTTTGCGTACTCATATATGGAGTATTTAATATCAAATAGCAGTGCATATAAAGAGTTCCAAAAGTTGGCAGAAGATTCTAAAGATAAGCTTGTTGAGCTCGGCTTTCCTAGTTTTACATTAGAAGACTTTCATGAAACTGTAAGTTAAACTTATTAAATTTAAACTAAATAATCCAATAAATGAAATTTTATGTTTTTAGTTTATGGAAGTTATCAGACGCGTTAGTCCAGATAATCCAGGAGGTTACAATAAAGTTCAAAATGAACTGCACAAAATACTCAATGAACAGGGTTATTCAGATTACGTGGTTGTTTATTTACGTTTAATAACATCTGGAAAACTGCAGGAAGAGGCAGAGTTTTATCAAAATTTTATTGAGGGTGATTTCACAATTGAAGAGTTTCGTCATCAAGAAGTTGAACCTATGTTCAAAGAATCCGATCATATCCATATAATTGCACTATGTGCAGCTCTTGGCGCTGGTGTACGTGTGGAATACCTGGACAGAGGAGAAGGTTGCATTGTTAAAGCCCATGATTTCCCTGAAGGAACGGAGCCGACGATTTACCTAATATATAGACCTGGTCACTATGATATACTGTATCCAAATTAAGTTGAGCTATATCCTTTTAAATTAAGTCTGTAACATAATGTTAATTTTTTGTTATCGTAGGTTTCAACTAAAATAAAATAAAAAACACTATGCAACAGCCAATAAAACTGTAGCATCAAATCTACTTTTTTTTATATACTTTTCTGATCAGAATGACATAATTTCGTATAGTGCGCGCGTTAAGCAGTGAAGCAAGGCAAACTCAACTATGTACCATGCCGCATCATTTCGCCGGAGAAGCTACCTTTAACACTTCATCTCGGAAGCCAATTTAATTAAACAAAATAGGAGTTAAAAACTAGACTTACAAAACACAACTTATCTTTTTCAGCATTTTTTTTTTAAATTTTGTATTTTTGTTGTTGGTTCTTTTAGTATATACGTGACACGTTTTTTGCCAATAATTACTACATATGTACCTATGTGCACATATTACTGCAACAGAAGGTAGAAGAAAAAATGGAATATAAAAGAAAATAGTTGTATCCTTATTATTCATTGAATCATAGATGAAGAATATTTTGTATGGTGATAGTACACCACTTGGTTCAAAGGATATTAAGCTTATCTTTTATATTTAGTTTTTAAAATGAAAGTCATGGTGTAGCTCTTATTCATAGTTTTTAAAATAAACATCAAAAATAATTTTTTATTTTTATTGAAAAAATCAAATGTTTATTTGAACAGATTTTGTATTTTTGGTGTGTTCCAACTTTCCGTAAAATATTTCCTTCACATTGATTTATTTAGTAAAAATGTATATTCTTAATTCTTATTTGCGGTCCCTGGAGTGGAGCTTTTTATATGTACATATACATACATATGTATTTAGATTTTCAGACTTTTTTTTAGAGTTTGTTGGACATATTCCTCACACCAACGATGTTCTCCTCCCATGTACCCAGCAGTGTAATTATGGCCTCACGGGCTAACAAAATGTTTTATATAATGATTCAATTAGTTTAAAGTATTATATTTAAAGGATTATATTTAAATTTGTATCGTTAAAATGTCATTTTGGATCTGCTATATTTTGTTGTTATTAGTGGTGATAGTTGCGCTGATAGGTAGAACAGTAAAGAAATAATCGAATATTTCAATTAGACTCACCTGCGTTCGAAAAAGACGCAACTTTTTGCCACCAGTCACCAGTAAGCCAACTCACATGATGTTTTTCAACACGCACTTTTTTATATATCTCATGCTGTCACTGCATGCTTTTCCCCATAGGGCTAGCTTTGTTTTAAAGTAAGTCAGTAAATAATGTCATAAGGCTAGACGCATGACGCAGCTCTATTATAAACATCCTATCAGGCAGGCTCCGGCTTTCACTTACTTTTGCGTTTGTTTTCAACCAAATTGTTCCGTTTCAGTTTTTAGGTGTTGCAGTTTTCACATATTTGAAAATATACGGCGTGATAAAAATTACTTTTGTTCAGTTGGAGAAATAATACTATTTTTAACATGTAATATAATACCTCACGCCAAAGCACAAGCCACTGCAGTGAGTTCTCCTGATAATGCACTCTCTCCGCAGAGGGCGAAAACAGCGGTGCAATTGCTGACCATCTAATGTCACAATTGTTCCCCAGACAATAAAATTATTCATAATACATAATACATATGTTTTTACAGACTTGTAACTTTTGTTACCTATAAATAAGAATACATTTTATCAATAAAGTCAGTATCAGAAACAGTACCATAACTGCCTGTCACTCATCTTCCATTGCGATCATCAGAGGTTGTCGACGTGTCTTCAGACCCTCCCTTGCGCACCGTAGGATACCCACTCCGCAGTCTAACTGGTTCAAGTTCTAGTTGCGACGAACAAACTGTAGACGGTTTATGTACCGTATTCCTACACACACACATATATTAACATTTGGTGACCCCGACCTTGGTCATCCTTTCAAACTGTCAGACAAACTACAGTGAAAGGATTTGATCAACAGGACATCATCAATAGAAATTGGCAACAAGCCATACACTTACGGTAGCATCTCCTACCAATTAGTATCACTTTGGCAAATCTGACATATTCAGGCTATCAGCCAACAGAAAAACAGCTATAGAATTCGAATACCACCGAGGCAATACATTTTTTGTTGTTCGTGCGACGAACATACTCCACCCGTTGGGAGCTAGTCTCTCAACAGATTCCTTAAGGGGCAGCAAACATAGCCGAGTGACGGCCCTCCTGATGTTTCCTGAGGATGTCTTCAGGTCAGCGACGCGACACACTCCGTCCTTGCCCAAAACGACATCGACCACTCTAGCCAGTGGCCAACGCATTGGAGGAAGATTTTCGTCCTTCACCAGAACGATGTCGTTCTTGCAGATGTTTTGCGCGGGGGTACGCCACTTCGCGCGCTCTTGCAAAAGAGTGAGATACTCTTCGCGCCAACGGCTCCAAAATATTTGTTGTAGTTGGGTGACCCGCTGCCAGCCATCCAGACGATTCAGCTTCGTTAGGTCAGGCTCGAGGATTTGCTCATGGGGGCCGCCTAAAAGCATATGAGCAGGAGTCAAAACGTCTAAATCATCAGGATTTTCTGAAAGCGAGAGCAAAGGGCGAGAGTTAACAATTGCAGTTATCTGACAGATCAGAGTGCGCAGCTCGTCGAAGCTAAGCACAGATGGTCCAACTGAGCGGTACAGGTGATATTTTGCGGTCTTCACGGCCGCTTCCCACAACCCGCCAAAATGCGGAGAGCGAGGTGGGATGAAACGCCAGTCGATCGAGTCAGCCAAGCAGGATTCGTGGACCTCCTTCATATGCGGTTCGCTCAGAAAAAGCTTCTTTAGCTCCAGAAGCTCGTTCTTGGCCCCAACGAAGTTTGTCGCATTGTCCGACCAAATTTGACTTGGCCTTCCTCGAGTGGAAGTAAAACGCTTTAGTGCGCCTAGAAACGATGCGGTGGTCAAATCCTTTACGAGCTCCATGTGTATAGCCCTAGAAGTGAAGCAGATGAATACGCTAATGTAGCACTTGATCGGAGGCCTCGTGCGGATTTCTGATCGGTAGAAAAAAAGGTCCACAGTAATCTACTCTAGTGACTTCAAAAGCTAGAGAGCTCTGACTGGATAAGATGGTTGGGAAGCGAGCCTCTCGAGAGAATATCAGCAGGATTTAAAGATGTGGGAACATAGCGCCATTCCATGGCTGCCGTCAACTCCTGAATTGATGCCACTCGATTTGCCACGAAAACTTGAAATTTAGCTGGCTCGTCCCTAATCCAAGATAATGCTGTTGACGAATCCGACCAGCAATAGAACCGACCTGTAAAGATTCCCATGTCCTTTACATTCTGCATGATTTTCGCAAGCAAATGGGCTCCACTTAATTCCAGCTTAGGAATCGATATAGTCTTTAGCGGCGCCACTCGCGACTTTGAGCACAAAACGTGGCTCGAAGACTGGGCTTCCCTAGACACGACATACACGCAAGCGCCATATGCTTCTAAGCTGGCATCACAGAATCCGTGAACTTCTGTAGCCACACTAGAACGAAGAACCAAGCGAGGAAATGAGATCCGAGAAATGCTTGCCAAACTATTTCTCAAGTCCATCCAAGTTGAATGCAAAGCTGAGGGTAGGCTTTCATCCCAATCCAAATTTTCTCTCCAAAGCTGCTGAAGGAAGATTTTGCACCTGACAATGACTGGATTTATCAATCCAAGAGGGTCGTAGAACCGCGCAAAAGATAAAACCGACCGCTTTGATGGCTTTGAGTTTGTGTCCAGTGCGGACAAGGCAAAAAGCAGCTGATCCGAAGCAGGGTCCCACGCTAAGCCGAGAGTTTTGGCTATGTCGCTTCCATCATTAAACTTTAGGAACTTCTCTATGTCAACTTCAGGGGTTCCCTCAAGTACTTCCTGGTGACTGGAGAACCATTTCCTAAGTCTAAAATTACCACGGGACAGTAAAGCTGATGTTTGGTGCATCTTGTCCATGACCTGTGCGACCGAATTATTATGATAATATTATCATAATATTATGATAATGCTAAAAATAACCGTAGACTGTGAATTTTTTGGTATTATAAGTAGACCCAAGGATATGCGCAGCTATGCCGAAGTATCCTTTCTGTGTCGAACAGAACAGGGTCTGTTAGACATCGGCGCAAGTATCAGCTGTACAGGTGCTGAAGTAGCTCAGATTGATTTATCATCCTTTTCTGAATATAAACTCATAAAAGCCACTGTAAAAACTGCAGATGGCCAAAGTCATCTGATACTGGGGCTGTTGAATGTCATCATGCGGTATCGAACTATCGAGAAACCCAAGTTATATATGTATAATGCCATTCCTGAAACAAAATCTAATCTAATCTAATAACCAACAACTCGAGGTTGTTAAAAAGGTATTTCCCAACGCGACGGAGTGACAAGGGATGAAGTAGGTCAGGCCGCCCTCGTAAAACAACGCCTTTACCCGGTTAGCCAAGCAGTGGAAAAGTTGCTTTATACAGAGGTAGATCGCATGCTCCAACTAGTGCTTGCAGTTCGCCAATGCGACTGGTACTCAAGCCCAACAAAGTCAGTCTGTGTCTCGATGCACGACGACTAAATGAAGTCACCCGTAAGGATGCCTACCCATTACCAAGTATCGATGGTATTTTTGCCCGGTTGCCCAAGGCAAATTTCATAACTAAGCTGGACCTAACAGATGCTTATTGGCAGATCGAACTCTCTGAGGATTCTAAGTCACTAACTGCTTTTACTGACCCGTGAAGGCGTTTATATCAGTTTAAGGTGATGCCTTTTGGCCTGTGTAACGCTCCATCCACTATGTGTCGTTTGATGGATGAGATCATTCCCCCGGATTTGCGTACTGGATACTTGGATGATCTTTGCATCGTATCTGCAGATTTCGATTCCCATCTAGAAGTGCAGTGGACCCCGGAAGCACAAGTCGCAATGGACTCTTTAAAAACCGTGTTGACTTCTGCTCTAGTGCTCGAAAACCCAGACTTACGAGTCGTTCCGAGAAGGTCAGCCAGTATTGTGAGGACCCATACTGGGAGCCTCACATAGTAATAAGCTAGTTCATTTTTGCATAGCCGAAATCCCGCCAAACGGCCAGCTCACACAGAATAGACGCAAAGAGAACAGCGAAGAGAGAGAGCCACGCTCAGCCGGCAACAGAGCAGATTTCTTTCGAGAAAGTCCCGTTGGCCCGAAAACGAGCGCCAGGTGTGGTGAGAGCGTCGAGCGACCGTGGCGAGAGCGGGAGTCGATTTTGGGGAGCGAGCGAAGACGGAACGCCGCGGAGTGACTAGAAAAGCAAGAAAAAGTGTTGAACGGCCGGGCGCCCGAGAAGAGCGGAAGAATGGACGAGACGCCGGATCCGCGGGTGAGCTGGCCGATGGCCCAGGTAGTAGTAGAAGTAGCATATGACTAAGAATTCTACTGCTTCCATTTCCTTTCCCCGGTCGGACCACCGGCTGCAGTCATCTCTCCCCCCTTCCCCCTCCGTTTTCCTGGCTGTTTTCGGTCCCTACGCTCCCGCTCTGACTCTGGCAACAGGGTTTTACCCTGCTGGAGTGAGAAGTGATACGCGTTTCGGCGGGTACGCCCCCTTCCTTTTTTTCTAGACATGCTTGGTCCGTACGCTCCCGCCCTTACTCTGGCAACAGGGTTTTACCTTGCTGGAGTGAGAAGCGGTATACGTTCTCTCCCTTTCCTCCTCCACACCGGTCCGCGGCTCACCTCGACCTCGGCAACGGGAGTTTTTACCCTGCTGAGGTCGGGGTGTGCAGCGTCCCTGGTGAGTTTCGCGCCGCCCGGCCCAACGCCCGATCCCCTCTCCTCAGCCCCCCCCATAATTTCTCCCAAAGGCCCCGTCGTTGACGACGGCTCGGCGATCCCTGCGCCAACGACCCGCCTTCCCCCAGTCTCAACGTCTCAGCGACTTACAAATAAACTGTAGGTGACCCTGGGCAGACTGATACTGTCCCCGGCCTAGGATCACTACTTTACAGATGGCGCCCGAGCAGGGACTGTTGAGACAATTCAAACGATAGTTTTCTGGGGGATTTCACCCTTCGTGGCCGAAAGACCCACAAGTAGATCGCGTAGGTAGCGCCGCATCAAACCGAGGAGAAATTTATTGGGTATCAAAAGGAAAATACGATACGAAGGTACAGGCCAGCAGCGAGCAAAGCGTGGCCGAAAATGTGTACTACACCCCGTTAGCCGTCGGCAAATGGAGAGGAGAGAACGGGAGAGAGGAAAGGAGAGAGGAAAACGACAGAATGAAAGTACAGCCCGCAGCCAAGCAAAGCATAGCGATGTTCTTCCCATGTCCAGCAGAACGAGAAAAAAAAAATCCAAGTGAAGAACCAGCGACGAAGCAGCACGCAAAGCAGAACGAAAATTCCGTGGTCCCCGTTATACTCGGGCAAAACCATGCGGGATCATAGCGCCCGGTACAGTGGAGAAAGAGCCAAGGGCAGCCAGACCTCTGTTACATTTCAGTGGGGAGAGAGGGTGTGAAGACCGGAGAACACTTCTGGGCGTCGGCGGCGGGGATGTGCCGAACGACCCACGAGTATAATACATGCAATTATCCCTTCCTCATACTACCCGCACCCCCCGATCTTCGACTATTTACCTAACCATTCGCCCGCGGCTCTCTCGCGTGGTGTTCTCGGCCGATTCCGAGACGTCGACGTCGACGGGTTGTACACAACGCAAGGAAACGGTAGTCCTCAGCCTTCGGTCAACATACAACGTGTGAAACACAGTAGTCCTCAGCCTTCGATCAGTATACAACGCGCGAAAAGACAGTAGTCCTCAGCCTTCGGTCAACATACAACGTGTGAAACACAGTAGTCCTCAGCCTTCGATCAGTATACAACGCGCGAAAAGACAGTAGTCTTCAGCCATCGGTCAACATACAACGTGTGAAACAGAGTGATCCCCTGCCTTCGATCGGAACACAACGGGCAATACAGTGGTCCATATCCTGCAGCATAAAATGTGCGAAAGACAGCGATCCCGCGTCTTCTGTCCATCCCGCGCTCCCTCCGTAGCTGAACACGAACCAACGGATCCTCATCGGAACGATCCTGCAGAAACCACGACTAAAGTATCCCTGAACAAGCGCGTTTTAATTGGGTTGCCAGCCTAGTGTCCAGGTCCCCGACCAGGACGGCCCACCGGTAATTCACCACCGTATAGTCTCGCACGCGTCTTCGCCGTTTAAGGATTCAGAGCCCCGTTTTTCGCCGCATCATTTCTTCGAGAGTTGGGCGAGTAGCTTTTCAGCTTTTCGATTCTTCGGGCGACGCCCCAGACATTCGATCGTAGACCACGTGCAGCAGCAGTGACCCGGACCAACTCAGCATGGGAGTCAAGTAGATTTCGGTTAGGCGCAGAAACGAGTTGGAGACGATTACCGCGGAGCTTGGGTTAGACAGTGCTGGAACTGTCGAAGAGTTGAGACGTCGACTCGCCACCTTCACAAACTCGGCCGATTTACCAAGTACGGTGCGCTCTCGTTTGGAGGAATTGGAGGCCCAGTTCGGAGTCGCCGTGACTCCAGAGGTTAAACCACTTTCTCCCCGCCCTTCTACACTCGCGCCTCTTAGCCTACAAACCCATCCCCCGGCTGCGTATGACGTCGTACCCGCCAGTAGCCGTAGTATCGTGGCGTGGGGATCCTCTGTGCCGGTAGAGAGCCTACTCCACGGCATCGACGTCGGTGCCGCGCAGAGAAACCTTCACGGTAGCAAGGACCCATCAACGAAGGGGCCTACCTGGAACGAGGAGCATTTTAACGCTGCGATCACCGAGAAAATGGTCCGCTGGGGAATCGTGTTTGATGGGTCCGGCGATCCGTTAAGTTTCCTTGAGCACGTGTAAGAGAGGGCAGCCACTTATAGGATAGATCTACGATCACAATCCTCGTGTTGTTGACCGGTCGAGCCGAGAGTTGGATTCGAACGAGCCGCCTCAGTGGAGAACCATGGGAGACCTTCCGAAAAGAGTTTTCAGAGTTTTTTTTTTGCCTCCCCGGTACTTTCAACGGCTAGAGGACGAGATCCGAACCCATTTTCAACGACCAAAAGAAGCGTTTAAAACGTACCTCGTGGACATTCGACTAATGATTCAGCGCGCGGGGTATACCGAGGCTCAGGAATTGGAAAGGATATACGATAACATGCTCCCGGAATACAAGTTGTTTACGAGGCGAAAAGATTTTGATTCTCTCACCGAACTAACGCAACTGGCTGTGAACTTCGAGGTGACGCGTAACAAGGGCCCGTCGGAACTCACGGGCTGCGCGAACCGAGCACGAGACACCCATCCCCGGGAAACTTCAGAGCCAACGGCCATGTTGCCAGAGTCAGAGCGGGAGCGTAGGGACCGAAAACAGCCAGGAAAACGGAGGGGGAAGGGGGGAGAGATGACTGCAGCCGGTGGTCCGACCGGGGAAAGGAAATGGAAGCAGTAGAATTCTTAGTCATATGCTATGCATTCTCGGGCGCCCGGCCGTTCAACACTTTTTCTTGCTTTTCTAGTCACTCCGCGGCGTTCCGTCTTCGCTCGCTCCCCAAAATCGACTCCCGCTCTCGCCACGGTCGCTCGACGCTCTCACCACACCTGGCGCTCGTTTTCGGGCCAACGGGACTTTCTCGAAAGAGATCTGCTCTGTTGCCGGCTGAGCGTGGCTCTCTCTCTTCGCTGTTCTCTTTGCGTCTATTCTGTGTGAGCTGGCCGTTTGGCGGGATTTCGGCTCTCCAGTCACCCAACGAACAGCTGTGGTGGTGGTCGACGTTTCTGGTATCTCCGGACTACCGCCTTCGGGATGTAGGATGGCATCCAGATCGCTGGCGTCTGGTAGCTCTGTGTCTTCGGTGGCGATGTCTTCGGGACGCAGGATGGCGTCAACGTCGCCAACGGCCGGTGGTCCTGCATCTTCGGGGGGATGTCTTCGGGACGCGAGATGGCGTCAAAGTCGCTGACGGCCGGTGGTCCTGCATCTTCGGGGGCGATATCTTCGGGACGCGAGATGGCGTCAAAGTCGCTGACGGCCGGCGGTCCTGCATCTTCGGGGGCGATGTCTGACCCGTCTATCCGTTCGAGAAGGTTGGGCATATCAAGGGCCTCGAAGAGTGCCGGAAGCAGTGGCTCTTCCCAGCGGAATACCTCTTTTTCGAACTCCGTCGGCTCGAATTGCTGGTGGTATCCGCGTGCGGGGGCACCTGGCAGCCCGTCAGGAATATTGATGGCCTCTGCCCCCTCGTCGGGGCTCGGACCCGGAGCGGTGAAGTCGGCGGCTTCTCCTGCGGTGGCGTGTCCAGGGCCCTGCGCGTGCTCTTCGACGACCTGGTCGGGGTTGACTCGGCTGGTGCCCTGAGCGTGGGTGAACGTGGCTTTGACGTTGGGGCGTTGGCGGCCACGTCTCCCGTAATATTGACGTGATTGGGGTCTGAATCGTGCACCTCGGGGATCTGGTCCACGCGTGGCCAGCTTACGACGTCGCCGCATAGATTTTCCCAGCTGAGGACCTCTGGGTGGACTTGGCATTCTCGTGGAGTGGGGCGAAGAATCAGTTCCTCGATGATCTCCCAGTCGACTGGGGGCTCGGACTTGGCTTTTGTCGTGGTTCTCCGTCGGCGGGGGTCTCTAGCGTTCGATGAGCTGTGAATAGGAATGGACTTGTTGACTACAGGCAAAGACTATACAATACCAAGATGTTGCATGAGGAACAAATTCTTTTTATACCCGATACTCAAAATGAGTATTGGGGTATATTAGATTTGTGGTAAAAATGGATGTGTGTAACGTCCAGAAGGAATCGTTTCCGACCCCATAAAGTATATATATTCTTGATCAGCATCAATAGCCGAGTCGATTGAGCCATGTCTGTCTGTCCGTCTGTCCGTCCGTCCGTCTGTCCGTCCCCTTCAGCGCCTAATGCTCAAAGACTATAAGAGCTAGAGCAACGATGTTTTGGATCCAGACTTCTGTGATATGTCACTGCTACAAAAATATTTCAAAACTTTGCCCCGCCCACTTCCGCTCCCACAAAGGGCGAAATTCTGTAACATCCAAAATTTTAAAGATACGAGAAAACCAAAAACGCAGAATCGTAGAGAATGACGATATCTTTTAGACTGCGGAATCTGAATTGGATCGTATTATTATTATAGACAGCATCAAAAAAACAATTTCATTTTTTCTCGCCCTGTCTCTCTCTAACACACACATAGCATAGGCGGCTTTGCTTAGAGTAAAACATTAGCGCCTAGATATCAGAGACTATAAAAGCTAGAGCCAACGAATTTGGTATCCACACTCCTGAGATATTGCACCGAGACGAGTTTGTTTCAAAATTTCGCCACACAACCTTCCGCCCCCGCAAAGGACGAAAATCTGGGGATATTCACAAATCTCAGAGACTAGAGTACGCTAGAGTAACCAAATTTGGTATTCGCACTCCTGTTAGATCTCACTATAAAACGTTTATCTCAAAATTTCGGCCCACCCCCTTCCGCCCCCACAAAGGACGAAAATCTGTTGCATCCACAATATTGCAGATTTGAGAAAACTAAAAACGTAGAATCATAGATAACGACCATATCTATCAGATTGCTGAATCTGGATCAGATCAGATCATTTTTATAGCGAAAGGAAACAAATCAATTTGCACTGGCTACGCAGCGCCCGACGTCACGCTCAGACTGATTTTCTGTCTCTCTCGCACGCACTCTTTGTCGTGTCGATTAATATAGGCGGCGTCTGCCGGAGGAGAGCCATACTGACTTAGTATCGGGTATAACTGTAGAGTTGCGGTGTCCGCAGCAACTCACAACGTTCCCCCTCGTTATTAATGCGTTACCTTCTACTTTTATTTCTTGGTTTAGGCAATCTTGGCTTAATATGGTTTTTGGTAATTTCCAAGCTAACAATATATTGGGTTCTATGAAACCTATTTGAAAGTTTTGGTGTGCTTTGGTGTATGGACATTTTGCTTCTATTTATCATTTATATTTCGTTTTGATTCTTTTTCATATACCTCGTTTTCTAGAACGTAATAATTGTTTTGCGTTAGGTCAGTGAGGATGTTATTATCTTCATCTGGATATGGGACAATTATAAGTATAGGAATATTTCTGATCTCTCGTGGGATGTTGGAAATTATTAGTATTTCGTTAGTGTCTGATTTCAACCAGGTAGATGTTTTGATATTTAATAATTTCTCTGAATCGATGTGTTTCAGGTAATCCTGCCTCAATGATTTTGGATTAAAGATCCCTAAAGATCCTAATCAGCCTAATTCAATATCCTCTATGTACTCAGTAAAATGTTGAAGGTTAAATATTAATATATTAATATTAATATTAATATATCCTTGTTTAATTTGTTGACAACTTCTATGCCAGAATTTACTGCGTGAATTGATAAGTTTAATTCGTTAGCTTGAACACTGTGGCTAGCCAGATTGTCTATTTCCCCTTCTAATTCGACTTTATCATCTTGATCTAACGTTCCAAATAGATATTTA
Source organism: Drosophila pseudoobscura (assembly GCF_009870125.1). NCBI lineage: Eukaryota > Metazoa > Arthropoda > Insecta > Diptera > Drosophilidae > Drosophila > Drosophila pseudoobscura. The sequence continues at coordinate 1,336,632 of NC_046681.1, read as the reverse complement.
TATATTGTGCCTACTGCATTTATAAGGCGTCTTTTGTTTCTTTTGGCTATTTTTATGCCGTTGAATTCACGTTGCAATTTCTCGACTAAATATTGAACTTGGATTTCGTTATTAAATTGGGTTGCCTGTTCTAGTAAACTCTGATATGTTTCATCTGTTCTTTATATATTTATTGTTAGATAATGGTACTCATAATTAATGGGTATGTTAATGGTATTTGTTTTGAATATGAGACATCCATTCCTTGAGTTGATGGGATCTATCTCTATATTCTGTCCGGTAGACTGTAGGACGGTGAACATTAGTAAGATTATAATCTTAATCATGTTGTAGCTCCGGATTCCCAGTACTCTCTTCGGGTACTCTGCAATTATCGTATTTACTTTTATTAGATTTTTTCTTTCTTTTGAATTTCGTTTTATAGTGGGTGATTTTCCTCCCTCTATTTATCTCTTCAAAGTGTTTTTCGTCTACATGCCTAATTTCCCCTGTTCTTTTGAACGGGTTGGTTGTTTTTGTTTTAACTAGGGGTGCATTCTTGTAGCGTGTGTCTACTTCAAAGTCAATTCGATCGTTATTCAAATGATTGATCTTCCTAACTTTATTCAGTTGGGTGTTATAATCTGGTAGTCCGGCGTACAGGAAGATATCAGCTGGGGATCTTTTTGTAGTATTATTAACCGTTTTATGGTTATAAGTGTATAGAATTAACTCGAATTTTGGGAGCTTCTTTTCTATGTTATCCTCGCTTGAAATGATCCTTAATTTTTCATTGATCGTTTTATGTAGCCGTTCTACATCAGAAACTCCGTTTTTACTGGTAGTGATTTCGATTTTCACATTTTCCGCATTCAACCATGCTTGCAATGCTGCGCACATAAAGGCTGAATCTTTGTCGGCTTTAATTCCCTGTGGCTTGCCCATTTCGTTAAAGACTTTTATGATGGCTCTCTTTGTTTGTAACCAGTCACGACTCTTAATTTCTACAAGGGTAGTGAATTTAGAATATACATCAATGCATGATAGGAATTGTTGATTGCCTACCAAATAGAAATCCATGACATACTTTTCTCTGATATTTTGTATTTTAGGGGTAATATTTTGGATTAACTTTTGGTAATCGGGATAGTAGAATTTTCCTTTAAACCAATTAGTGGTCTTTTCGATACCTGGGTGAAGTAGCTCTTTATGATTCTTCAATATTTGTTCTTTGAATTCGGAGTAGTTCTGAATATCTATGAGTTTGGTACTGGATTTAATCAGTTTAGTGAAGTGATTTGGACTGATTATCTCCAGGAATGCCCTTTGGAACAGTGGGAAGTCTACTTCATTATGGAAATATAGTGCACTCTTTTTGGTACACACATATTCCTTTATTATATCTTTTGCTAATTACTCTGTCATTTCAGTATATGTGATTTTTATCAGTATCTTGTGAAAATAGTGGGATGTTTCTACCTTATCCTCATTTCCTTTAATCAGTTCTATTTGCCTATTATAGTAATTGATTGGTCGCTCTGAAAGTGGAATATAATTTGTATTATCTTCTTGTGCGCTATGGACCGTTGCACAATCACTATTAATGGTTTCCCCGAGTAGGTTTTCGTTAATCTTTACTCTTGATAGCGCATCGGCTACATGGTTCTTTCCTGGTATTTTATTTTGAAGTCAAATTCATTTAATTTGATCTTCCATCGTTGTAGCTTCATATTTGGTTCCTTGAGGTTATTCAAGGGTTAATCAAGGGTTTATGATCATTTAATATCTCAAACGTTCTACCAAACAGGTATGATCTTAAATACTTAGTTGCCCAAACTATAGCTAGTAATTCCTTTTCTATTGCTGCATAATTGATTTCATGTTCGTTTAAGGTTCTACTTGCATAGCAAATTGGTTTGTGGTCTTGCGACAACACTGCTCCTAATGCAATGTTACTTGAATCGGTTGTTACCGTGAACATTTTGTTGAAATCTGGGAATGCGAGGATGGGGTCTAAGGTGATAAGAACTTTACACTTTTCGAAGGCCTCGACGTATTTTTCCTCGGTTGGGTCTATGACTGCTCGTTTCTTTAATTTGAGTGTCATTGGTTTTGCTATATTAGCGAAATTGGGAATTTATTTCCTATAAAATCCACATAAACCTATAAATGATTTTATTTTTGTGGTTGTATTGGGTATTGGGAAGTTTATTATGGCGGATATTTTCTTCGGACTAGGAACTATGCCGTTAGTTTTTACTACATGGCCTAGGAATTCCGTTTCTTTCTTCAGGAATTTACACTTATCCATTTGAAGTTTGAGGTTTGCATCTCACAACTTTCCAAAGACCCTTTTAAGAGACAACAGATGTTCTTCCAATGATGTGAAATAGATAATGATGTCGTCTAGATACACAAGGAAATCTTTGAAAATTAAATCTTCTAACAGATTTTTCATGCATCTTTGAAATGTGGCGGGGGCTGTGGTTAGCCCAAAAGGCATACGAGTGAACTCGTAATGACCATGCTTAGTGGAGAAAGCTGTTTTTGGGATTGAGCTAGGTTCCATAGGAATTTGATGGAATCCCTTAGCTAAATCGATTGTTGTGAAATATTGGCACCTACCTAGTTTATCTAGTATTTCGTCTATTCTGGGTGTAGGAAATTTATCCTTGATTGTAACCTCGTTTAGACTTCTATAATCTACTACCATACGATATTTCTGCTTTCCTGAAGCATATATTTTCTTTGGTATCATAGCAATGTGTTCACAATAGGGAGAATTCGACTTACGAATGATTCCCTGTCTGATCATAGCTTTGATTTGTTGAGTCACTTCTTGACCGTGTATTTGAGCATATTTATATGGTCGACGATATACAGGATCTTCGTGATGGGTTTTAATTTGGTTCTTTATAGTACTAGTGAAGGTCAAAATGTCACCTTCTTTATACTGCACGTCCTTAAATTCATAGAGAACTTTCTTTAGTTTCTCCTTTTTTAAATGTTCCATCATCGTCATTTAAATGTTCCAACCTTAGCTGGTTACATTCCCTTAATTCATTCTCTAACGCGGAAGCGAAGTATTGCTCTCCTTCAGGAGATGGGTCAAGGCACTTAGGTGTAGTTTTATCTTCCTTTGGAGATGGCTTATCACCTTTGTGTGCGGTCTTGCCGTCGGCAATTGCTTCTCCACTTTGGATGATTGGGTATGACCTTTCTCCCAACGTTACCGTTTCATTTCGGTAATCGATGACGGCTTTGCTGGCTATCAAATATTCTCTGCCTAAGAGTATGTCATAATTTTCAGAAAAATTATGAATATACAATTTTTGTTTTGTCGGACAGATTTGGTTGCATTACGTGTAATGCTCTGAGTCAGACGGACGGGTCCATTGATGGTATGGACGGTGAGGTTGTCGCTATCGACTTTGGAATCTGTATAGTTTTCTTTTTTTATTTTTATTGACGATCCCGAGTCCGCGATACCTCTTAATTTTTTATTATTTACGATTATTTCTATACTACACTCTGCTGAAAATTTACATCCATTTTCATATGTCCACTTTGGCTTTCCCTAGATCGTTTGACTGGCTGATTCGGTGCACTACTACGTGCCTGAGTCTGATTGATTTTATAGTTAGGGATTCTGTACTCTGCCCTGGTTTAAGGAATTTCTAAATTCGTTAAATAATCCTTTATTATTTACGGCATTATTTTCTGAACTATTTCGATTCGATCCATGATTATTTCTGGAAGTACTTGGGTTTTGATTGTTATAATCGTTACTACTATAGCGAGGGTAATAAGTTCCAACGTTCCTACGATTGTTATTTCCGTTTCTTGAGTGTTCGTGATTCTTGTTATCATTTACGAAATTTTCGTAGATTCCTAACTCTTGAGCTGATTTTTCTAGTTTAGCCATATTAGAAATGTCTTTCTTTGCTAAAATGATGAACAGTCTATTGGGTAGAGCATCTTCTATGGTATGTCTGGTGGTATTTTCCAGAGCGTTTTTAAAGATTGTCTTATTTTCTGCGCTAGTTTCCAGATTAAGTTTACTTACTATAACATTTGATTTAATTTCTAGTTCTTCTATGAACTTACGAATACTCCCATTGAATTTGGTATCGTGTAATTGTTGTAGTAGCGTCTCGTATGGAGTGTGGTTGTTGAATTTACTGATTAGGGCTATTAGGGCTATTATTACATATGTAAATCTTTGAGTGTGACTTGGTTAATGACAAAATTTTCAAATAATATTTCAGACACACATACTTTAAGGCAAAAAGAAAAAAATAAGAGGGTATGTGTGATTAAATTCGAAAAAAAAAATGTTCCCCCATATAAGGGACACTCTAGTGTATATGCAGCTGTTTGAATGAGCCGTTATGGTTAGGAAGTGGGAGGGGGGCCAGCGAATGCAAGTGTTAAAGTGTTATAAATGCCCATAGAAAGAATGAGAATTGTCTCTCAGACAAGTGTTCTCTTAACAGAGCAAATGTCCATACATACTTCATTTGCAAATGTCTAACAAGGTGACGTCGTCACCACAGCTGCTCTCTTTCAACGATTATCATACGGCACCTTATTGGTGAATTCACCTTGTATGTCTATTTTGAGAACATGAGTTGAATTGTCCGTTTGTTCCGCATGCTTCTCTGCCCCACTCAGACAAGAGTTCTCTCAACTGTCTGTTTACATCCTTACACATTTACATATGGTTACAAATGGCTTTATTAACAAGATGACGTCATCACCACACTTGCTGTCTTTCGGCGATTATCATACGCAATTTTATTGGTGAATTCACCTTGTAAGTCTCTTTCCGCATGCTTTGACTTCGTTCGTTCTCCCTTGCACCAAATTCTTTCGTAAAAAAACCGGGTCCAGTGGGACCAGTCGATATCTAGCCAGCGAGAGCGATAGAGACTTTTTGATAAGCGATTTATATTAATCCCATTCAAGTTGTGCTTGCTTAGTTCGTTAGTTAGTTAGAAACTAATAACAGTTGCTAACTTTCGTCGTTGCTTCGCGCGGTTTTCGATGCCTCTGCTGGTGTCGCTGGAGGCTGAGGCGGGCGTCGCTGCTGCGCTCGGCAGGGACGTCGCTGCCTGCATAGCGGCAGAGGACGGACGTCGCTACTGCTCTCGCTCTCATCGTTGCCACTGATTGCTGACGCTTTTGGGAGTAATAATTTAATTTACTTTAATTTAATATTATTATTATTATGTTATTATATGTATGTAAAATATGCGACACTTGAGTTTAAGTTTTAAAAAAGGTTTTATTCTTTCACTTAAACTTAGCGTACAATGGTTAGTTAGTTCCCCGAAGATGACTGAGGCCCGATGTCTTGAATGGAATAACTTGGGTGAATTCTCCGACGGTGTCGCGATTGACGTTTGTCTTGAACAGAACTGACTTGCTTTTTAGATGCAGACTATTTATATTATGATGCTCGGATTGGGATTCGGATTTGGATTCGGAGGCGTTGGCTTCGACTTCGGCTTCGGTGATGGAGTACGTGACTCGATCGATATGTGGGAAAGGCGGCTTTTGATGAAAGGCTTCCGCTGCGTATAATCGGTGTTGCATTACTTGGGGGTGGCTGAGAATAGGGCCTCTGATTGGTGAGTTAGGATGGCGCGGTTCTTGAGAATCGATTAGTAATTGATCTCTGGAGAGTGGCGTAATTCTAGTGCGGCTGGATACGCGGCATCTATTGTTTTATGTTTAACTTCTAGCTTAGGGTGTTTGTTTACATTGCCTGCTATCGGCTACGCGTGTTTATGGGGGTTCGAAGCTGAGGGTGTCGGATTGTTTATAGTATTGTGGGTGCAGGGTAATAGACATAGACAAGGGTATGCGGAGCATGGACTATAGATATGTCACTCCCCCATTGTTAGATTTACTTTTATTATTATTTAGTTGCGTATTTTCTATTACGATTTCTTTGGTTTGCAAATAGGTTAGGTTAGGTTAGGTTAACCCGGACGGCCCTCAGCGGGGCCGCGCATAGGCCAATATGGCCCTTAGTTATCCGGATGGGGGGGTGTATGAACCGTCGCGGGAGTGTTAATGTGGTTTTAAAAAAGTCCCCGAGAATCGAGGTGTTTTTAGCATAGGCCAGCAGTTCCTGAGGCGTCCTTTTGGAGGCATCTTCCAGTGATGCCAACACTGGGGCGCCCAGGTATCTCCTCCTTGCCCTTGAGAGAGCCGGACAGTTGCAGATGAGATGTTCCAGGGTTTCGATAGCCCCAGGTTCCTCACATTTCCTGCAACTGTCTCTGTTGGTGATGCCTAGCTTTGCTGCATGTGCAGCAGCCAGACAGTGACCTGTTAGTATTCCCACCATCAGTCTGCAGTCCTTTCGTGGTAGGTGCAGTAGGTAGTGGCTAAGTTTCTCGTTGCGCTCCTTGCACATTATCTTCGAGGTTCTGCAGGTGGTGGTACTCCTCCACCTGCTATCAGTCTGTGCTCTAGCCTGCTTCTCTAGATCGCCTTGCAGCGTTCTGAGGGAGACAGGCACGTTCTCGGTTCTCCTATTCTCCAGCCCGACGCCTTCCTTAGCTAGTACGTCCGCCGCTTCGTTTCCTTCGATGCCCTGGTGGCTGGGAACCCAATAGATCCGCACTGTCTTTGTCGTGCTTAGGATGTCTAATGCCTCCCTGCTCGCCAAGACACTTCTGGAACTGACCACGGACGACTGCATGGATCTTATCGCCGCTTGGCTGTCGACGAATAGGTTGACCGCATCGTGTGTTCGTTCTGTGCGGAGAGCGACCTCCGCTGCTTTCCCGATGGCAAAAACTTCTGCCTGGAATATGCTGCATGGGTCGGGTAGCTTATACGACAGCCTTATCACGGGGTCTGTGCAGTATAGGCCCGCTCCTACTCCTCCGTCCATCTTGGAGCCGTCTCTGTATATATTGAGGTGCTCAGTTTGGTCCCTTCCAATCTTCCAGTCTTCAGGTCCCAGAGATGTGGTTGTTTTGACGTCAAGGCAAGTTTGGGGGGTCATGTAGTCAGTTGATCTGGTCATTTCCCTGCCGATTGAACTATGCCCGTATCTTTGTGGCGATAGATTTCCTGATGCTATGAGGCGTTGTGCTGCCTTTCCCGCAATCAGGCGAGCTTGAATGTCCAGGGGGTCGATTCCGAGTATGGTTTCGAGTGCTTTTGTTGGGGTTGACCTCAGCGCCCCTGTAATACAGAGCAGAGCCTGTCGCTGAGTCTTCTCCATAAGCTTATGGTATGTCTTCTTTTCAGTAGCCTGCCACCACACTAAGGCTCCATACAGCAGAGTTGGTCGCACCACCGAGATGTAGATCCAGTGCATTAGAGCAGGTGACAGGCCCCATGTGCTGCTGAGCATCTTCTTGGATGCATAAAGCGCAATGGTAGCCTTCTTCACCCTTTCCACTACATTGGGCCTCCATGCCAGCTTGCTGTCCAGTACTGTGCCTAGGTATTTCACCTGTGATTTTGGGGTCAGCCTAGTTTGGTCAATTTTCGGGGGGGTCCATATCGGTACCTTGTACCTCTTGGCAAAGAGGATGAGGTCCGTCTTGTCCGCGTTGATACTGAGTCCTACCTCTTCCGCCCACTCACGTATCTCCCTGAGTGTACGTTCCATTAAGGAGCTGAGGGTCGATGGACATACACCCGTAATAAGTATGCTTATGTCATCTGCATAAGCCGTTATCTTTGGGGCCTTCCTTTCAAATCTCTTGATGAGGTCGTCGACCACCAGATTCCACAGTAGTGGCGACAGGACTCCACCCTGAGGTGTGCCTCTGTGTGCCCCCTTTACCATGGAAGCAGTGCCCCACTCCGATTGCACCCGTCTGCAACTTAGGAGGTTTTTGATCCAGACGTTGATTGCAGGGTGTATGTTATTCGCTTCTAGGCGACTTGTTATTGCGGTTGTGGCCACGTTGTTGAATGCTCCTGAGATGTCCACAAATGCTCCCAAAATAGTTTGCAAATAAGACAGTGGTTTAATTTTTGTTACGTTATTGTTGATGTATATGCTTTGTGCAAATTCTGGTATTGAGTTGGATATTAAGAATTCATTTAATTGTACACTGCAATTATGTATTTTTATTAATGCGTTACCTTCTACTTTTATTTATTGGTTTAGGCAATCTTGGTTTAATATGGTTTTTGGTAATTTCCAAGTTAACAATATATTGGGTTCTATGAAACTTATTTGAAAGTTTTGGTGTGCTTTGGTGTATGGACATTTTGTTTCTACTTGTTTGACTATTCCTGAAATACATTCGTCATTTATTTTTCGTTTTGATTCTTTTTCATATACCTCGTTTTCTAGAACGTAATAATTGTTTTGCCTTAGGTTAGTGAGGATGTTATTATCTTCATCTGGATATGGGACAATTTTAAGTATAGGAATATTTCTGATCTCTCTCGGGATGTTCGAAATTATTAGTATTTCGTTAGTGTCTGATTTCAACCAGGTAGATGTTTTGATATTTAATAATTTCTCTGAATCGATGTGTTTCAGGTAATCCTGCTTCAATAATTTTGGATTAAAGATCCCTAAAGATCCTAATCTTGTTAGCTGCATGCCTTATTCAATATCCTCTATGTACTCAGTAAAATGTTGAAGGTTAAATATTAATATTTCTAGTTGCTTATTACTATCATTATCCTTGTTTAATTTATTGACAACTTTGAAGTGGTTTGAAAGAGTAACGTATAAAAAAAAAGGTATAAATACTGGGATCCACAAAGAGGGAACATTTGGAAAAGTACCAAGAAGGAATATTGGTCTCCCTATGTTACTCAACTTTGCCGCCTCAATTCAAGTTAAAAGGTAAACGTTGAAACTTGTAAAATAATTACGGCGTCAATTCGAAAATGGAGGATTCTCAAGTTTAACGCTGTACTGGGGGGTCTCAGACTGTGCAGATCTAGCCTCGGTCTCGGAAGAAAAACTGTTGGCGAAGACGGACGTGTTTTTTTGTCCAGTCCAAGTATAAAGAAAAAAAAGAGCAATAAAAAAAAACCGGGAAAAGATCTTAACAGCTGAATACAGCAAAAAGAAAGAAACATTGTGCGTTTATAAAGTAAAAGTGTGTGAAGTGCCAATTTCAATTGGTATGTATTGCAGCGTCGCTAATATACACCACATACACTCGTGGCGTAGGGTAGTGTTTTTTTTTATTGTAGGAAATTAATTTTTCAGATTGGCGGTTAGTACCGGCCTAAACTTCGGGCAATCGTTTGGGTACCTGTCTGAACCCCAAGACGAAAGCTCACAACAACAATATCCCCGATATTAGGGCCTCCGGCCGCGACAAGGGACTTATGCTCCTCGCCCAACTACAGTTCCGTACCAAAAATTCCCAGCGCTAGGCCGAGCAGCACAAAGCGGGAGGCGTAAAAGATCGGCTCATCAGTCGCTTTCGGGGCGCGAGCCACTTATGTGTCACGGACCCGCGATATATTGGAGGCCGTCCAATTCTGCGGAAATTATTAAAGCTATGTAAACGGTCAACCAATTTCTACCCGAAATATAGATCTGGGTCTAGACCTATTTTCGTTTCCCCATACGAAGTGCCGAGGAGTGCCCAGATGTGAAGCCGGCGGCAACGACTGCCGTTTTTTTTATATCCATCAGTGTAACCGCTGATTCCTCTTTTATGTTATAGTGTCATTAGTGTAATTAGCTTAGTAAATTTCTTTTGGTTGTGTTTTAAATTCTGTTCGGAAGAAATAGCAAGTGGAATGTGTGACAGGGCGAAAGTGAACAACGGTTAACCGGCAGAGGAGAGCGTGAGTTTTTTTTTGTAAAATTATTTCTCCAGCTTTCGTTTTAGGAACGTTGCCGCAGTCCATGGAAGCGCTTTCATCGCTGTTTCAACGCATTTATTAAAACAAATCAAGGAAGGCCGTAAGTGATCCCAAAACATAAAGATAAAATATTGGAGTTTGTTTGTTATTAGCAACTATTTATTGCATAACCGAAAAAGAAAAAAACCTCACGTAGTCAGGGGCTTCTTCGCTTAAGAGAGGCTGTGCGCTCTCCCTTATGCCTTGCTGGCAACCATAAGCGCTTACGCCGCGCATAAGAAACAGCCCTCTTAAGAACAAGGCACAAAAGGGAAGCTGCGAGGCTGGTCGCTCTGACGTTCTTTTATGCTTTCTACTTGCGGTTGCTTTCGCTAATGCACTTGAATAACTGACCTGCCATAACGATCGCTGCGCACAGTTTTTACATTCTATTTGCCTAACATAAAAGCTATAAATATGTACCCTTCCCTTCCTTCAATTTGTAAGTTAAATTTCAATCTAAATTGTATTATTAAGAGTTAAGCATTTATTAGTTTACGAGTTGCGATGCATGTGCTATTGCTCAATATGAAATATAGGATTTAACATGAATCGGGGCTAGAGTTCTATATGCGGGGACCATGCTGGGCAAATGAGGGTAATGGGGTTGGATAGGAGGCTGTAAGAGCCTTCTTTATGGGATCACCGGATGAACTGGGAGCGGTGATCATGGTAGGGTGGGCATGAGGGGTCACAACAACACCGTGGCACGACTTGTAAGTGTGTATGTGTCCGTGTGCGTAGTTAGGTGTATTTGCTCTTGTACATATTTGTGTCGATACTTCGCTTGCACGTGAAATTTTTAATGAATGTTACTGTGTCAGTATTATGATTGTTGGAGTAGAGCTGTGTTCCGTCCGTTCTGGGAAATAAAAAAACCCCCCCATTTCTTGTCGATGAGACGGAAGCCGGAAAAATCACGTGCCCGGACGGGAGACGAACCATCACCTGCTCAGCCTTCCGTGAAGGTTTGGTAATATCCAATATGCTACAACTTCTATGCCAGAATTTACTGCGTGAATTACTAAGTTTAATTCGCTTGAACACTGTGGCTAGCCAGATTGTCTACTTTCCCTTCTAATTCGACTTTATCATCTTGATCTAACGTTCAAAATAGATATTTATATATTGTGCCTACTGCATTTATAAGGCTTTCTTATAAGGCTTCTTTTGTTTCTTTTGGCTATTTTTATGCCGTTGAATTCACGTTGCAATTTCTCGACTAAATATTGAACTTGGATTTCGTTATTAAATTGGGTTACCTGTTCTAGTAAACTCTGATATGTTTCATCTGTTCTTTATATATTTATTGTTAGATAATGGTACTCATAATTAATGGGTATGTTAATGGTATTTGTTTTGAATATGAGACATCCATTCCTTGAGTTGATGGGATCTATCTCTATATTCTGTCCGGTAGACTGTAGGACGGTGAACATTAGTATGATTATAATCTTAATCATGTTGTAGCTCCGGATTCCTAGTACTCTATTCGTGTACTCTGCAATTATCATATTTACTTTTATTAGATTTTTTCTTTCTTTTGAATTTCGTTTTATAGTGGGTGATTTTCCTCCCTCTATTTTTCTCTTCGAAGTGCTTTTCGTCTACCTGCCTTTTCCCTTGTTCTTTTGAACGGGTTGGTTGTTTTTGTTTTAACTAGGGGTGCATTCTTGTAGCGTGTGTCTACTTTAAAGTCGATTCTATCGTTATTCAAATGATTGATCTTCCTAACTTTATTCAGTTGGGTGTTATAATCTGGTGGTCCGGCGTACAGGAAGATATCAGCTGGGGACCTTTTTGTAGTATTATGAACCGTTTTATGGTTATAAGTGTATAGAATTAACTCGAATTTTGTGAGCTTGTTTTCTATGTCATCCTCGCTTGAAAAGATCCTTAATTTTTCATTGATCGTTTTATGTAGCCGTTCTACATCAGAAACTCCGTTTTTACTGGTAGTGATTTCGATTTTCACATTTTCCGCATTCAACCATGCTTGCAATGCTGCGCACATAAAGGCTGAATCTTTGTCGGCTTTAATTCCCTGTGGCTTGCCCATTTCGTTAAAGACTTTTATGATGGCTCTCTTTGTTTGTAACCAGTCACGACTCTTAATTTCTACAAGGGTAGTGAATGTAGAATATACATCAATGCATGATAGGAATTGTTGATTGCCTACCAAATAGAAATCCATGACATACTTTTCTCTGATATTTTGTATTTCAGGGGTAATATTTTGGATTAACTTTTGGTAATCGGGATAGTAGAATTTTCCTTTAAACCAATTAGTGGTCTTTTCGATACCTGGGTGAAGTAGCTCTTTATGATTCTTCAATATTTGTTCTTTGAATTTGGAGTAGTTCGGAATATCTATAAGTTTGGTACTGGATTTAATCAGTTTAGTGAAGTGATTTGGACTGATTATCTCCAGGAATGCCCTTTGGAACAGTGGGAAGTCTACTTCATTATGGAAATATAGTGCACTCTTTTTGGTACACACATATTCCTTTATTATATCTTTTGCTAATTACTCTGTCATTTCAGTTTATGTGATTTTTATCAGTATCTTGTGAAAATAGTGGGATGTTTCTACCTTATCCTCATTTCCTTTAATCAGTTCTATTTGCTTATTATAGTAACTGATTGGTCGCTCTGTAAGTGGAATATAATTTGTATTATCTTTCTGCGCGCTATGGACCGTTGCACAATCACTATTAATGGTTTCCCCGAGTAGGTTTTCGTTAATCTTTACTCTTGATAGCGCTTCGGCTACATGGTTCTCCTTTCCTGGTAAATATTTTATTTTGAAGTCAAATTCATTTAATTTGATCTTCCATCGTTGTAGCTTCATATTTGGTTCCTTGAGGTTATTCAACCAAATCAAGGGTTTATGATCACTTAATATCTCAAATTAATTATTATGGCGGATATTTTCTTTGGATTAGGAACTATGCCGTTAGTTGTTACTACATGGCCACATGGTCACACTTATCCATTTGAAGTTTGAGGTTTGCATCTCTCAACTTTCCAAGGACCCTTTTAAGAGACAACAGATGTTCTTCCAATGATGTGGAATAGATAATGATATCGTCTAGATACACAAGGAAATCTTTGAAAATTAAATCTTCTAACAGATTGTTCATGCATCTTTGAAATGTGGCGGGGGCAGTGGTTAGCCCAAAAGGTATACGAGTGAACTCGTAATGACCATGCTTAGTGGAGAAAGCTGTTTTTGGGATTGAGCTAGGTTCCATAGGAATTTGATGGAATCCCTTAGCTAAATCGATTGTTGTGAAATATTGGCACCTACCTAGTTTATCTAGTATTTGTTCATTCTGGGTGTAGCAAATTTATCCTTGATTGTCACCTCGTTTAGACTTCTATAATCTACTACAATACGATATTTCTGCTTTCCTGAAGCATCTATTTTTTTTGGTATCATAGCAATGAGTTTACAATAGGGAGAATTCGACTTACGAATGATTCCCTGTCTAATCATATCTTTGATTTGTTGAGTCACTTCTTGATCGTGTATTTGAGCATATTTATATGGTCGAAGATATACAGGATCTTCGTGATGGGTTTTAATTTCGTGCTTTACAAGTGAAGGTCAAAATGTCACCTTCTTTATACTGCACGTCCTTAAATTCATAGAGAACTTTCTTTAGTTTCTTCTTTTCTTCGTCAGTTAAATGTTCCAACCTTAGCTGGTTACATTCCCTTAATTCATTTTCTAACGCGGAAGCGAAGTATTGCTCTCCTTCAGGAGATGGCTCTCCATCTTCCTTTGAAGATGGCTTATCACCTTTGTGTGCGGTCTTGCCGTCGGCAATTGCTTCTCCACTTTGGATGATTGGGTATGACCTTTCTCCTAACGTTACCGTTTCATTTCGGTAATCGATGACGGCTTTGCTGGCCATCAAATATTCTCTGCCTAAGAGTATGTCATAATTTTCAGAAAAATTATGAATATACAATTTTTGTTTTGTCGGACAGATTTGGTTGCATTACGTGTAATGCTCTGAGTCAGACGGACGGGTCCATTGATGGTATGGACGGTGAGGTTGTCGCTATCGACTTTGGAATCTGTATAGTTTTCTTTTATTATTTTTATTGACGATCCCGAGTCCGCGATACCTCTTAATTTTTTATTATTTACGATTATTTCTATACTACACTCTGCTGAAAATTTACATCCATTTTCATATGTCCACTTTGGCTTTCCCTAGATCGTTTGACTGGCTGATTCGGTGCACTACTACGTGCCTGAGTCTGATTGATTTGATAGTTAGTGGGATTCTGTACTCTGCCCTGGTTTAAGGAATTTCTAAATTCGTTAAATAATCCTTTATTATTTACGGCATTATTTCCTGAACTATTTCGATTCGATCCATGATTATTTCTGGAAGTACTTGGGTTTTGATTGTTATAATCGTTACTACTATAGCGAGGGTAATAAGTTCCAACGTTCCTACGATTGTTATTTCCGTTTCTTGAGTGTTCGTGATTCTTGTTATCATTTACGAAATTTTCGTAGATTCCTAACTCTTGAGCTGATTTTTCTAGTTTAGCCATAGTAGAAATGTCTTTTTTTGCTAAAATGATGAACAGTCTATTGGGTAGAGCATCTTCTATGGTATGTCTGGTGGTATTTTCCAGAGCGTTTTTAAAGATTGTCTTATTTTCTGCGCTAGTTTCTAGATTTAGTTTACTTACTATAACATTTGACTTAATTTCTAGTTCTTCTATGAACTTACGAATACTCCCATTGAATTTGGTGTCGTGTAATTGTTGTAGTAGCGTCTCGTATGGAGTGTGGTTGTTGAATTTGCTGATTAGGGCTGTCTTAGATCACTCCAGGTGTTGGGTTGAAGGCATTGTGATAAAAGTTGTGCTCGTCCGCACAGTTGACCCTCAGTGGCTTCGTACATGATGCTTTGTTGCCGGAGGTCTTCTGTTGGGTACAATCCGGATATGTACTCAATCCTGCTTATGAACGAACTTAGACGTTCTTGGCATCCGTCGTATGGTGAAATTTGCCTGATTGACTTCAAGGCTTGGTTCAGGTGTGTTTCTGTTAGCGGCATGTTGATTTCTTTCTATTTATTTATTTTTTTCTAATATTAATTGAGTTTGAATCGTGTGTAGATTCTTTGGCGGATCTCTTTAGTATTAGCGTTCCTTTTCTCTGATCACTGTAGGTTATTACGCACTGTAACTGTCACTACGCCAATTGATCGTCTTAAAAAAAGGCTTCACTTTTAACTGAGATCCTACCGTCTGCGCCAGTTAAATATGCGACACTTCAGTTTAAGTTTAAAAAAAGGTTTTATTCTTTCACTTAAACTTAGCGTACAATGGTTAGTTATTTCCCCGACGATGACTGAGGTCCGATGTCTTGAATGGAATTAACTTGGTTGAATGTTCCGACGGTGTCGCGATTGACGTTTGTCTTGAACAGATCTGACTCGCCTTCTTAGATGTAGACTATTTATATTATGATGCTCGGATTGGGATTCGGATTTGGATTCGGAGGCGTTGGCTTCGACTTCGGCTTCGGAGATGGAGTACGTGACTCGATCGATATGTGGGAAAGGCGGCTTTTGATGAAAGGCTTCCGCTGCGTATAATCGGTGTTGCATTACTTGAGGGTGGCTGAGAATAGGGCCTCTGATTGGTGAGCTAGGATGGCGCGGTTCTTGAGAATCGATTAGTAATTGATCTCTGGAGAGTGGCCTGATTCTAGTGCGGCTGGATACGCGGCATCTATTGTTTTATGTTTAACTTCTAGCTTAGGGTGTTTGTTTACATTGCCTGCAATCGGTTACGCGTGGTCCACTTCGAGCGTGAGATTGTTTATGGGGGTTCGAAGCTGAGGGTGTCGGATTGTTTATAGTATTGTGGGTGCAGGGTAATAGACATAGACAAGGGTATGCGGAGCATGGACTATAGATATGTCACTATATACTTTGTTCAGGCCAGCAATAGACAGTTTCCGCGCACTGTGCCGGCTCCGCGCCTCGGTCCCGGCTCGCGCTTGCGCGCTCGGAGGGGCGCTCGGATCCACAATCCACGATCCACACGGCGCTCACCGCAGCATAAAGGCAGCATAAAGCATAGATCATAAGGCATAGAGAGTCAGTTACGTTTTCCACCCCGTTACAAGCTGCCGTCGCACATACTCGCGTCTACAATTCACACACCTATACGCAAATACATGGAATACATTTATTGAAACCGAATCTGTCTTTTCCTTTGGATATTTTCCCACTCATCGCTGGCAACTCGCTCCGGTGATCCGCCCTCCTACAACCATTGGTCCTTCGAGCCGGATCTTCGCCTTCCCCATAAGGAGAAGCTCACCCCAGCCAGCATCGGCGGATCGCTCCAAGTGTAAGATAAGTACAACCCTTCAATTGTGCCCAACACCAGTGCAGTGATTTTGTGCGAGTTTCCCATCCCAGTCCGAGTTCCCGCGGCATATGTACATATATGCCTTTCTCGCTCTAGCTCCAAATTAAACCATACTTCGTTCTGCCAACGGTTGTGGCCTCCTATTTCTCCAAAGGTTTAATTTGATCCGAGCTAGCTCCTGCGTTCCTCCTCCGATCCAGTGCCCACATTAATATATAGCTGTCTGTAAATCATATTCCTACCGCCCCCAGGTACCAGCTGAGCTTTCGTTGCTGACAAATGCACATGCACACCAACATACATACATATGTACATATGTGTAAGCAACGCAATCCAAGCGGCTGGCAGCAAACAAAAAGACATATTCTTGCAATTAATTTGTTGTTCATTCCGTGCATGCTCAACGGGTTATAGTTCTTTCGTTTGTTTTAAAGAATATAGAATAACAAATCACAAATCACAACAAATCTTTATTTAACTCATTATATTGCCAATAAAAATAGAACACGAATCCATACATATCATCTTACATATGCGCACGCATTTTCAACTAACAACTCTTGCACATCTGTATATACATACATATATTGTATTGTATTGTATATAAAACGGTTACTCCGTTTTTTTTTTACCCGTTGTTTCAATCTCGTCAAAAGGGGGGGTCGTTAATCCAAGCCACGGTACCTAGCACTTACACCCATACACACACACACATACAAGCAACAGCAGCGATGCATTCTTTTCGTTTTTCCTTTCGCTTTCGCTTCTCCACCGTTTGCTTGCGTTGTTGTTGGTGGGAGAATATTTTTCGGTGCCGCGCTTGACCGTAACGGAACGCCAAGTGACGCGCTACCCTGCTTTTCAAGGGTATATTGTTTTGAACATTCGGTTTGCAACCGACTCTATATAGGGGGACCTTGTGCATCAATATCATTGCTCATCCATTAGTCGCTCTTGGTTGGACATTTTTTTGTATTTGATCGTAGTATTTTATATTTATATTCCTGCCACGGTGCCCGACTTCTACTATATAAATACTCGCGATAAATTCCGCCAAGGCGGAATCGTATCCACGGTTCGTCGTTCAAAACTTCCACTTCTCCATTTCCGCTCACCTGCTTTGCGACTCTGATACGCGTTATCGCAAATCCATCAGCCAACCATGCCCACTGGTGAGAAGAAATCTCGCAAGAAGTTTAAGCGGGTGAGTTCGCTGAGTTTAACCCATCCATCCAGCTCCAACGGCTCAATCGCTACGCCCACATCTTCCCGTCCGGCCCCAACTGAGCGAGGTCCGACCACGTCCAGGGCTCACACACCACATGCCTTTGAGGCCTTGTTGCTCCCCTCGGTCGTCCCTCGCACGGTTCCGAGCACTATGGCCCAATCGGCCGCCAGTTCCGCACGGTCTAAGTTTGCCTTGGCTGCAAGCAGACTGACACGCTTCGACCAGAAGCTCAGCGTTCCAGATGCTAGCACACCAACCCGCTCGCTCTCCCAAGTCCATCGAGATCAACTCCGAAGCCTGTGGGCGAAGGTGGACGCGGAGTTCGAGGCCTGTGTGGAGGCGATAACGGAAGTAGATCCAGAGGGGGTAGCTGACGTCCAGGGGATGTACGATGACTGCTACGCGGTCTACGCGCAATGCCTTGCCGAACTGAACGATCAGCTCGAACCCCCGACTGTCCCTCACACGCCTCAACTGGCCGTTCAAGTGCCGACGTCCGGCGGTTGCCGTCTTCCTCCATGTGACACTGAAGTTTTCAGTGGGGACTATCAGCAGTGGCCCACATTCCGAGACCTGTTCACCGCCATATATATAGAGAACCCGAGGTTGGCTCCAGTAGAAAAACTGTTCCACCTCAACAAAAAAACGAGGGGGAACGTTGTGAGTTGCTGCGGACACCGCAACTCTACGGTTATACCCGATACTAAGTCAGTATGGCTCTCCTCCAGCAGACGCCGCTAATATTTAACGACACGACAAAGAGTGCGTGCGAGAGAGACAGAAAATCAGTCTGAGCGTGACGTCGGGCGCTGCGTAGCTGCAAATTGACTTGTTCCTTTTGGCTACAAAAATTATCTGATCTGATCCAGATTCAGCAATCTGATAGATATGGTCGTTATCTATGATTCTGCGTTTTTAGTTTTCTCAAATCTTCAATATTGTGGATGCAACAGATTTTCGTCCTTTGTGTGGGCGGAAGGGGGTGGGGCGAAATTTTGAGATACACGTTTTATAGTGAGATCTAAGAGGAGTGCGGATTCCAAATTTGGTTACTTTAGCGTTAATAGTCTCTGAGATTTGTGAATATCCCCAGATTTGCATCCTTTGCGGGGGCGGAAGGGGGTGTGGCGAAATTTTGAAACAAACTCGTCTTGGTCTGATATATTAGGAGTGTGGATACCAAATTTGGTTGCTCTAGCTTTTATAGTCTCTGAGATCTAGGCGCTAATGTTTTACTCTAAGGAAAGCCGCCTATGCTACGTGTGTGTTAGAGAGAGACAGGGCGAGAAAAAATGAAATTGTTTTCTTGATGCTGGCTATAATAATAATACGATCCAATTCAGATTCTGGTGTCTAAAAGATATGGTCATTCTCTACGATTCTGCGTTTTTGGTTTTATCGTATCTTGAAAATTGTGGATGCCACAGATTTTCGCCCTTTGTGGGGGCGGAAGTGGGCGGGGCAAAGTTTTGAAATATTTTTGTAGCAGTGACATATCACAGAAGTCTGTATCCAAAACATCGTTGCTCTAGCTCTTATAGTCTTTGAGCATTAGGCGCTGAAGGGGACGGACAGACGGACAGACGGACGGACGGACAGACGGACAGACAGACATGGCTCAATCGACTCGGCTATTGATGCTGATCAAGAATATATATACTTTATGGGGTCGGAAACGATTCCTTCTGGACGTTACACACATCCACTTTTACCACAAATCTAATATACCCCAATACTCATTTTGAGTATCGGGTATAACAAGCGGTGAGGCCCACGACATAGTGTCACAGGCTCCACTCACGAACGAAGGGTTCGCATCCGCATGGAGCGCCCTCCGTGAGCGTTTCCAGAACAAGAGGCTGATACTTAAAGCCCAGCTGAAGATCCTTTTCAGTCTGCCCCAAATCCGCACCGAGTCAGCTGCAGCGCTAAAAGAGCTTCAGAGGGCCGTCCACAAGTGCCTTACGACACTCAACCACTCCGAGGTCTCCACAGACAGCATTTTCGCTGACGGAGTGTTAGTGTACCTCATATCCGCGAAGTTGCCGAAAACGACTTTGGAGCTTTGGGAGCAGTCCGTGACACACAAGTCCGAAATTCCCACCTGGCACGCTATGGACAAGTTCCTGGCGGAGCGGTACCTGTCTCTCGAGGTGACCGAGGACGGCCATCCAGGCATGGAGACTCAGGCCCACTCCAGGGCAAGTCTACCCATGTCAGAGAGGTCAAAGGGCAATCCCAACCCTTTCCGTTCCCAAGAGAGCCCTGTTGCAAGGTGGGTTCACTCTTTCGGAACAACTGTGGATCCGAAGCGGAGAGCGTGTGATCTTTGCTCCAAAGAGAACCATCCGATCCGGGTATGCCCTCAATTCCTTCAGATGAGACCTGATGCTCGCTCCAGCTATATTAAGCAAAAAATGCTTTGCTTAAACTGTTTCGCAAGAGGTCACCAGATTCGTGAATGCCAAAGCGCCCACAACTGCAACACGTGTGGAGACCGGCATCATACGCTGCTGCACCGTGGCACTCCAGTTTCCAGCCAATCCGTGCCCAATTCCGTACCACTTCCGACTCCTGCCGAAGCTCAGCCTAGCGTTCAGAACTATTTCGCCTCCGGCAAGAGGGCGGTACTCCTAGGCACGGCTATTATTAATATTTGCCACTTGGGGACAAATTTTCGCGCCCGCGCTCTAATCGACCCGGGCTCCGAGGCGACGTTCATTACGGAACGTCTCTTCCAGATCATTAAGTTGCCATTCCGACTCGCCCAGGCACAGGTCTCGGGCCTCAATCAGACAATATCCGCTCAGTCCAAGAAACTCTGCCATTTTTCCATCCGTTCCCCGACTAAGCCGGGCTTACAATTGGACGCCACAGCCTATGTCCTGCCGGAACTATCAGGCAGCCTTCCCTCCCATCCGATCCCGCAACACTCGTTGCGAGACTTGCCGAACCTGCCATGGGCAGACCCGACATTTTACGAAAGCTCACAAATAGATGTCCTGATTGGTGCCGACATCCTTCCATCCATCCTCTTGAGCGGCTCACAGACGAACATCTGTGGATCTCTCCTCGGACAGGAAACCATTTTCGGGTGGGTTCTTACAGGCCCAGTGCCAAACACGGTACAAGGCCGGGTCGCATCCTTCTCCACGCAAATTTCCACCGAGCTAGAGGCTCCGTTCGACAAACTCCTCACAAAGTTTTGGGAGGTGGAGGACATTCCTACTAAAATAGAAAGCGAGTCGGATTCGTACTGCGAATGAAATTTCCTCCGAACTACGTCAAGAACGCCAAGCGGGAAATACGTCGTCACGTTACCGTTTCGCGACCCAGATCATCTCGTATCAGATCTGGGGTATTCAAGGGCAGCCGCGCTGGCCCAGTTCCTAAGAAACGAAAATCGCTTGAAAAGAAACGGTCCCCTACAAGAGCATTACGACACCGTAATCCAAGAATACCTAGAGCTTGAACACCACGCTGTCTTCAAGCCTGAGAGCACTACCACGAAGGTCCGCGTGGTATTTAACGCATCCAGCCCGTCGACCAACGGTGTGAGTTTGAATGATCTTCTGCCCGCCGGCCCGGTCCTCCAATCTGACTTGACCCTCCAGATCCTGAAGTGGCGTTATTTCCGGTACGTTTTCAACGCGGACATCACCAAGATGTATCGCCAAATTTGGGTTGACCCGAAACACACCCCTTTCCAGCGAATATTATTTCGAAACAAGGAGGGACTCATCCGCGACTATGAACTTAAGACCGTAACCTTCGGAGTCAATTGCGCTCCTTTTCTTGCCATCCGAGTGTTGCAACAGCTAGCAAGCGACGTCCAGTCCAGATTTCCGAAGGCAAGTCGCATTATCCGATCATTCATGTATGTCGACGATGTCACGCATGACGATGATTCATGCAGGCCGCACTTAGCTCTGCAGGTTTTCCGCTGCGGAAGTGGACTTCAAACCACAAAGCTATTCTGGCAGGAATTCCGAGTGCTCATCGTCTCCACACAGATTTTCTGGAGATGGAGGAAGAGAGCACGGCTAAGACTCTCGGGATTCGCTGGAAAGCGACTTCAGACGAGTTTTTTTTTGTCCCTCCCGAGTTAGCGCCTGAGTCGTCATACACCAAGCGAGCAGTTCTGTCCCAGATCGCAAGGCTGTTCGACCCCGCGGGGTGGTTGGCCCCATTCATTGTTCGGTCCAAGATCTTCATGCAAGAAATCTGGTTGCAGGACCTGGGATGGGACGATGAGCTTCCAAGCGAGATGCGCCAGCGCTGGCAAAGTTTCCTGCGGAGCTACTCCGCTCTCGACCAAATCCATATTCCAAGATGGGTCGGCTCCCGGCCAGCGGTAAAAGTCGATCATGGGTTCTGCGATGCATCCGAGAGGGCTTACGGTGCCGCCATCTACGTCCGCATTGAGGTTGACCGTTTGGTCGAGGTGCAGCTTCTCACAGCGAAAACGCGAGTCGTACCCGTGAAAACCGTGTCGCTCCCCCGGTTAGAGCTTTGCGGGGCAGTGCTTTTGTCCGAAATGGCGGCGGCTATCCTGCCGAATATGCCAACAGCAAGTACGAGCTGCTATTGCTGGACCGATTCCACCATAGTCCTCGCCTGGCTGGCAAAGCCCGCGTGTCACTGGACCACGTTCGTGGCCAACCGAGTGACTAGGATATCTCAAGCGACCGATATGGTGCCACGTTCCATCCGAACAGAACCCCGCGGACTTAGCCAGCAGAGGCGTGCCGTTACAGGAGTTGGTGAGGAACCAACTCTGGTGGCACGGACCAACTTGGCTGCAGAAGGGCCGAGATCAATGGCCGGCACCAGTTAATAACTCCCCCGTTATGACCTTAGAGCAGCGAACTGTTAAAGCCCATTTCGCACTCAACCCAGCCGAAGACTTCCTCGAACGATTCTCCAATCTGGAGAGAGCTCTACGAGTCCGTGCATATATCCTGCGCTTCACCAAGCGCTGCCGGAAGTTAGCCACCGCCCAAAAGGGCCATCTTACGAGCGGCGAAATTACCGAAGCTGAAAAAACTCTTATCCGAGAGACGCAGCGTAGAGAATACCCCGAGGAGTATCGCTGCCTAAGTGGTAAGCGGCCAACGCCAAGGTCAAGTTCTATCCTGAACATGAACCCTTTCCTAGACCGCCATGGGTTGATCAGAGCATGCGGCCGTGTCGCAGGCTCTGAAGTGCTAAGATACGACGAACGACATCCAATCATTCTCCCATATAATTGTCGATTGTCTCGCCTTCTCGCGCAATTTACACACCGGATAACTCTTCATGGCGGCAACCAATTGATGGTGCGCCTCATTCGATCAAAGTATTGGATTCCAAAGGTTCAAAGGCTTATGAAGGGGGTTGTGAACTCCTGCAAGGTCTGCGTTATTCACAAAAGAAGGTTGCAAACCCAAATGATGGTAGATCTTCCAACTGAGCGGTCGTCCTTTTCCAGACCGTTTACGCATACAGGGATTGATTACGCGGGTCCTTTCGAAATACGGAACTATACAGGGAGAGCATGTCTGATCACGAAGGGGTATGTGTGCGTATTCGTGTGCTTTTCCACAAAGGCGATACATTTAGAACCCACGTCCGACCTCACGACCGAAAAATTTTTCGCCGCTTTCGCTCGGTTCGTCGCAAGGCGCAGATGTCCACAGCGTATCCATTCAGATACTGGAAGAACTTTCGTTGGTGCAGCAACCCTGCTTTCCAGTGACTTCCTAGACGCGTTTAAGGACTCGGTTACTGATGCGTATAGCCATCAGCGGTTTTCGTGGCGCTTCATTCCATCAGGAGCTCCACATATGGGAGGTCTATGGGAAGCCGGAGTGAAGAGTTTCAAAACTCTCTTCTACAAGGCCACGTCCACTCGGAGGTATACGTTTGAGGAGCTTACTACGCTGCTCGCGAAGATTGAAGCGTGCCTCAATTCCAGGCCGCTCTCACCGATGTCCGATGATCCGACGGAGCTGCTAGCCCTCACTCCCGGGCACTTCCTTATTGGGGGGCCCTTAATGAGTACGGCCGAGCCCGAAATAAAGGGGAACCTTAATTCGATCATCAATCGGTGGCAGCATTTGAAGGCCCTCAACCAACAGTTCTGTCAAAGGTGGAAGGAGGAATACCTCAAGGAGCTCCACAAGCGGAATAAGTGGCAGACGCCGACGCCAAATCTGCAGGTTGGCGATATGGTGTTCATCAAAGAGGATAACCTGCCGTCCAACGAATGGCGGCTCGGAAGGATAACTTCCGTGTATCCCGGTGCCGACGACAGGGTCCGTATGGTGGATATCCTTACTGCCCGCGGTACTCTCAAGAGACCGGTTGTAAATGTCGCTCTCCTGCCAGGAGAACCCCGTAGTTCCATCCAACAATAACGTGAATGTGCACTTGTCCCATTCACAGCTCCGCACTAATACTTCTTCGACTTCTCTATTCCATCCTAGTTCCATCCTCATCCAGACATGACCCCACGGATCCGCGCCAGCCGCACCACGGAGAGCCGTCGTGATCGAGGGATCAACTCGTACCGTTGCCGGGTCTGCCGAGGAGTTCATCCATTTCCTTCGCCTGAGCCCTGAGAAAAGACTCCGAGCTGTCCTCGTTAACAAATATTGCGGGAACTGCCTGGCCCACCAACACTCCGGCCAGGATTGTCGCAGTGGCGGGCTGTGCCGGGTGTGTGGCAAAAACCACCACACTCTACTTCACATACCCTCGTCTCGTCGTCCAGTCCGCTCGGCCTCCGGAGCATCGTCGCCACCTACAGCGCCCCACGTCAGACGCCGTCCTCGGAGTCCAGCCCGCTCGGCCTCACGAACATCGTCGCCATCTACAGTGCCCCACGTCAAACGCCGACCTCGGCGTCCAGCCCGCTCAGCCTCGGCTGCATCGTCGCCATCCACGTCGGCCCACGCCGACCGCCGCCCTCGTCTCCCCGTGAGCCGCCCCGTGGCAAGTTCCCCGGCACCATCCGTCGACTCACTTCTACAACATCGAAGCCTCATCATCCTCCCGACGGCGCTGGTGGTCTTGGATACGGGTTCCAAAAACTTCAAAACGGCGGCGCTCATCGACCTATGCACGCCGGTGAGCTGTATTGACGAATCTTTGGCCAGCGTCTTCAAGTTGCCCACCACTTGTGTGGGGGACGAGAAAGTGTGTACGGCGGTGATCCGCGCCAAAATGGGCGACTTCCAGTTGGAGACGATGCTCAAGGTCCAGCCCCGTTGGCGCATCCGCACGCCTACCCGACAGCTGAGCGATTCCGTCCGGGCGCGTTTCGGTGACCTGAGGCTTGCCGATGAACAGTTCCATCGACCGGCTACATCTCATCGCTCATCTTGGGAGCAGATGTCTACCCGAAGGTGATCCAGCCCGGGTTCCTTGCGCGTGAGGACGGCCTGCCCAGAGCACCGTTTTTGGATGGATCGTGTCGGTGGCGTGTACCCAGCCATAGGCCACCCCATTATACTTTGCAATCCTGCAAGGGGGGGGGAGGATGTTCCGGCCAGCAATAGACAGTTTCCGCGCACTGTGCCGGCTCCGCGCGCCTCGGTCCCGGCTCGCGCTCGCGCGCTCGGAGGGGCGTTCGGATCCACAATCCACGATCCACACGGCGCTCACCGCAGCATAAAGGCAGCATAAAGCATAGATCATAAGGCATAGAGAGTCAGTTACGTTTTCCACCCCGTTACAAGCTGCCGTCGCACATACTCGCGTCTACAATTCACACACCTATACGCAAATACATGGAATACATTTATTGAAACCGAATCTGTCTTTTCCTTTGGATATTTTCCCACTCATCGCTGGCAACTCGCTCCGGTGATCCGCCCTCCTACAACCATACTTTATGGGGTTTATACACTAACCAACAAAGAAAAAAAACCTCCCCAAACCACAAAAAAAGAAACAAAATTGTATAATTTTTAATTAAATGTTGTTTTTGAAATAAATGTTTAAATGTAAATGTTGTTTTTGATCACCATTGCGGATCGCTGGTCTGACCCCCCGCTGCTTTTTCTTTTTCCTTATGTATATTTAACTTTTTTATTTTCTAATATCATATATAATATTCATATACTCTATCGTTTATATATACCTATACCTATATCTATAACTTTTCTCTTTCTCCTTCAGTGATTAAGCAACATTATTTTCCATTCAATTAATTATTTTATCGTTGATTTGCCTACTGGTTGTAATTAAAGAATTGTGTTATTTTCGGTAGGGAAACTTGTGTTTGCTGGTTTTTTGATTATGTAGAAAAATGTCTAGTATTAAGTACCGAGTATTAATATATTGAATTTTGTTAGCCGTGAATATCGAATTAGACATATAATTTTCTAGTGACATGGTGACGTAATGGGGTAGGGGGAGAAGTCTAGGGATTTCCAGAACCTTCGCACCACTGAAAATCATGGCAGGGTGGGTACAGAATCGTGTGGGTCGACTTCCATCTCAAGACCTCACGCCCGTGATATTTTTGGAACACACAGATGAAAGCCCCTAGTACTTTCGGGTACCCCCTAAGTATGATTGTGCCGTTTAGCTTAGGTTATGCTCGGAATAGGCATATTGTGATTTTCGGAGTCCGCTCCCTGTAGATCCACGGGATTCTACAATTTTAAAGTTTATGTAGTAGGAGTCGAGACGCGATCAAACAAACTCCACAAGTTACCGAATGAGCACGGAATCAGAGAATCCCCAACGGCATTCACCTCGACATCCCCTCCAATCCATTCCCTACTGACGTATATATATAACGTTGAATGTTACAATGTTAGTATTGAATTGAAATGTTGTCATTCGTGAGTAAAAAGGCTCAGTTTTTTTTTATGAATTGTATCCTATATTCTTAGGTTAAATTAACCGTTTGTATAATTAACCTCTGGAATTTTGATTAATCGAACCATTTTGAAAGAACATGCATTATAAATAAATAACCACGATTCTGTCTAAGTACATAATGACAATGATAATGCCAATGCCAATTAGAGTGTAATAATGAAGCTGTAGTTACGTTAGGGTGATCTCCTACAGCTATGATCACGAAATTAAAATTGAAGTACGCGACTGCCGGATTTCTTCTTGACATCTATGCAGATCGGAGATTGTTTTGATTACATTTTTATAATAATTTTGTTTAAATTTTTATAATACGGCGAGCACAAGGAAATATAGGGATAGGAAAGACCCCGACCCTATCCGGCGAGCTGAGCCCAGAGCGCAGTATAGTGCACTAAACCCGACTCCCTTTCCTGCCGAAGCTGCAATGCAAACAATACTTAGCCAGCCGTTCTATTACATTTGTTGGAACTGTCATCAGGTTGGGCATAGATACCAGGACTGTGTATTAGACCGGAGGGTATTTTGTTAAGGCTGCGGGCGGCCAACACGTACAAACCCAGCTGTGACATATGTTCAAAAAACTCCAAACCTCGGCAGTACACTGAAGTCGGGGGTAAACCGAAGACCACAAGTGCTTCGTCATCAGGAGACCTTCTGGTGCACCTACAATTTTACAGGACGTAGAATCGAGCGAGCACAATACGCTGTCCCATCATGAAGTAGACACGGACTTAGAATCGACCGAGAGACTGAGACCGCCTAGGTTCAGGAGAAGCTACTCCATCGAGAAGTAGCAAGAGATTCCGCACCTACTGGCAGAAAGTTAGGAGTTCTACCAGCGAAACGTCAAGCGGTGTTGCTTCCAAACAGGTTATACCGCCAAATTTAGACCCACCTTCATAAATGCTCGAGTGCGGAAACAGATCGGTAATGTATATTATGCTTTAGAAGACTTGCAAGGAAGATTTTTGGAGAATTACCACGCTAAAGATATAAAGCAGTAACATCGCTTCATGAGGGATCATTAAATTTGGAAGGGGGGAATTGTAATGGCGCCCGAAGCGATCTGAAATGACACAGACACGGTGTCTCACTGCGCAGAACTCTTTTTGTCTCTTCGCTTGTGTTATGTGTTTCTGGTTTTCGATTATGCCGAATCACGATCGTGTCTCACAATAACAACTTAGAGAGACACTTTTGATCAAGCGCTCACAGACAAAGTGTCTTTAGACTAGCAGAACCAAAAAAAGTGCGTGAGTAAAGTTGTTGAGAAATGAGCCTCGTAGTTTTTTGGTATGTATATTGCGATTGACATATTCATACGCTCATGAGTGTATTGCACCGCTTAAGAAGCTAGTTTTACGCGCATAGCTGTGTTGTTATTGCTCGGGTCCAGAACATAGCTGTAATGTTCTCACACGCATGGCTAGACCCGCAGCTGCACATGCACACAGCGATGCGTTCCGTTTTTGCATTGAGACCGTCGCGTCGATTCGTATTGCGTGATCTTCCAATTCCCTTTTGCTCGACTTCTTTTCGCGGAGTTTAGTTAGTAGAAATTTCTAGACGAAGCCGCCCGCACGTATACTTTGTACCGCCGCATCATCGACTCCCCCGCTGTTCATATACTTGTAACATAACAACCAATATTCAATAACTAATATAAATAAATAAGCTCAATATATTAAAAAGATTATACAGTCCACTTATTCATAACCATAGCAAATTTTGGTCCTTCGAGACGGATCACCGCGTTTGAGTTTATTTTATATACATATTGAGTGATATCGTTAACCGTTTTTTGCCATGAAGGCCCTAGTGCATCGTCTAATTCAGCAACGTGGTGCCTGCAAATCCCAACTAACTCGCGTGGCTACGGTGGCTCAAGAGTTTGTACAGTCATGTACTTCTGTGCAAACATTAGAGCACAAGTTAGACCGACTGGTTGGAACTTTCAACCGCTTTATGGAGCTGTCTGAAGAGCTGGTCCAATATAATGATGAAGATGAATACGTAGATCCGGATTTGGATATCCCCGAATATGAGAAAAGGTTCTTTAGTTCGCATAGTATTTTCACTGAAACCATTCGTGACCGGAGCAGTCAAGATAATGAGCACGACAACTCAAATCTACTGCTGTCGAACACTGTGGAACGCTTATTTGAGGGACAAACTCAACTTCTGGAGAGGATTCGGGACTCATCGGGAACCACAGAGCTGCAGTTCGAGAAAATACGCATTCCGACGTTTTCGGGCAGATACGAGGATTGGTGTCAGTTTAGTGACTTGTTCTTAGGCTCAGTCAACAAGAAGAGTAGTCTGTCCAAGTGCCAAAAGTTTCATTATTTGAAATCCTATCTGGATGGTGAAGCTTTGTCTCTGATAAAACATATTCCCGTATCGGATGCCAATTACCAGGACGCATGGGAGAGGCTCGAAAATCGCTACAACAAGAAGTCACTGATTGCTCGTTCGTTCATTCAAAACTTTCTTTCGTTGCCAACCGCAAAGGGTTCAGACATCGCCGAGTTGCGTAAGATAGTCGACACCGCTGACGAAAGTATACGTGGTCTACATGCGCTGATCTGCGACAGCCGCGATGTGTGGCTAATCCATATCTTGCTCTCAAAGTTAGACCCGGAATGCAAGGAAGCGTGGGCCACCTTCAGTGAATCGTGCAAGGAAAATGTGACCATAAATGACCTGTTCGGCTTTGTCTTCGCCCGTTGCGATGCACTTGAGTCTTGTCAAGATCCAAAGCTAATCCAGGATACACACACGGTGCTGAATAAACGTCGTGCAATTTCTCATCATGTGGACGTGCCAAATACGTCTGCTCGTGATTGTGTATATTGTCACGAGCAACACAGTCTTTATGCGTGCACTCAATTCACGGCTCTGGATGTTGTGGACCGCCGCAAGTTCGCAAGGGATGGTAATTTGTGCTTTAATTGTCTAAGCCGATCTCATCAAGTCAAGGAGTGTAATTCCACAAACACGTGCCGTCTGTGTAAGCTGAGGCACCACACTCTTGTTCATCCAGAGGACATACGCTCTGTCACGGCTTCCGCTGATGTCAATACATCCGCTGACTCACCCGTCCGCTCGTCCAGTTTCCCTGCTGATGCTGATCCTGCCGTGGTCAGCCATCATACATTGGAGAGGAAATTCGTGACCAAGAGTCAGGCCATATTGCCAACGATTTTGGCCACTATAGTCGACTCCTGGGGCAACGAGACCACCTGCAGGATACTGTTGGATACTGGTTCAACTATAACGATGGTCGCCGAATCATTTATTCAACGAATTGGATTGCCGCGCACCCATGCTCGTATACCAGTGGTTGTCTAGGCGCAAATCCTGCTGGGGTTACTAGAGGTCGCGCCACATTCACGCTGCGCTCCCGCACAAGCTCGGCCTCAGTAGTGGTAACAGGTCTGATTATGAACACTTTAACCTCCTCGATTCCAGCCCAGAGGATCGAGTCTAACACACCGATGTGGAAAAGGATTCGTGATCTACCATTAGCATTTGGTACATTTTCTAAACCAGGCGAAATCGACGTGATTTAAGGAGCTGATCAGCTTTGGAACCTCTACACTGGAGAACGCAAAGAGTTTGGTTCTGACTATCCTATTGCACTTCATACTAATTTTGGTTGGGTCATTACAGGCAGCTACCATCTCAGTAGTGATGCTCACAACCACGCACTAGCACATCACGCGCACGAGGATCTGGACACTTTGGTTCGATCTTTCATGGACATGGAACGAGTAGTGATCCCGCTGAGCAACACTTCGTTCATACGCACGCCCGCAGAAACGATGGCGTGTACATCGTCCAATACCCGTTCAAGGAATCTGCCCCTCCGATGGGGTCCACACTGCCACAAGCACTACGCCGCTTTCCTTCTCTCGAGCGGAAATTTCGAAAATTTCCTGCGCTCAAACAACAGTATGTCAACTTTATGGAGGATTATATACAACGAGGACACATGGAGGTGATTCCTTCTACTACCGTAGAAAACGATCCCGCCAATCACACTTACTTAGCACATCACCCAGTTTTTAAACCACATAGCACCACCACGCAATGCCGAGTTGTATTCGATGGCTCTGGGGAGGACTGCAATGGATCTTCACTTAATTCACGACTACACATCGGACCACCTATTCAAAGGGATTTACTTGAAGTATGTCTACGTTTCCGTCAGCATCTCTATGTGTTTTGTACGGACATTGAGAAAATGTTTAGAGGCATCCTGGTTTCAGAAGATCACACGCATTACCAACGGATTGTCTGGCGAAAGGAGGAGACTGCTACACTCGATCATTATCGATTGCTGACCGTGACGTATGGTTAAGTGTCGTCACCGTTCTTGGCTGTTCGAGTTCTCAAGCCGATCGCGCAAGATCATGCCGATTTGTATCCGAAGGCTGCTGCTGTGCTTGTACGAGACGCTTACGTAGATGATATTCCTACTGATTGCGATAATATCGACGATCTCATTGCACTCAAAGATGAATTAATTTTGCTATTGAGCCAAGCTCAATTTAAACTTCGAAAATGGAGTTCAAACTGTTGGTCACTACTCAAATCGCTGCCAAAGGACATTTGTGAGTATCCACTTGAAGCCCTAGAGGGAGATAGCCAAACTCAATATACCAAGGTTCTTGGAATACGCTGGGAATACCCGGCTGTGGACGAGCTTTCCTTCAAGTTGACCATTCCTGACGCCACAAGGGTTCTGACAAAACGGATTTTGCTGTCCGAGCTTGCCAAGATCTACGATCCACTGGGGTTGCTTGCCCCCACAACTGTATTCCTAAAGGTTCTCTTTCCAGATAGTTGGCTACTATCGCAGCTATGCGCACGGTGGCAACAGTTTGTAGCTGAAGTTCATTTACTGGAAAGCTGTCGCATACCTCGCTACCTATCCTCGCCACTTCAAGCAACGGAGCTGAATGGATTCGCCGATGCTTCATCTCATGCTTACGCCGCTGTAATCTACAGTCGCGTGAGATTCAATAATGACTATGCTGTAACACTGATCGCTGCAAAAACCCGTGTGGCACCCATCAAACCTATCTCCATCCCACGGCTCGAATTGAATGCCGCCCATCTTCTGTCGAAATTGATGTCTCTGGTTAAGCAAGCTCTAACTATTTCTATTTCCAGTACTTCGTGTTGGTCAGACTCCGTAATCGTATTACATTGGCTCTCATCACCCCCCCGGACTTGGAACACTTATGTTTGTAATCGCACTGCTGAGATTCTGAGCGGATGGAAGTAAAGGTCAAGCCCAAAGTTAATCTACACATTTCCGATGAAGGAAATGATCTTAACTGTATGATCAACAAAGCTTCCTCCTGGTCACATCTCTTGCGGACACTTAGCTATTGCTTTCGTTTTGTACATCGACTTCGTTGCAAGGACCGCCTGTCATCATTTTTATCGTCATGGGAGCTTCAATATGCCCGCTCTAGGGTAATCAGACATGTCCAGATGGTGTTCTTCCAAGTAAAGTACAGACAGCTGAGCACTGGACAAGCCCTTTCTTAAAAATCCAAGTTGATTCACTACACTCCATTTGTTGACGGCCAAGGAATTCTGCGCGTAGGAGGAAATTCGATTGGAAATCGATGGAAATTCGATGGCAACCTATGAGGCAAAACATCCCATACTTCTTCCAAAGGAATCACCAGTCGCTGTTTTATTAGCTAGACACCAGCACGTCACATCGTTACACGCTGGAGTCGTCTTTATGTTTCACACGTTGAGACAGAAGTATTGGATCCTTGGAGCCCGTAACATAGTCCGCAAAATTGTATTCCACTGCAAGATATGCTTCCTACAGCGCAAAGGAACGAGCACACAACTCATAGCTGATCTTTCCGCCTTTCGCATTCAGCCCACCCGCTGCTTTCAACATTCTGGATTGGACTACGCTGGACCAGTTACCATCAAGACGTCAGCAGGTCGGACACCGAAGTTTGGCAAAGCTTGGTTTGCCATCTTTGTTTGTCTGTCCACCAAAGTAATTCATCTCGAGCTCGTCGGTGATTTGACGACCCCTGCATTTATCACCGCTTTCAAGCGGTTTTGGTCTCGACGTGGCCCTATATCCGACTTGTACTCGGACAATGGCACAACATTCTATGGAGCCAGAAAGGAATTAACGGAGATACAACGGATAGCTGTATCTCAAAGTCAAGACGAGGAAATTGCTAATTTTCTGACGAGTCAGGTCATCAACTGGCACTTCATTCCGCCGTCTGCCCCGCATTTTGGAGGTCTTTGGGAAGCAGGCGTACGATCTATCAAACTCCACCTTCGCTGAGTAATTGGTAGCAGTGCGTTGACTTTCGAGAAATATTCAACAATTTTAACTCAGATTGAAGGGTTACTCAACTCTCGCCCACTGTGCGCGCCCAGCGATCACAGCTTGGATCCCCTTACCCCCGCTCATTTTCTTACAGGTCAACCTCACATGTCGGTGCCGGCGCCGTCCTTGTTAGACATCATTAACAGACTGCAGCGTTGGAGACAACTGCAAGCCCAGGTTCAAGGATTCTGGAAACGTTGGAATCTGGAATATCTTACTTCCTTGCAACCTCGCACGAAATGGCAGCAGGAGCCCAACAACATAACCGTGGACACTCTTGTGGTACTGAAGGAGCCGAATCAACCACCTAGCAAGTGACTGCTTGGGCGAAACATCGAAGTTCATCCTGGCCAAGACGAGAGGGTTCGAGTTGTCACCGTCAAAACAGCCCGAGGAGTTTACAAGAGACCTACTACCAAACTTGCTGTGCTTCCCTTGTTCTGAACAGTCGTTCAGGGGGGCCGGTATGTTGAGAAATGAGCCTCGTAGTTTTTTGGTTCAATGTTCATGTATATTGCGATTGACATATTCATACGCTCATGAGTGTATTGCACCGCTTAAGAAGCTAGTTTTACGCGCATAGCTGTGTTGTTATTGCTCGGGTCCAGAACATAGCTGTAATGTTCTCACACGCATGGCTAGACCCGCAGCTGCACACGCACACCGCGATGCGTTCCGTTTTTGCATTGAGACCATCGCGTCGATTCGTATCGCGTGATCTTCCAATTCCCTTTTGCTCGACTTCTTTTCGCAGAGTTCAGTTAGTAGAAATTTCTAGACGAAACCGCACGCACGCATACTTTGTAGCACCGCATCATCGATACCCCCGCTGTTCATATACTTGTAATATAACCACCAATATTCAATAACCAATATAAATAAATAAGCTCAATATATTAAAAAGATTATACAGTCCACTAATTCATAACCAAAAGTGCTTTTAGTTTTTTTCGTGTTTATGTTTATTTATTCATGTTTTCCGCATCTTTTGGGCTATTGTATTGTAATATGTATATTTACTTGCAAAATTTGCAAACGAACATTTTTGTTTTGCTTTTCACGATTCATTTTAAGCTCCAATAGTCAAAACGCATACAATTCACAAATGCAATTGATCGTTGCCATATGCACCACTCGTACAAGCTACTCATACATACGCAAAAGACACTTTTTTCGTTCGCTTGTGACAAGATGCTCAGTGAAAAACAGGAACAAAAGAGAAGTGAAAAAATCGGTCTTTGCTTGAGCGAAGAGCGAGTTGAGCAAAAACAGATTTGATCGGGTCTTTTCTGTCCCTTTTCTGAATGAGTCCGTTATTGAGAGGTTTTCATCAGACACACCGAAAATGTCAACCATTATTTGCGAGGTCTGGATTTGACAGATCACAACATAGGAGGCTTCAGGTAGGGCCCCGCACAAGGTTTCTAAGATAGTTCAGGGTATAGAAATACAAAAACGTGAGGTCCTCGGGACCAAAGAGTTTGACAGGCCAAGCATTTCCTCTTCCGCTACGACCAACCGCCGAATAAGTCGCTTTTTGTTCAGCTCTCGGAAATATATCGGAAAACATCCACGTGCAGTCGGGATATTCTATTGTAGCTCAGGGAGAACACAGATTTGGTGAGTGAGTGGAGAGATCCGTAGAAGGTTTGTTCCTAGTTGGTTCCTAGCCCCAACGTCCTCCGCGAGATCGACCCCCAGTGGTGGAGTAATCCCCTGGAGGTTTCGCTGGAAGTCGCAGCACGCCATAGCGTCAGCCGATGGATAGAGGCCAGTGAATTCTCCGCAAGAGCGACGCCGCGGCCAAAGTAGGCTGATATACGAAGCTGCCTGGGAGTGGCAGACAGATGAGGAATAAGCGTCCAAAGCGATATTAAATCAAGCCCTCAAAGGACCAGCAACTTTATGTGTCTTCCTGTATGTGTTAGGCTACACGCTCACCCTCGTCGAACCTCCCATACGTTTAAAGCTGTAGCGAGCCTATATGAGGCAGCAGTCGTTTTCCCTATACTTTTTAAGCTGTACACCCACTTATCTTCGGATGGGTCAGGAAATAATCCAATCCCGTAGTGGAATTTCGTCAAGAACGAAGTGTAGCCAAGAGTGTTGTAGTGACAGAGACAGACTCCTGCACAATCGATTAAGTGTTTGTTAGTGGAAAAGAAAAGGACAGGAAACTAATGTTAAACATGTTTGTAAAGAGCACCCCTTCTGCGTATAACCATGAGATGAGATTCCGATTCTTTTGAAACAGACGTCACACCTTGCTTCTTGGGATAGGAAAGAAAAACTCATTGACATCCACTGTGAATATTGTTAGGGCACGCCCTTTATGAATTGCCTTCCAGCCGCCTGCGTCGGGATATCGATCTTTCGCCGCTGGAATCACGGATATAAAAAGTGTGTTGGTAAATTGTGGTCGTGAAAGTAGTAATCAATGTTTGTGCCGCCTCCAATATCCGAAGAGGTCGTACTGGTTCTGAAACGACTTGTTTCGGCGGAAGCCATTAAACTCTCCTTTAGGAATTTTCGAATTGTTTTGTTACGCGATCATGTTTATCGGCCTTGAAGCCATGAAACTGCCATACATTTAGTAAAATTAAATAAAAATAAAAGCCTAATAGCTTTTGTAAATATATATACATATATATATATATATAATGACATATCTATAGTCCATGCTCCGCATACCCTTTTCTATGTCTATTACCCTGCACCCACAATACTATAAACAATCCGACACCCTCAGCTTCAAACCCCCATAAACAATCTCACGCTCGAAGTGGATTACGCGTAGCCGATAGCAGGCAATGTAAACAAACACCCTAAGCTAGAAGTTGAACGTAAAACAATAGATGCCGCGTGTTCGGGCCAGCCGCTGAGGAATAACCGTAACTTTAACATTATTATTGTATGAGCAGAGAGAGCCGCCTATGTTGTAAAACGTTGACGTTCTGCAGAGCTGCTGCACTCTCCTGCTAAAGGGCTCTCTGCCGCCGCCACTTCGGCAACTACTTTGATCTGCTGCCGCCACTTCGGCAGTCACTTTGATCTGCCGTCGTCTATAGTTTAGTTCTATGCTAACCCCTCTGCGCATTGGTTGCATATCGATCTCGCAAAAAGTTTATCTGGCAATAGCAAGCAATCGGCTTCCGCTAAGCCACCAAGATTAAATACGAATTATAAAGATTAACCCAAAACCTCTTTTCATTTTTGAAACACATAGGTGCCAAAAAAGCTTGGCATCTCAAACATTGGTGACCCCCCGACGTGATATAAAACCATTTCTTAATCGCGTTCCGTTAAAACACTTATTAATTATACAATATTGTGTTGTTGGGTAGTTTAACTACCAACAAATACATTTGTGTGCACATTAAAAACAGTTTAAAGTGCAAATTCAGTGAGAGTGCTGCTGGAATATTTATAGACAAATTCCGGTACTTAAGCGTCGAATCTCTCATTCTCTGCGCAGCTGTAGCCGCGGTTCTTGACTTTTTTGTCTTGCATTCTCGCTCTCGCGTCTATACATCGTCGCTTAAGCGGTATTTCATTTTCCGTTGTTGTGTCGAATTGCACAACGGCTAACATGGACAACGATCCGAATACAGGCGCGGGCGGAAATATTGTGGTGGCTGATTCCAGACTGAGTCTGTATAAGCGTAAAAGTCAGTCATTATATGATCGATTGCACAGGCTTGGCGAATCCTTCGCGGGCAATAAAATCGATAAGCTGACCGCCGCGGAAGTCGAGGTGCGCCTTGATATGTTGGCAGAAATTCGAGAGGAATTTAATAAGGCCCATAATGAGTTGGAGGCTCTCGATCAAAACGAGATTGGGAGTGAAAGCTGAGTTGCTGGCTGCTGTTGAAGTAAGCCAGTCACACGCCGCTGCCCATTCTACGACTCTGCCAAGCCATTTCGGACATAGTACCATCATCATGGCTCACAAGCAGCGACTTCCTGAGCTGAAGGTGCCGAAGTTTTCTGGTGGATACGTCGAGTTCTCGGATTTTATGGCAATGTTCAAATCGGTGATTGAAGCGGATGCGGATCTCAGTGACATCGAGAAATTCCAACACCTTCGCTCTTGCCTCGCTGATGCGGCTTTGGATTCGGTTCGATCGTTGGAGCTCTCCAGTGCCAATTATGCGGCTCTGGATATACTTAATAAACGCTTTAATAACAAAAGACTTGTTTTCCAGGCACACATCAAGAAGATTTTTGGGCTAAAGAGGGTAGACTCGCCTTCTGCTAAAAGGCTTCGGGAGTTTTCGGATGCAGTCAATTTACACATGCGAGCGTTGCAGACATTGGGAACTGCTGAGGAGATTTCAGGATTCATGGTCATCAACATGCTGCTGCAGAAGTTGGATTCGAAGACGCAAACCAAATGGGAGGAGCACACATCGTCGGATGCTATACCTACCGCAGAGGAATTCTTCGAATTCTTGCAGCAACGCTGCCAGAAAATGGAGCGATTAGAATATGCTACAGCGACACACGCTAGTAGCGATCAGGTGGGAAAAAACCATTCCTATACGCAGGTTAAGAAAACGTTTGTAGTTTCCAACTCTTCCGCCGACCCGTCTGTATGCGTCTTTTGCCTTTCAGCGGGCCTTGGAATTCTTGCAAGATATTCGGAAATCTCTCACCGTTGCTGCGCCACAAAGAAGTGAAGAAGCTTTCCCTATGCTTCAATTGCCTAAAACCGGGGCACCGGACCCGTGCATGCAATAGTGGAAAATGTCGAGTATGCGGCGGTAGGCATCATAGTTTGTTGCACTTCGATAGTATACAGCCCACAACACAAAGCTTCCCAGGTATTACTAATCCCGATCTGGCCGTTCAATCGGACACTCTTTCCGTTTCTCAAAATTCTGCTAGCAGCTCGTCTCTACCTTCGTCTAACTCTCTTGCTGCCCAAAGTCTTCACTCTGATGTCGTGCTTCTGGCTACAGCCGTGCTTCTCGTGAAGAATCGGTCTGGCGTTTTAGTCCCTTGTCGTGCCATCTTAGATTCAGGATCGCAGCTGCATCTCGTCACATCCAGGTTCGCCCAGCAGCTTCAGCTTAGGAGAACTCAATCGTCTGCACTTGTGTCTGGGCTGGGCGATACCAGCGTTTCTACTGAGGGATCCACCATAAGCATTTGTATGCATTCTCGCACCTCTGCTTACACAACTACGCTTACTGCTCTCATCGCCCCCACGATTACCGATTCTCAACCAAGTATGACAGTAAATGTATCCGATTGGCGTATTCCATCTAACATTGAGCTCGCTGATCCTGCATTTTTCAATCCTCAACGGGTTGATCTTCTCATTGGTGCGAGCGTTTTTTATGATCTCCTCTGCGTAGGGCAAATCAAACTCACCGATGGACTGCCTCTTCTGCAGAAGACCCGACTTGGGTGGATCGTATCTGGCGGTGGGCAGAACTTGTCCAGATTCGATAGCTGAGATGGAAGCAAGGATGGATAAAACTCTTCGTATGTTTTGGGAAGTCGAGAATTGTGTGGAGGCTGGGTTAAATACCAAAGAAGAAGACGATTGTGAAGCACATTTCGTAAGCCACCTTTCACGGTTGCCATCCGGGGAGTATGCAGTTCGTCTGCCGCTAAATAACAATACTGATCGTTTAGGAGAATCTTATGCTCAGGCTTATCGACGGTTCATCAGTCTGGAGCGAAAACTGGAGCGTAATCCTACACTCAAGGAGCGGTATTCCGCCTTTATGAGGGAGTACATTGATTTGCATCATATGCACCAAGTCAACCCTGATTCCCGTAGTCTCTGCAAGACGACAAAACTCCGTGTCGTTTTCGATGGATCCGCAGCTACATCAACTGGATATTCTCTAAATGATGTGATGATGACAGGCCCTGTTATTCAGCCTGCATTGTTTAACATATTGATTCGCTTTCGAATATATCCAGTCGCTCTCACTGGGGACATTTGTAAAATGTACCGCTGCGTACGAGTGTCTCCACCCGACAATTTGTATCAGTGCATCCTATGGCGAGATTCCATCGAGTCCGAGGTTCAAGTCTACACATTAGACACCGTCACATACGGGACGAAGGCTGCATCATTTTTAGCGGTCCGCGCAATGCACCATTTGGCCATCGACGAGGGTGAATCCTACCCTCTTGGCTCAGCTGCTCTGCGGCAGGAGTTTTACGTGGATGACCTTATTTCGGGCGGTAATTCGGTCGCACAGGTCATGGACAAGATGCACCAAACATCAGCTTTACTGTCCCGTGGTAACTTTAGACTTAGGAAATGGTGCACCAGTCACCAGGAAGACCTTGAGGGAACCCCTGAAGATGACATAGAGAAGTTCCTAAAGTTTAATGATGGAAGCGACATAGCCAAAACTCTCGGCTTAGCGTGGGACCCTGCTTCGGATCAGGTGCTTTTTGCCTTGTCCGCACTGGACACAACCTCAAAACCATCAAAGCGGTCGGTTTTATCTACGATTGCGCGGTTCTACGACCCTCTTGGATTAATAAATCCAGTCATTGTCAGGTGCAAAATCTTCCTTCAGCAGCTTTGGAGAGAAAATTTGGATTGGGATGAAACCCTACCCTCAGCGTTACATTAAACTTGGATGGACTTGAGAAATAGTTTGGCAAGCATTTCTCGGATCTCATTTCCTCGCTTGGTTCTTCGTTCTAGTGTGGCTATAGAAGTTCACGGATTCTGTGATGCCAGCTTAGAAGCATATGGCGCTTGCGTGTATGTCGTGTCCAGGGAAGCCCAGTCTTCGAGCCACGTTTTGTGCTCAAAGTCGCGAGTGGCGCCGCTAAAGACTATATCGATTCCTAAGCTGGAATTAAGTGGAGCCCAGCACTGGCTAGAGTGGTCGATGTCGTTTTGGGCAAGGACGGAGTGTGTCGCGTCGCTGACCTGAAGACATCCTCAGGAAACATCAGGAGGGCCGTCACTCGGCTATGTTTGCTGCCCCTTAAGGAATCTGTTGAGAGACTAGCTCCCAACGGGGGGAGTATGTTCGGGCCAGCCGCTGAAGAATAACCGTAACTTTAACATTATTATTGTATGAGCAGAGAGAGCCGCCTATGTTGTAAAACGTTGACGTAAAGGGGCTCTCTGCCGCCGCCACTTCGGCAACTACTTTGATTTGCTGCCGCCACTTCGGCAATCACTTTGATCTAACGCCGTCGTCTATAGTTTAGTTCTATGCTAACCCCTTTGCGCATTGGTTGCATATCGATCTCGCATAAAGTTTATCTGGCAATAGCAAGCAATCGGCTTCCACTAGCCACCAAGATTAAATACGAATTATAAAGTTTAACCCAAAATCTCTTTTCATTTTGAAACACATAGGTGCCAAAAAAGCTTGGCATCTCAAACAAGGCGTATCCAGCCGCACTAGAATCACGCCACTCTCCAGAGATCAATTACTAATCGATTCTCAAGAACCGCAACATCCTAGCTCACCAATCAGAGGCCCTATTCTCAGCCACCCCCAAGTAATGCAACACCGATCATACGCAGCGGAGGCCTTCATCAAAAGCCGCCTTTCCCACATATCGATCGAGTCACGTACTCCATCACCGAAGCCGAAGTCGAAGCCAACGCCTCCGAATCCCAATCCGAGCATTATAATATAAATACTCTACATCTAAGAAGGCAAGTCAGTTCTGTTCAAGACAAACGTCAATCGCGACACCGTCGGAGAATTCACCCAAGTTATTCCATTCAAGACATCGGACCTCAGTCATCGTCAGTTCCCTGAACTAACCATTGTACGCTAAGTTTAAGTGAAAGAATAAAACCTTTTTTAAAACTTAAACTCAAGTGTCGCATATTTTACTGGCGCAGTCGGTAGGATCTCAGTTAAAAGTGAATCCTTTTTTTAAGACGATCAATTGGCGTAGTGACAGTTACAGTGCGTAATAACCTACAGTGATCAGAGAAAAGGAACGCTAATACTAAAGAGATCCGCCAAAGAATCTACACACGATTCAAACTCAATTAATATTAGAAAAAAATAAATAAATAGAAAGAAATCAACATGCCGCTAACAGAAACACACCTGAACCAAGCCTTGAAGTCAATCAGGCGAATTCCACCATACGACGGATGCCAAGAACGTCTAAGCTCGTTCATAAGCAGGATTGAGTACATCTCCGAATTGTACCCAACAGAAGACATCCGGCAACAAAGCATCATGTACGCAGCCACTGAGGGTCAACTGTGCGGCCGAGCACAACTTTTATCACAATGCCTTCATCCCAACACCTGGAGTGATCTAAAGGCAGCCCTAATCAGCAAATTCAACAACCACACTCCATACGAGACGCTACTACAACAATTACACGACACCAAATTCAATGGGAGTATTCGTAAGTTCATAGAAGAACTAGAAATTAAGTCAAATGTTATAGTAAGTAAACTAAATCTAGAAACTAGCGCAGAAAATAAGACAATATTTAAAAACGCTCTGGCAAATGCCACCAGACATACCATAGAAGATGCTCTACCCAATAAACTGTTCATCCTTTTAGAAAAGAAAGACATTTCTACTATGGCTAAACTAGAAAAATCAGCTCAAAAGTGAGGAATCTACGAAAATTTCGTAAATGATAACAAGAATCACGAACACCCACGAAACGGAAATAACAATCGTAGGAATGTTGGAACTTATTACCCTCGCTATAGTAGTAACGATTATAACAATTGTGATGGACCTATTTCAGGCTGAGGTAAGCTCAGTCACGTCCAGGGGTCAATCCACAAGAAATTTGTAGAAATGGATGGAACCTTAAGGGCGGCGTCGGGGGGCGGCCTATCGTAGAGAGGTGGATCGGGGCTGGAGTGAACGTCGCTCGTCGTGCATACGAAACGGCGTGCGTGGACTCGGGGTGGACTCGGCTAGTTGGAGTGAACTTACGCAATCGGGTGTTACTTTGATAATTCGACACTTTATTATAATTCTTAGCACTTTAAATGAACTTAGTTTAATTGATCGCCGGTGTTTCTTGTAAGTCCCGGGTACAACGTCTGTACTTCGAACCAGGTTTTCTGCGTAAGTTTTGGTACAACGTCTGTACTCTGAGCCGGATTTCTGCGTAAGTTGCTTCTTGGTTCTCGTCGTCGTCTTTTTATAGGCCCGTATTGCTGGGTCTGCGGGATTAAAAATGCACTTCCGCGTCGGAGTGCACTTTTCCGTTCTTGGTGATCGTCGCTGATTTTCGCGGCGTCATCTTTCCGCAGTTGATGTACCCGGAAGACCGCACTTGGCCGATGGCTTGGCTTGGAGTGGGGAAAGTCAGCGTTATAGAGTTGGCGCGTGTTGATCGGTGGTTGCGTGCGGAGACGGGGCGTTGGTTGTGGGGTGTGGTGCGATGCGCTCATTATAAGTCGGGGGACGGATTGTATCGAAACCTTTTAGGTTCGTTACACCCTCCCCTTTCTTCCCCGGCGAGAGTTACGAGGACTAGTGGGCCGGGCTCGTGTGGTTTCTTCTGTGGTCTGCGTTGGGGTTTCCGCGTTTTCTTCGCCTCGTCAACGGATTTGTGGGGCGCGCGGTCGTGGCGTCAGCGCTGTTCGATTAAGTGGGGTCGCGCGGTTCGCTGCGCTTGCATTTTCGGTGGTATTATGCCATCGGGCTCGCTTTTTGCCGTTGCTGTCTTTTGGTCGGGTATCCCGGGATTTGCTGACTCTGTGGTGCCGTGGTTGGGGCGTCGGGTTAATGTCTCGTTGCTTTCCTCGTCGATGTCAGCATTCTCAGGTAGATCAGTGGATTCTTCGGACTCGTGGTCGTGGAACTCTCTCAGGTCGTTGATATTTGCGGTTTTGTGTTTCCGGCTTTCGCAATGTTGTAATTGGCGATGTTTGGCGATGGAAAACTCTTGACCCGGTAGGCGCCGTCGATCTTCGGGGCTAACTTTGCCGCAAAGCCCTCGGCGGCGTTTGAGAGGTGGTGTTGGCGTAGTAGTACTAGTGATCCGACGGCGGGGCGCCATAGTCGCCGGCGGATGTTGTAATGTCTCCCTTGCTCTTGACTGGCTCGCTGTATGTTATTCCGGACGATGGCGAATTCTTCTTTCAGCCTCGTCGCTTTGCTGGTGGCTGTCTCTGGCGTACTCCCTGTCCCGGGCGTGACTTCGTCGTAGACGGCGGCGGGGAGTCGGGGCTCTCTTCCTTGCAGGAGGAAGGCGGGGCTGAATCCGGTCGTCTCGGAGACGCTGGAGTTGATCGCCAATGTCATCTCGGGTAGGAGTTCGTCCCATGTATTCTGGTGGTCGTCGACGAACTGGGTGATCATCGTTTTCACAGTCCGATTGGCTCTCTCCGTCG
This sequence comes from Drosophila pseudoobscura, assembly GCF_009870125.1. Lineage (NCBI taxonomy): Eukaryota > Metazoa > Arthropoda > Insecta > Diptera > Drosophilidae > Drosophila > Drosophila pseudoobscura. The sequence continues at coordinate 1,293,567 of NC_046681.1, read as the reverse complement.
GGTTTTCTTGGGGCCAATACGGGGCTGTGTGTTGCAGCTCCACGCCTGCGCTTCGCATGAATGTCCTGAACGATCGGCTGGTGAACTGGATTCCGTTGTCGCAGACGAATAGTTTCGGCACGCCGAAGCTGCTCAGTATTCGTTCTCTGAAGGCTCGTTCGAGGTTTGCTGTTGTCGGTTTCTTGAGGGGTACCAGTTCGACCGACTTGGAAAAATTGTCGAAGAATACCAGTAAGATGGTGTTCCCGTGCTTGGACCGTGGTAATGGTCCGACGAAATCGGCACACAGGGTGGCGAAGGGTTCTTCGGGTTTACGTGTGAGCATCCTGCCCACGGCCTTGCGCTGCGTGGCTTTGAATTTCTGACAGCTTACGCAGCCCTGCACGTACCGTCGCACGTCTCTGTGTAGTCCTGGTTAGTAGTATGGTTGTGTTGTCCTCAGGATGGTTTTCCGGACGCCGAGGTGTCCAGCTGTTGGTTCGTCATGGCATTCGCGGAGTACTCTCGTTCGGCCGTTTTTAGGCACGCATAGTTTCCACGGTATGTGGTCGTCGTCGTCGGCTCCGTGTCCTAGATAGCGGTATAGCTGCCCGTTTTCGTGCGTATAGTCCGGGTATTTCTGGGGTTCGTCTTGGACTTGCTGGATCCTTTGTTTAAGCCAGGTGCATGCTGTGTTGTCTTCCTCCTCGATGCGGGAGAGGGTCTCCAATGGTTGTCTTGACAGCGCGTCAGCGACTACGTTCTGGTTGCCGGCCCGATAGTGCACGTCGTATTGGTATTGCTGTAGTTCGAGCGCCCATCTTGCTACTCTACCGTAAGGGCTCTCGAGATGATCGGTTATGACGTCGAATCGGTAGCCTTCGAGATAGCATCGCAGTTTTCGGATCGCCCAGATGACGGCGAGGCATTCCTTGTCGGTGGCCGAGTAATTTTCTTCTGCCTTGTTGAGGCGTCGACTGGCGTATGCGATTGGATCTCTTGGGTGAGGACCGCGCCTACTCCAAGGTTGCAGTCGACCCGTAGGTTTGCCTTTCGCAGTCGTGCGAAAACTTCTTTTACGTTGTTCAGGTGTTCCTGGAAGCTTTTCCCGACGATGACGATGTCGTCGAGATATGCGAACACGAATGGTTCCATGTCTGCGCCGATAACGTCGTCGAGGGTCCGTTGAAACGTGGCTCCCGCGGAGTGTAAACCGAAAGGCACTACTTTCCATTGGTATAATCCTCGGCCGGGTATCGTGAATGCCGTGGCTTCCCGGCTGTCGCGGGCCATTGGTATCTGCCAATACCCGTTTTTCAGGTCTAGGGTCGTGATGAAGTGGGCATTTCGGAGTCGCTCTAGTATGTAGTTGATCCTGGGTAGCGGGTACGCGTCCGGGATAGAACGCTCGATTAGCTGCCGATAATCTACACACATGCGCCATCTCCTGTTCTTTTTGCAGACCAGGACGATTGGCGCGCTGTGGGGGCTCCGGGATGGTTCGATTAGGTCCTCAGCTATCAGTTGGTCGACCTGTTCATCGATGATCCGCCGCATGGCTGGATTTTTTCGGGTAGTACCGCTGTTTTATGGGTCGGTTGTCCCTCATGACGATGGTGTATTCCGTTAGGCCCGTCGTCCCTCGGAGGCCCGCGAGTGTTGGCAGTTCCTCGTCTAGAAATTCCTGTATTTTCGGCGCGATGTCGGAAGGCCATGGGTCGGAGATTCGTTCCGAACCGTCCTAAGGTGGGTCGTCGATTCCTGGGTGGCAAGTGTGGTCGGGGCTCTCGGGGAGGATCGTTGTGTCGAATGCGCTTGGTGGTTCGACGACGGCGGGTGCCTCGATCATGAGTAGGGGGCTCGTGTGTGTCCTGGGGGGTGCTAGCGCGACGTTGTACCCAGCGTGATGTACGAACGTGCGGGTCTCGATGGCGATCGTAGCGTTTGACCAACGGCTAGTTTGGGCGATGACGTTCAACGACATGGCTCCAGGCGTGGTGCTGGGCCGCATGCCGGCGCCGTACGAGGTGTTGCTCGGGAGGCGTTCCATGATCTCTGGGACGATCGATGGTGCGTCGGCTCCAGGTGCGTCGGGGTTCCGATGGGTGCCTCGTGTGGCAGTGATCGCCTTTCCCGGTTCCTGCCTGAGAGGACGCGGGAGTAGCGGTCGGTCGGTGTCGTAGGGGTCGTTTTCGCGTCGAGGGCGGTGTCGACGCGTTCGTGGGCCATGGTGGCGATCGGAGGTGGTACCTCGAGAGCCTGGGTGTTGCGTGGCGGCCGTCGTTGCTGGGGCCGGGTTATCTTCTAGAGGTGCGTCCTGGGTTCCTTTTCCTTCGTTGGTAGAACCGCGTCAGTGCCCTCGCGAGACCGGCTCGCTTTCTTCGTGGCTCTGCTTAGTTTTGGGTTTCTCGGAGTGGGCTTGGGGCTGGTGTGCCTCGTCGTGGCCAAGGGTTCTGTGTTCCTTGTTCCTTGTGCTCTTCTCTCGTGTCGTGGCGAGTTCGTGGGTCCGGGGCGTGTACTTCGGCGGTGATCATCGGCATGTTTGGGGTGGGGCGTCGAGAGCCTTGGAGATGGAGGCGTGTGGCGATTGTATTGTGGTTTCAATGGCGCACAGGAAATCCATCCCTATGATGGCTTGTGTCTACCATATTGGGTAGTACCAGGAGTGGCATCTGTACTTCTGGTTCGTCTAGTTTGACGCGCTAACAAGATCTGAGTTACCTCGCGAGCTGAGCCGTCAGCTAGGCGTATCGGGACGCATGCGGCTCGTAGGTCGAGTTTGCGGGCGAGGTCGGCGTTGATGACGCTTCTGCCACATTCCCACCAGAAGAGGGGGCTTCTCCGGAGCTTCTCCGCAGCGTCGACAGGCTGCGTGCGGGTTGGCGATGGGGGTGGTGATCATTCGATGTGCCGTTTCCTGTGCTGGCCTGGTGCGGCTTCCTTGCAGGTTCCGAGGTGTTCCAGTGAGGCTTTCGGGATTGGGCCCGATTCGTCCCGCTTTCGTTTTGTTGTGCCGTTGGCCGCGTGTACCTGGGGGGTTGTCGAGGGCGGATGAGGGTCGCTGGTACGTTTCGTTCCTGGATACTCTCGAACTCTGTGGCCAATATTGTTAATTGCGTCAGACTTCTCAGTTCGTGTCTTCGCACGTACAGCTGGTACGCCGGGAGGGTGTTGTCATAGATCCGGCTAAGTTCCTTGGCTTCGTCGTACCCGGCGTGGTGCATGAGCAACCGGAGCTCGATGACGAAGTCCTTGAATGGTTCGCCCACCGCTTGTTTGCGGTCCCTGATCTGGTCTTCCAATTGTTCGAAGTACCGGGGAGGCAGGAAAAAGGCTAGGAATTCCTGGCGGAAATCGGCCCATGAGGCGCTCTGGAGTCGGCTGGTGCAGAACCAACGGTTGGCTCGGTCGGTGAGGAGCCACTTTCGGATCCGTTCCGCCATCTGTGCGGCGTGACTGTAGTAATGACCGTCTAAGGGGCCATCCCTTCCTGCTATTCCTGCAAGATCCTTCTCATGGGCGAAGGCCTTGGCTCCGGGGGCAGGGGCTTCGGTAGATCTTCGACGGTTATCGATGTCAGTGAGGTGCTTGCTTTGCCCTCCATGACTCCTAGAACTTGTAGGCTGAGTTTGGCGTCCGTCTTCTGCTTCTCTGGTAGTGCTGAGATGTCGGGCTGGGGCGATCTGGCTCGTACTGGCGGGGCCCGGCGACTAGTTCGGCGAAATTTCTCCGCAAATCTTCCACGTTACCCTCTCGGCTGAATCCGAATTCCTCCGCGAAGGACTCCAGCTCGTCTCGGCGACGAATTCTCCAGGGTAATACCCACTGGGCTGTTCCTCTGTATGGGATTCCATCGCTCCGATTGTTGCTCGAGTTGGCTGTTTCGATGGGCTTGCGATTTTCCTTCGCGGCTGACGCTTCGAATTTCTTCTCGGGGTGACTTCACTGTTCGCGTTTCTCTGTCGCTGTGTCGCGCTTTCGTCTGCTCGTTGCGCAACTCTTGCCGTTGATATTGCGCGAGGTCGGGGTTTTCTTTGGGTTGTTCTCTTGTGGTCTTCTTCAAACCCTCGCTGACGTTCCTTTGGGTCCCTGCTCGAGCGCCACTGTGATGTACCTATTTCAGGCTGAGGTAAGCTCAGTCACGTCCAGGGGTCAATCCACAAGAAATTTGTAGAAATGGATGGAACCTTAAGGGCGGCGTCGGGGGGCGGCCTATCGTAGAGAGGTGGATCGGGGCTGGAGTGAACGTCGCTCGTCGTGCATACGAAACGGCGTGCGTGGACTCGGGGTGGGGTAGTGTCGGTGCCTCGGCTAGTTGGAGTGAACTTACGCAATCGGGTGTTACTTTGATGATTCGACACTTTATTATAATTCTTAGCACTTTAAATGAACTTAGTTTAATTGATCGCCGGTGTTTCTTGTAAGTCCCGGGTACAACGTCTGTACTCCGAACCAGGTTTTCTGCGTAAGTTTTGGTACAACGTCTGTACTCTGAGCCGGGTTTCTGCGTAAGTTGCTTCTTGGTTCTCGTCGTCGTCTTTTTATAGGCCCGTATTGCTGGGTCTGCAGGTTTGAAAATGCACTTCCGCGTCGGAGTGCACTTTTCCGTTCTTGGTGATCGTCGCAGATTTTCGCGGCGTCATCTTTCCGCAGTTGATGAAGACCCGGAAGACCGCAATTGGCCGATGGCTTGGCCTGGAGTGGGGAAAGTCCGCGTGATCTGATGTCTTTGGTCAGCGTTATGGAGTTGACGCGTGTTGATCGGTGGTTGCGTGCGGAGACGGGGCGTTGGTTGTGGGGTGTGGTGCGATGCGCTCATTATAAGTCGGGGGACGGATTGTATCGAAACCTTTAAGGTTCTTTACACAATCAAAACTTCAAGAAATAATCATGGATCGAATCGAAATAATTCAGGAAATAATGCCGTAAATAATAAAGGATTATTTAACGAATTTAGAAATTCCTTAAACCAGGGCAGAGTACAGAATCCCACTAACTATCAAATCTATCAGACTCAGGCAGGTAGCAGTGCACCGAATCAGTCAGTCAAACGATCTAGGGAAAGCCAAAGTGGGCAAATGAAAATGGATGTAAATTTTCAGCAGAGAAATAATATAGAAATAAAAGTAAATAATAAAAAATTAAGAGGTATCGCGGACTCGGGATCGTCAGTAAATATAATAAAAGAAAACTATACAGATTCCAAAGTCGATAGCGACAACCTCACCGTCCATACCATCAATGAACCCGTCCGTCTGATTACACGTAATGCAACCAAGAACTGTCCGACAAAACAAAAATTGTATATTCATAATTTTTCTGAAAATTATGATATACTCTTAGGCAGAGAATATTTGATGGCCAGCAAAGGCGTCTTCGATTACCGAAATGAAACGGTAACGTTAGGAGAAAGGTCATACCCAATCATCCAAAGTGGAGAAGCAATTGCCGACGGCAAGACCGCACACAAAGGTGATAGGCCATCGTCAAAGGAAGAACTACACCTAAGTTCCTTGAGCCATCTCCTGAAGGAGAGCAATACTTCGCTTCCGCGTTAGAGAATGAATTAAGGGAATGTAACATTTAAATGACGAAGAAAAGAAGAAACTAAAGAAAGTTCTCTATGAATTTAAGGACATGCAGTATAAAGAAGGTGACATTTTGACCTTCACTAGTACTATAAAGCACGAAATTAAAACCCATCACGAAGATCCTGTATATCGTCGACCATATAAGTACACGATCAAGAAGTGACTCAACAAATCAAAGACATGATTAGACAGGGAATCATTCGTAAGTCGAATTCTCCATATTGTGCACCCATTGCTATGATACCAAAGAAAATAGATGCTTCAGGAAAGCAGAAATATCGTATGGTAGTAGTTTATAGAAGTCTAAACGAGGTGACAATCAAGGATAAATTTCCTACACACAGAATGGACGAAATACTAGATAAACTAGGTAGGTGCCAATATTTCACAACAATCCATTTAGCAAAGGGATTCCATCACAAACGATTACACCAAACTAGCTGTTTTTGACCAATTTCTTGCCACAAACTAAGTATATAAAAGACCAAACCTTATCGGAAGTAGAATCAGAACCAGAATTATAATCAAAATCTGTTAAAATATAACAAAAACTTAGCACCATGGCCGATGAATCAGCCGCCCAAAGGGCGTATATAAAAGAAATTTCGCATGCAGTGCCAGAATTTGATGGAAAAAACTCCATTTACAAAGATTCACAACGGCAATAAAATTGGTTGATATCACAAAAGGCTCATATGAAGCCATAGCAATAGAGGTAATAAAGTCTAAAATAATTGGCTCAACCCTCTATAAAGTTCAAAACGAGACAACGATTAGTGCAGTAATAAAGATATTGCAAGACACAATTGTCGGTGAAACATCCGACGTTGTAAAAGCAAAAATGGCAAATGTCTATCAAAAAGGCAAATCAGCCACTCAATTTACCAATGAAATCGACAGTTTACGAAAGTTACTCGAATCTTCGTATATCGATGAGGGATTGCCACCAGAGCATGCTGATAGTTTCAGCACTAAGGAAGCAATTGGCATTGTTGTGAAATCCTCGATACGAGATTTCAATGTTGAGCAGAAATGCTCTGGGGAATCTTTGCGTTTAATAATGTACTACACGATATAGACAATTCGAGATTTATTCATTTGGACTTCAATCAACTTAAACTTCCATCGTAATTCGCGTATAGAGTACAATGTAATGGGTAATACGGGTTTAAGCACGGCCGGCTGCAACTGCTAATTGTCGTTGTGATTTCGTCGACACGCAAACGAAGACTCATTGGTGATCGGAGACGAGGTTACGCCGCCCTAGCATGAAACGATGCCGTTCTCCGAGTGGGCAATTGCAGTTAGAGCGCTCTCACTCTCTTTGTAGTTTAACCCTTAGAAAACCGTCCATGCCGCCCCCAATACTGGGACCAGTATTAGAAACCAAAGGATGTCACATGTGAATGCTCTGTGAATAAAGAAAGTGTTCGTTATGGTACATGTATGGTCGAATGGAGCTAGCAACGGAGGTAGGATTATTCTGAGGTCTTTGGCAACGGTAGCCGACATAGTTTAGAGACCGATCGTTTGTATACGCCTGATGCTGTTTTAACAGTTGCGACTCTGACTAAACTGTCAGCTCCAGGGTGAACTTCTATTATCCTTCCCAGTTTCCACTCGTTGGGTGGCAGTCGGTCATCCTTGACAATTACTAGATCGCTGACTTGTAGATTGTCGGTTTCATGTCGCCACTTTGGACGGGCTTGAAGATGTGATAGCCAATCCGAACTCCAACGCTTCCAAAATTGCCGGATCATTTTCTGTCCTTCCAGAAATTGGACTGTGAGTGGAACATCCCTTGTCGTTACATCCGGCGGAGCTAATAATGAATCTCCAATAAGAAAATGTGCCGGGGTGAGGACAGCTAGGTCCTCCGGCTCCGCGCTTAGTGGACATAAAGGCTTGGAATTTAAACAGGCTTCAATTTGTGTTAGCACGGTAGCAAGTTGTTCGTAAGTCATTTTATATCCTGAAAAAGCTCGATAGAGATGTGTTTTGATAGACTTTACATTTGCCTCCCAAAGGCCTCCGAAATTAGGACTATGCGGTGGATTAAAATGCCATTGGACGTTTCGGGCCGCTAAAGCAGGTATTACAGTTGTGGGTAGCTCTCGTTTCAAATGTATTTGCCAGGTTTGAAGAGCACGGTGGGCACCAATGAAGTTCGTGCCGCAATCGCTATACATGTGTTGACAGTAACCCCGACGCGTGATGAAACGTTGTAGGGCCATGAGAAAGTGTTCGGTGGTTAAGCCCGTGACCGCTTCAAGATGAATTGCCTTGGTAGCCAAACAGATGAAAACTGCGATATACGCCTTGTAGTTTGTGTGTCCACGGAATCTGGATGCTTGAATTTCGAACGCGCCTGTATAGTCCACTCCGGTGGCGATGAATGCACGAGTTGGCGGATTGACTCTATGTAGGGGAAGATCGGCCATCAATTGTGCTGCTGGTTTCGGTCGGTGACGAAAACATCGGACGCATTGTCGAAGAATGCGTTTGACAGTTTGTTTTCCGTTGACTATCCAGAATTTGTGTCGAATAGTGGCCAGCGTTAATTCGGTGCCGCCGTGGAGTGCGAGACGGTGGGCATTACGCACGACGAGATCGGTAAAATGATGATGATTGGGAATGATCATTGGTTGTCGCTGGCTTATTGGAAGGTGCATTGCATTTCGCAGTCGACCTCTGACTCGTAGAATTTGTTGGTCATCTAGAAATGGGGATAATTGACACAGCTTGTGTGTGCCCGATAGTGTCTTGTTTCCCTTCAACCTCAATATTTCTGTCGCGTAGATCTCCTGTTGAATGCTGCGAACGAGATGAATTAAAGCGTTATCGAGCTCCTGCACACTCAGTGGTCCAGACAGTTTGTCCCCTTTGGCTTGAATGTTATGTATAAACCGTAGAATATATGCCATGACTGATATTAACTTGTCGTATGAGGACGAGTTTTGGATGAAGGCTTCTGGAGCCTCCGAGACTTGCACAGCATTTTGGAACAAAACTGATGGTTTCTCCTCGATTATAGTCCTGTCGATGTCCTGACTGGGAACTCCGTTTGCCGGCCATTGGCTTTCCGGCTGCTGTAGCCATGATGGTCCAGCCCACCATAATGGATGTACTGCTAACTCTTGTGGTGTTAAGCCACGAGTTGCGCAGTCCGCTGGGTTTACCGCAGTAGGGACGTGTCTCCACTGAGTTGATGTACTATGCTCCAAAATCTGTCCAACGCGATTTGACACAAAGGTTTGCCATCGGTGGGGATCTCCATTTATCCAAAACAAAACGATAGTAGCATCTGACCAATAGAAGATTGCCATAGGTGGTCCTGCAGTGCGCAGTTGGTCCCGGATCCATTTTGCCAGTTTAACTGCCAGCAGCGCACCCGAAAGCTCGACTCGTGGAATTGTGATCGGTTTCGTGGGTGTGACTCGACTGCGTGCAGCTAGCAAATGAGTTTGAATCATTCCGTTTGGTAGCTCCGCACGAATATATGCATATGCTGCACACGCCAGTGATGATCCATCGCAGAAAACATGTAATGACGTAAGCTCGTGGATGTTGAAGCGCAGCCATCGTGGTACTTGAATTTGCTCGACATATGGCAAGTTCTGGATGAATCCCTGCCATCTATCAAGGAGTTCGATTGGCAGCGGTTCATCCCAGTCCAGTTGTGCTAGGCTGCCATCGTTGCGTTTGATGCGGGCCATCCAGGAGTCCTTGAGTATCGCCTTCGCGGTCATGACACAGGGCGTGATGAAACCTAATGGGTCGTACAGTCGGGCGACTGTGGAAAGTAAAGAACGTTTAGTATGTGCGTGACTGATTTCAAAATTTATCTTGAACCCAAAATAGTCTTGATGTGGATGCCAATAGAGGCCTAAGGTTTTAACGGGATCTTGGTATTCAAACTCTAATAGTGTCTTATGAGATAAATGGTCTGGAGGTATGTCTTGTAGCAGAGAAGCGTCATTCGCAGACCACTTTCGAAGTTCCATTCCTGCTGATCGTAAGGCTCCGATCAATTGATTTTGAATTTCTAATGCTCCTTCGCGAGTGGAAGCTCCGCTTTGTACGTCATCAACGTATATTTCGTGTCGAAGGACCCTTTCCGCGAGTGGATATCGGTCGCGTTCATCCTGCGCCAGTTGATGTATGACGCGAATGGCGGTGTAAGGAGCTGAAGCAGTTCCAAACGTAACTGTGTTGAGATAATACTCAGCTACTTGGTTGTGTTCGTCATGCCAAAAGATGCGTTGATATTGCTTAATACTTTAATGGTATTTACAAGAGTATTTACAAACACAAAAAACTTCATTTATATAAGTTATTTTGTTAATCTTAAATTCGGAAAATTAAATTAGTTACAAATTAATCTAAAATGTAATTATGTAAATGTGTTATGTATAACTTTATAAAACACTTAATCTAGTTGAGCGCTCATCAGGTATAGTTTTTGGTTTTTAAAAAAGTTGAAATAAATAAATTCGGGTTTTTTGTAAAATACAAAGATGGTATTTCTTATATTTATCTACAGAACCTTAATGTCGGAATGCTTGCCATGTTAAATTTTTTTGCAATTAAATACAATTTTGTTTGGAAAAAAATGTAAAAAATGTTGAAGTACAAACAGCATTAGAAAGCTAACAAAAACGTTTTTTTTTATAAAAAAAAAACAAATAGTAAAGAACAAATTTATGCGCGAAGTTTATTTTTAATATAAGATAAATACTTTGAATACCTTAAATGACAAAATTGCTAAACAATGAAACACGGAAACTTTTGTAAATTCACAGGAAAACAATTAAAGGGTATTACGCTTATTTTGCATACAAACCACCACCTAGTTACAAAAATATGAAAACAGTGGTTCTTTAAATCAAATCGATAACTCATTAAAATTGTTTAATAATTGTTCCTCACTTTTATTTGTTTCCGACACTCAACTTCCGACCTTCTGTTATCGGACTCTCGGAGACTATAAAGGCTAAAATAACCAAATATGGTGATAATATTCTTTGACATTGAAATTTTTGAAAACTCTGTGGTATCAACTTCAAAGATATGAAACTTTTACTGCTCACAATAACATACATATGTACATACATTGATGCAATCTACCAGTCTTTCAAAATATTTGAGGTCGGATAATTATTAAAAAACGAAATAACCAAGATCCAACCAATAAAATTTCTCTGATATCCTTGATATCTCTTGTCTTGTCGTTGCCAGAAAGTGGTTAGAAAAGCGGTAATCCTTTAATTTGCAGTGGTTAACTTTAAATTAATTAACTGAATCGTGGGCAAGAAATAAACTTCGTTGTTATACGTTTATATTATTATCTTACACGACAAAATAAAAGAGATGCGATCCTTTAAAGTAGATATTTTCTTTATTTATATCCATATCTTGGTTTTTTAATATTTCTAATAATAATCCAAAAAATTAAAAACTGCTAATTTATATGTTCCATAAAAAGTTTGCCACATCAGATCACGATTGAATTAAAATATCATAAGCATGAAAATCATGCTAAAATATATTTTATTTGTACTATTTTTGTATGATAATAAATCAACATTGCATAAACTTAATGTTTCTTCATAGCTCAGTCATTCCAGCTGGACTACTTTGCCATATATGTATGTAGTTACTTTGTTAGAATGATTGATATTGTTTTCAATTACTATATAAATTAAAAATATATTTTTAAACTAATTAAAAATTTTGTGATTGCTTTTAACCTCACCTATACAATAGTCATTGTTTAAGTCATACAAAAAGTGTGTATTAATAGAACATCTTTTGTATCCATATGTATAAAAGAAAAGTTTTTTGTATAAGCAACACAAACAAAAACAAACAAGTTAAACTTATGTATAATATAAAAATACAAAATACAAAGAACAATCCTCTGCGTTCATGTCAATGCATCTATACATCTTCTGAATGTCGGCAGCAAAAACAAAACGATGGAAACGCCAATTCAGGACCACGCCGGCTAGATCGTTTTGGAGCGCTGGTCCGGTGCATAGGACGTCATTGAGCGATTTTCCGTTTGACGTTTTACAGGAGGCGTCATATACTACTCTAACCTTCGTAGTGACACTTTCCTCTTTGAATACTGCGTGATGAGGCAAGGTGCAACATGTGGACTCGATTCCATTCTCCTTGCTAATGATGCAATGCTGCTGCTCCTTGGTTGTTACTTTGGTCACCTGGCCTAGTTGAAAGTACTCATTCATGACCTCCGAATATTTGGCTTGCAGCTCCGGCTGCCTTTGGAATCTTCGTTGAAGCATTTGGAATCGATTCATCGCGATTTGACGTGATTTGCCTAGCACCTGCGAAGGGTCAAACAAACGCTTAAGTGGTAGCCGTACCAAATACTTGCCGTTTCGTTGACGGATGTGAGTTCGTTTAAAATGCTCCTCGCACCATCGCTCTTCTGGTGTGAGCTGTTTTACAGAACCGAGATGCTCCATTTCGAAGAATTTCTGGACGAGATTCTCTAGCCTGTTGTGGTGACATCTAATGGTGACAGCGTGTGAGCGTGTGGAAGTGGCTCGACCAAAGACTATCGAGCCAAGCTGGGTGTGCTGTGCAATTGGTTGGTTCTCCTTTACTCTGCGGATATCTGAAAGCAGGATCTGTGGGATTACGTCCGCTCCTAGCAGAAGATCAATCCGTCGTGGTTTGTAGAACCCGGGATCGGCGAGTTCTATTCCGTTCAAATGAGGACATTGCTGCAATTTGATGGATTTTGAAGGTAATTGCGATGTAAGCGTTTTAAGTATAAACGCAGTATCAATGGTAGTACAAAACTGCGAAGTACAAGAACTTAATGACAATTCTGTGGTGTAGGTACACCTGTTCTTGGAGGTGGTCCCAACTCCAGCGATTTCTGCCGAAATTGGATGCCGCTTGAGGTTGAGAGCCTGCACTGTGTGCTCTGTAATGAGGGTTCCTTCCGAGCCTGAATCCACTAACGCACGTACCACAGCTGATTGGCCAGTGTGGGGGTTGTGGATTGTGACCAGGGCAGTGGCCAGAAGGACAGTGCTGGGTCCGTGATGCGTGGCCGTAGCGGAGACTAGTTGCGCAGAGTGTGTTCTCACAGACGAGTCGGTCGCTGCAGACTGTGGATGACCACCGGAACTAGTGTTGGGAACCCCTGGGAGAGGCTGTGCCGCGCTCTGAGTAGGAAGTTGGGTCCTTGCGTAGAGTTGCGTAGGTGTAGCCCTGCCAGATGAGTCGCTCGTTGTATACTGCCAGGAGTTACCGGAACGAGCGCTGTGGGAGGCTGAGTGAGGCTGTGTTGCCACCTGAGCAGGAGTTGGGAAGTGCAGCAGTGTATGGTGTCTTTGACCACACTGCGTGCAGTTCCTTTTACTGGTACATTTTGAAAGTGCATGGGAACGGCTCAGACAGTTGAGGCATGCCTTTGCATGATCGACGATGGCCTTCCTTGCAAAGCAGTCCTTGGACAAAAGGTCCGGGCAATGTCGAAGATTGTGACTGTCGCTACAGTGAGGGCAGCGAGTGTGTTCGGCAACCGCAGTCTTGGCGTGGAAACTGTTGCCCTTGTATGTTACGTTGCCAACTGCCTTCTTCGGGTGCCTTTGATTGACAGGCTGCGGCACAGGTGTCCGCGTCGTGGAGTGGCCTCGATTTTCGAACACATCGATGCTGACGAGACGGTCGTTGAGAAATGATTGTAGCTGAGAAAACGTGGCAAGTTCGGCAGAGCTCCCGAGATGGAGCTCCCAAGCTTGCAGGGTCGGGCTTGGCAGTCTGGAAGTGAGATGATGAGCCATCCAATGCTGAACATCTAGATTCTTGAAAGCATTGAGACAAACCGTCGCAACATTAAGCATATGTTTTATATCAGCAGACTGCTCCTTTGTCAACTGTGGCAAGTCATACAAACCGTTCATATGGTACATAAACTGCAGCCGTTTGTTGTCGTATCGCTTGAGGACGAGACTCCAAGCTGTTGCATAGTTATTTCCCGCAAGCGCCATCTGCTGAATATCCTCGTCGCGATCCGAGGGAAGAGCTTGCTTCAGGAAATGAAACCTTTGGACGTCGGACAGTTTCTGGTTGTTATGGATGAGTTGAACAAATGCATCGTGAAATGCCGGCCAATCCACAAACTTGCCTGTAAATGTCGGTACAGGTAGCTTGGGCAATTGCATTGATGATACCGATGGATTTGCTGGCTCTGGATTCTGCTGTACCGGTGGTGCTCTTGGACATACATTTTCGTAGGCCTCTGATATGATGCTGAATGCCGTTGTATAGTCTTCATCAAAGCGAAAGGCCACTTCGCTGGACACATAACTATGCGTACTTGGACAACGAAGTATTAGTAAACATTGATGATTTTGCTCAAATTCACCTAAGAACCGTTGCAAAGTTTGTAAGCGCGTTTGAAAATAAGCTTTTGTTTTCCGATCTGCGCCATCCTTTCTGAAATTACGCACCGTTTGATTAACCCTCGCAATGAGATTTGTCTGAATAACACTGAGATTGTCGATCTCCACCTGAGGATCGGCTTCGAGATCGTGGGACTCGGCTGTTGACATGTTGCTGTTATATGTGTATGTACCTTTCTCACCCTTAGTTGCACTCTCTTTGACCTTGTACAAAATACCCACAACGAAACACTTACTCTGGTACTCGGGAGTGCTTCTCTTTGCTTAAAGCGTAGCTTAAGAGAACTTGCGAGTCGTTGTTGTTGGTGTTGTCCGAGCGGAGAGCAGAAACTGTGCGACTGTGAGCGTTGAGTTGAGGCCTTGTGTCTAGAGATGATGTGCAGCAACAGAACGCTCGTTGGTCTCTTGGTTTCTGCTTTGCACGAGAGAGAGGCTGCTGTCTAACCGTCGGCTTGAGTTGCCTTTTGTGTGCTGCAGTGAGGCTACTGTCCAGGCGCAGAGCTATCGTCTGGTCTTCTTTGTCCCTGCTTCGTGCGAGAGATAGCGGCTGTTGGATAAACCATTGGTTTGCGGTGTGTTTGCCGTTTACAGTTGCAGCCGATAAAATATGATTTTATTTGTACATTTAACTGAACGCGGAACGAGGTAGAATCATATGCGGATAGTACGAATTAAACGCGTTCCCCCCATGGGCCACCAAAAATGTTGTGAAATCCTCGATACGAGATTTCAATGTTGAGCAGAAATGCTCTGGGGAATCTTTGCGTTTAATAATGTACTACACGATATAGACAATTCGAGATTTATTCATTTGGACTTCAATCAACTTAAACTTCAATCGTAATTCGCGTATAGAGTACAATGTAATGGGTAATACGGGTATAAGCACGGCCGGCTGCAACTGCTAATTGTCGTTGTGATTTCGTCGACACGCAAACGAAGACTCATTGGTGATCGGAGACGAGGTTACGCCGCCCTAGCATGAAACGATGCCGTTCTCCGAGTGGGCAATTGCAGTTAGAGCGCTGTCACTCTCTTTGTAGTTTAACCCTTAGAAAACCGCATCATGACAAAAAGTGGGAGCATTGCAAGTTGAAAACAATACAAGAGGCAGCTACATTCAGAACCATGAATGAAGCCGTCTCTAAGTATATACATTGCAGCACTGAGATGACGGGAAAGGCAAGTTCCATTTTGTACTCACAAAGGGCAATTATAATAGAGGCTATTACCGCGGTAGAGGCAATGGTCGTGGTAATAATAGGTTAGGTTAGGTTAGGTAGAGATGGCCGCCAAGCTCGCTCGGAGCCCAGCACACATAAGCCGGTTTCGGCCCGTTGTGATACCGTTTGGGATCATTCCCTCCCTGCAGATGAGACTTCATGTCAACAGTTGTCCCATCCAGATGCCCTTATAAAGTTGACGATCTTTCTGGGACATAGCGTGGACATCTCCGAGATGTCGTTCAGAAAGGCAGAGCCCAAGTAATGCAGCCTCCTTCTGCTGAGAGCTGGACAGGAACAGAACAGGTGTTCCACTGTTTCCTCCTCGTCCTCGTCTCTGCAGCTGCGGCAGAAATCATTGTATGGGGCACCCAGCCTGTTTGCGTGGGTGCCTACTAGCCAGTGTCCTGTGAGGGAACGTATGACTGCGCTGCACCTTTCCCTGCCTAGTTTGCAGAGCTCTGAGGTGCGCTTCTTATCTATGGTCGGCCATGTTTGCCGAGCTGTGCGACAACGTGGCCCTGTTTGCCACTTGTTGTCTATCAGTAGCGTGTACTGCTCTTTTATGATGAGCTTGCAGGTGGCCATAGGCATACAAATATCCTCCTTATCTTGGAGAAGGGGGGTTGTAGTGCCAGATCTGGCCAGCTCGTCCGCTATGCAGTTGCCCTCGATATCCCGGTGACCCGGGACCCATATAAGGCTGATAGCAAATTGCTGAGCCATCTCGTGAAGAGATCTGCGGCACTTCGCCACAGTAGCCGAGTTCGAGGAGATCGCGTTAAGTGATCTGATCGCAGCTTGGCTGTCGCTGTAGATGTTTAGATTGGTTGCCGTGGTGGTAACCGTATGAAGGCAGTACAGAGCCTCCCTGATTGCTGTAACTTCCGCTTGGAAGACGCTACAGTGATCCGGAAGCCTGAAAGATTGCCTTATGTTAAGTTGTTCAGAGTAGATTTCTCCTCCAACCCTGCCGTCCAGTTTTGAGCCATCCGTGAAGATGCTTATGGCCCCGTCTGGGCCGGGGGGTCCCTCGAGCCAATCGTCTCTATGAGGGATGATTATGCTGAATGGAGTCTCCGTGTGCTCCATTGGAACTTGATAGTCCGTTCTTGCTATGCTTGGGTTCATGCCCCACTTTAGGCCGATAGCTTTTTTGCAAGTATAGAGTGCTGTCGTTGCCTTCCTCACTCTATCCTTGACATTCAGGTTCCAGCTAAGCTTTTTGTCAATTACCAACCCTAAGTAACTGGCACTGTCGCTGAAGGAGAGCCTGTATCCGTTTAGTGTTGGTGGGTTGAGGGGCGGGACCTTGTATTTTTTTGTGAATAACACTAGTTCCGTTTTCGAGGGATTTAGTCCCAATCCGCGCGATTCTGTCCATTGGGACAATCGAGCAAGCTTTGCGGTCATTAGGTCGCATAGTGTTTGGGGGTATTTCCCCGCAAAGATAATTGCAACGTCATCCGCGTATGCCACTACTTTACAGCCCCCCTCTTCCAGGTCGCAAAGAATCTTATTGACTGCAATGTTCCATAGAAGAGGAGACAGAACTCCCCCTTGCGGGGTTCCTCTGTTGACATACCTTGACTGGGTGGACGATCCCATCGATGATGTCACCGTCCTGCGTATGAGCAATTGATCAATGAGCATCACCAAGTGACGGTCCACCCCCAGGTCAGTCAGGGCTTCTGTAATGGCGCCCGGTGTGACGTTGTTGAAGGCTCCCTCGATATCGAGAAAAGCTATTAGTGAGTATTCTTTGAGATGCAGGGATTTTTCTACACTCGAAATCACTTCGTGAAGTGCCGTTTCCGTGGATTTTCCTTTCCGGTAGGCATGCTGCGCACTTGAGTACAGCTGGGGACTTATGGTGGTCCGTAATTGTAACCCGATAAGTCTCTCAAAGGTTTTGAGTAGGAAAGACGATAAACTGATTGGTCTAAAGTCTTTTGGGGTTGAGTGTGATGCTTTGCCTGCTTTAGGGATGAAAACTATCCTAGCCTTAAGCCACGCTTGCGGTATTGTACATACCGCCAGTATCTTCCTGAAGATACTATGTAGCCAGTTGATGGCCGTCTCCCCGGCCCTCTGGAGCTGGGCCGGGATTACCTGGTCCGGGCCTGGCGATTTAAACGGGTTGAAGCTGTTTACTGCCCAACTTATGTTCCGTTTTGTAAGGATGTGGTCCATCGATTCTACCGATCCCTCTCTTGGGAGGTGAGACGGCTCGGTGGATGTGCATCCGGGGAAGTGCGTGTCGAGCAAAATGTGCAGGGACTCCTCACTAGAGTTGGTCCACGTGCCATCATTCTTTTTGAGGTACCCTACCGAGGGGGTGGTTTTTGAGAGAACTTTCCGGAGTCTTGCGGCCTCCGAGGTTTCCTCGATTTCGGAGCAAAATTTTTGCCAGGAGGCTCTTTTAGCCTTCCTCGTTTCCTTTTTGTATAGTGCTAGACTGGTTTTATAGTCTGCCCAGTGAGTATCCTCCTTAGTTCTTGTGGCTCTGTTGAATAGAGTCCTGCAAGTTCTACGAAGGGTGTCTAGTTGCTTGGACCACCAGGGGGGTTTCTTTTTTCCCCTTGGTCTGGTAGAGGGACATGCTGCCTTGAAGGCTTTGTTGCACGCATCCGTAAACCTGTACACAAGACGGTTTAGGTTGTCTTCAGTGTTCGGGCAGTTAGGGGCGTTAGGAGGGAGTAGCTCCTCCAGCGTTGTGCTATATTTTTCCCAGTTGGCTTTTCTGGGGTTGATATAGTCTGTTGGTTTGGGAATATCGAAGGATAATATCGTCTCGATATACCTGTGGTCCGAGAAGGAGTGGTCTCCTAGGACTCTCCAGCTCTTGATTGTGTCCAGCAGTTTGCTTGACACTAGCGTGAGGTCAATGACCTCCTGCCGATTTTTAATTATAAATGTGGGGTCATTACCCCGATTGCATATGAATAAATTTGAGTTCAGGATGAAGCTGAACAGTGACTCACCCCTTACATTCGTGTCCGTACTCCCCCATTGGGTGTGGTGGGCGTTGGCATCGCAACCTATAAGTAGGTCTTTGTCCGTCCTTTCGCTGTCGCTGGCTATTTTGCGAACAAGGTCGCTCGGAGGATCATCCTCCTCGTGGGCCATATAGGATGCCACCAGCCTGAGATGATGACCTCTTAGTTCTAGGCTTGCCGCCGTGTTATCTCCATCGCTATAATTGTGGAGCAGAAAGATATTTAGGTGCTTTCTAGCAAGTATGCAGGTACGGATTTTACCTTCATTTTGGGATACAATGATCTTGTATTCCCTCGTCCCCAATCCACAGACCTTGCCTCCTACCACCCAAGGCTCCTGGATCAGGACTACGTCGGCTCCGCTTGCGTCTAGGCGGAGTATGAGAGCAGCCGATGCTGCTTTACAGTGGTGGAGATTTATTTGAAGGATCCTTAGGACCATCTTCAAGATTCTCCACCACCGTGATGCCCGCGTCCGAGTCATCTGAGACTCTCTCTCGGCACATTGACTCGAAGTCGAGCATCAGTTCTGTGTCTGAGGAGAAGCCTTCCTGGTCTGGCTCCAGCTCGTCGTCAGGCGCTTCGATCTCCGCAACGACATCCTGCACGTCTGGGTTGACGACAGGAAGCGCCGCGGCCGCCGCGTCCGATTTGTACACCTTGATGGTGACCGAGCTGAAGCCGAAGTTGAGCTCTCCTTTTGCTGCCTCTATCGGGGCCAGCGACTCTTTATTGAGAACGAGAACTGTCTGGTTAGTCGGCCCTTGTGTCGTCTCAACTTTGGCTACCTTCCAATCGGAGGTTGGTAGTCCTGGGTTGCACCTCTGCAACATCTTAGGATGCGTTCTGGCTCCTTAAAGGTAGCCAAATTCTGGCCCTCGGTCTGCTGGGCACCTCGCTCCAGTCGACTGCGACGAGTTTCGCCCCAGCATAAACCTCGCCGACCTGCGCTACCGCCGCTTTGTACAGCTTCACAGAGCGCTCGTCTTCGCAGGCAATTATCTTTACGTTGCCCTGGAACCACCCCATGTCCTTGCAGACTGGCGGAGGTCCAGGGTCTTTGTCGAGGAGTTCGAAGCAGCGGTCGGCCAATGCCGCTTCCACCCACTTCCACTGACTCCTTGGGATTCTCCCCTCTGCGCTGCCTTTGTCGAGGACACCAATTAGCGTCCTCTCCTTGGCAATCTGCGCAAAGGAGACGTTTGGCAGCACTCTGGAGCGCTTTGC
This sequence comes from Drosophila pseudoobscura, assembly GCF_009870125.1. Classification (NCBI taxonomy): domain Eukaryota; kingdom Metazoa; phylum Arthropoda; class Insecta; order Diptera; family Drosophilidae; genus Drosophila; species Drosophila pseudoobscura. The sequence goes on along the minus strand of NC_046681.1, from coordinate 1,274,104 downwards.
TACCGGTCCCGGTGTCTCCTGCGAGCGCTGCCTCTTGGCTTGGGGAGCCACCTTTTTCTGTTCAAAGGTGAACTCCGGAAGTACGGCCGAAGCCCATTCCACCTTCTTCAGCCATTCGGCTGATGGGCTGGCTTCACTGCTGGCGTGTTGCCGACGGAGTATGTGCCCTGCACTCCTCTTTTCGGCATATGAGTATCGTCTGGCTTGGGCACTTGTCGACGGCAAGTCAACCCCCTCCGCTTTACCAGAAGGTCGGGCAGCCGCAATATTGCTTAGCTTCCCTTCCAAGGTGTCAGCTTCGGGAGTTACCTTGCCACCCACACCGGATTCGGGATGGGACCCCCTCGGGTTCGCACAGGCACCTTCCACCTTGTGGGTATTCCCCACTATAGAGCCGGTTGGGCCAGGCCTTTGGGCCGCTGCCTTCCCGAGCTTGGGATTGCTCCCAGTTGGCATTTGGGGAGCGCCGCACTCATTTGTTTTTTTGTTGGTTTTGTTTTTATTGTTATACATCTTGTTCCCACGAGATGCAGAGAAAGGGAAAGATCAGCCCGGGCAGAGATCCACGTTGCCCGGGTAAGGCATCATTAGAACAGGGGGCTGCCAAGTCCCTGAGCCCTCCGTTAGAGACTGGGCTATTTTTTATACCGGGCCCCCAGCCAGGCTGACTCTCGGCACGGGTCGAGTAACACACTTAGTCCGGCCCGGTGTGAGGTGGATGTGGGGGTTGGGATATGGGTAGGTATTGTGTATGGATGGGAGTGTGTGAGCTACTTATTGAGGCGGCACCACAAGCGCATCGTCAGTGTTGCTGCTTCGCGAACACCCGCTGGCTGTCCGGGACTGCTTATTTCGGTACTCTCCCGTGAGGGATGCCCGCTTATTCGCAGCTGACCTACCGAGGTAGGCCGTTCGCTATCCGCAACCCGCGACCCGTCCGGTGGCCTCAGCTAGGCCCCCTTTGAGCTACCTCACAAGCTCATCAGACCAGAGTGGTAATAATAATAATAGAAACAATTATTACCGAAATAATAGCCAGAATAAGTACAACAACTACGGAAGGGGACGTGGAACTTATAGAGGGAACAACCGTCAAAACGGTAGTACCTATAACAGTAACAACAATAAACAGACCAACAATGTCCGACAGGTTCAAACCATGCCGGAAAACTAGGAGGCACCCTTGAGAAAACAACAACAGTCATAACAGCGGTTCACACGATAAACCTCAATTTCAATCTATTTGTTTCATTACAAAATGAAAACCATGCCGGAAAACTAGGAGGCACCCTTGAGAAAACAACAACAGTCATAACAGCGGTTCACACGATAAACCTCAATTTCAATCTATTTGTTTCATTACAAAATGAAAAAACACGCAAAACATACATATTATTAGTTGATACTGGTGAAGACATACCTTTACTTAAAGAAAGTTCAGACACATTTCGTAACTTAAATTACAACAATATCACAAAAATATCAGGCATTGGTGAAGGCAATACCAATACTAAAGGATTGGCATTCATAGAACTTCTTTCAGGAAAATATGCTGTTCCCCATAGTTTTCATATAGTAGATTCAGACTTTCCCCATACCATGTGATGGAATAATAGGTATAGACTTCATGAAAAAATTTAATTGGCAAATAGACTTAAAACATAAAAATGATTGGCTCATACTGAGACCAAATAATCTTCGTTTCCCTATCAACATTCCAATTCAACACACTCTACATAACAACTTTATAATTTTACCAGCCCGCTCCGAAGTTTTCCGAAAGATTGCTATAAATACAGCAACCAAATACATAGTCATACCAAACCAAGAGATCCAAAATGGAGTATACGTAGGAAACTCTATTTCAGATTCTCGAAACACCTTCATCCGAATCTTAAATACAACAAACAAAAATGCAATTATTAAACTAGATGCCATCCAATTCAAGTCATTAGATGATTACGACATTGTAAATAACAGCAACAATCCTAAACACACCGAAATTTTAAACAAACTAAATAAAAATTTTCCCCCACAGTTCAAAACCATTCTCACAGAACTATGCACCAAATACAGTGACATATTCGGAACAGAAACCGAATCGATATCAACTAATAATTTGTATAAACAAAATATAAGAATGAAAGATGATGAACCGGTACATATTAAAAATTATAGAATTCCGCACAGTCAAAAAGAGGAAGCAATAAAACAAGTGGACAAACTAATTAAAGACAAAATAGAACCCTCAGTCTCAGAATATAACAGTCCATTATTAATCGTACCGAAAGAATCATTACCAAATTCAGATTGTAAAAGATGGCGCCTAGTGATTGACTACCGCCAAATAAACAAAAAAGTATTATCAGACAAATTCCCACTGCCCAGAATAGATGATATTCTTGATCAATTAGGTAGAGCCATTACTTTTCATGTCTAGATCTGATGTCAGGCTTTCATCAAATAGAGCTTGAAGAAAGTTCAAGAAATATAACGTCCTTTTCAACGAGCAATGGCTCCTATCGCTTCACGCGATTACCATAGCGTTTAAAAATTGCCCAATTCTTTTCAAAGAATGATGACAATTGCATTTTCAGGTATCGAACCTTCTCAGGCATTCTTGTATATGGATGACCTAGTTGTCATTGGTTGTTCCGAGAAACATATGATTGAAATCCTTACAAAAGTTTTTGATTTGTGCAGGAAACACAACCTTAAGTGGCACCCTGAAAAGTGCTCATTCTTCAAACACGAAGTATCCTTTCTAGGTCATAAGTGTACTGACAAAGGTATTTTACCAGACGACAAGAAATATGACGTCATAGAGAAATACCCAGTCCCAACGGACGCAGATAGCGCTAGACGCTATCCGATCATTCATGCCACATAACAAGATTATGTAAAAAGAATGTTAACTTCGAATGGACAGATAAATGTCAGAAAGCATTCGAATATTTAAAAATACAATTGATGAAGCCAACCTTATTGCAATATCCAGATTTTAACAAAGAATTTTGTATAACAACGGATGCAAGTAAACAAACATGTGGAGCTGTTCTAACACAAAACTATAACGGAACTCAGCTACCAGTAGCGTATGCATCAAGATCTTTTACGAAAGGCGAAAGTAATAAAAACACAACAGAACAAGAATTAGCGGCAATACATTGGGCAATAAATCATTTTCGACCAAACACTTCACTGTCAAAACTGACCACAGGCCACTTACATATTTATTTTCAATGGTTAACCCCAGCTCTACACTAACACGTATGAGACTAGATCTAGAGGAATATGATTTCACTGTGGAGTATCTCAAGGGAAAGGACAATCATATAGCAGATGCGTTATCAAGAATAACCATTACAGACCTAAAAAATATTCAGACAACCAACAAAGTAATGAAAGTCACTACAAGAAATCAAAGTAGACAAAAAACCTGCGCAGGTCCAAACAAAGAATTGCAAAAGCATTCGATCTCTTCAGAGCCCAATATATACAATGTCATACAAAATGATGATGTTAAAAAGTAGTGACCTTACATTTAACTTCGACTAAATGTTTCCTCAAGCATGGAAAGAAGATAATTGTAAGAATTGAAGTTAGCGATCTATATACCAATGGAACTTTCGACTTAGGTCAATTCTTCCAAAGGCTTGAAAAAGAAGCCGGTATAAATAAAATCAGCCAACTTAAAATGGCACCGAGCGAAGAAATCTTTGAGAACATTTCAATAGATTCTTTTAAAAATAAGGGCAATAAAATACTAAAGACGTAGCTAAAGCTATATTTGAAGATTTCATTCTAAAGTATGGTCCAATGAAGACGTTCATTACGGACATGGGAACAGAATATAAAAATTCAATAATTTAAAATTTATGTAAATACTTAAATATTCAAAACATAACATCGACTGCACATCATCACCAAACCGTAGGAACCGTGGAGCGAAGCCACAGAACATTCAATGAGTTCATACGCTCATACATACATCTCAACCGATAAAACAGATTGGGATGTATGGCTACAATACTTCGTATATTGTTTCAACACGACACCCTCTATGGCACATGATTATTGTCCATATGAGTTAATTTTCGGTAAGACTTCAAACTTGCCAACACATTTTAATAGTATAGATAGAATAGACCCCCTATACAATATAGATGATTACGCTAAGCCAGATTAATGTTAGAATCAAATAAACAAAAACAAAAAACTAAATATGACAATCAAGCCTTCAATTTCAAGTTAAAAACAGGAGATCAGGTTTTATTAAAAAATTAAACAGGTCATAAGTTAGATTTCAAATACACCGGACCGTATACAGTAGACGGTATAGGAGATAATGATAACATTACAATATCAGATATAAAAGATAAAAAACAAAAAGTACATAAGGATAGATTAAAACTTTTTATTACATAATCATTTTACTTTATTGTATGGCCATACACAAATAGTTAATCGGATATTACTTAATTAATAAATAAAAAAATAAAAAAAAAATAAAAAAAATATATACATATAGTTAAATATCCGCAACTCGATTTTAAGTTTTTAACAAAGACTTTTATTTTACAACTTAAATATCTTTATGTCACAAGATTTAAATGAATTCCCCGACTTGACTTTCGGTCTGCTTGTCTCAAACGGAACTGATCTCTCTGCTGCTGGCTAGTTTCCATGAGCCCTTCTCTTGGAACTCCCGACTCTGGCTTCGGGCGTTGCTTTCCTCGGCTGCATCTTCGTGTCGGTGGCGTACGTGCCTGGATCGATATTTGGGGATGCGTCGGCTTTGATGAAAGGCATCCACTGCTGGCGATCGGTGTTGCATGTTACATGACGGAGCTAGGAATGTGATACTCCTTGGTTTTATGTCTAGCTTTGATTGGTCCTCATGAGTGGCGTGATTCTAAAGAATCGATTTCTCGAGAGTGGCGTGATTCTAATGTTGCTGAAACAATGTGGTCCATTGTTTATATTATGGGGGGCCCTAGCTTGGAGTATGGGAAAAAACAGTTATTGATTCTTGAGTGGGGTCCTGTTACTTGTGTGGATGGGGTGGATGAATTGTACATAAACATAATGTGTATGGGATGTGGGGAATTATGGATATGTCACTATATATATATATTTATATACACATATACAAGCATCAATTTTATCATACATTTTTTGCTATAAATAACTTCATATATTACGTTATTTTTTTAAAAAGGGAGGTGTAGCGAACCTATGCATATACATATGTAATACTCTGTTATATATATAAACTCATATATAAGCGCGTAACAACTATTGTTTATGTTACACAATCCATCTGAACAGCAACATGATCTGCCTCTTGAACGCGGATCAGCTAGCTGCCCAAACTAATTTGGACGTTGACAGGCATTGACTGCATCTTTCAAGAGGCGATGCAGTTACTGCACCGTCAAGTGGCCCGTGTGACACCAGCAGAAGGCTGTTACGCGCGGATCCCAGGCAAAACGCAGCCCTCCTCCCACCCAACCGACCGAGGGGCGCTGCCGCATGACGTGCCGTGCGTAGCCGAACCAAACGCGAACATACAAGAAAGATAGCTATTAGACTAACATTCGAGGAAAATTAGCACTAATCTTACTAAGAAACTAAGCATGCAATCAAAATACAAATACCACTACCGTTACTAATTAATAGAAAGGTGTGTAAGGATTAATAATTTAATAAGAGGAAGAGAATTAGTGTTGGATATAATATGGTAGAGGGAATTATAATCCGAGCATAAGACCCTAAACGGTTCATGCAAGGAATATTTCGATCTACAAAGTGGAAGGAACAACGGTATACAATTTCTAGTCAGTCTAATAGGAATCGTGAAGTTTATGCGGCTCAACAGATCAGGGCTGTCTATGTCACCCCTGATCAAGTTGTGCATAAATATCACACCAAGCATTTTTCTACGGTTAACTAAGGATGGGAGGTTTACTAATAGTAGTCTACTAGAGTAAGATGGGAGTCTTACACCCGCATCCCAGTTAAGGCCCCGCAGAGCAAAGAGTAAAAAGTTTTTCTGTACTAATTCTATACGGTCCTGGTGTACTTTGTACTGAGGGCACCATACACAGGAGCCGTATTCTAGGATCGGACGAACAAGCGAGGTATAGAGAGTCTTTGTTGTATAGGGGTCGTCAAATTCCTTTGACCACCTCTTTATAAACCCAAGCACGCCCATGGCCTTATTTACCATGGTAGAAATGTGTTCGGAAAACTTTAACTTGGGGTCTAACATAACACCCAGATCATCCACCAGGGTAATTCTCTCAAGAGAACCACCAAATAGGGTGTAGGGAGCCAACAAAGGGCTAGAACGATGAAATGTCATAACTTTGCATTTCGAGGCATTAAGGTGAAACAAGTTTGCACAACACCATGACTGAAAGCTTTATAAATCCATGCTGAGTTGGAGATATAAGTGACATGCAGAGATGTTGCAAGTGCGGAGTTAAAACCTTCTCAAACAATTTGAGAATAGCGGATAACTTTGCTATACCTCTATAATTTTTTGCATCAGAGCCTCGGCGCAGTACCTGAGTACACAACCCCGTCTGGACCCGGTGAAAACACCGGCTTCACTAGTCGAAGGTCATGAAGTAGGGAATATTCATTTAACAAGGGACTGAAAATGCCGTTCGACCTCGGTAATCCGTATGGGTACGGTTGACCAGAGTAGCTTTCCTAGGTGGTTTGGAAAAACTGGGCAAAAAGATCGGCAATTGCCTGATCATTATTTTCCTGCGTATTACAAAATGATAGCGAGGATGGGTGTGCGGACGTTCTACGCTTACTGTTTACGAAGCAGTAAAACTGTTTAGGGTCCTGAGAAAAACGTATCCTGCATCGAGATAGGTAGTCCTTATAACATTGAGCATTAAGAACTGAAAAGTTTGTCCGAGCTATTACATAGCGAGAGTGAGAAGTAGGAGAACCCACTTCTTGACATTTTTTATAAAGTCTTGATTTTAAGTTTTTTAGACTGGATAACTCTTTGGTAAGCCAAGGGGTTTTTCCAATGCCAAGAGCACTGTAAAAAATGTTTGTGCCTTTTATGACATCAGTGCACAAGTACAAAGCGGACCAATCAAAATCCCTAATGAGGTTATTACGAAAGCAGCGGACACGTTCAGGTAGTCCACTCGACCGATCCAATACTGTTGGTCCTATATCTAGCGAAACGTCGAAAGTAGGGTGGTAGGCGTCTTCAGGTATAGTGAGCGGAAGAGTTCGGGTTAACAACACTATGGTCGGATCCGATACAAAGCATAGATCAAGCAATCGACCCAAGGAATTTTTCACATGATTGACTTGAGACAGGGACAGGTCAAGCAAGCCGTCAACAAAGTCATGTCGTGCCATGGGCACTAGGATACTAGACTCGTTTACCGAAGACCAAACAGTTCCTGGCAAGTTGAAGTCACCAAAAACTATCATACGATCTTTATCAGATAGCGAGGAAGAAACAGCGGTTAAAGCGGACAAGTGCTGCTCATAAATTGAAATATCCGAAGAAGGTGGGATATACGAGCAAGTAATGAATTTAGCGAAAGCGGGAAGAATCAGATTTACACACAGGAATTCCAGTTCCTGTTGAACTTGGACTGTGATGTGATCCGACGTGAAGTAAGAGTCCACTGCAATTAGAACCCCTCCTGCACGTCGAGACGAACGGTCCTTTCTAAAAGTTGTGTACCGACCTGCCAAAGCCTCGGAACTAAGAATGTCTGGCTTTAACCAGGTTTCAGTAAACACAATAACGTGGGAAGCAAATGCAACATTATCCCGGTAAAGAATGCTGAGCTTACTACGCAAGCCTCTTACATTCTGATAGGTTACTAAGAGAAGCTAGTTTTTTGGAAGGGTGGAAGCAGGACGGGAAGATGAGGATGGCGCATTGGGATGATTTGTTAGTGCTATGGGGGGCCTATTTTTCTTCTTGGCCTTGAACTTCATCACCACCAAATGCTCTGGCCAAAATTTGGCGGAGCAAATGGTGTCAAATTGAGTTGAGGAGATGCTTATCTTAAACGAGGCTATCTCCCTGGCATAAGAGAAGTTGAATTTCCCCACCTTTAAACCCACGGCTTTTATTTTGCTTTGAATAAAAGCAATTACATTATTAGATGTGAGGTCAGGGGCCAGCCGTGAAACAAAAACTTGTCGTTTTGGTGGGACTCCCACCAGTGGTTTAGTTACCACAGGCCTAGTACCTGTGGTGGCAATATCCGGAGGTACGGAACGTCTATTTACTGGTGGGATCGGGATGGACGGGACAACTAGTGAGCTTGCGGGCACTACGGACACGGACGCTGCAGACGTACTTGGCTGCATATTATCCGAGGCGATGAATTCGGCAACCGAATCTGCATCGCCAGGAGCTGTCGTTGCCCTTGGAGTGGCAAACGAGATCAACTGCTGCACACTTGGATTGGTCGGAGTCAGTTTTTCGGCGGCGCACGGCTGAGTGACGGTTGGCACTTGCAGATCCCGCGGAGTGACCTTTTTGCGCCTCGGAGACTCATTCAGCATTTTTAAACCGCTAAACTGAGCTTCCATGGCTAGGAGCCGATCGTATTGGTTTTTAAAACCAACGGTCAGCTCCTTAAAGCCACTCCGCGTATGCCACATAAAAGCTACCATGTCTTTCTCCACCGCACGGCATGCCTCGCAACTGTACTGCAAACCATTACGATTTGATATGGCATCACCCACAAGGCCAGAAAATCCAACGAATTCGCCGTGCAATACGCTGTCGCAGATAATCGGCTGATCGTGGATGATCTGCTTATTGCATGATTTTTTGGCACGTACAACAGAAAACTCCACATTAAAAAATTTTAACAAAATTAAGATCAAATAATATTTCAAAACAAAAGGTTATCAAACCAGTGTGCCAGACAAACGCTAATAGGGGGAGAGGAGAACAGTTGCAGCAGCAGCTAATGAGAGAGAGAGAGAGCTACTGAACATAAAGTTACGAGAGCGAGAGAGAAAGAACAGTTATTTAAGTTTAGGTGATAGGGAGAGCGTGATAATACAAAAAAAGCTACAAGATGAGAGCGGACTGTAATGCAATGTAATGCGTACTCACTCACAAATCAAAAGCCATGCACTCGCGGAATAGAATAGGTTTCCAGATTGTAGGCTGGTTAGGAAGTTAATTAAAGTTTATTTAGGAAAACACCGGCTGTTTATTCAAAACAAAAGGAAAAAATGCGGAGCGCAAAACAAAAACGCGTCTGATCACTACGAAAGAGAACGAACGAGAATCGTTGAGAACGACCATATCTTTTAGACTGCAGAATCTGAATTGGATCATATTATTATTATAGCCAGCATCAAGAAAACTTTTTCATTTTTTCTCGCCCTCTCTCTCTCTAACACACACGTAGCATAGCCGGTGTGGAGATAATGTTTTTTATCCCCAATCGGCCGACTAATTATTTCGGCGCAGAAATAAAATTGCGATATGTTCTTTAATGCGTGACATCCAAATTGCAAGTGTGGCTTTCCTGCCCTTTACATTGCCGCTCCGATCGCTAAGCGCAGCTTCGCTCGACCGACTTCGGTAGGCAGACGCAAAGCGGAGATAGCGAAGAGCGAGCTGGCAGAGAGCGTTTAGCAGGGCAAGCAAGCGCAAAGCTTTAACAAACAAATGAGTGACATAGACATAAGTAACAAACAAAATAAGCGGCTGAGGGCCAAGAATTAGGTGCTATTTGGCAAGCAGCTAATCGGCTGGGTTCAGCTCCGAACATTCACCCCCCGTTGGAAGGCAAAGGCTTTCAACAGATCCATCCTGAAGGGGCAGAACTTTCCAACGATTTTTCCAACGGCCCTCTTGAAGATGCTTGCTTGGGCGCAGCTGGCGGCTACGCTGGGATGATCGTCGAATGCAGCAATCGGCGCTTCTTTACGAAGGCGGCTTGTCGTGATTACGTCTTGATCATCGGGAACCTCTGTAATTGCATAGAATGGCAGGAAATTTGGCAATGTAGAAATTGTTGAAAGTTGAATTTCATTTAGCGTGGATATGTAGGTTTTTAATATATCGAAAAGTTCGCGCTGCAGTTCCTGATTCTCCGATCGCAGTTTTTCCACTTGCACCTGGCACTCGAGCAGCTGCTTCCTGCATTGCTGCTCTAAGTTTTGGTACTCCAGCGTTGTGGGCCGAAAATCGTCATTAGAGATGGAGGAGGAATTTTCAAAAGCGGCTAAAACTGCACGCTTATTCTCCGAGCTATCAATGCTTCCTGACACTATCCAACCAAGTTTTGTCTCCTACAATGTTGGCAATTGGTCTGATAGTCGAATCTGTCCGACGCAAATTAAATCGAAGAACAAACCACCACCTATCAACAGATCGATACGTTGGGGCTTGGAGAAATTAGGATCAGCTAGTTTTAGATTATTCGGCATCGGCCAATCCTTTGCGTCTAGGCCGAAGTTAGGCTGCATTTCCGTAATTGAGTTGGTGACAATTGCAGCGAAGGAAGCTCGATAGCTTGCGTCCTGGGATTGTACAACTATATGTACAGACTTGCTCGAAGGTAAAATGGAATCTACGATTCCAGAGATGTGAACATAAGACGAGCGATGATCCAACTGCAACTGATCAGCAAGTCTAGATGTTACAAAGTTTGCCTGTGACGCAGAATCCAAAATGGCACGACATGGGATAAGTGCTCCATAACGATCTGTTACATGGACGAGGGCAGTAGGTAGCAACACGTTCTGGCTGGGCTGAGATTTCTGGATCGAGGGGGGAGGGCTAGAACACCCGCTTGCTACAAGCACAGTCGCGGCCTCTTGCTGGATCGATTCCTCGGCCGGTGAAGAGGAAGATGAAGCACCAGTTCCCGATGGAATGTGGAGTAGCGTGTGAGGTTTGGCCTGGCAATGCCTGCAAAGTCCTGACCTGCACCTCTGCAATTCATGGCCTTTGTTGAGGCAGTTCAAACACAAGCGGCTCTTCTTTGCTTCTTTGTACCTTTCAAACGCAGAGAGATTCAGGAATGCCTGACATCTAGATATGTAATGCTCGGAGGAATTGCAATGGTTACATATGGGGTTAGGATGGTCGTTACTGGAGGTGATAAGGGTGACAGGTTTGTCTTCTCCCACCTGTTGACTAGGACTTGTTGCCATGGCTGATCCCAAATTCTCCAGCATCCGACATCTCGCTTCCAAAAATGAGGCCATGCTTGACCACCGAGGCAATCCTGACGTCGGCAAGTTCTCTTCCCATTTCTCTTTTGTTTTGTGGTCCAGTTTCGAGCCTATGATGAAGATCAGCAACCCATCCGAAATCTCCTGCGGGGTCGCCAAGGTCTGAAGTGCACGCAAGTGCGAATTGATTTTGTCGCTGAGCGCGCGCAAGCCGATAGCCGAGCCCTTCTCCACCCCTTGCAGTCCGAAAATAGCCTTGACGTGTGCCTGAAAATGCAACAGTTTATTATCGAATCGCAACATTAGTAAATTCAACGCCTTGTCGTAATTCTCCTCAGAAAGTTCCAAGGAACGAATCGTATCCAGCGCAGCACCATTTAGACATCCACGCAGATATTGGAATTTTTCGATGATTGGGATACGATGGTCTTTGTGCACCATTGTCGAGAACATCGAGTGGAATTCTGGCCAATCCATGTAGTTCCCACCGAATCGCGGAAGCTGCAACTCGGGCATTCGAGAACGGCCTATACTATTATAGGCGAACAACGACGAATTCCCCTCGAGAGTATGCCGAGCTGTTGAATTGGCAACATTTACCGTGCGAGCAGCCATCAACTCCCGCGACAGCCTGGACCTAACTTTGACATAAACATTCGCAAAGTCCAGCCGGGCATCATGGGCTAACTGCAGGAAATCCAACCTTTCAAGGCTCGTTTGAGCGGCATCGAAATCCGCATTCATTCGCTCGATTTGCTCTAAGCGAGCTTGAAGTTCTGCCTCATCTAACTCGGCAAGCTCTTCCTTGGTGAGAAAGCGATCCATGGCCTTTAGTTGGCGCGCGACGGACTCGGCCTTGTGCTTGTAGAAATCAACATCACTCGGCATTGCTGCGTTCGCGACATTGGTAGGCTCAGGTGCTGCCATGTTGTGGTTTTAAAAGAGTCACTCAGCACGACCGAAAAAAACACCCTGTATACGTATAAACGTGGGAACCGAAAGCAAAGGGATTACAGCTAATGCCTCTAGCTGTGCGGCTGTGCGAGCTGTCCGATTCCGCTTTGTACTCAGCTTGTGTGTATTCGTGAGTTCGCTGCACTGCACTGACCGAATTGTAGCGACAGAGAAATTAATAGCCAGCAATGCGTGTATGTAGGTGTATGTAAGTATGTTTTAGCACCGAATTGTGCTTAACCGCCGAAAATTTGTTAAGGCTAACGAATGTCGATCGCGAATGATAATTAATTGACACTGCAACTCAGAGATCACGTCGGGGTCACAAAATTTTATGTGGAGATAATGTTTTTTATCCCCAATCGTCCGACTAATTATTTCAATTAAATAAAACTCGGCGCAGAAATAAAATTGCGATATGTTCTTTAATGCGTGACATCCAAATTGCAAGTGTGGCTTTCCTGCCCTTTACATTGCCGCTCCGATCGCTAAGCGCAGCTTCGCTCGACCGACTTCGGTAGGCAGACGCAAAGCGGAGATAGCGAAGAGCGAGCTGGCAGAGAGCGTTTAGCAGGGCAAGCAAGCGCAAAGCTTTAACAAACAAATGAGTGACATAGACATAAGTAACAAACAAAATAAGCGGCTGAGGGCCAAGAATTAGGTGCTATTTGGCAAGCAGCTAATCGGCTGGGTTCTGCTCCGAACAGCCGGCTTTGCTTAAAGTAAAACATTAGCGTCTAGATCTCAGAGACTATAAAAGCTAGAGCAACCAAATTTGGCATCCACACTCCTAATATCGGACCGAGACGACTTTGTTTCAAAATTTCGCCGCCACCCCACACCACAAATCTCAGAGACTATTACCGCTAGAGTAACCAAATTTAGTATCCGCACTCCTGTTAGATCTCACTATAAAACGTTTATCTCAAAATTTCGCCCCATTCATCCACAATATTGAGGATACGAGAAAACTAAAAAAATTTATGAGATTGCTGAATCTGGATCAGATCAGATCATTTTTATAGCCAAAAGGAACAAATCAATTTGCACAATTTGCGCTCAGACTGATTTTCTGTCTCTCTCGCACGCACTCTTTGTCGTGTCGTTCAATATTTGCGGCGTCTGCCGGAGGAGAGCCATACTGACTAAGTATCGGGTATAAATATAGAGTTGCGGTGTCCGCAGCAACAAACAACGGTCCCCCTCGTTTGTATTCCTATCTGGATGGTGAGTTGTCTCTGATAAAACGTACTCCCATTTCGGTTGTCAATTACCAGGAAGCATGGGAGATGCTCGAAAACCCTTATAACAAAAAATCACTGATTGCTCGTTCGTTCAGTCAAAACTTTCTTTCGATGCCAACCGCAATTTTACCATAAATGACCTGTTCGGCTTTGTCTTTGCCCTTGAGTCTTGTCAAGATCCATAGCTAATCCATGATACACACACGGTTCTAAGTAAACGTCGTGCAGTTTCTCATCATGTTGACGTGCCAAATACGCCTGTTCGGGATTGTGTATATTGTCATAATCAACACAGTCTTTATGCGTGCACTCAATGCATTCAGGGCTCTAGATGTAGTGGATTGTTGCAAGTTCGCAATGGATGGTAATTTGTGATTCAATTGTCTAAGCCGATATCATCAAGTAAAGCAGTGTAATTCCACTACACTCTTGTTCTTCCAGAGGATATACGCTCTGCCACGGTTTCGTCCAATTTCTCTGCTAATGCTGATACTGCCGTGGTCAAACAGAGGAGAGGAAATTCGTGGCCAAGAGTCAGGCCATATTGCCAACGATTTTGGCCACTATAGTCGACTCCTGGGGCAACAAGACAACCTGCAAGATACTGCTGGATACTGGTTCAACTATTACGATGGTCGCCGAATCATTTATTTAACGAATTGGATTGCCGCGCAAATTCTGCTGGGGTTACTAGAGGTTGCGCCACATTCACGCTGCTCTTCCGCACAAGCTCAGCCTCAGTAGTGGTAACAGGTCTGATTGTGAACAATTTAACCTCCTCGATTCCAGCCCAGAGGATCGAGTCTAACACACCGTGGGCCAGCGATCCCATTTTTTGACGTAAATTAAAATAATAAAGCTAGAGACTTAAAATTTTGTACACAAAATATTATCGACGTGTATATATATATATATATCTTAATTGTAGACCGATCCGACCACGCCCACACCAAACGCCCATAAAAGAAAAGATTCGCTAATATTGATTTTTAACACGTAGTCCATCATGATAGAATACGTTATTAAAATTCTTAAAAATTAATATTTTTACACTTAAACTTAATACTTAGAGTGGGATGAATGTTGAAGTTTTTCAAAGTACAACGAATTTATTATTAATCTTCTTCTACATCTATTTCTATTGATGATGAATTTTCATTACCGGAATCCGATTCGTCACTTTCACACATACCAGAATCAGTTTCTAGGGAAGCATTATTGTTATAAAAAATATTTTCAAAACATGGTGTTTCTAAAAGTTCAATAACAGCTTTCGACAATGGTTCCTTTTTATTTCCACCCAATCTTTTTGTCAGATAGATGCTCGATACAAGAGGATCAGAGCAATCCATTGCTCTTTGGAAAACATCTGTCATATTGTTGCGTCGTGAATCCTTTCGAGCATGTAATCGTCTGTCTCTCTCATAGTATTTATTGCGTTTTCTCCAAGAACACATGCTGGCAGTACTGATTTTTTTTTTTTTTTTTTTAAATTTTTTTTTAATTATTAAGCGTTGAATCCGTACATTGCATATATCGTATCTTAACAACACAGGTAAATAGTATTAAGGAGACCAAACCTATTGCTTTATGGCAGAGCTGGCAGTACTGATGCTTCTATTATTTGGAAACCGTGAATTAAAACTTTATGAACTGTTGCCGACATCGGAAACCATGAGTACAAGGACATATATAGTGTAAATATTTCTTTACAATATTTTTTAAATAGTTTTGCATCAATTGACAGCTGGCAGGAAATCGCAATTAAATAATTTCGAATATGTCTTCTTGCATTTGAATTATGCGACAACTAGTGTGATCTAGAAGTTTTTGTAATGGGACTTGAGCAACTGTTTCGGTTACAGTAATATCCAGAGGCCTACATTTTGATTTAGCTTCTCTTGCATTGTTGTAAGCTGGAAGAAGATCACACGATTTGCTATTGCTGGGATCGCGAAAGTTGTTATATTGGCTTTTAGTTAATGAAAAAGAGACGGGCAGATTGGTTAAGTATTCTCTACCTTTGGACGACACAAATCAATACACACAAAAACATATTCAAAAACATGATCACAAATTTGTTTAATATAATAACTCTACATACCCTGGCCTTTTTTTTCCATTACTTTGATTTCAGTTTTTGAATTTAGTTTCAATTTGGTAAGCTCTAAAAGTAAACAAACAGTTTCCAGCGTTTTTTACTATCGATTGCAGCTTATCAAACAGCTGACTTTAAAACGTTGCAACAAGGCCAGGGATGCATTAAAACAAAAAAGATTTTTGATTTTTTTTAAATTAATGTATATACTAATTAAATGTTAAATTAATATTAAGTTTCATTGACATGCATTTTTTCGAATTAACGTCGAAAAATGGGGTCGCTGGCCCACAGTGCGATGTGGAAAAAGATTCGTGATCTACACTTAGCGGACCCTAAATTTGGTATACCAGGCGAAATCGACGTGAGTGTAGGAGCTGATCAGCTTTGGAACATTTACATTGACAACACAAAGAGTTTGGTTTTGAATATCTTATTGCACTTCATACTAATTTTGGTTGGGTCATTACGTTACCATTGGTGCCATCTTAACCAATGCAGGGGGCCGAAGACCCTCTCACCCAATCCGTTACAGATCTCAGCACGGACCTGGCACTGCTGAGCGAGCCCTACAAGACCGTGAGATCCAACACTTTGGTCACGGATCAATCGAGGAAAGCGGCAATCTGGATGTGCGGCAAACCGGAAAGGCACCTAGACGGAATAAAAAGAACCAAAGGATACGTACGAGGGAGGCTGAAAGACCTTTGGGTATACAGCTGCTACCTACCACCCAGCTGATCACTCCAAGAGTTCAGCGACACAATCGACAAATTGGCAGAAGACATCAGAGCACACTCGCCGTCGCTAGTAGCTGGGGACTTCAACGCCTGGGCAACGGAATGGCAGTCAACAACAAAAAATGGTGGAACTCGAAAGGGCGTGCAAAGCTAGCATGGAGCGCAGCAAACCGTTTAAAGGGCATAGGCCGCAGCAATCGAGGAGGCCCGCCACGCATGCATAGGCGCCAGAAGGGCATACCACAGATCCCGCGGAACGAAAGACTTTCAGTCTCTCAAGGAAAGCTATACCCGAAGAAGGAAGGCACTGAAGAAGGAAATTAAAAGTCGTAAACAACGATTCTTTTTAGATCTTTGCAAAGAAGCCGAAAACGATCTCTGGGGTAAGGTTTACAAGGTCATGAAGAAGACCGGCGCATTAAAGCACGCGGCACCAACAGGAGCGGAAAAAATTAAGGCGATTGTCGAGCACCTATTCCCGGCGCAGGACACGGCGGTTGACAGGGTCACGAGTACGGGACACCAAGTACCCCCAGAGTTGGCAAGAGGGTGCCAAACTGCAAGACACCAGGACCAGACCGCATCAAAATCGGGCCCAAAAGCTGGCTATTAGCCTGCACCCGACGACTTTTGCGCAGGCCTACACCAAATGCCTTACAGATGGGTGCTTTCTTGGAAGATGGAAAAAGCAAAAGCTAGTGCTGATACCAAAACCTGGGAAAGACACGGTGGACCGATCGGCATACAGGCCTATCTGCCTCCTGGACGGTGCAGGCAAGATGCTGAAAAGCATTATCAGCGCAAGGTTAGCGGAGGCAATTGAGTCCGCTGGTGGACTCTCCGACAGCCAGTACGGCTTTACGAAGGCCCACTCCACCCTGGATGCGCTAGATAAGATGTGAAAGACCTTGGAAGGCACACGATGGCTCGGCGGGGCCAAAAAATACTGTGTGGTGGCAGCACTGGACGTGAAAAATACCTTTAACTCAGCATCGTGAAGCAAGATAATGTCCTCCCTGCGCATACTCGAAATCCCCGGATACCTGCAGGCGATGGTCAGTGACTACCTGGACAACAGATGGCTGATGTACGACACGGATTGTGGCAGCCCGGATCGCAGCGCCTCAGTAACACTGATTTTAGAGTCCTTCGCTGGTGTGGCAATACTCTGACAAGCGGTCTGGCATCTTGATATCTTACTTCGATGCGAAGCACAATAAATGTAGTTTAAATAATAATTAACAAAGATCCATAATAAGAACTGAAGCGTACATTGGCCAATGCGCCAAAGGATGATGGCCCTCGCGCACACTCCATCACGGGAGGAGTCCCACAAGGACTCTATACTGGGACCGCTATTGTGGAATACCATGTACGATGGACTCCTTCGCCTCAACTTCCAGCAAGGAGTCGAAATCGTGGGATTCGCTGACGATGTCGCGGTAACGGTCACGAAGAAAAACCTAGCGGAGACGGAGAGCTGCATGAACGAGGCAATCGAAAACATAAGGGGCTGGCTAAACCTGGCAGGGCTCAAACTTGCCGAGCACAAGACAAAAGCGGTCCTCATCAGTAGTAGGAAACATGTGGAGACAGCGAGGTTAACAGTAGGAGGAGCCGCAATTACTTCTAAACGAGCGATAAGGTACCTGGGAGAGGTACCTTTAGAGAGCACCTGCAGAAAATACTGTGCGCAGTATTTAAACCAAATAGAACCACCACGCGATGCCGAGTTGTATTCGATGGCTCCGGGGACGACAGCAATGGATCTTCACTTAATTCACAACTACACATCGGAACACCAATTCAAAGGGATTTACTTTGAGTATGTCTACGTTTCTGTCAGCATCGCTATGTGTTCTACATTGACTTTCATCACCCCCACGGACTTTTTTTTTATCTGGACGTTGACATGCAATGACTGCATCTATCAAGAGGCGATGCAATTACTGCACCGTCAAGTGGCCCGTGTGAAACCAGCGGAAGGCTGTTACGCGCGGATCCCAGGCAAAACGCAGCCCTCCTCCCGACCAACCGACCGAGGGGCGCTGCCACATGACGCACGGCGCGTAGCCGAACCGAACGTGAAAATTCAAGATGATTAGCTGTTAGACTAACATTCGAGGAAAATAAGCACTAATCTTACTAAGAAACTAAGCATGCAATCAAAATACAAATACCACTACAATTACTAATTACTAGAAAGGTGTGTAAGGATTAATAATTTAATAAGATTAAGAGAATTAGTGTTGGATATAATATGGTAGAGGGAATTATAATCCGAGCATAAGACCCAAAATGGTTCATGCAAGGAATACTTCGATCTACAAAGTGGAAGGAACAACGGTATACAATTTCTAGTCAGTCTAATAGGAATCGTGAAGTTTATGCGGCTCAACAGATCAGGGCTGTCTATGTCACCCCTGATCAAGTTGTGCATAAAAATCACACCAAGCATTTTTCTACGGTTAACTAAGGATGGGAGGTTTACTAATAGTAGTCTACTAGAGTAAGATGGGAGTCTTACACCCGCATCCCAGTTAAGGCCCCGCAGAGCAAAGAGTAAAAGGTTTTTCTGTACTAATTCTATACGGTCCTGGTGTACTTTGTACTGAGGGCACCATACACAGGAGCCGTATTCTAAGATCGGACGAACAAGCGAGGTATAGCGAGTCTTTGATATATAGGGGTCGTCAAATTCCTTTGACCACCTCTTTATAAACCCAAGCACGCCCATGGCCTTATTTACCATGCTAGAAATGTGTTCTGAAATGTGTGGACACAGAGTTTAACATCATCCGCATACATAAGTACTCGAGAGTATGTTAATACCGAAGGCAAGTAATTAATAAAGAGTGTGAAGAGTAAGAGGCCTAGATGGCTGCCCTGTGGTACTCCCGAAGAAACCTTAACTGGTAAAGACAGGGAGAAGACTCTTTGAGACCTGAAACAAAGATAGCTAGAAATCCTTCTCAGGAGGTTGGGCGGCAACCCAAAAAGGTCAAGTTTATGTGCTAGAAGGGAATAGTTTACAGAGTCGAATGCTTTACTAAAGTCGGTCGGTGTAAATGACATCTGTCTTCAAGTTAACTTGAAAGCCTTTAATAATGAAAGAGGTAAACTCGAACCAGTTCGTTATAAATCCATGCTGAGTTGGAGATATAAGTGACTTGCAGAGGTATTGCAAGTGCGGAGTTAAAACCTTCTCAAACAATTTGGGAAAAGCGGATAACTTTGCTATACCTCTATAATTTTTTGCATCAGACTTGCTAACTTTTTTATGGAGAGGAATTATAAACGATTCCTTCCAGATTG
Organism: Drosophila pseudoobscura; assembly: GCF_009870125.1. Lineage (NCBI taxonomy): Eukaryota > Metazoa > Arthropoda > Insecta > Diptera > Drosophilidae > Drosophila > Drosophila pseudoobscura. Next base: position 1,254,545 of record NC_046681.1, on the reverse strand, counting down.
GGGGGAAGCAAGAGGAATCAATGGACAGGGTGAAATGAGTACACAACCTGGAACCCCGTCTGGACCCGGTGAAAACACCGGCTTAACTAGTCGAAGATCATGAAGAAGGGAATATTCATTTAACAAGGGACTGAAAATGCCGCAATCCGTATGGGTACGGATGAAAAATTTGGAAAAATTGGGCAAAAAGATCGGCAATTGCCTGATCATTATTTTCCTGCGTATTACAAAATGATAGCGAGGATGGGTGTGCGGACGTTCTACGCTTACTGTTTACGAAGCAGTAAAACTGTTTAGGGTCCTGAGAAAAACGTATCCTGCAACGAGATAGGTAGTTCTTATAGCTTTGTGCATTAAGAACTGAAAAGTTTGACCGCGCTATTACATAAAGAGAGTGAGAAGTAGGAGAGCATACTTCTTGAAATTTATTATAAAGTCTTGATTTAAAGTTTTTTAGACTGGATAACTCTTTGGTAAACCAAGGGGCTTTTCTAGATCTAATCGGACAAGAAAGCGGGACACAAGAATCAAAAAATGTGCCAAGAGCATTGTAAAAAATGTTTGTGCCTTTTGTGACATCAGTGCACAAGTACAAAGCGGACCAATCAAAATCCCTAATTAGGTTATTAAGCTTCGCAAACTCGGCTTTACGAAAGCAGCGGACACGTTCAGGTAGTCTACTCGACCGATCCAATACAGTTGGTCCTATATGACAGCTCGAAAGTAGGGTGGTAGGCGTCTTCAGGTATAGTGAGCGGAAGGGTTCGGGTTAACAACACTATGGTCGGATCCGATACAAAGCATAGATCAAGCAATCGACCCAAGGAATTTTTCACATGATTGACTTGAGACAGGGACAGGTCAAGCAAGCCGTCAACAAAGTCATGTCGTGCCATGGGCACTAGGATACTAGACTCGTTTACCGAAGACCAAACAGTTCCTGGCAAGTTGAAGTCACCAAAAACTATCATACGATCTTTATCAGATAGCGAGGAAGAAACAGCGGTTAAAGCGGACAAATGCTGCTCATAAATTGAAATATCCGAAGAAGGTGGGATATACGATGCAACACTATCCCGGAAAAGAATGCTGAGCTTACTACGCAAGCCTCTTACATTCTGATAGGTTACTAAAAGAGAAGTTAGTTTTTTGGAAAGGTGTAAGCAAGACGGAATGTTGAGGAAGAGGAAGTTGAGGTTGAGGGTGGCACACTGGAAAGATTTGGAAGGGATATGGGCGGGCCTAGTCTTCTTCTTAGCCTTAAACTCCTTCACCACCAAATGCTCCGGCCAACATTTGGCGGAGCAAATGGTGTCAAATTGAGTTGTGGAGATGCTTATCTTAAACGAGGCTATCTCCCTGGCATTAGAGAAGTTAAATTTCTCCACCTTTAAACCCACGGCTTTTATTTTGCTTTGAATAAAAGCAATTACATCATTAGATGTGAGGTCAGGGGCCAGCCGTGAAACAAAAACTTGTCGTTTTGGTGTGACTCCCACCAGTGGTTTAGTCACCACAGGCCTAGTACCTGTGGTGGCAATATCCGGAGGTCCGGAACGTCTATTTACTGGTGGGATCGGGATAGACGGGACAACTAGCGAACTTGCGGACACCACGGACACGGACGCTGCAGACGTACTTGGCTGCACATTCTCCGAAGCGATGAATTCGGCTACCGAATCTGCATCGCCAGCAGCTGTCGTTGCCCTTGGAGTGGCAAATGAAATCAACTGCTGCACACTTTGAGTGGTCGGAGTCAGTTTTTCGGCGGCGCACGGCTGAGTGACGGTTGGCACTTGCAGATCCAGCGGAGTGACCTTTTTCGTCTCGGAGACTAAACTGAGCCTCCAGGGCTAGGAGCCGATCGTATTGGTTTTTAAAACCAACGGTCAGCTCCTTAAAGCCACTCCGCGTCTGCCTCATAAAAGATACCATGTCTTTCTTCACCGAACGGCATGCCTCGCAACGGTAATGCAAGCCATTACGTTTGGCTATAGCATCACTCACGAGGCCAGAAAATCCAGCGCATTTTGCGTGCACTACGCTGTCGCAGAGCCAGCAGGTGACATTCGGCTGATCGTGGGTGATCTGCTTCTTACAGGTTTTTTTGGCACAGACCACAGCGTGTTCCATTTTATTATTATTTATTTACTATTATTTGCAAAACAAATTGGTATCAGTCCAATGTGCCCTCCCGAAAGCCAAACTGATGATCCGGCAAGATACCGCATTCCTTGATGATCCCACCAAGACGATTGTCAAGAAGCCTTTCCCAGACCTTCGATAAGGAAGACAAGAGACTTATTGGCCGATACGACTCAGGGTCGTCCTCCGGTTTTCCAGGCTTATGGATCATCAGGATTGTTGCTATCTTCCACTGCTTAGTGCTTTCAGTGTGGACGATATAGCACTGCTCTACAGCTCCAAGTGCCGCCTTGAGGCAGCAGATGGTCTCCAAGAGTACCTCTACTCTCTGGCAGCTTGGTGCAAAAGATGGAATTTAAAAGTCAACCCACTGAAGACCACCAATCCATGCTTCACCCTGAAAGCGCTCATAGACCACACCCCACCCATAAAGCTTGAAGGCGTAACTTTGGACCAACCAAAGCAAGCAAAGTATCTCGGTATCACCCTTGATAAGCGTCTTACTTTTGGTCCACACTTGAAAGCTACGGCTCGTAAATGTGGGCAAAGAATGCAGCAATTGCGGTGGCTGATTAACAGAAGAAGCACCATGTCACTGAGAGCCAAAAGAGCAGTTTATGTACACTGTGTAGCCCCGATCTGGCTATACGGTGTGCAGATTTGGGGTATAGCTGCCAAATCGAACTATAAACGGATACAGGTCTTGCAGAATCGCGCCATGAGGCAAATAACGAACTGCCCTTGGTACGTGCGCGGCTCCACCCTACATCGGGATTTGAATCTGCATACAGTAGAGGAGCAGATTGGAAGGCACACCAGCAGATACAGTGACAGGCTAATTAGACACCATAGTATGCTCGCCAGACGATTACTACCTGCCAGGCCTTTGAGGCGGTTGAAGAGATTGGGTTTTGCCAAAACTATTGGCCAACTCTAAGTTTCCCTCCCAATATTATAATATTACTTTTTTTTTATTATTACTATATACTATACTATATTATATCTCTATAAGTCCTCTTGCATAAAGCAATAGGTTTGGTCTCCTTAATACTATTTACCTGTGTTGTTAAGATACGATATATGCAATGTAAGGATTCAACGCTTAATAAATAAATTCCTCTAAAAAAAAAAAAAAAAAAAAAAATTCCAATGTGCCAGAGAACGCTCAAAGCGGAATTGGTAAAAACACTGCAACAACACAAACACAAGCACAAGCCGACGCCGAAAAATAAAAAGTTTAATAATGTTTTAACACAACTCAAAAGGCATGCACTCGCGTAATAGAATAGGTTTCCAGATTATTGTCTGGTTAGGAAGTATAATTAGAATTTAGTTAGGAAAACACCGGCTGTTTATTCCAAACAAAAGGAAAAAATGAGGAGCGCAAAACAAAAACACGTCTGAACACTACGAAAGAGAACGACAATTTAAAACTGCTGATCAATCTTTTCCCTAAAACACAGGCAGAACCCCAACGCACTCATACTGAGGCTAAGGGTCTCTTTCAATAATCCACTTAATGCTGATCATGCATTAATATAGACTCAGGCGGAGACCGCTCGCACTAATAATAATGCAGTGGTACTCTCTTCATAGGATGCATGGGAGAACTCCCGCTCTCCGATAAACATAAGAACAATAACCTAGGCTAAGACTCAAAAATATTCCAATAAACATTCACTTATCAGAACTCAACCACAACGGAAAATAAAACTCTTTACAATATCATCAATGAATGTCCTACGTGCAACTTTGCTAAAACAGAGCATCATAACACCAATGTAACCTTCGAAATCACACCTGAAATAAAAAATATCAGAGAAAAGTATGTCATGGATTTCTATTTGGTAGGCAATCAACAATTCCTATCATGCATTGATGTATATTCTAAATTCGCTACCCTTGTAGAAGTTAAGAGTCGTGACTGGTTACAAACAAAGAGAGCCATCATAAAAGTCTTTAACGAAATGGGCAAGCCACAGGGAATTAAAGCCGACAAAGATTCAGCCTTTATGTGCGCAGCTTTGCAAGCATGGTTGAATGCGAAAAATGTGAAAATCGAAACGGAGTTTCTGATGTAGAACGGCTACATAAAACGATCAATGAAAAATTAACGATCATTTCAAGCGAGTTAATTCGAGTTAATTCTATACAATTATAACCATAAAACGGTTCATAATACTACAAAAAGATCCCCAGCTGATATCTTCCTGTATGCCGGACTACCAGATTATAACACCCAATTGAATAAAGTTAGGAAGATCAATCATTTGAATAACGATCGAATCGACTTTAAAGTAGACACACGCTACAAGAATGCACCCCTAGTTAAAACAAAAACAACCAACCCGTTCAAAAGAACAAGGGAAGGCAGGTAGACGAAAAGCACTTCGAAGAGAAAAATAGAGGGAGGAAAATCACCCACTATAAAACGAAATTCAAAAGAAAGAAAAAATCTAATAAAAGTAAATATGATAATTGCAGAGTACACGAATAGAGTACTAGGAATCCGGAGCTACAACATGATTAAGATTATAATCATACTAATGTTAACCGTCCTACAGTCTACCGGACAGAATATAGAGATAGATCCCATCAACTCAAGGAATGGATATCTCATATTCAAAACAAATACCATTAACATACCCATTAATTATGAATACCATTATCTAACAATTAATATAACAAGAACAGATGAAACATATCAGAGTTTACTAGAACAGGTAACCCAATTTAATAACGAAATCCAAGTTCAATATTTAGTCGAGAAATTGCAACGTGAATTCAACGGCATAAAAATAGCAAAAAGAAACAAAAGAAGCCTTATAAGAAAGCCTTATAAATGCAGTAGGCACAATATATAAATATCTATTTTGAACGTTAGATCAAGATGATAAAGTCGAATTAGAAGGGAAAGTAGACAATCTGGCTAGCCACAGTGTTCAAGCGAATTAAACTTAGTAATTCACGCAGTAAATTCTGGCATAGAAGTTGTAGCATATTGGATATTACCAAACCTTCACGGAAGGCTGAGCAGGTGATGGTTCGTCTCCCGTCCGGGCACGTGATTTTTCCGGCTTCCGTCTCATCGACAAGAAATGGGGGGGTTTTTTTATTTCCCAGAACGGACGGAACACAGCTCTACTCCAACAATCATAATACTGACACAGTAACATTCATTAAAAATTTCACGTGCAAGCGAAGTATCGACACAAATATGTACAAGAGCAAATACACCTAACTACGCACACGGACACATACACACTTACAAGTCGTGCCACGGTGTTGTTGTGACCCCTCATGCCCACCCTACCATGATCACCGCTCCCAGTTCATCCGGTGATCCCATAAAGAAGGCTCTTACAGCCTCCTATCCAACCCCATTACCCTCATTTGCCCAGCATGGTTCCCGCATATAGAACTCTAGCCCCGATTCATGTTAAATCCTATATTTCATATTGAGCAATAGCACATGCATCGCAACTCGTAAACTAATAAATGCTTAACTCTTAATAATACAATTTAGATTGAAATTTAACTTACAAATTGAAGGAAGGGAAGGGTACATATTTATAGCTTTTATGTTAGGCAAATAGAATGTAAAAACTGTGCGCAGCGATCGTTATGGCAGGTCAGTTATTCAAGTGCATTAGCGAAAGCAACCGCAAGTAGAAAGCATAAAAGAACGTCAGAGCGACCAGCCTCGCAGCTTCCCTTTTGTGCCTTGTTCTTAAGAGGGCTGTTTCTTATGCGCGGCGTAAGCGCTTATGGTTGCCAGCAAGGCATAAGGGAGAGCGCACAGCCTCTCTTAAGCGAAGAAGCCCCTGACTACGTGAGGTTTTTTTCTTTTTCGGTTATGCAATAAATAGTTGCTAATAACAAACAAACTCCAATATTTTATCTTTATGTTTTGGGATCACTTACGGCCTTCCTTGATTTGTTTTAATAAATGCGTTGAAACAGCGATGAAAGCGCTTCCATGGACTGCGGCAACGTTCCTAAAACGAAAGCTGGAGAAATAATTTTACAAAAAAAAACTCACGCTCTCCTCTGCCCGTAACCGTTGTTCACTTTCGCCCTGTCACACATTCCACTTGCTTTTTCTTCCGAACAGAATTTAAAACACAACCAAAAGAAATTTACTAAGCTAATTACACTAATGACACTATAACATAAAATAATAATCAGCGGTTACACTGATGGATATAAAAAAAACGACAGTCGTTGCCGCCGGCTTCACATCTGGGCACTCCTCGGCACTTCGTATGGGGAAACGAAAATAGGTCTAGACCCAGATCTATATTTCGGGAGAAATTGGTTGACCGTTTACATAGCTTTAATAATTTCCGCAGAATTGGACGGCCTCCAATATATCGCGGGTCCGTGACACATAAGTGGCTCGCGCCCGGAAAGCGACTGATGAGCCGATCTTTTACTCCTCCCGCTTTGTGCTGCTCGGCCTAGCGCTGGGAATTTTTGGTACGGAGCTGTAGTTGGGCGAGGAGCATAAGTCCCTTGTCGCGGGCGGAGGCCCTATTTATTTATTTATTTATTTATTTAATTAACAATTATCTGTTAATAATGGTACTTAGTTACTAAAGGCGGAAAAAGATAAGTTAAAAGTTAGCTAAATTTAAATGATTATAAATATTGCATGCAATTAGTTTAAGAGACAGTTCAGGGGATAGGGTTTGACAGAGGGAGTTATAATTATGGCATAAAACCCTAAAAGGTTCATGATCAGCATAATTAGATCTACATATGGGTAATATCGGGGAAATTGTTGTTGCGAGCTTTCGTATTGGGGTTCAAACAGGTACCCAAACAATAAAAAAAAGTACTACCCTACGCCACGAGTGTATGTGGTGTATATTAGCGACGCTGAAATACATACCAATTGAAATTGGCGCTTAACACACTTTTACTTTATAAACGCACAATATTTCTTTCTTTTTGCTGGTTTCAGCTGTTAAGATCTTTTCCCGGTTTTTTTTCCTCTTTTTTTTTTCTTTATACTTGGACTGGACAAAAATAGCACGTCTGTCTTCGCCAACAGTTTTTCTTCCAAGAGACCGAGGCTAGATCTGCACAGTCTGAGACCCCACAATACAGCGTTAAACTTGAGAATCCTCCATTTTCGAATTGACGCCGTAATTATTTTACAAGTTTCAACTCAAAAAACAGAAAAAAACCGCTTTCCTTCGTTTACCTTTTAACTTGAATTGAGGCGGCAAAGTTGAGTAAGATAGGGAGACCAATATCCCTTCTTGGTACTTTTCCAAATGTTCCTTCTTTGTGGATCCCAGTATTTATACCTTTTTTTTATACGTTACTCTTTCAAACCACTTCAAATCCCCCCTACCAAAATCATACTTTGGGGAAGAAGGACCAAAATGATGATTCCCACTTAGAGCGATTTTTAACCATGGTGCTACTGTTTGATATCTTTGGCATGGAATTTGCCGATCAGACGTCCTTGCAGATCCTCTAGCTCGTAATAGGCTTGACCCAACTGTCGCCTTACCCGGGACTTCACAAAAACGGGAGCCAACTTGGCATTAAATCCTTTCACGAAATTACTTTGCTGGAAATTTCGACGGTAAATCTCCTGTCCCACTCTGAATGATACCTCCTTACTTCGAAGGCTATACGTCTTTTCATTTCGTTCGTGTTGAGCCCTCATTGCCTCCTTTGCCGTGCCACGCATCAGGTCAAATGAGCCGTCCCTAGAAAAATGCACCCAACGATCTTCTAACATCTCTAGCTGCCTCAACAACTGATACGTGGTACCATTCGTGATCAGCTGTTGCCCAAACGCCAACTGGTATGGACTCGCCTTTACGGCACTTTGCACAGCCGATCTCAACGCACAGGCTACACTGCTGAGCTGCTCATCCCAGTTACCTTGGTCAGTATTTATGTAGGCTTTGATTGCTGCCAAGATAGATCTGTTAACTCGCTCGGACGCGTTAGCCTGCGGAGCGTAAACGGCGGTGTAAGCGTGCTCTATGCCATACTGCTGAAGCAAGGAGTTGAATGCATGGGACTTAAATTGGACGCCGTTGTCCGAGACTAGCTTTTCCGGCACTCCAAAGCAGTGAAATAATTGTTCCTCAATGTATGGTACGATGGCGTCGGCGGTAAATTTTCTTACGGGTTTAATAAACGGAAATTTGGAAAAATGATCTAACACCACAAATATCCCGACATTCCCACTACGACTTCTAGGATACGGTCCCAGAAAATCTACGTAGAGCTTCTGAAAGAACCGTTCTGTTTCCCCCGTTTTTGCTAGTGGCGGTCTTAAAGGTCTATTTGGATGCTTAGTACACTTACAAATTTCACACCGGTTTATGAACTCGTTGACATCTCTTAACAACGTCGGCCAATAATAGTAGCGCGGAACCTTTTCGAGCGTTTTATTTATGCCTCCGTGTGCAGATAGGGCGTGCTCGTGGGCCATTTTCAGGACCGAATCTATGAGCCCCTTGGGTATCCAAATTTTCCAACAGAGTTCATCCGCTACCCTTTCGCCTGTTGCGTGCTCGTTGCGACGATATATATGCCTGCCTACCACCTTTACATCTGGCATCTGAGCCTGACTACTCGCTACTTTAGCCCTAAGGGAAACGTAATCCGTCGAACTAAAGTGCTCCGACTCCAAATCGATCCTTTCTTCTGGTTCGATCTCTGACAAATCTGGGGAAAAGACCCGAGACAAGGCGTCTGGAACGATGTTTCGAGACCCTTTTCGGTGGCTAATATTAAAGGAATACCCCTGAAGCTTCAAAGCCCATCTGGCCAGTCTGCTACTCAGATCTGATTGGGACATCACTTCAAGGAGGCATGGTCGGTTATCACCGTAAATTGATGTCCCTCTACATAAGCGCGAAATTTCTTGATGCTCAGAATGGCAGCTAAGCATTCCTTTTCCGTCACCGAGTTAGCACGTTGGCACTTATTCAATTTTCGTGACATAAACGCAATTGGTACTTCATCGCCCTCTTCGTTTATCTGCATCAGTACCCCTCCTACTCCTGAGTGACTAGCGTCGCAGTGGATAAAGAAAGGCTTTTCAAAATTCGGTGTGTGTAAGACGGGCGCTTCACACATTGAGTTCTTCAGAGCTGTGAATGCAGCTTCTGCTTCTTCGGACCAAATGAACTGGCGTTTCTGCTTCAGGGCGTTCGTCAGAGGCGCCGCAATAGCCGCAAAATTCTTTATAAATTTGTGGTACCATCCCGTCATACCCAAGAATCGACGCAACTGTTTCACCGACTTCGGAGCAGGATATTCCTTAATGGCCTCTATTTTGTCCAAGTCCATGCCTATAATACCGTGACCCACTACATGCCCCAGATAGCGGACCTCAGGCACACAGAACTTGCTCTTCTGTATATTAATTGTAAGCCCCGCTGCAGACAGCTTCTCTGCTAATACTTTTAACACACTCAGATGCCTTTCAAAGGTGTCTGACACTATAAGCAGGTCATCCAAGTATATAAACACTTCGTTTCGAAGATTGGCTGGAATAATGCGGTCCATAAGTTTGGACATAGTAGACGGCGCATTGGTAAGCCCAAACGGCATAACTTTAAACTGGTAAAGCGGCCGTCCAGGCACTGTGAATGATGTTTTATCCCTAGAACCTTCTTCTAGCGGTATTTGCCAGTAGGCATCTTTCAGGTCGAGGCTAGTTATGTATTCTGCCTTTGGTAACCGGCTTAAGATCCCATCTATGAGCGGCATGTGATACGCGTCCTTCCGAGACACCTCGTTCACCTTGAGGCTGTCTATACAAAGACGAACCTTCTCCGGCTTTCGGACGAGTACTACCGGACAAGACCACGCACTGTTGGATTCTTCGATGACCCCTAGCGCTAACATGCGATCCAACTCCTCATACATTAATTTCTCGATAGCTGGGGACACTGCATAGTGTCGTTGTTTTGTGGGCTTTGCCTCACCTACATCTATTACATGGGACAACAACGTGGTTTTTCCTAAACCATTATCCGCGAAAGACGGAAGACACTGAATGGTTCTATTCAGTTGTTCTCGTTGCACCTCCGATAAAGGACGTTGGTTTTCTGGCTTCCACACCTCATCGCAATGGTTCACCGTGTCATTAGCACTTCCTTGTGGATACAAATCGGCTGGCAATAAGCCAAATTTGGTCCAAGAGTTAATGCCCAGATACAGAGGCTGCGTTAGGGTTGGAACGATGTATAGGGTAACAGCTCGGTAACACCTTTATAGCCCACTTCCGCTTTAAGCTTCCCAACCACTCTCTGAGACTGCCCACCCGCTGTCCGAACTGTGGATGTCATGGGCTTAAATTGAAATTGGCTTTCAAGCAGCTCGCTGGCCACATCTCCACCAATGCAACTAATAGATGCCCCTGTATCTATTAATCCAACAAGCTTTCTGTCTAATAATGTGACCTCTGCATATGGCTTGAGATCTTCTGATATTATTGACGATACCAGAGCTTTTTTCTCTAACCTTGGATTTCTGGCAAATTCTTCCCGACGTAGTTTAGCTCGTGCCTTCCGTTTAGACTCCCTATCCTCTTTTTCTTCCTGTGTTATTTTCTTATTAACTATGGTTAAATTGTCAAAAATTGGCATTTTTGGCACGATGGCTTGTAAGTGTCAGGCTGGCCACACCCATAGCAAAAAACTACTCGCTCTGCTACGCAAACCTGGTAGCGATGACCATTACCACGGCAGTTCCAACAGACTAAGTTGAACGCTGCTATCTCCCCCTCACTTTCGTCTGACTCCTCTTGCCCTGGGCTTTCTACCGCGTGAACCAACCGTCTTGGTGCTGGTCGTGGTCCGGATCTACCGGATCTTTACCAACAGTTTGCATGAACAGTTCCCGAGTCTTCACCAAGTGTCTTAACTGTGCAATGCTAAAGATCTTTTCATATAGCAGTTCATGCTGTATCTCCGTCAATAAATTGGATCGGAGTGACTCCATCAGGGAACCTTCTGACAAGGGCGTTGTCAGGGTATCTGCCAGTCGGACAATCGCTTCGTAGAACTCATCAAATGATTCGTTCTCCTTCTGCTTCCTTCGGTCTATTGCAGCTCGAATGTTGACGTCTGTCCTCGCATCCTTGAATCGTACTAACAATGAAGATTTTGGGTCGGCCCAAACGACCGTCCTAACACTCTTATGGTAGCGCCAATACCAGTCACTGGCACTTCCCTCAAAGAGATTGCTCACGTATCTCGAAAGCAACTCGAAATTCCCGTCCAATGTTTGGATCGTGAGCGCTTCTATCCGATAAATGAAATCGTCGACGGAAATTCCAGTCCGCCAAGAGAACCTAAGCATTCAATTGACTAAAATTTGACTAACACGCTCTGGTCGAATATCCACATTCATGGGGGAATTCCTGCTGGCTGTTTCGAAACCCTGAAACCCGGGCAAAGGTGTCGGCCGTCGTGCCGATCCTTCTCCAGCTTGGATATCCCTCTAGGGAACATCCGCTGTATTTTCCAATTGGCCCATGAGAGAGCTGAGAATACCTTGAAAACCATTGGCGATCGCATTGCTTAGCATCTCGGTTTGTGTCAACGAGGCTTCAGCCATGGCTTCGGCTATCATTCGCTGAAGCTCGTTACTAGGCGGCGGAGCTACCACCACTGCCGGACCAGCTTCCCTAGTTTGCGGCTGATTGGCCGAAGCAGACGTCGAAGCTCCCTGTGGAGCCCCCACATGGGCTTTACTCCTTGTATCAGGCATTTTTGGTACCAATAAGGTTCCGACGGTATCCCCAGCAGTTTCGTCTAATAAATTCAACGTCGATGACTGAAAAGACGTTTTGCAGACAGGACAAACCTTCTTAGAACCCACTCGTGCGCCAAAACAGGCCCTATGGAAAGTGTGACCACAAGACGTGGTAAGGAGCTGAGCCAAATATTCCACCTGAGCCTGGCAGATCAAGCAAACACTTTCTTGTAATTCTTCGTCTGCTAAATTCTCGCAACTGCCAAATACAGGCATAATATAAAATATAAAATATAATAATAACGTAATTAAATAGATAAATAAAATTTAAGAAATTAATAAAAAAAAAGATACAGTATCAAACAAAAAAAACAATCTGCTAGGACCATGCTTAAGTCAAAGGGAATAATAGGGTATATCTATGTGTGTGTATGGGTATGATGTTTCCCATGTACTACATTTACTCAACTACATGCATAAAGAAATTAATAATAACCCACAACTCGTAGCTATAGGCGGTCCGGGTCTTTCGCGGTGGGTAATAGTTTTATACCACGTTTCCATCCAACGATACCAGATACCCAGCCCGATGAGTATGAGTCCATTCACAACTCCTTCAAATTGGAGTTGCAAATTGAGGCCTTTCACCCACCGTTCCTGATCGGATAATCCAGACCGGGAAAAAAAGGAGCATTCCTCCAGCATTGGCCAGAAGGAACAGGAAGGAAAGGAAGACAAACGAATAAAGAAAGAAAGAACGAAACGAATAGTAATAAGCTCGATGCATCGGGGTGGTACCGGTGTTATATGTACTCATCATTCCGGCCTGCATAATAGGAGCCCGCTTGGTCACTTACAACGGTGGCAATAGTTTAATAACCCACTGCGCTGATCCATCATAAAGTGATAAAGCCAAAACAAACAAAACAGAATGACAACTAGAAAGACACATCTGTCCCGATACTGGTTGGGAATGTAAGGTCACATCTACATTCCACAATTTTCACAATCATTTGGGCCTTGCCGGTTTGTTGTCAGTTGCGACTACTCGGGCCCCACGTTTTTTTTATTGGACGTTGACATGCAATGACTGCATCTATCAAGAGGCGATGCAATTACTGCACCGTCAAGTGGCCCGTGTGACACCAGCAGAAGGCTGTTACGCGCGGATCCCAGGCAAAACGCAGCCCTCCTCCCGCCCAACCGACCGAGGGGCGCTGCCGCATGACGCGCGGTGCGTAGCCGAACCAAACGCGAGCATGCAAGAAAGATAGATATTAGACTAACCTTCGAGGAAAATTAGCACTAAACTTATTAAGAAATTAAGCATGCCATAAAATACAAAATACAAATACCACTACAATTACTAATTACTAGAAAGGTGTGTAAGGATTAGTAATTTAATAAGAGGAAGAGAATTAGTGGAGGATATAATATGGTAGAGGGAATTATAATCCGAGCATAAGACCCTAAACGGTTCATGCAAGGAATAATTCGATCTACAAAGTGGAAGGAACAACGGTATAAAGTTTCTAGTCAGTCTAATAGGAATCGTGAAGTTTATGCGGCTCAACAGATCAGGGCTGTCTATGTCACCCCTGATCAAGTTGTGCATAAAAATCACACCAAGCATTTTGCTACGGTTAACTAAGGATGGGAGGTTTACTAATAATAGTCTACTAGAGTAAGATGGGAGTCTTACACCCGCATCCCAGTTAAGGCCCCGCAGAGCAAAGAGTAAAAAGTTTTTCTGTACTGATTCTATACGGTCCTGGTGTACTTTGTACTGAGGGCACCATACACAGGAGCCGTATTCTAGGATCGGACGAACAAGCGAGGTATAGAGAGTCTTTGTTATATAGGGGTCGTCAAATTCCTTTGACCACCTCTTTATAAACCCAAGCACGCCCATGGCCTTATTTGCCATGGTAGAAATGTGTTCGGAAAACTTTAACTTGGGATCTAACATAACACTCAGATCATCCACCAGGGTAATTCTCTCAAGAGAACCCCCAAATAGGGTGTAGGGAGCCAACAAAGGGTTAGAACGATGAAATGTCATAACTTTGCATTTCGAGGCTAAAGGTGTAACAAGTTTGCACAACACCATGACTGAAAGCTATTGAGATCGGATTGCAAGCGAGAATGAAATGAAATGTCCTTGTACTGGACACAGAGTTTAACATCATCCGCATACATAAGTACTCGAGAGTATGTTATTACTGAAGGCAAGTCATTAATAAAGAGTGTGAAGAGTAAGGGGCCTAGATGGCTGCCCTGTGGTACTCCCGAAGAAACCTTTACTGGTAAAGAGAGGGAGTTTTTGAAGAGGACTCTTTGAGACCTAGAACAAAGATAGCTAGAAATCCATCTCAGGAGGTTGGCGGAAACCCTAAAAGGTCAAGTTTATGTGCTAAAAGGGAATGGTTTACAGAGTCGAATGCTTTACTAAAGTCGGTGTAAATAACATCCGTCTGTAAGTTACCTTGAAAGCCTTTAATAATGAAAGAGGTAAACTCTAACAAGTTCGTGGTGGTTGATCGCCGCCTTATAAATCCATGCTGAGTTGGAGATATAAGTGACTTGCAGAGATGTTGCAAGTGCGGAGTTAAAACCTTCTCAAACAATTTGGGAATAGCGGATAACTTTGCTATACCTCTATAATTTTTTGCATCAGACTTGCTACCTTTTTTATGGAGAGGAATTATAAACGATTCCTTCCAGATTGGGGGGAAGCAAGAGGAATCAATGGACAGGGTGAATAGTTTAAGCAATGGTCCACACAGAGCCTCGGCGCAGTACCTGAGTACACAACCTGGAACCCCGTCTGGACCCGGTGAAAACACCGGCTTAACTAGTCGAAGATCTTGAAGTAGGGAATATTCATTTAACAAGGGACTGAAAATGCCGTTCGACCTCGGTAATCCGTATGGTTTTTTCTTTTTCGGTTATGCAATAAATAGTTGCTAATAACAAACAAACTCCAATATTTTATCTTTATGTTTTGGGATCACTTACGGCCTTCCTTGATTTGTTTTAATAAATGCGTTGAAACAGCGATGAAAGCGCTTCCATGGACTGCGGCAACGTTCCTAAAACGAAAGCTGGAGAAATAATTTTACAAAAAAAAAACTCACGCTCTCCTCTGCCGGTTAACCGTTGTTCACTTTCGCCCTGTCACACATTCCACTTGCTATTTCTTCCGAACAGAATTTAAAACACAACCAAAAGAAATTTACTAAGCTAATTACACTAATGACACTATAACATAAAATAATAATCAGCGGTTACACTGATGGATATAAAAAAAACGACAGTCGTTGCCGCCGGCTTCACATCTGGGCACTCCTCGGCACTTCGTATGGGGAAACGAAAATAGGTCTAGACCCAGATCTATATTTCGGGAGAAATTGGTTGACCGTTTACATAGCTTTAATAATTTCCGCAGAATTGGACGGCCTCCAATATATCGCGGGTCCGTGACACATAAGTGGCTCGCGCCCGGAAAGCGACTGATGAGCCGATCTTTTACTCCTCCCGCTTTGTGCTGCTCGGCCTAGCGCTGGGAATTTTTGGTACGGAGCTGTAGTTGGGCGAGGAGCATAAGTCCCTTGTCGCGGGCGGAGGCCCTATTTATTTATTTATTTATTTATTTAATTAACAATTATCTGTTAATAATGGTACTTAGTTACTAAAGGCGGAAAAAGATAAGTTAAAAGTTAGCTAAATTTAAATGATTATAAATATTGCATGCAATTAGTTTAAGAGACAGTTCAGGGGATAGGGTTTGACAGAGGGAGTTATAATTATGGCATAAAACCCTAAAAGGTTCATGATCAGCATAATTAGATCTACATATGGGTAATATCGGGGAAATTGTTGTTGCGAGCTTTCGTATTGGGGTTCAAACAGGTACCCAAACAATAAAAAAAAGCACTACCCTACGCCACGAGTGTATGTGGTGTATATTAGCGACGCTGCAATACATACCAATTGAAATTGGCACTTCACACACTTTTACTTTATAAACGCACAATGTTTCTTTCTTTTTGCTGTATTCAGCTGTTAAGATCTTTTCCCGGTTTTTTTTTATTGCTCTTTTTTTTCTTTATACTTGGACTGGACAAAAAAACACGTCCGTCTTCGCCAACAGTTTTTCTTCCGAGACCGAGGCTAGATCTGCACAGTCTGAGACCCCCCAGTACAGCGTTAAACTTGAGAATCCTCCATTTTCGAATTGACGCCGTAATTATTTTACAAGTTTCAACGTTTACCTTTTAACTTGAATTGAGGCGGCAAAGTTGAGTAACATAGGGAGACCAATATTCCTTCTTGGTACTTTTCCAAATGTTCCCTCTTTGTGGATCCCAGTATTTATACCTTTTTTTTTATACGTTACTCTTTCAAACCACTTCAAAGTTGTCAATAAATTAAACAAGGATAATGATAGTAATAAGCAACTAGAAATATTAATATTTAACCTTCAACATTTTACTGAGTACATAGAGGATATTGAATAAGGCATGCAGCTAACAAGATTAGGATCTTTAGGGATCTTTAATCCAAAATTATTGAAGCAGGATTACCTGAAACACATCGATTCAGAGAAATTATTAAATATCAAAACATCTACCTGGTTGAAATCAGACACTAACGAAATACTAATAATTTCGAACATCCCGAGAGAGATCAGAAATATTCCTATACTTAAAATTGTCCCATATCCAGATGAAGATAATAACATCCTCACTAACCTAAGGCAAAACAATTATTACGTTCTAGAAAACGAGGTATATGAAAAAGAATCAAAACGAAAAATAAATGACGAATGTATTTCAGGAATAGTCAAACAAGTAGAAACAAAATGTCCATACACCAAAGCACACCAAAACTTTCAAATAAGTTTCATAGAACCCAATATATTGTTAACTTGGAAATTACCAAAAACCATATTAAACCAAGATTGCCTAAACCAATAAATAAAAGTAGAAGGTAACGCATTAATAAAAATACATAATTGCAGTGTACAATTAAATGAATTCTTAATATCCAACTCAATACCAGAATTTGCACAAAGCATATACATCAACAATAACGTAACAAAAATTAAACCACTGTCTTATTAGCAAACCAAAGAAATCGTAATAGAAAATACGCAACTAAATAATAATAAAAGTAAATCTAACAATGGGGGAGTGACATATCTATAGTCCATGCTCCGCATACCCTTGTCTATGTCTATTACCCTGCACCCACAATACTATAAACAATCCGACACCCTCAGCTTCGAACCCCCATAAACAATCTCACGTTCGTAGTGGATTCGAAAACCGCGCGAAGCAACGACGAAAGTTAGCAACTGTTATTAGTTTCTAACTAACTAACGAACTAAGCAAGCACAACTTGAATGGGATTAATATAAATCGCTTATCAAAAAGTCTCTATCGCTCTCGCTGGCTAGATATCGACTGGTCCCACTGGACCCGGTTTTTTTTACGAAAGAATTTGGTGCAAGGGAGAACGAACGAAGTCAAAGTAAGCGGAAAGAGACTTACAAGGTGAATTCACCAATAAGGTTGCGTATGATAATCGCCGAAAGACAGCAAGTGTGGTGTTGACGTCATCTTGTTAATAAAGCCATTTGTAACCATATGTAAATGTGTAAGGATGTAAACAGACAGTTGAGAGAACTCTTGTCTGAGTGGGGCAGAGAAGCATGCGGAACAAACGGACAATTCAACTCATGTTTTCAAAATAGACATACAAGGTGAATTCACCAATAAGGTGCCGTATTATAATCGTTGAAAGAGAGCAGCTGTGGTGACGACGTCACCTTGTTAGACATTTGCAAATGAAGTATGTATGGACATTTGCTCTGTTGAGAGAACACTTGTCTGAGAGACAATTCTCATTCTTTCTATGGGCATTTATAACACTTTAACACTTGCATTCGCTGGGCCCCCTCCCACTCCCTAACCATAATGGCTCATTCAAACAGCTGCATATACACTAGAGTGTCCCTTGGGGGAACATTTTTTTTTTCGAATTTAATCACACATATGTACCTTATTTTTTTCTTTTTGCCTTAAAGTATGTGTGTCTTAAATATTATTTGAAAATTTTGTCATTAACTAAGTCACACTCAAAGATTTACATATGTAAAAGGCTTTTGAGATATTTTACTTAGTCACCGATTTTTCATATAAAATAAATTATAGGTACAATTTTAATCAATGAACGCAGTTCTAACATTTTATTGGGAATATTTTCTTTTTAAAGTTGTTCAGACGCAGACATGTATTTAATGAATATTAGGAATATACAGTTCAATCTCATACACAAATACTCATAAATAAAATTGTTCATGTCATTTCATGTAACTGAATATGACGACACGAAAAATACATTAGCAACTAAGAATAGACAATAGCACTTGTAAACTCGAACCCACCAAAAGGGATCAAGCAATAAACTATCTACTTTATTGCTGCCAAGTACCTAAGTAAATACACTGAAATATAACCCCCGCACAGAGTAAGTGTACCCAATCTAAAAATACACTCACAAGGAGCCTGTGCGGTCCTTCCCATAGAATAAGAATTCCACTGTTAGCTATATAAGGAGATGCATTTGTTCAATAAAGTCAGTATCAGAAACAGTACCATAGCTGCCTGTCACTCATCTTCCATCGCAATCAACAGAGGCTGTCGCTGTGTCTTTAGATCCTCACTTGCGCACCGTAGGATACCCTCTCCGCAGTCCAACTGGTTCAAGTGCTAGTTGCGACGACCAAACTGTAGACGGTTTATGTACCGTATGCAACCCAGCTTCCTACACACACACACATACACATTAACATTTGGTGACCCCGACGTGATGGTGACCACGACCTTGGTCATCCTTGCAAACTGTATAACAAGCTACAGTGAAAGGATTCGATCTGGACATCAGATTGAAGCAGTCAACAGGACATCTTCAATAAAAAATTGGCATCAGGCCATACACTTACGGTAGCATCTCCTACCAATAAGTATCACTTTGGCAAATCTGACATGTTCAGGTTATCAGCCAACAGAAAAACAGCTATAGAATTCGATTACCACCGAGGCAATCAATTTTTGTTTTTTCGTGCGTTCCATAGATTGGAAACAGCACAAATCCCTCCATCCAACACATCACCTGTACTATTACCTTTCTGACCAACAACGGTTGCGATTCGGAGCGTATCCAGCTGCAAAGCAAATAAAACACTCCCAACGGGTCAAAAAGTAATAAGTACAAACAGATAGAATGGATACACATATGGAGGCAGAAGCTGCCGCTACAATGGCAATGGATGTGCAACAAGAGATTGGTAAGGAAATATCGAGGTGCATTCGGAACTTTTTTTATTTATTTATTTATTTATTTAATTAACAATTATCTGTTAATAATGGTACTTAGTTACTAAAGGCGGAAAAAGATAAGTTAAAAGTTAGCTAAATTTAAATGATTATAAATATTGCATGCAATTAGTTTAAGAGACAGTTCAGGGGATAGGGTTTGACAGAGGGAGTTATAATTATGGCATAAAACCCTAAAAGGTTCATGATCAGCATAATTAGATCTACATATGGGTAGACGGATAGGCCTAAAAGTACGGGTAGGTCTAGATGGAACGGCCAAGTCAATCTGACCCAAGAGAGTTTGGGAGTCAACAGTCCCAAGAAGGAGCTTGTGCACGAACATTACGCCATTGCATATTCTGCGATGGTGCAACGACGGCAGGTCAATAAGATTTAGCCTAGACCGGTAGGGTGGCAAGATTCTACCTGAGTCCCAGTTAAAGTTCCGAAGGGCAAAAATTAAAAATTGCTTTTGCACGGATTCAATAACAGCCTGCTGTTCTTTATACTGCGGGCTCCACACACAAGAACAATACTCCAATATAGGACGTACTAACGAGATGTACAGTTGTTTTGTAACGTACGGGTCGTCAAACTCCTTGGACCAACGCTTGATGAACGCTAAAACACCCTTAGCTTTATTTACAGTTGCAGCTATATGGGCGTTAAAACACATCTTATGATCAAAAAGGACTCCGAGGTCATTTGAACTCGAAATTCGTTCAAGGACATGATTTCCTAGAACATATGGGACAAAATGAGGAGCGCGACGATAAAATGTCATAAGTTTGCATTTGGAAAGGTTCAGAAAAAGAAGATTAGTTGAACACCACAATAGTAGTTCACTTAGATCAAGTTGAAGGCGTGTGTGCAAATACCAATCAGAGTAAGAAAGACAGATTTTGACATCATCAGCATACATTAGTGCAGTAGAGTATGTTATGACTTGAGGAAGGTCATTCACAAATAAAATGAACAGAAGCGGGCCCAGATGACTTCCCTGTGGCACACCTGAAGTAACATTTACAGTATTTGACAACACGTTAGAAAACAAAACACGTTGAGTGCGGTTAGAGAGATAGGACAAAATCCAATCTAGAAGATTCGTTGGGAACCCTAATAAAGAGAGCTTGTGAATAAGCAGAGCATGGTTCACAGAATCGAATGCCTTGCTGAAGTCAGTAAAAACTACATCCGTCTGCGAACCAATTTGAAAACCACGGTGGATTAGGTTAGAAAACTCAAGAAGGTTAGTCGATGTTGAACGATGTCTGAAAAAACCGTGTTGCGACGGAGATATCAGGCTGCAACAAAGATGTTGCAGTTGCCGGGTGACCAGGAACTCAAGAAGCTTCGGGATGGCGGAAAGCTTTGCGATACCACGATAGTTTTCAATGTTTGATCTTGAACCTTTTTTGTGAAGCGGAATGATATAGGACTCATTCCAAATTACTGGGAGACAAGACTGTTCCAAAGAGAGGTTGAAGAGAAAGGTCAAGGGTTTATAAAGGGACTGGGCACAGTGTTTTAAGATGCAACTTGGTACCTTATCTGGACCCGCAGAAAACGATATGTCCATAGATGACAAACCTTCCAGAACAACGCTTTCCTCGAAAAAGGGCAGAAAAATGCTGTTAGCTTGAGGTAGCTGGTACGGATACGGAGTGGATGCGTTGTAAATATGAGACGAGTACGTTGTTTGGAAAAAGTTAGCGAATAAATTTGCAATACCAACAGCAGAAGCTTCTGTTTTGTTCTGGTAATGAAGGGACGGAGGAAAAACGTTTGACTTGCGCTTAGAGTTAACGAACGAATAGAATTTTTTAGGATCACTACGAAAGTTTCTACTACATTGTGAAAGGTAATGATTATAACACTGACTATTGACGGCAAGGAACAGAGAGCGAGCGGAGGAGTATAGAGCTAAAGCCAACGTGGAGCCCGACTTCTGGTACTTTTTATAGAGCCGGGATTTATTATTTTTTAAGTATGATAAATACTTGGAGAACCAAGGAGGCTTGGACGATACAGGTACAGTGATATCAGGAACAAACGTATTTATGGCGGAGTAAATAGAACTATAAAACGAGTCAACAGTTGCATCTATGTTCGGTAATGAATAAAGAAACGACCAATCAACACGCGAGAGATGTAGATCTAAATCGATAAAGTTTGTTTTGCGAAAACACTTTATGTGACAAGGAGCCATGGAACTGTCAACACATCCAGATTGTGTACACTCCAGTGATATCAACAAAGTTGGATGGTAAGGATCTTCAGGGAGAGATATTGGACTTGCTCTAGATACCGTAGCAAGAGAACCATCGTTAACAAAAACGAGGTCAAGAAGTCTGTCCCTCATGTTTTTAACGGCATTAATTTGGACAAGGGAACTATCCGTTAGCCCATTGATAAAGTCATTATGGCAATTGGGAAACAATAGGTTAGCGTCATCACAAGGCAGCCAAGAAAGAAATGGGAGGTTAAAGTCCCCCATGACAATAATTCGATCATGGCACCCTAATGCAGAAACAACAATATTAATTGCTGAGAGGTGGTGTAAGTAAAGCTCAGCATCAGACCTGGGAGGAATGTAAGAGCAGGTTAAATAGAAAAATGCGGAGCCAACACGAACTTTGACTGCAACAAATTCAATTCCGTGAATGTTATTAAATGGGAATAACTCAGATGAGAAAACAGATTTAACTGCAATCAGAACCCCAACTGCAAAAGATGGGCGGTCCATTCTATAAATAGTGTAACTATCAATGAAAATTTCATGATCATTGACAGAGGAGTTAAGCCAGGTTTCGGTAAACGCGATGGCATCGAAATCAAAGGACGCGCTATTAGTATGAATTTGACGCAATTTTCCCAGCAAACTGCGAACGTTCTGATAGTGCATGGAAAAATAGTACTTCAGTTTTTTGGAGCATGTTCAGTTATTCTAGGATTCGAGTTCGAATCTTTGAGAAGGAACTCATGCACAATTGTATGCTCAGGCCATATTGACGGTTTTAGAGAACTGGATAGTAAAGAATCAGGGAGAAGAATTTTAAATGATGATATGTTGCGCTTATGCTTAAATGTAAATTTAGTCACAACTATATCAACAGGCGAGGTGTTAAGTTTAGAGGAGAGATGTTGTTTAACATCCTCTGTTGTAGCCTCAGGAATAAGACGAGAAACAAATATTGCTTTCCGAGGGACCACTGCTCTAAGTTGAAGTCCCGAGCGAGATCGAGATGGTGGAGCCACTCCTAAAAGAGATCTCGGTCCAAGGGCAGAGGAATTGGCAGCAATGGTTGTAGCAGGAATTGGAGCAGAAATTGGAGCAGGAATTGGAGCAGGAATTGGAACAGGAATTGGAGCAGGAATTGGAGCAGGAGTTGGCAAGACGTCGTCAGCAACCAGCACACCCGCACTAGGAGCACTCACCGCGTCAGAAATGACGGCCACATTGCTCGGTGTAAAGATTAAAAAAGATTCCCAAGAACGAAAGCAAACGGCCTCTTATTTTCAAGACAAAATATCAGCACTCGAACTACAACCTGTAAGCAACACATTACGATCTTAACCGAATGCCTGGATAAGCTATCACAGACTACTAGTGCTCGTGGGGAACGTCAAATCGTTTTTAAAGAAAAGCATGAGAATCCTCCAGTAGATCCCAGAGAAAGCGGTCTGATCCAGCAGCCCTCAAATGATTACAGCAAATTGCTTTCACTATATCGCCGACAAAAGGCCATAGTAGAGTCCGTTAAACGCAATCTGGAA
The DNA here is from genome assembly GCF_009870125.1 of Drosophila pseudoobscura. Lineage (NCBI taxonomy): Eukaryota > Metazoa > Arthropoda > Insecta > Diptera > Drosophilidae > Drosophila > Drosophila pseudoobscura. The sequence goes on along the minus strand of NC_046681.1, from coordinate 1,231,497 downwards.
CATTTTTCAGAGGCGGATGGACGCACATCAAATGATTTGATAAAATCACTATGGACTCAAGCACAGGAAGTCCACTTCACAATTCATGAGGAATATGAGGATCCAGTGGAAGGAGGGTATGACATGGAATCCTACCTAACACTTGAAAGTAAGGTCCAAAGAGCATTGGCAAAATCAGCCACACCAAACACGGATAACGTCCATCTTCCACGCATCAGCATCCCAAAGTTTGATGGGGATCTATTAAAATGGACCCAGTTCTTCGATCTGTTCTCATGCATGGTGCATGAGACCAACATGCCTACGGTGAAAAAGATGTGGTATCTTAAAACCACCGTTACCGGCGAGGCAGAAAGATTGATTCGACATATCGATCTAAAGGAAGAAAATTATGAAGCCGCTTGGGAAATACTAGTTGACGCATACAACAATCCCAGAGATGTTTCGAACACGGTACTGAACCGCTTCCTCAATCACCAAACAATTAATGACGATCCAAAGTCATTAAAAGAATTGTATATAACAACCATAGAATCCCTTGCATCACTAAAGGGATTGGGCATCAATATATCTACATGGGATCCGATATTGATTGCCATTATCAGAAACAAACTGGATGTAACAAATAAGGCCTTGTATGAGCAATCATTGGGAAGCTCAAAGAACATTCAGGCGCTGGATACGATGCTTCAGTTCTTGGAGCAAAGAATCCGGGTTCTAGGAACCAGTAAGAAGCCACCAGCATCAAGGAAAGAGCCAAAAGGCACGACATGTGCATCAGCAAACACAGGGAGAACGCGAGCACCCTTATGCACATTCTGCAAAAAAGCAAGCCAATGGCTCTACGGATGCGAAGAATTTCGCTCCAAATCTCCATCAGAACGACTAAATTGGGTACAAAAACAAAAAATGTGCGTTAATTGTTTTAGAACAAATCACAAAACAAACGCATGCCCTGGTCGAAACTGCTTCAAGTGTGACAAGAAGCACAACACGATGATACATTTGGAAACAGCATCAGGCGCAGCTTCAGAATCAAGAGGCCCGACGGTTGGTGCAGCAAGTAACAATAGTTACAATCTTTTGGCCACAGCAAAGGTGGCAGTAGAAGCCAACGACGGGCAGGTTGCTAATTTTAGAGCACTGCTAGATTCAGGATCACAGATAAACTTGATATCTGAACGAATGGCATCAATGTTGTCACTCAAACTAAAAGACACAACATTACGGATCGAAGGAATTGGAGGTCAATCAAAGACCAGCAGAGCACGAGTAAATGTGCTCATGAAATCCCTTCACAATGGTTTTACGCAAAGAATTGAAGCTTTCGTATTACCACAGATAATAGCTGATCAACCAGCTCAGGCACTCGATTCAGATAGCATAAACATACCAAGCAAGATCTCACTGGCAGATCCAAACTTCCATAAGCCAGGCAAAATCGACATGCTAATCGGAGCCGAGCATTACTACTCGCTGCTGCTACCAGATCAACATCAGCTGAGGACAGGAGGCCCGTTGCTACAAAACACGAAACTGGGATGGATTGTGGCAGGAAAAGTCAAATCTGCCCACAATTCCTCACCCATTTGTGCCACGGGAGTAAACGAGCTCATGGAAAGATTCTGGACTCTGGACAATCTAGAGACGGAAGACAAACCACGCACTCCAGTGGAAGCACGGTGTGAAGCTCATTTTATAGAAAATCTCCAGACAGCTTCAGACGGCCGTTTTATTGTAAAGCTCCCATTTTCCGAACACCCTTCAGCCCTGGGGGAGTCTTTGGAAACCGCAACAAAAAGATTCCTAGCGCTGGAGCGGCGAAGCTCAACAGAAACTTGGAAGAGTTATGTGGACTTCATGGAAGAGTATGAACGACTAGGACATATGAAGATTGTGCCAGCATCAAAAGTTCCCAAAAGGCACTACTTCATTCCACATCATTGTGTACTCAAACCAGAGAGCACCACCACAAAGCTTCGGGTAGTATTCGATGCATCATGCAAGTCAACAAGCGGGAAATCCTTGAACGACATTCTGCAGGCTGGACCCACCGTTCAGAGCGAACTTATGTCCATTCTGCTACGATTTCGAATTCATAAGTACGTATTCACAGCATACATAGAAAAGATGTACCGGCAAGTGTGGATGAATCCGGAGGATCAATTCCATCAGATAGCGTCTGGAGAAACAATCCATCCGAAGAGATCAGGTACTATCGCCTGAAAACAGTAACATATGGAACAACAGCTACTCCGTTCCTAGCAACGAAATGTCTGGATCATTTGGCAATACAATACAAAGACAGACTACCAGTAGGATCAACAACATTAAAAACAGATTTCTATGTTGACGGCTGTCTAACTAAAAATCTTCATGCAACAACTTTGGGAGCTCAAACTGGATTGGGATGACGAATTACCATTACAACACCAAATCGAATGGAAAGAATACCGGGACGACTTACAAACATTGAACAAAATGCAAATTCCCCGGCATATCTACGATGGTAAAATTCCAGTTACCCAAGAACTCCATACGTTTGTAGATGCATCAGAACGAGCATATGGCGCAGCTGTATATGTACGCGCTACATACAAAAACAACCAAGTGTCAGTAAGACTGCTCTGTTCGAAATCACGTGTGGCACCGACAGCCAAACAATCGCTACCACGGTTAGAACTTTGTGCTGCAGTCCTCGGTGCCGAGCTCACAAACCGAGTCCGACAGGATCTGCACATGGACATTAACACGGTTTCAGGATGGTTTTGGAGTGATTCTACCGTTGTGTTATCCTGGATAAACGCATCGTCATCAACATACCATACCTTTGTGGCAAATCGAATAGCCAAAATCCAGGCATTAACAAACCAGTCACAATGGCGTCACGTGTCATCGGCCAACAACGCAGCCGATGTCCTGTCGAGAGGAATCGCAGCAAGCAGACTGGCAGATCACAATCTGTGGTTATATGGACCATTATTCCTGCACGGATCTCGAGACAACTGGACGAAGGCACCCAACATAGAACCCAGCAATCTTGAGAGAAAAGCTAAACATGTAAGCTTGCCAATCACACCCAGCGCACTTGGGGATGAATTATATACTTGCAGACATAGCAACTCGTTTCACAAGCTGCAACGCATTGTGGCATATATGTTACGCTTCTGCTACAAAACCAACAGAGCGAACACCACGACGCTCTGCGCAGAAGAACTGACTCACGCCCGCACTATAATCCTGCGAACCATACAACAAGTCGAGTTTACAGCAGAGCTAAAACAGTTCCAACGATATAAGACTGTGGATAAAAAGAGCTCGATCATATCGTTATCTCCCTTCCTAGGAGACGATGAGCTCATCCGAGTTGGTGGTAGAATTGAAGAAGCTCTACTTCCATACAACGCAAAACACCCAGTCTTGCTGCCTTACAATGACCCAATCGTCAAAATGATTTTGCGGGAGCTACATGAGGAGAACATGCATTGTGGTGCTCAAGCATTAAGGGCAATCGCAAGACAACAATATTGGATTATCAATGACAAGACAATGTCTAGAAGCATCATCCACAGCTGTGTTAGATGCACCAAAGCTAGGCCAAAGCTGATGCACCAAATCATGGGCAATCTCCCAGCACAACGAGTCACACAAGCACGCCCGTTTCTTAATGCAGGCGTCGACTACTGTGGACCAATCTCGATCCACCATAAGATCCGAGGCAAAAGACCAGATAAGGCGTACATCGCCGTGTTCTGCTGCTTTTCCACAAAGGCAGTACACCTGGAGCTGGTAAGCGACCTGACCACAGATGCATTCTTGGCCGCCCTGCGTCGATTCTTAAGCAGACGTGGGAAGTGCCAAACTATTCATTGCGACAATGCAACGAACTTTGTGGGTGCAAACAATCAGCTTAAAGAATTAGAAGACTCTATATTCAGCTCAAAGGCAAGTGCTCTGATCACGAATCATTGCAACAAAAAGCAAGTGGATTTTAAATTCATTCCTCAAAGGGCTCCATCGTTTGGCGGTCTCTGGGAAGCGGCGGTAAAATCAGCAAAAAAGCTGTTGATAACAACCACCAACACAGCCTCATTGACATTTGAAGAACTAAACACAGTAATAATCGAAATTGAAGCAATTCTCAATTCTCGACCCATCACTCCAATGTCAAATGATCCCACTGATACAACAGCGCTCACCCCAGGACACTTCCTGATTGGTGAACCATTAACAACGCCTCCTGACGTCAATACTGATCATCAAGGAAGAACATTGATCAAGCGCTGGGAATTGGTATCGCGCCTAAAGCATTCATTCTGGAAACAATGGTCTACAGAATACCTCCAAGAATTGCAAGCTCGGCATAAATGGAAGACCGCTTCACCAAACGTACCTGAAGGATTATTAGTTTTGGTTAAAGAAGACAACCTTCCTGTAATGAAGTGGCCAATGGGTCGCATCATTAAGACATATCTTGGACAGGACAACCACGTACGAGTGGTTGACGTTAAGACAGCATCTGGCGTATACAAGCGCCCGATCAGTCGTCTAGCGCCGCTCTTTCCAGAAGATGTGGCAGTCAAACGTTCCCACAACATGATCAGTGACATCACGGAGATTGATGAGCCACCCACACAGCGAACAACAAAAATTTCACCTTCATTAACGTCAACATTAGTGGTGCTGTTGCTCATGCTTCCATTAGCATTGTCACAGTCAATAAATGTGACACAATTCGCAAACAAGCCAGGAATATTCTATGAGAAACTTGGAACATCAAGAATAGCAACGTCTGAGTGGACCATGATCGTATACTATGACTTGGACCCATATTGGAAGGATATGCAACTAAGGTTAGGTTAGGTTAGGTAGAGACGGCCGCCAAGCTCGCTCGGAGCCCAGCACACATAGGCCGGTTTCGGCCCGTTGTGATACCGTTTGGGATCATTCCCTCCCTGCAGATGAGACTTCATGTCAACAGTTGTCCCATCCAGATGCCCTTATAAAGTTGACGATCTTTCTGGGACATAGCGTGGACATCTCCGAGATGTCGTTCAGAAAGGCAGAGCCCAAGTAATGCAGCCTCCTTCTGCTGAGAGCTGGACAGGAACAGAACAGGTGTTCCACTGTTTCCTCCTCGTCCTCGTCTCTGCAGCTGCGGCAGAAATCATTGTATGGGGCACCCAGCCTGTTTGCGTGGGTGCCTACTAGCCAGTGTCCTGTGAGGGAACGTATGACTGCGCTGCACCTTTCCCTGCCTAGTTTGCAGAGCTCTGAGGTGCGCTTCTTGTCTATGGTCGGCCATGTTTGCCGAGCTGTGCGACAACGTGGCCCTGTTTGCCACTTGTTGTCTATCAGTAGCGTGTACTGCTCTTTTATGATGAGCTTGCAGGTGGCCATAGGCATACAAATATCCTCCTTATCTTGGAGAAGGGGGGTTGTAGTGCCAGATCTGGCCAGCTCGTCCGCTATGCAGTTGCCCTCGATATCCCGGTGACCCGGGACCCATATAAGGCTGATAGCAAATTGCTGAGCCATCTCGTGAAGAGATCTGCGGCACTTCGCCACAGTAGCCGAGTTCGAGGAGATCGCGTTAAGTGATCTGATCGCAGCTTGGCTGTCGCTGTAGATGTTTAGATTGGTTGCCGTGGTGGTAACCGTATGAAGGCAGTACAGAGCCTCCCTGATTGCTGTAACTTCCGCTTGGAAGACGCTACAGTGATCCGGAAGCCTGAAGGATTGCCTTATGTTAAGTTGTTCAGAGTAGATTCCTCCTCCAACCCTGCCGTCCAGTTTTGAGCCATCCGTGAAGATGCTTATGGCCCCGTCTGGGCCGGGGGGTCCCTCGAGCCAATCGTCTCTATGAGGGATGATTATGCTGAATGGAGTCTCCGTGTGCTCCATTGGAACTTGATAGTCCGTTCTTGCAGGGACCTTGTTGTTTTTGTTTAGTATAGATGAGTGACCTATGTTCTGGGGTACCCATTGTTCAGAGTCCCTAAGACGTATTGCTGCCATTTCTGCCCGCTCCTTTCCTGCAAAGGCAAGGCTCTGAAGGCATAACATGGCGTTTAGCGCATCATTTGGTGTAGTTCGAAGAGCTCCACTGATGCAGAGGGCGGCTGTTCGCTGAACCTTGCCCAGCTGATTGGTTATTGTCCTTTTCGCTAGGGCAGGCCACCAGACAGTAACTCCGTAGAGTATTATAGGTCTGACTATTGCCAGATATATCCATCGGACTATGCTTGGGTTCATGCCCCACTTTAGGCCGATAGCTTTTTTGCAAGTATAGAGTGCTGTCGTTGCCTTCCTCACTCTATCCTTGACATTCAGGTTCCAGCTAAGCTTTTTGTCAATTACCAACCCTAAGTAACTGGCACTGTCGCTGAAGGAGAGCCTGTATCCGTTTAGTGTTGGTGGGTTGAGGGGCGGGACCTTGTATTTTTTTGTGAATAACACTAGTTCCGTTTTCGAGGGATTTAGTCCCAATCCGCGCGATTCTGTCCATTGGGACAATCGAGCAAGCTTTGCGGTCATTAGGTCGCATAGTGTTTGGGGGTATTTCCCCGCAAAGATAATTGCAACGTCATCCGCGTATGCCACTACTTTACAGCCCCCCTCTTCCAGGTCGCAAAGAATCTTATTGACTGCAATGTTCCATAGAAGAGGAGACAGAACTCCCCCTTGCGGGGTTCCTCTGTTGACATACCTTGACTGGGTGGACGATCCCATCGATGATGTCACCGTCCTGCGTATGAGCAATTGATCAATGAGCATCACCAAGTGACGGTCCACCCCCAGGTCAGTCAGGGCTTCTGTAATGGCGCCCGGTGTGACGTTGTTGAAGGCTCCCTCGATATCGAGAAAAGCTATTAGTGAGTATTCTTTGAGATGCAGGGATTTTTCTACACTCGAGATCACTTCGTGAAGTGCCGTTTCCGTGGATTTTCCTTTCCGGTAGGCATGCTGCGCACTTGAGTACAGCTGGGGACTTATGGTGGTCCGTAATTGTAACCCGATAAGTCTCTCAAAGGTTTTGAGTAGGAAAGACGATAAACTGATTGGTCTAAAGTCTTTTGGGGTTGAGTGTGAGGCTTTGCCTGCTTTAGGGATGAAAACTATCCTAGCCTTAAGCCACGCTTGCGGTATTGTACATACCGCCAGTATCTTCCTGAAGATACTATGTAGCCAGTTGATGTCCGTCTCCCCGGCCCTCTGAAGCTGGGCCGGGATTACCTGGTCCGGGCCTGGCGATTTAAACGGGTTGAAGCTGTTTACTGCCCAACTTATGTTCCGTTTTGTAAGGATATGGTCCATCGATTCTACCGATCCCTCTCTTGGGAGGTGAGACGGCTCGGTGGATGTGCATCCGGGGAAGTGCGTGTCGAGTAAAATGTGCAGGGACTCCTCACTAGAGTTGGTCCACGTGCCATCATTCTTTTTGAGGTACCCTACCGAGGGGGTGGTTTTTGAGAGAACTTTCCGGAGTCTTGCGGCCTCCGAGGTTTCCTCGATTTCGGAGCAAAATTTTTGCCAGGAGGCTCTTTTAGCCTTCCTCGTTTCCTTTTTGTATAGTGCTAGACTGGTTTTATAGTCTGCCCAGTGAGTATCCTCCTTAGTTCTTGTGGCTCTGTTGAATAGAGTCCTGCAAGTTCTACGAAGGGTGTCTAGTTGCTTGGACCACCAGGGGGGTTTATTTTTTCCCCTTGGTCTGGTAGAGGGACATGCTGCCTTGAAGGCTTTGTTGCACGCATCCGTAAACCTGTACACAAGACGGTTTAGGTTGTCTTCAGTGTTCGGGCAGGTAGGGGCGTTAGGAGGGAGTAGCTCCTCCAGCGTTGTGCTATATTTTTCCCAGTTGGCTTTTCTGGGGTTGATATAGTCTGTTGGTTTGGGAATATCGAAGGATAATATCGTCTCGATATACCTGTGGTCCGAGAAGGAGTGGTCTCCTAGGACTCTCCAGCTCTTGATTGTGTCCAGCAGTTTGCTTGACACTAGCGTGAGGTCAATGACCTCCTGCCGATTTTTAATTATAAAAGTGGGGTCATTACCCCGATTGCATATGAATAAATTTGAGTTCAGGATGAAGCTGAACAGTGACTCACCCCTTACATTCGTGTCCGAACTCCCCCATTGGGTGTGGTGGGCGTTGGCATCGCAACCTATAAGTAGGTCTTTGTCCGTCCTTTCGCTGTCGCTGGCTATTTTGCGAACAAGGTCGCTCGGAGGATCATCCTCCTCGTGGGCCATATAGGATGCCACCAGCCTGAGATGATGACCTCCTAGTTCTAGGCTTGCCGCCGTGTTATCTCCATCGCTATAATTGTGGAGCAGAAAGATATTTAGGTGCTTTCTAGCAAGTATGCAGGTACGGATTTTACCTTCATTTTGGGATACAATGATCTTGTATTCCCTCGTCCCCAATCCACAGACCTTGCCTCCTACCACCCAAGGCTCCTGGATCAGGACTACGTCGGCTCCGCTTGCGTCTAGGCGGAGTATGAGAGCAGCCGATGCTGCTTTACAGTGGTGGAGATTTATTTGAAGGACCCTTAGGACCATCTTCAAGATTCTCCACCACCGTGATGTCCGCGTCCGAGTCGTCTGAGACTCTCTCTCGGCACATTGACTCGAAGTCGAGCATCAATTCCGTATCTGAGGAGAAGCCTTCCTGGTCTGGCTCCAGCTCGTCGTCAGGCGCTTCGATCTCCGCAACGACATCCTGCACGTCTGGGTTGACGACAGGAAGCGCCGCGGCCGCCGCGTCCGATTTGTACACCTTGATGGTGACCGAGCTGAAGCCGAAGTTGAGCTCTCCTTTTGCTGCCTCTATCGGGGCCAGCGACTCTTTATTGAGAACGAGAACTGCCTGGTTAGTCGGCCCTTGTGTCGTCTCAACTTTGGCTACCTTCCAATCGGAGGTTGGTAGTCCTGGGTTGCACCTCTGCAACATCTTGAGGATGCGTTCTGGCTCCTTAAAGGTAGCCGGCACCCAAATTCTGGCCCTTGGTCTGCTGGGCACCTCGCTCCAGTCGACTGCGACGAGTTTCGCCCCAGCATACACCTCGCCGACCTGCGCTACCGCCGCTTTGTACAGCTTCACAGAGCGCTCGTCTTCGCAGGCAATTATCTTTACATTGCCCTGGAACCACCCCATGTCCTTGCAGACTGGCGGAGGTCCAGGGTCTTTGTCGAGGAGTTCGAAGCAGCGGTCGGCCAATGCCGCTTCCACCCACTTCCACTGACTCCTTGGGATTCTCCCCTCTGCGCTGCCTTTGTCGAGGACACCAATTAGCGTCCTCTCCTTGGCAATCTGCGCAAAGGAGACATTTGGCAGCACTCTGGAGCGCTTTGCTACCGGTCCCGGTGTCTCCTGCGAGCGCTGCCTCTTGGCTTGGGGAGCCACCTTTTTCTGTTCTAAGGTGAACTCCGGAAGTACGGCCGAAGCCCATTCCACCTTCTTCAGCCATTCGGCTGATGGGCTGGCTTCACTGCTGGCGTGTTGCCGACGGAGTATGTGCCCTGCACTCCTCTTTTCGGCATATGAGTATCGTCTGGCTTGGGCACTTGTCGACGGCAAGTCAACCCCCTCCGCTTTACCAGAAGGTCGGGCAGCCGCAATATTGCTTAGCTTCCCTTCCAAGGTGTCAGCTTCGGGAGTTACCTTGCCACCCACACCGGATTCGGGATGGGACCCCCTCGGGTTCGCACAGGCACCTTCCACCTTGTGGGTATTCCCCACTATAGAGCCGGTTGGGCCAGGCCTTTGGGCCGCTGCCTTCCCGAGCTTGGGATTGCTCCCAGTTGGCATTTGGGGAGCGCCGCACTCATTTGTTTTTTTGTTGGTTTTGTTTTTATTGTTATACATCTTGTTCCCACGAGATGCAGAGAAAGGGAAAGATCAGCCCGGGCAGAGATCCACGTTGCCCGGGTAAGGCATCATTAGAACAGGGGGCTGCCAAGTCCCTGAGCCCTCCGTTAGAGACTGGGCTATTTTTTATACCGGGCCCCCAGCCAGGCTGACTCTCGGCACGGGTCGAGTAACACACTTAGTCCGGCCCGGTGTGAGGTGGATGTGGGGGTTGGGATATGGGTAGGTATTGTGTATGGATGGGAGTGTGTGAGCTACTTATTGAGGCGGCACCACAAGCGCATCGTCAGTGTTGCTGCTTCGCGAACACCCGCTGGCTGTCCGGGACTGCTTATTTCGGTACTCTCCCGTGAGGGATGCCCGCTTATTCGCAGCTGACCTACCGAGGTAGGCCGTTCGCTATCCGCAACCCGCGACCCGTCCGGTGGCCTCAGCTAGGCCCCCTTTGAGCTACCTCACAAGCTCATCAGACCAGAATATGCAACTAATGTCTGCTGGAATTTCAGAGTTACGATACATGTGCCCTGAATTAAAAAATGTTCCGGCATGTAACTCCATAGTTCAACACTTTCAACATGTGCATAACGAGCTACAAGCAGGAAGCGTTTTAATGAAAACCTCTCGAAAACGCAGATCGCCGCTGGACATCATAGGAAACGTAGCAAGCAGCCTTTTTGGTGTTCTCGACGCAAAATACGCAGAAGAGATGACTCAAGTAATTGAGAAAGTGAAAACCAACGAAGACTTTCTACTACATCTGCTCCAAAACCAAACATCAATTGTCGACGCGACAATAAACGTAGTCAGAAAAGACAAAGTAACAACTGATAATCGCCTAAAAATTTTGGAACAGCATATGGCTACCATCAACCGAGAAAGAGGGTCATATCACAGCGATTATCTAACTCAAGCGTACTTAGGACTAATAGCACAATTAACCCTGCTCACAACAACTCTCCAACGAATGCAGTCCGACATATCTGATGTCCTAATCGGTTTTCATCATCGGAGAATAAGCTCCACGCTGGTGTCTCCCGAGCAACTAATAGACCAACTAGACCAGATACGGGATCATTTGCCACAAGATCAAATGCTGCCGGTCACAACGAAGGAGGTGATTCAGCTATACAGAATCATGCGAGCCGAAGGAACCCCGACTGCAAAACACGTCATCTTCAAACTGACGCTACCGCTGGTTTCAACAGCTCAGTTCGAAGTTTTCAGCATCATCCCAATTCCGTTTTGGGATTCAACAAGCTGGAGTCTATTTGACCTCAGAACCACCATAATAACGGTGAACATCCACCGAGACCAGTTCATGGGCACTACCCAAGAGGAATTCCGACGTTGTCTTAAAGTACACAACGAGGAGTTCATCTGCTTTGACCATCAGACGATCTTCAATGTGGACAATCGCTGTGAGTTTCAACTGTTTAACAATAAAACAGAAACACTGTGTCAGGTAACACACACAAAGGCTGACACGGTGTGGCTAAAAACTCAGCATCCAAATAATTGGATCTTCACAACGCATTCTACAACCAAACTTCAAGCAGTATGCAACGGAGTTCCGTCAACCATAACACTGGAAGGAACTGGTCTACTCTCCATGTCCCCTGGTTGCACTGCTCGCAATACTGAAGTAAGCATCAGCACCTTCAGCACCACAATCAGCGAAGTAAAATCTTGCTTTTTAAGTAAGATGGGTTACTGTTCCATGATGAAGGGCGCAGACTCAAAAAACTGTCATCAAATGATGTCCTACTTTGTTTAGATATAAAATCGTCCATATGTTTTTCTAAAATGGTAATAAAACAAGAAATTGCATATTTGAGTTAATAATTGAAGTTTCTAATATTACTTTCCAAAAAGTGCACCGTTAAGATCTTCCATCAATGGTACATATCGTTTTTCTAAGCTGGTTCTATTTTGTTTAGTCAAATAATTCGCTTCTAGCTCTTGCTTCAGCCGGTTGTGTTTTTTTCTTGCTCCTGCATTCTCCGCCCTTTGCATAAATATCATAATTGATATATCATCGCATCTCTTTAATTTGATTCTACTTTGTGTTAATCACCAGTGTTTTGTTTGTAAACAAGTGTTTAATATAAATTCAATATTCGCAACGTAACGCATCGGACTCGTGCAGGCAATTTGTTATTGTTTTTTGCCCAGTCTGCTTTTCGTTATCGCTTCTTCGGTGTGCACTGTTCTCGCGCATCAGCGTTTGCATCGCTCACACTCTCTCGTGAGCATAAGCGGGCTGCTCGCATTGTTTCACTCACTCTCTCTGGACATTTCTTTTGTGTCTCTGCTTTGTTGAGTTTACTGCTCGTTTTCTGCACTTCGTTGGATCATCTGCTTTGAATTATTGCCGCTGCAGCTGATTGTCTGGCCCGCTCTGCTGTCTGCTCTCCCATTTTACCTGCGCTCTCACTCTGTTCTTTTATTATTCGTGCACAATGATTCTACTGCTGTCAATAATTGCAATTGTTTACAGTGCGAAGAAATGCGAATTCGGTGGTTTAATCATTTGTGATTCATTCCTTAGCTGTTGGCTGTGCGACAATTTTGCCCACATAAAATGTGCTGGTGACGGAAATTTCAGCCGGCTAAACGATCTGATCTCGAAACGTATGGTCCTGTCTTGGTCATGTCTGGCTTGTCGGGAGATTGAGGCCAAAATGCGACATGAGACAGACTCGAACTGGGTTTCTGGATGTTCGGAAACATTTTGTGGCTCTCAATGAGAAATTTCTAGCCCTTGAAATCACAGTTTCTTGGGCTCAAACTCTTGAGCGAATCGCCTAAACGGAAAATTCCGTATAATGATACCAATCTCTTGTACCCTAATCCGATTGGTACGCCTGCCTCCCACCTTCATCCATCGGAAGCATTTGTTACTCCGTGTAGTCATACCACGCCGTTATCTGTAAATCCGCCAACGGTGGCTCCGGTGTTCTTTACACCGAGCAATTGTTTCTTCGAGCATCCAAGTTCCCAACAGCATCAATCCCATCCCTGCAGTTTCTGTTGCCGTCACTTCTGACGCGGTGAGTGCTCCTAGTGCGGGTGTGTTAGTTGCTGGTGATGTCTTGCCAATTCCTGATCCAGCCGTTGCTGCCAATTCTTCTGCCCCAGGACCGAGATCTCTTTTAGGAGTGGCTCCACCATCACGATCTCGCTCGAGACTTCAACTTATAGCAGTGGTCCCTCGGAAAGCAATATTTGTTTCTCGTCTTATTCCTGAGGCTTCAACGAAGGACGTTAAATAACATATTTCCTCTAAACTTAACGCTTCGCCTGATAATATAGTTGTGACTAAATTTACATTTAAACATAAGCGCAACATATCATCTTTTCAAATTCTTCTTCCTGATTCTTTACTATCCAATTCTCTAGAACCGTCAATATGGCCGGAGCATACAATTATGCATGAGTTCCATCTCAAAGATTCGAACTCAAATCCCAGAATTACCGAACCTGCTGCAGCAAAAAACAGATGTACCTATGTACATAGATGTATCTATGCACTATCAGAACGTTCGCAGTTTGTTGGGCGAATTCCGTCAAATTCATACTAATAGTGAGTCTTTTGATTTCGATGCCATCGCGTTTACCGAAACCTCGCTTAACTCCCCTGTCAATGATCATGAAATTTTCATTGATAGTTACACTATTTATAGAATGGACCGCCCATCTTTTGCAGGTGTGGTTCTGATTGTAGTTAAACCTGTTGTTTCCCAATTGCCATAATGACTTTATCAATGGGCTAACGGATATTTCCCTTGGCCAAATAAATGCCGTTAAAAACATTAAGGACAGACTTCTTGACCTCGTTTTTGTTAACGATGCTTCTCTTGCTACGGTATCTAGAGCAAGCCCAATATCACTCCCTGAAGATCCTTACCATCCAACTTTGTTGATATCCATGGAGTGTACACAATCTGGAGGTGCTGACAGTTCCATGGCTCCTTGTCACATAAAGTCACATTTCGCAAAACAAACTTTATCGATTTAGATCTACATCTCTCGCGTGTTGATTGATCGTTTCTTTATTCATTACCGAACATAGATGCAACTGTTAACTCGTTTTATAGTTCTATTTACTCCGCCCTTAATACTTTTGTTCCAGATATCACTGTACCTGTATCGTCCAAGCCTCCCTGGTTCTCCAAGTATTTGTCATACTTAAAAAATAATAAATCCCGGCTCTATAAAAAGTACCAGAAGTCGGGCTCCACGTCGGCCTTAGCTCTATACTCCTCCGCTCGCTCTCTGTTCCTTGCCGTCAATAGTCAGTGTTATAATCATTACCTTTCACAATGTAGTAGTAACTTTCGTAGTGATCCTAAAAAATTCGTTCGTTAACTCTAAGCGCAAGTGAAACGCTTTTTCTTCGTCCCTTCATTACCAGAACAAAACAGAAGCTTCTGCGGATGGTATTGCAAATTTATTCGCTACCTTTTTCCAAACAACGTACTCGTCTCAAATTTATAACGCTTCCACTCCGTATCCGTACCAGCTACCTCAAGCATTTTTCTGCCTTTTTTCGAGGAAAACGTTGTTCTGGAAGGTTTGTCATCTATGGACATATCGTTTTTTGCGGGTCCAGATAAGGTACCAAGTTGCATTTTAAAACACTGTGCCCAGTACCTTTGCAAACCCTTGACCTTTCTCTTCAACCTCTCCTTGGAACAGTCTTGTCTCCCAGTAATTTGGAATGAGTCCTACATCATTCCGCTTCACAAAAAAGGTTCAAGATCAAACATTGAAAACTATTGTGGTATCGCAAAGCTTTCCGCCATACCGAAGCTTCTTGAGTTCCTGGTAACCCGGCAACTGCAACATCTTTGTTGCAGCTTGATATCTCCGTCGCAACACGGTTTTTTCAGACATCGTTCAACATCGACTAACCTTCTTGAGTTTTCTAACCTAATCCACCGTGGTTTTCAAATTGGTTTGCAGACGGATGTAGTTTTTACGGACTTCAGCAAGACATTCGATTCTGTGAACCATGCTCTGCTTATTCACAAGCTCTCTTTATTAGGCTTCCCAACGAATCTTCTAGATTGGATTTTGTCCTATCTCTCTAACCGTACGCAACGTGTTTTGTTTTCTAACTTGTTGTCAAATACTGTTTATGTTACTTCAGGTGTGCCACAGGGAAGTCATCTGGGCCCGCTTCTGTTTATTTTATTTGTGAATGACCTTCCTCAAGTTACACTACAAGTTACAAGTTACTCTACTCTACTACACTAATGTATGCTGATGATGTTAAAATCTTTCTGTCTTACTCTGATTGGTATTTGCACACACGCCTTCAACTTGATCTAAGTGAACTACTATTGTGGTGTTCAACTAATCTTTTTTTTCTGAACCTTTCCAAATGCAAACTTATGACATTTTACCGTCGTGCTCCTCATTTTGTCTCATATGTTCTAGGAAATCATGTCCTTGAGCGAATTTCGAGTTCAAATGACCTCGGAGTCCCTTTTTGATCATAAGATGTGTTTTAACAGCCATATAGCTGCAACTGTAAATAAAGCTATGGGTGTTTTAGCGTTCATCAAGCGTTGGTCCAAGGAGTTTGACGACCCTTACGTTACGAAACAACTGTACATCTCGTTAGTACGTCCTATATTGGAGTATTGTTCTTGTGTGTGGAGCCCGCAGTATAAAGAGCAGCAGGCTGTTATTTAATCCGTGCAAAAGCAATTTTTAATTTTTGCCCTTCGGAACTTAAACTGGGACTCGGGTAGAATCTTGCCACCCTACCGGTCTAGGCTAAATCTTATTGACCTGCCGTCGTTGCACCATCGCAGAATATGCAATGGCGTAATGTTCGTGCACAAGCTCCTTCTTGGGACTGTTGACTCCCAAACTCTCTTGGGTCAGATTGACTTGGCCGTTCCATCTAGACCTACCCGTACTTTTAGGCGTATCCGTCTATCCCATATGTAGGTCTAATTATGCTGATCATGAACCTTTTAGGGTTGTATGCCATAATTATAACTCCCTCTGCCAAACCCTATCCCCTGAACTGTCTCTTAAACTAATGGCATGCAATATTTATAATCACTTAAATTTAGCTAACTTTTAACTTCACTTTTTCCGCCTTTAGTAACTAAGTACCATTATTAACAGATAATTTGTTAATTTAATAAAAAAAAAAAAATAAAAAAAAATTTGTGACCATTCTTTCCAAATGTATCATCGTCATCAAAAAGTGAGACTACCGATATTTCATCATATAGATACCATAAATGATTACAAAATATCTTTAAAGCTGCTTTTGCTATAGCTTCATCAAAAGTTTCATATTTTTCTTTTTAATTTTAGTTATTTTTTTAAAATCCTGACACGGTGCTTTCACAGCCGAGGAACTTTCAAGCCATGGTTTCACATAGGTAGAGACTATGAATAATGACAGGTCGTATATTGCTGCGATTTCTTTTTTAGTGAGCTTCAGCTGAGAGCTTAAAATTGCCAGTTTTAAAGTGTAAATGGCTCGTGCCATCCAAAGAGCTTGAGGCATCGCGCCAGGAGGTCTTACTCTCTGTTCCCGTCCAATGTCGCCACCTAGGAATATTATGGAGAGTTCAATTAACTCCCAAAAGTCTCCTCTAGCATAATTTTTTTTCAGTTTCGTTTGAAAAAACTCCATCCACTCATTATATTTAGAACGGCTAAAGTGCGCTTCCACAGTTTGTAGACCAGATTGTATTTTTGAAAGGTCCAGATTTTTCCAAGTGTCCCCCTTTTTAAAAAGGGTAATATCTGGACTTCTTGCTATTTCCGCAATACTCTTTTTTGTACAAGCTCGTTGATGTGATGGCAACATGCAAAATATAGCAAATCTCTATAAAATTTTTGCTGTAACAATAAGCACGTGCCGTTAAACCGACCTGTGTTTGAAGCTGTTGTATCAAAACAAAGAATTTGTACGCAATCTTCAGGATTTCATTTGAGAACCGCATTCCAAACATCTTGTGCTTTCACTTTACCTGTCGAATTTTGCAGATGTGGCACTGCAATGAGTTGTTCGTTACTTTCATATGCGATTACAATTGGAAGACGTTCCTCCTTACAGCTTCGAGCATCTAGAGCTGGTAAAAGCTTTCCATCCCAGTGCAGACTTACAACTTGTGGAATATTATTGTTGAAATCCTCTTTTATCGCTAACGTGCATTTCTTCCGACTTTCCGTACGAATTCGTTGAATGGTAGAATTGTTAATAATAAGCTCATCAAAATTGTAACCAAGTGCCTTTACAGCTTAGCTTGAAGAACGTAAACAGAGTACCTTACACTAAGCTGGCACCTATCTAAGGCAGCCACGAGCTTCGGAGTGATTAAGTTTTTGCTACCACGTCTTTTTATGTTTTGACCACTTTCGATTATCATGGAGTTATGAGAGCTTTCTGCTATATCTTCCAAGCTTGACAGTGAATCATCCTACAAAGTTAAATAGTAAAGTTCTAAAAATCATGAAGAATGATTTCATATAAATTAACTGTGTGTGAAGATCAAAATTCGAAGAAGGCGCACTCAATGAAGAATCATGCTTTCTTTGCCGGGTTTCTTCTTTCAAACGCCTTGTTTGAGAGCGTTCTTCCTTACTGTCCAATTCTTTATTCACTCCACCCAAGCAGCCGGGTCTCCCTGCTTTTCTTTGGAACTGCAGAAACTTTTTATCCTCTTCAATTTTGATTATTTCCATTGCTTCGGAATGGGCAATATCAAACAAATTGTCCAAAGTTTGAACCAAATTCTCTCTACCGGAACTATAATTTTCTGATACTTTTTTAGCATCTTTTTGAAGGTCTCTCCAAGCTTGATGTAAGCATTATAGCTGCTTTACACAGTTAGGCAAAGATTTTGTGGGTATTCTTGCTTTTTCCTAAAAGATAATGCATTTGCGAAGCGCCACTTTCATTTGTTGTCATTTTTTACTTCACGCGTATTATAAAACAGAACCGCAAGCACTTGGCAATTCGTCGGAAGTTTTGCGACAACTATTTGATGATTTATATCACCAACTAGAAAAATTTGCGCTGCATAACACTTGAGCCATTGTTAAAAATATTATATTGTGTTTTATTACTTGGTAAACGCTTTGCCGCCAAAAACACAAAAGTAACGGGGTCTGCCATATGTTTAATGAACAGCGAACAGAGATGCCACATCGCTTTATAAAACCCAAGTTTAACCTTTTTTTATAAATAGTTAAATATCCGCAACTCGAAATTTAGTTTTTAAAAACAGATTTTATTTTTAGTACTTAATTTCTTTATGTCACAAGATTGGTTGAATTCCCCGACCTAACTTTACGTCTGCTTGTCTCAAACGGAACAGACTTCTCTATTGTTTGCTATCTTCCATGAGCCCTTCTCTCGACTCTGGCTTCGGGTGCTGCTTTTCTTGGCTGCATCTTCGTGTCGGTGGCGTACGTGCCTGGACCGATGTTTGGGGATGCGTCGGCTTTTGATCAAAGGCATCCGCTGCTGGCGATCGGTGTTGCATTACATGAATGAGCTAGGAATGTGATACTCCTTGGTTTTATGACTAGCTCTGATTGGTCCTCATGAGTGGCATGATTCTAACGGATCGATTTCTTGAGGGTGGCGTGATTCTGGCGTTGATGAATCAAAAGGGTCCATTGTTTAGATTAGTGGACTCTAGCTGGAGTGTGGGAAGAATCAGTTATTGATTCGTCAGTGGTGTCCTGTTACTTGTGTGGATGGGGTACTTGTGTGGATGAATTGGACATAAACATAATGAGTATGGGATGTGGAGAGTTATGGATATGTCACTCCCCAAACGTTTGTTATTAGCCTGTCCCTAGGCGACTACCCTCGGGTATAGTGAGGGGGCGGTCAAGTGCGGTGGCTGAGCTGGGTTTCTCTTCTGTTTCTATTATGGGTTTAATACATTTAACCGTGACTCTTTTAGTAGTTTTCTTAAATTTAACAGCTAGTAGTACTAATATAATTATGACACATGAAATTAGTAGACTTATTTGTAATAGGTTACTATATTTGGTGTATTGCATGATTTTTTAATTAGTTTGGACATACGACAGTGGTTTTATTTTAGTTATGTTGTTGTTGACATAAAAGTTCTGGGTAAAATCTAACATTGTGTTTGATATTGTAAATTCATTTAGTTTGTGATGGACCTATTTCAGGCTGAGGTAAGCTCAGTCACGTCCGGGGTTAATCCACAAGAAATTTGTAGAAATTGATGGAAACTTAAGGGCGGCGTCGGGGGTGGCCTATCGTAGAGAGGTGGATCGGGGCTAGATTGGGCGTCGCTAGTCGTGTATACGAAACGGCGTGCGTGGACTCGGGGTGGGGTAGTGTCGGTGCCTCGGCTAGTTGGAATGAACTTACGCGATTGGGTGTTACTTTGATAATTTTACACTTTATTATAATTCTTAGCACTTTAAATGAACTTAATTGGTCGCCGGTGTTTCTTGTAAGTTCCTGGTACAACGTCTGTACTCCGAACCAAATTTCTGCGCAAGTTTTTGGTACAACGTCTGTACTCCGAACCAAGTTTCTGCGCAAGTCTCTGGTACAACATCTGTACTCTAAGCTGCTTCTTGGTTCTCGTCGTCGTCTTTTTATAGGCCCGTATTGCTGGGTCCGCGGGTTTGAAAGTGCACTTCCGCGTCGGGGTGCACTTTGCCGTTCTTGGTGATCGTCGCAGATTTTCGCGGCGTCATCTTTCCGCAGTTGATGAACCCGGAAGACCGCACTTGGCCGATGGCTTGGCCTGGAGTGGGGGAAGTCCGCTTGACCTGAAGTCTTTGGTCAGCGTTATAGAGTCGGCGTGTGTTGTTCGGTATCTGCGTGTGGAGAGGGGGCGTTGGTTGCGGGGTGTGATGCGATACATTATATTCTTTGTGATTAGTGTATTGGGTTCTATAAAGTTTATTTGAAAGTTTTGAAAAGTTTTTGAATATGGACATTTAGTAGGAGTTTGCATTAAAATTCCTTTTATACAATTGTCATTGGTTTTCAGTTTAGTTTCTTTAACAAATACTTCTTCATTTTGTATGTAGTACTTGTCGTATGTCATATCTGTTAACATGTAATTTAATTCGTCTGGATACGGAACGATTTTATAGATTGGTACTTTTGTAATGTCTTTGGGAAAGTTGGAAATTATTAAAATTTCGTAAGTATCGGTTTTTAGCCATCTGCAGGTTCCTACTATATTGATTAGACCTCTTTTATTTCTTTTGGTTATTTTTAGCCCGTTCATTTCTCTGTGCAATTTGTTTACTAGATATTTTATTTGGATTATGTCCTGGAATTTAGTGACTTGCAATAACAAATTTTGGTATAGTTCTTCAGTTTTAGTTACATTAACAGTTAGATAATGGTATTCATAATTGATAGGTATGTTCATCGATCCAGTTTATCGATGGTTATTATAAGTAAGATGAGGATTTTAACTGTGTTGAGGTTGGCCGGTTCCATTAGCTTCCTCAGTTTCTCCGGAATTATTATATTAGCTTGTATTAGATTTCTTCTTTTTGTTGAACTTTGATTTATAATGAGTTATTTTCCTACCCCTATTCTTTTCTTCATAATGTTTTTCGTCTACCTGTCTAATTTCGCCCGTCCTTTTGAAAGGATTTGTTACCTTAGACTTAACTAGAGGTGATAGTTTATAGCGGGTATCTACTTCACACTCTCTGCGGTTTTTATTTAATTGAGTGATTTTATTCACTTTATTTAGTTGGGTGTCATAATCAGGTGAGCCTGCATAAATGAATATATCAGCTGGAGTCCTGTTTGTGGTATTATGTTTGGTTTTATGATTATACGTGTAAAGAATTAATTCAAATTTCGTGAATCTATCTTCTGGGTTATCCTCGATATTAAATTATATTATATCCTCGATATTATTCGTAATTTTTCATTTATTGTTTTCTGAAATCTTTCTACGTCGGATATTCCATTTTTGCTGGAAGTGATCTCTATTTTGACGTTTTCCGCATTCAGCCATGCTTGCAATGCTGTGCACATAAAAGCTGAATCCTTGTCGACTTTGATTTCAATAGTTTTGTCCATCTCGTTAAAAACTTTCATGATGGCTCTTTTTGCTTCTAACCAGTCACGACTTTTTACTTCTACAAGAGTGGCAAACTTCGAGTATACGTCAATACATGATAGGAACTGTTGGTTACCAATCATATAGAAGTCCATGACGTATTTCTCTCTGATGTTCAGTATTTCAAGTGTGGTTTCGAATGCCAACTTTGTATTTCTATGCTCTGTTTTGTTGTTTACTTGTTTACAAGTTTTACTTCGTTTATGATGTTTAGTTTTTGATAGTCCGGGTAATAGTATTTTCCCCTAAACCAATTGACGGTTTTCTCCATCCCTGGGTGGAGTAAGCATTTATGATTTTTTAAAATGGATTCTTTAAATTCAGCGTTATTTTGAATATCTAGAAGATTCGTGCTTGATTTGACGGCTTTGGTTATATTGTTAGCATTAATGATTTCTAAATAGGATTTTTGGAATGGAGGAAAATCTATTTCGTTATGGAAATATAATGCACCAAAAGAGTGCATAGATATTCCTTTATTAAATCGTTCGCTAAGGTGTTAGTCATTTCTTTATACGTAATCTTGATGATAAGCTTGTGAAAGTAACGAATTGTTTCTACATTATCTTCAGTGCCCTTTATTAACTCGATTTGCCGGTTGTAATAGTTAATCGGTCTATCCGTGATGGCAATGTGATTGAGATTGTCTTCCTGTGCGCTATGTACAGTTGCACCAACGCTATTGGAAGCTTCTCCAAGGAGATTTTCGTTAATCTTTACCCTTGATAAGGCATCCGCTACATGATTTTCTTTGCCTGGTAGATATTTTATCTTAAAGTCGAACTCATTCAGTTTTATTTTCCATCTTTGTAATTTCATATTTGGCTCCTTGAGGTTGTTCAACCAAATCAAGGGTTTATGATCGCTTTGTATCTCGAATGTTCTACCGAACAGGTATGAACGAAAATACTTGGTTGCCCATACGATCGCCAATAATTCCTTTTCGATGGCTGAATAGTTTATTTCGTGTTCCGATCGGTTTGTGTTCTTGTGACAAAACCGCTCCCAATGCTATATTACTAGCGTCGGTTGTAACCGTGAAAATTTTGTCGAAGTCTGGGAATGTAAGGATAGGGTCTGAGGTGATGAGTACTTTTAGTCTCTCAAATGCCTCGACGTACTTTTCTTCCTTGGGGTCTAAGACAGCTCCTTTCTTTAGTTTGAGTGTCATGGGTTTTGCTATGTTTGCAAAATTTGGAATGAATTTCCTGTAGAGCCCGCACAGACCTAAGAATGACTTTATTTGCTTAGTCGTTTCCGGTATTGGAAATTTGACGATGGCAGAGATCTTGCCTGGATTTGGTACTATTCCTTCAGTAGTGACTACATGACCTAGGAATTCAGTTTCCTTTTTCATGAATTCACATTTATCCATTTGTAGCTTCAAGTTGGCGTCTCTCAACTTTCCAAATACTCTCCTTAGTGACAACAAGTGTTCTTCCAATGAAGTGGAAAATATAATGATGTCATCTAAGTATACAAAGCAATCTTTGAAGATTAACTCTTCTAGCAGATTGTTCATACATCTTTGAAATGTGGCGGGGGCAGTGGTTAGCCCAAAAGGCATACGAGTGAACTCGTAATGTCCATGCTTAGTGGAGAACGCAGTTTTGGGGATTACGCTAGGTTCCATGGGTATTTGATGGAAACCTTTTGCTAAATCGATTGTCGTAAAATACTGACATTTACCTAGTTTGTCTAGGATTTCATCCATGCTTGGAGTTGGGAATTTGTCCTTAACTGTTATTTCATTTAGACTTCTATAGCCTACTACCATTCGATATTTTTGCTTTCCTGAAGCATCTATCTTCTTCGGAATCATAGATATGGGCGAGCAGTAAGGAGAATTCGACTTTCGAATTATTCCCTGCCTGATCATATCTTTGATTTGCTGGTTTACCTCCTGATCATGTATCTGGGCATATTTGTATGGTCGTCTGTAGACCGGGTCTTCATGTTGAGTTTTGATCTCGTGCTTGATTGTACTTGTGAAAATCAAATTGTCACCTCCTCTGTACTGCACATCCTTAAACTCATATAAGACCTTCTTTAACTCTTCCCTCTCTTCGTCGTTTAAGTGTTCCAATCTTAATTGACTACATTCCCTTAATTCACTGTCTAGAGCGGAAGCGAAGTATTGATCTCCCCCTGGAGATGGGTCAAGGCACTTAGGTGCGATCTTCTCTTCTTTTGTAGAGGGATCAGTGCACTTCTGTGCGGTCTTGCCGGCTTCAATAGCTTCTCCACTCTGAATGATTGGGTACGACCTAGCTCCTAGTGTTACAGTGTCATTTCTGTAATTGATGACGGCTTTACTTGCCATCAAGTATTCTCTTCCTAATAAAATATCATAATTTTCGGAAAACTTATGTATGTAGAACTTTTGTTCGGACGGACATGTTTTGTTCGCATTCCTCATTATACTCTTAGTTAAACGGACAGGTCCATTGATGGTATGGACCGTAAGGTTATCGTCTTTTATCTCGCAATCTGTATAATTTTCTTTCATGATGTTGATCGATGAGTCAGCGATACACCTTAATATTCTTTTATTAATGGTAATGTTTATATAGGGTCCTCCTCGGTTTCTTCCGAGGCGGCTTGATGAAAATTTACGTCCATCTTCATTTGGCCACTCTGGCTCTCCCTCCCTCTTTTAGTAGGTTGGTTGGGTCCACTCCCACTAGCTTGGTTTTGAGATATTTGCTGATTGAATGGATTCTGAGCCCTACCTTGATTCAAGGCATTTTTGAACTCATTGTATAATCCAGGATTTTGGGAATTTTGATTTTGATTTGTTCGATTAGTCTGACCTGAACTCTTAGTCCAGATGAACTCTGAGTTTGATTGTGATAGTTAGTAGTATTATATTTTGGATAATAGTTTCCAACATTCTTTCGATTTGATTGAGACGATTTCGATTGATCTTTATTTGTACCTGAATCTGTTGTACTAGCTTCGTACAATCCTTCTTCTTGTGCTGCCTTCTTAAGATTAGACAATGTGGTAATATCTTTTCTTGCTAAGGTCATGAACATTCTGTCAGGAAGTTTTCGAGTAATGACATCTTTAATTGTGTTGTTCAAAGCGTTTTTATAAATGACATTATTTTCTGGTATGTTTTCTAAGTTTAGCTTATTGTTTATTAATAATGCTTTTATCTCTAATTCTTCTATAAACTTACGAAGACTGCCGTTGAATCTGGTGGTGTATAGTTGTCGTAAGAGTTCTTCATATGGTGTGTGATTTTTGAACTCGTTGATCAGCGCCGTCTTCAGTTCGAGCCACGTGTTGGGTTGTATCATTTGCGATATGCGTTGTGCCTCTCCTGACAGTTGGATCTCGGTCGCTCCAAATAGGATCCTTTGTTGGCGAAGATCTTCAGTTGGATATAATCCGCATACATATTCGATTCGTTTGATAAATGAGCTTAGCTGTCCAGATGAACCGTCATAGGCAGGTATTTGTCGGATCGACAGCAGTGCCTGGTTCAAATGGATTTCGCTCAATGATAGTGGTGGTAACGCCATGTTGTTGGTGTTGATTGGGTTTTGTTTTGTTGTAGTTTTTAACTTTATTTTGGTTCACTTGTAAGTTTTTTGATTTTGTATTAAGTGTTTCACTGTCCTTGGTGATTCACTATCTCCGCTTACTTCAGTTCACTTAAATTTAGTTTTGCAAATCGTAAGTGCTCGTAACACATACATAGGTTCTTCGGCGGATTTCACAATTTTATTAACGATTCCGGGATTACATGATCACAGTAATTATAAATTACACAAGCTGACCATTACCGAAATATAGGTGTTAATTTTAAACGAAATCCTACCGACTGCGCCAGCTAAATATCCGCAACTCGATTTTAAGTTTTTTAAAACGACTTTTATTTTACAAACTTAAATATCTTTATGTCACAAGATTTAAATGAATTCCCCGACTTGACTTTGGGTCTGCTTGTCTCAAACGGAACTGATCTCTCTGCTGCTGGCTAGTTTCCATGAGCCCTTCTCTTGGAACTCCCGACTCTGGCTTCGGGCATTGCTTTCCTCGGCTGCATCTTCGTGTCGGTGGCGTACGTGCCTGGATCGATATTTGGGGATGCGTCGGCTTTGATGAAAGGCATCCACTGCTGGCGATCGGTGTTGCATTAAATGACGGAGCTAGGAATGTGATACTCCTTGGTTTTATGTCTAGCTTTGATTGGTCCTCATGAGTGGCGTGATTCTAAAGAATCGATTTCTCGAGAGTGGCGTGATTCTAATGTTGATGAAACAATGGGGTCCATTGTTTATATTATGGGGGGGCCCTAGCTTGGAGTATGGGAAGAAACAGTTATTGATTCTTGAGTGGGGTCCTGTTACTTGTGTGGATGGGGTGGATGAATTGTACATAAACATAATGTGTATGGGATGTGGGGAATTATGGATATGTCACTATATATGTGTCGGAGATTATGAAATAATTCCAGTATTTTGAAATAAAATAAGTAATCGACTTACAATAAAATTAGTTACTACGATAGCTGTATCGATATATTCAATGATATTCAATGTTGCTGAGAGCATAGTCTAGCGTCTCATCTGAGCACTTTCTGTGCTACAGCGGTGAAACAAAATGGCGGATGAAAATCAAGAGAACGATGTGCCGCATCAGGGTCTTCATGCTCCGACATCAGAAGTGGGATCGGCCTCGCCACCAGACCACTCTGACAAATACTGGCGTACACTTTTCGAGGCCCAGAACCGAAATTTCATGGAGCTTATTAAATCAATGCAGGCCTCAAAAAATTCGGAGGAAAAAGCCAAAGTTGTAACCTTGCCAAAGTACAACGCCGACGCTGTAGGTGCAGATGCCGCTGCTTGGTGCAAAACGGTGTATATAATCATGGCAGAGGATCCGCTAGAGGGCAGCGCACTTGTGATGGCACTCAGTGACTCGCTGGAGGGAGGAGCATCACAGTGGCTATCACAGATCTGTTACACTGGAATCAAATGGCCTGCGTTTCGAGATCTATTTGTTCAGCGCTACGAAGGAATAGAGACGCCGGCAGCCATTTTGCTATACATAAAAGCAGCCCGAAGCCGAGCGAGTGTTTGTCGGTATATGGCAGCCGCTTGGTGACGTCACTACTATCCAAATGGAAAATGATGACTCTGGAGGAAATAGCAGTGTCTGATGTGCTCGCTCATACGTCTAAAATAGACAACAGATTGCAGCGCTTGAATATTCAATATCAGAACACGTAGCGAATTGGAGCAGTAGTTACGAGCGTTTGCGTTTGGTAAACGGAGTGTACTGATACGGCAGATCGAGGTCATGGCACTGAACGAAAGAAGCAAAAATTGACATAGCATATACGGTGCCATTCTTGTGGCAAAGTTGGACACAAAATTGCAGAGTGCCGAGACAGGAGAGCTGGAGAGTGGAATGCGTTCAAGGGTCATCAGACGCACGGCAACACGTCACAGGGCAAGGAACGAGCAGCAGTGATATGTTTTAAGTGTGGCAACCCTGGACATATTGCGTCTGTATGTACCTCAGCGTCAAGTAGGAGCAGCACATACGTGAAGCTGTTAGATGTCTGTACCGTGATGGAGCCGAGAGGAACCCTGTATCAGTTTGATGAGCCCGTTCCATTCTTCTTTGACTCAGGTGCTGAGTGTTCATTATTGAAAGAAAAACTGGCTGAAAAGTTTGCAGGCAAGAGATTGAACAATAAGGTAGTTTTAAAAGGAATTGGGGAAAATTCTATATCATGTAATTTGCAAATCTTATCAACAGTCCAAATTTGTGAATATTCCGTAGAAATCTTATTTCACGCGGTAATGAATGAATGTATAAAGCATGATGTGTTAATCGGCCGCGAGATTCTGAGTCAGGGTTTTAATGTTTCCATAGATGTCAACAAATTTGAGATATATAAGATCAAAACTGTCAACACGCTGTCCGACATTGCCAAAGTGGATTTTGCAATGCTCATAAATTATGATCCAGAGTTGCATGACTCAGACAAGGCCAAACTAGTCAAATTATTGGAGCCATAGGCGCACAGATTCATAAAGGGTATCCCAAATAGTCGAGTAACAACTGGTGAGCTAGAATTCCGTTTGATGGATGCAAATAAAACTGTAATGAGGCGTCCGTATAGACTTAGCTCAGAAGAGAAAACGTTAGTGAGAGGCAAAATACAGGAACTCATAGCGACTGATGCCATCCGCCCGAGCTGTTCCCCATTCGCCAGTCCAATGCAGCTAGTAAAGAAGAAAGACGGAAATGATCGACTGTGTGTAGATTATAGAGAATTGAACGCGAATACGATTGCGGATAAGTACCCGCTGCCCTTGATATATGACCAGATCAACAGACTGCGTTGCAGCAAATGCTTTTCAAGCTTGGATATGGCGAGTGGTTTCTATCAGGTACCCATACATTCGGACTCGATAGAACGCACAGCAGTTGTAACACCTGAGGGTCAGTACGAGCTTCTGTATGGACAGAAACCGTTTGGCTTGAAAAACGCATCATCTGTTTTTCAACGAGCAATAACACGAGCTTTGGGAGGACTGGCCTATTCGTATGCCATAGTTTACATCGATGATGTTCTGGTTGTTGCCGGCACGAGGGAGGAGGCGTATGAAAGACTTGAAAAGGTGTTGAACGTACTAATTGATGCCGGATTCTCATTTAATATGGTCAAGTGTACATTTCTGAAAACAAGCATAGAATATCTGGGGTTCCAAGTTGAAAATGGCGAATTAAGGCCGAATCCGCGTAAGATAGAAGCGTTGGCTGCTCTGTCGCCACCACAATCTGTGACCCAACTGAGACAGTTTATAGGGCTGTCATCCTACTTTCGGCAATTTGTTCCCAGATTCCCCGAGGAAATGAAGCCATTATATTTTCTTACCACTAAGAACAGCAAATTTGAGTGGGAACCAAAACATGGCCAGGTGCGACAGAAAATTATATCAACGCTAGTTAGCGACTCCGTTCTGATAATCTTCGATCCACAATACCCTGTTGAGTTGCATACCGATGCTAGTTCGATTGGCTATGACGCCATATTGATGCACAAGGTAAATGGCAAACCGACAGTGATTGAATATTACAGCAAATGCACTACAGCAGCCGAATCAAAAACCACTCGTATGAGCTGGAAACACTAGCCGTGTTTAATGCCGTGAAACATTTTTGCCATTACCTACATGGCCGTGCTTTTGTAGTGTACACCGATTGCAATTCCGTAAAAGCTAGCCGCCATAAGATAGATTTGTTGCCTCAGGTACATCGCTGGTGGGCTTATCTGCAATCATTTGATTTTAGTGTGGAAAGGAAACATATGGCACATGCTGACTTTCTTTCACGCAATCCATTGTCGGTTGAAAAACATGCGAATGCTGCGAATATAAATGAATTTCGTGTAGAACGAGCGGCAATAACGGATAATTGGCTCTTAGCAGAACAGCAGCGAGATCAAGAGTTAGCAGACGTAGTTTCGAAATTGCAAAATAATGAATTACAGGATGAGATTACAAGGACATATGAATTGAGAGCGGGTATGCTGTATAGGAAAATATAAAGAGATGGTCGAGCCAGATGCCTACCTGTAATACCTAGGGCGTTCAGATGGTCAGCCATCAATCACGTACACGACGCTATAATGCATTTGGGCTGGGAGAAGACTTTAGATAAGGTTTACACACAGTATTGGTGCGAAAATATGTCAAAATATGTGAGAAAGTTTGTGGAAAATTGCATTACATGTAAATTGTCAAAACCGGCAACGGACAAAACACAAATAGAACTGCATTCCATACCTAAGATCAATATACCATGGCATACGGTACACATAGATATCAGCGGCAAGCTCAGTGGCAAGAGTGACCTCAAAGAATACGTGATAGTGCAAGTCGATGCATTCACCAAGTACGTGTATTTTTATCACACTTTGAATCTCGATGCAGGCAGCTGCATTGAGGCAGTGAAATCTGCCATATCCTTATTTGGTGTTCCCGTAGTTTTGCGAGTAGTGATTTCCGACAGTTTTGCTTTGCACAAAAGATTGATTTTCATCTAATAGCAACTGGCGCGAATGGACAGGTAGAGCGCGTTATGAGTACCATGAAGGCAATGTTGACGGCTGTGGAAACAAGTAAACAATCTTGGCAGGATGCGTTGAAAGATGTTCAGTTGGCTTTGAATTGTACAACGAATCGAGTCACTAAGGCTAGTCCATTGGAAATGTTGATTGGGAAAGAGGCAAGGCCATTGGGTATGATGCCATTGATAGAAGAAGAAAAGGTAGATGTAGAAGGTGTTAGAAATCGAGCGCGACGAAACATGATAGAAAATGCAGAATGTGACAAACAAAGATTTGATAAAAATAAGGCCAAAATTGTGAGATTTGGCGTAGGCGACCATGTCTTGCTCAAGTCTGAGGAACGTCACCAAACGAAGTTGGATCCTAAATTTAAAGGTCCATTTGCGATAATTGAAGTTCTTGAAGGTGATCGTTATATGTAAAAATCTTTATCAAGTAAGAGAACATTTAAGTATGCTCATGAACAGTTACGAGCTATGCCAAGTGAGCTAGTTGCGGCTGAAGTGGATTACCTGCTAGAGGGCATGGATGATGAAGAAGTACCATACACTTCGGCACCAGTGGGTGTGTTGAGATGAATCATACACGAAGGCTACGACTGCACCACGATAGTCAACCGATGGAACAAGTGTGGGCTAATAGAGAGTCCAACATGGCGTGCGGCGCGGTTGATGTCGCGTGGCGGGGGTCATGAGGGTCTAGAGAGAGACCAGGACGCAAAATGTGCGTGAGAGCATTGTATTGAGACAGGAAGAGCCTGAGAACGTGGTATGAAGGATATGTGATTGAGAATCATGAGAGAATAGTGAGAGAATGATGGTACGATGGTACAATAGCACAATGGTACTATAGATGTAAACGAAGCAAAAATTTAAGAGCACAATTTAAAAGAAGAGAATGTGGCTTTGGTATATTGTAAAAATTAAAAGATAAAGATTGAAGAATAAATTTAAATTTAAATGAGGAATTGAAAATTGCAATTGATTGGAAAATAAGTTTAAGTTGAAATAAGCAATTGATTAAAAACAAATAAAAGCGAATCTAAATAAAATGTTAAGTTACTTGAGCAAGGCAGGGACTACTATGTTTTTTTTTCGTTAATTGGTATGGCCAGTCCCACGAGGACGTGTGAGCGTCAGAAGGCCGTGTCGGAGATTATGAAATAATTCCAGTATTTTTAAATAAAATAATTATATAATAAAATAAAATTAGTTACTACGATAGCTGTATCGATATATTCAATGATATTCAATGTTGCTTAGATCATAGTCTAAGCGAGAGAGAGTGCGTCTCAGATGAGCATATTGCTAGTGTTGTTGTTGTTGAAAGTCAGTCGAGATTGGACTACGAAAATAACGCGACGCAAGTGACTTGCTGTGCTACAGCGGTGAAACAAAATGGCGGATGAAAATCAAGAGAACGATGTGCCGCATCAGGGTCTTCATGCTCCGACATATACTAATTAGAATTAAGGAAATATAACCCACAAATTAGAACCTTCGTCAATTGTTGTGTTTCTACAACTGCAACGTAATGAATATTGAAATTGAAGTCTCGCCTTATATTAAAATATTAATCGTTTTGAATTGAAATGAATCTTTAAAATCATAATAATGGTCTGTCGAGTATCCGTGCCAGGATCTTATAAAATGTGGTAAATCTTAGTAAATGATTGATCAAGGGACAATGCAAGAACTAGAACGCATTTTCATGGTAGGGTGAGTACAAAAGAGAGGGACAACCAACATCTAAGTTTCCTCCAAATAGACTTTCCTTAGACTTAGGAAATGGTGCTCCAGTCACCAGGAAGTACTTGAGGGAACCCCTGAAGATGACATAGAGAAGTTCCTAAAGTTTAATGATGGAAGCGACATAGCCAAAACTCTCGGCTTAGCTTTTTGCCTTGTCCGCACTGGACACAAACTCAAAGCCATCAAAGCGGTCGGTTTTATCTACGATTGCGCGGTTTTACGACCCTCTTGGATTGATAAATCCAGTTATTGTCAGGTGCAAAATCTTCCTTCAGCAGCTTTGGAGAGAAAATTTTGGATGAAAGCCTACCCTCAGCGTTGCATTCAACTTGGATGGACTTGAGAATTAGTTTGGCAAGCATTTCTCGGATCTCATTTCCTCGCTTGGTTCTTCGTTCTAGTGTGGCTACAGAAGTGCACGGATTCTGTGATGCCAGCTTAGAAGCATATGGCGCTTGCGTGTATGTCGTGTCCAGGGAAGCCCAGTCTTCGAGCCACGTTTTGTGCTCAAAGTCGCGAGTGGCGCCGCTAAAGACTATATCGATTCCTAAGCTGGAATTAAGTGGAGCCCATTTGCTTGCGAAAATCATGCAGAATGTAAAGGACATGGGAATCTTTACAGGTCGGTTCTATTGCTGGTCGGATTCGTCAACAGCATTATCTTGGATTAGGGACGAGCCAGCTAAATTTCAAGTTTTCGTGGCAAATCGAGTGGCATCAATTCAGGAGTTGACGGCAGCCATGGAATGGCGCTATGTTCCCACATCTTTAAATCCTGCTGATATTCTCTCGAGAGGCTCGCTTCCCAACCATCTTATCCAGTCAGAGCTATGGTTTCACGGCCCATCCTTTTTGCTAGGCTCCAAGGATAAGTGGCCTGTATCTCCTGCTAACAACATAGCAACTTTGGAGCTTCGCAAGAGCTTCATGTCTCCACATCCCGATCTCACGTCCGGATGCAAATTTCCGAATTCATTCTTTCGCATGCAGCGCGCAATTCGACACATTCAGCTGGCAAATTTGTGGATGGAGATAAAGGAGATTCGGCGCAATGGTCAAGTCATGAAATCCAGTTCTATTAGCTCGCTCAACCCGTTCATCGATCATTCTAAACTACTTAGAGTTGGAGGTCGTCTTGGAAACTCATCACTAGGATTTGACGCTCAGTACCCGCTCATTCTGCCAAAGGGACATTGCCTTTGCGCTGATAAGATTTTATCATGAAAGAAACCTCCATGCTATCCAAAATTCGGCTGGAATATTGGCCCATTTGAGGTGTTAAGGCAGTGTCAAGGGTCGTCAGCAAGTGTGTGAGATGCTTCAGGACTAGGCCGCGCATGGTTGAACACATCATAGGAGCCCTACCTAAGGAACGTTTGGAAGGATCTCGAGCTCTTGAAGTCACTGGAGTAGACCTTCTTTCTACCGATCAGAAATCCGCACGAGGCCTCCGATCAAGTGTTACATTAGCGTATTCATCTGCTTCCCTTCTAAGGCTATAGACATGGAGCTCGTAAAGGATTTGACCACCGCATCGTTTCTAGGCGCACTAAAGCGTTTTACTATCCCTCGAGGAAGGCCAAGTCAAATTTGGTCGGACAATGCGACAAACTTCGTTGGGGCCAAGAACGAGCTTCTGGAGCTAAAGAAGCTTTGTCTGAGCGAACCGCATATGAAGGAGGTCCACGAATCCTGCTTGGCTGACTCGATCGACTGGCGTTTCATCCCACCTCGCTCTCCGCATTTTGGCGGGTTGTGGGAAGCGGCCGTGAAGACCGCAAAATATCACCTGTACCGCTCAGTTGGACCATCTGTGCTTAGCTTCGACGAGCTGCGCACTCTGATCTGTCAGATCACTGCAATTGTTAACTCTCACCCTGTGCTCTCGCTTTCAGAAAATCCTGATGATTTAGACGTTTTGATTCCTGCTCATCTGCTTTTAGGCGGCCCCCATGAGCAAATCATCGAGCCTGACCTAACGAAGCTGAACTACAATCGTCTGGATGGCTGGCAGCGGGTCACCCAACTACAACAAATATTTTGGAGCCGTTGGCGCGAAGAGTATCTCACTCTTTTGCAAGAGCGCGCGAAGTGGCGTGGTCGATGTCGTTATGGGCAAGGACGGAGTGTGTCGCGTCGCTGACCTGAAGACATCCTCAGGAAACATCAGGAGGGCCGTCACTCGGCTATGTTTGCTGCCCCTTAAGGAATCTGTTGAGAGACTAGCTCCCAATAAGGAAGCTCCCTAAGGAATAACCGTAACTTTAACATTATTATTGTATGAGCAGAGAGAGCCGCCTATGTTGTAAGACGTTGACGTTGTGCAGAGCTGCTGCGCTCTCCCGCTAAAGGGGCTCTCTGCCGCCGCCACTTCGGCAATTACTTTGATCTGCTGCCGCCACTTCGGCAATCACTTTGATCTAACGCCGTCGTCTATAGTTTAGTTCTATGCTAACCCCTCTGCGCATTGGTTGCATATCGATCTCGCATAAAGTTTATCTGGCAATAGCAAGCAATCGGCTTCCGCTAAGCCACCAAGATTAAATACGAATTATAAAGTTTAACCCAAATTCTCTTTTCATTTTTGAAACACATAGGTGCCAAAAAAGCTTGGCATCTCAAACAATCATTATGAGGAGAAAAATTGAGGCAGGAAAATAACACATTATAAATCAAAATTCAAAAAGAAAAAGAAAACTAATAATAGTAAATACAATAATTACAGAGAATCGAAAGATAATGACAGGAATAATGAACCGCAACCTGATTAGATCAATGATCATCCTCATGTTCGCGATTCTATTGGCAAGTGGACAAAATATTGAGGCCATAAATAATTTTAAAAAAGAAAGAAATAAAAACGAAAAATTAGAAATTTTGATATTTAACCTCTAGCACTTTACAGAATACGTTGAGGATATAGAGTTGGGTATGCAGCTATCTAGACTTAGTATATTTAACCCAAAATTATTAAAGCAAGAAAATTTGAAACATGTAAATTCTGCGAAAATACTACACATTAAAACATCGACATGGCTAAAAGTAGATTCTAATGAAATATTAATAGTTTCCAGTATTCCAAGCAAAAGCATTAGCACCCCAATATTCAAGATAATTCCCTATCCAGATGAGAACAATAATATCTCAACAGAAATAACATCCTAAGAATATTATGTTGTTGAAGATAAAGTGTTCAAAAAGGACACTAGACAAGTAACAAATGACGAATGCATAAATGGCATCATACAACAAAAACCTACAAAATGCACCTATACAAAAACATATAAGAACATTCAAGTAAATTATACAGAACCAAACATTTTAATAACATGGAACCTCCCGAGTACCAAATGAAACCAAAACTTTCTAAATAAAGAGATCATTATAGAAAGAAATAATATCATCAAAATTTATAATTGCTCAATCCAAGTAAATGAGTTAATAGTAACCAATTCAATGCTTGATTTTACACAGAATGTCTACATTAGTAATAAAATAACTAGATTAAAGCCATTGTCCTATGTACAGGCAAAAGAAATATTCATAGAACACACAAAATTGTATACTGTGGTACAAACAATAATTATAATTGCATTTATTATAACAATAATAATTATAGTTGCATATTTAACCATTAAATTTAGAAAAATACCCAAAAACATAATTATTAAGCATGTAAAACCCCAAGAGGTAGAAGAAAGAGTAGAAATATTAGACTCCCCAATCGTTATAGCAGAAACTCCATCCCTATACCCAAAGGTAGACGCCTGGTGACAGGCTAATGAGAAATGCCGAGGGAGTAACATATCCATAATACCCTACACCCACATACATATTATGTATACGTTAAACCCTGGACATATGCCCAGCACTAACCTTACCAAGTTAGAATAAACAAATAATAAGATCCCCAAAACTAGAGATCATAAGCTGTTCACAGGAAATCACACAAATTCCAAGATAATAGAATAAACAATTTGATTCCTACAACCAAATTGAGTCATAGATACCCAAGTAAACAAATTCGGCTCCCACACTCCGATCATATAAACAAGTGACCAGCCCAGATGAAAGATGATACAGATCACCAGCTGCAGCAACCCTTTAATCGAAGCCGACAATTTCCATACGTTGGCCAACTCACGTAGGTCAGCGCACCGAGAGCCAAAGCCGCGATCAGCCAAAGTGCAGCCGAAGAAGAAAGCTGCAGCCTAAGATAACTCGTTAAACATCCATTGTACTAAATATAAGTTTGGCTTAATTAAAAACCTCTTTTTTTTAAACCAAACTTCAACATTGGAATTGTTATTATATATATGTAAGAAGGAGTGTGCCAGCTGGCCTATTGAGGGAGCAGCGGTGATAAGCAACAGCAGTAATAACAGCAGCAGAGGAACAGCTGATGAGCAGCAACAGCAGCAGCAACAGCAGTAGTAACAGCAGCAGATTAACAGCGGGCAGAGAAGAAGAGGAGCCGAGCGAAGCAGTGAAAAGGAGAGAACAGCAGCATAAGGACGCGACTCAAGCAGCAAAAGAAAATCAGCAGAAATAAGCCGTAACATTAAGAACTTTTGTAAGCACACATACCAGGCCACCGCGATAATAATACGAATAAACAATACTCTAAATAATATCTTACATTTGGGGGCTCAACCAGTCGTACTGCCTGTGTAAAATGGAAAAAATCAAAAATTGTGTGTCTCATGTCTCAGAAGCCGGCAGCAGACGAAGCGAGACGGAAAAGCAAAAATTCGGTGCAAAAAAACTGCGCATTAGACTCTCAGAAGCCGCAAGCAGAGGAAGCGAGACAGCGAGTGGGTGAAAAGAAGAACCGAGAAAAAGGGTTGTTTCAAGCCGACTGACCACAGGAGTATTGCGCAGTATAATTATAATGGAAAATACAAGTGGACCACCATCCGGCAATATGCAGCAAAACGAAGGCCCAAGTGGATCAGAAGCAAACAGGATCAATCGCCAGAAAAACGAGGAAGCGATGAGGTCAACACTCCTAGAAGAAAACACACAGACGCTCCAACAGCTGGTTCAACTGCTCTCGATGAAAATAAATGCTGATGAAATAGACAAGAAAAATGATGCAAGGCTGGTAGTGGAAAATTTTGCCAAAATTATTCCAGAATTCAACGGAGAAAATATGTCGGTACAGCAGTGGTTTATTAACTTCGAGCTAAACGCTGAAGCATACGGACTAAATGACAAACAAAAATACGTGCAAGCCCGAGCAAAAATTACAGGTACAGCAGCTCTTTTTCTCGAGTCCACAGCAGTGTATGAGTACGGCCAATTGCGTCAACAACTTTTACAGGAGTTCGAGTGTGAGCGTTTATGCAGTGCGCAAATTCACAATAAATTGTCTATGCGAGTGAAGATTGCCGGCGAAAGTTTTCACGAATATATACTACAGATGAAACGCATTGCTGCACGTGGGACAACAGACACGGAGTCGGTGATTCGATACATTGTCGACGGACTGAATTTAAAAACGGATTATAAGAGTCCTCTTCAAAAACTCCCTCTCTTTACCAGTAAAGGTTTGTTCGGGAGTACCACAGGGCAGCCATCTAGGCCCCTTACTCTTCACACTCTTTATTAATGACTTGAATGACTTGTTTGAACAATCGAATGTTGATGTAGTTTGTGTTTCGGAAACGTGGTTCATGCCGCATCTATGTGATAATGTTATTTTGTGTACCGGATTTGATCTATACCGATCTGATCGGGAAGGAAATGGTGGGGGTGTTGCTGTATACATAAACAAGAAACTCAAATCCAAATTAATATGCAAGCACCCTCCAGAAAGTGCAATAGAATACCTTTTTATAGAATTATCGGCCTCTGTACAGACCACACCGCAATACAATCTACCAACAAGTAATTGATGCAATTTCAGACCTATCTGTAAGCTATACTGACGTAACTATAATCGGGGATCTAAACAGCAATATACTGAAGGAACGACATATGGAGTCAGCGATGGCATCGTTAGGCTTGCATCTAGTCAATAATAGTAGACCAACACATTTCTCAAACACTGCAAGTACATTATTGGACCTTTTTTTTGTCAATGATAACATTGACAACATTTTCCAGACACGACCTACTTTTCCTGACTTATGATTTTAATTGTAAAAAGATTGACGACGACATATGGTACCGAAATTTTAAGAGTATTGACATTACCAAACTTAATGACGAATTCAATACATATGACTGGAATATAATATTTGGCATGGATGATGTTAATTTTCAAGTAGAACAACTACGAGCTCACATAACATGTCTTTATGAAAAATTCGTACCACTGCGTAAATTAAAGATTGCACAAAAGAAAAATCCATGGTTCAATCAATGTATTGCACACAATATATCATTAAGGGACAAAGCATATAACAAATGGAAACGCTACAGAACGTCTGTTCAGTATCAAGAATTTAAAACTTTAAGGAAAAAAACCAACCTATTAATACTGACAGCTAAAAAATCTTTTTATTCTGTAAGGTTTCAAAGTGCAATATTAACAAGAAGGACATGGAGGGAGCTCAAAGACTTGGGAATAGGGAAGAGGACAAATAACACCAAAATTGATGTAGACATAGATGAATTAAATAGAAAATTTGTGATAAACGGGGTACCTAAAGTAGCATATAATCATTATCTTGACAATATACCGAATAGTTCCTGTGATAATAACTTTAGCTTCATGTGTGCCAGTCAGTGTGATGTCCTTGAATCTGTGCTTAAAATTAAGTCAAATGCAATCGGACTGGATGAAATACATCCAAAATTTCTAAAAATCTTACTTCCAAAAATATTACCACATGTGACTTATATTTGCAATACTGTCTTAACAAAATCAATATTTCCAAGTACATGGAAGCTTGCGAAAATAACACCGGTCCCTAAAGGAAAAAATGAATATAGACCTATATCAATTCTATCGTTTTTGTCAAAAGTCCTTGAACAATTAATGTCACAACAAATTCGAACTTTTCTAGATAACAATGCACTACTAAGTGACAAACAGTCAGGTTACAGAAGACAAAGAAGCTGTACTACGGCAATAGTAAATATAACGGAAGACATTAGATTAACACAAGATGAAGGAAATGTGACGCTATTAGTACTACTTGACTTCAGAAAAGCATTTGACACGGTTAACCACGAAATCTTATTAAGTAAATTAGTTAACTTTTTCAATTTTAGTAAGGTAGCTATAAAGCTATTAAAATCGTATTTAACGGATAGAAGACAGGTAGTGGTAAGTGGAAGTAGAATTTCTTCAATGATGAGCACTGCACGTGGTGTGCCTCAAGGTTCAGTTCTTGGGCCGCTTTTGTTCTCATTATATGTGAATGACCTGCCAGACGTCCTGTTAAATTGTAAAAGTCATATGTATGCGGATGACGTCCAAATGTATGTTAGTCGTCCATTGAGTAAAATTGATGAGTGTATAAGTGTGTGTAACAGTGATTTGCTCAATGTGAGTAGCTGGGCGAAGCGTAATGGTCTGGCACTTAATCCAGATAAATGTAAATGTGTAATTATATACAAGAAGCAATTAAATACGATGACCTATCCAAAACTTGAAATTGAAGGAAAACAAATTAATTACGTAGATCAGGTGGAAAACTTAGGATTAACATTTAACAATACGCTTTCTTGGAGTAGCCAAGTTGTGAAAGCTACTGGTAGAACATATAGTCTACTAAGAAAACTCGCACCAACACAAAAATACCTGCCAGATAAACTCAAACTAATGATAGCTAAGACATATTTGATACCCACCTTATTCTATGGTATTGAAATATTTGGAAATTGTGACGCTGAATCTCAAAAAAACTAAAAGTAACATTTAACAACATTGCCCGCTACATATATCATAAGAGACGAACCGATCATATCTCAATCTTAGCAAGACAAATATTCAAAATGGATTTAAAGACATGGATAGGGTACAGAACAATTATTTTTCTACATCGAATAATCTATACCAGACAGCCGAGCTACTTATATGATAAATTAACCTGTTCGGGCGAAGCCCGAGTGTAAATTTTATACCATTGTTTTATTGCCTATCAATTCACTTTCATTTCTATTTTGGTCATTATACTAAACTAACGTAACGTAAGCGTAGCTTTATCTATGCTCGCTCAGCAACATGCTCTCATTTAATCATCTATTCTTATCTATGCTCGCTCTTGTTATCTTTTCTTTCCTATGCCGTCGCTAAGCCGTCAGCAGCTGCGCCTG
Organism: Drosophila pseudoobscura; assembly: GCF_009870125.1. Lineage (NCBI taxonomy): Eukaryota > Metazoa > Arthropoda > Insecta > Diptera > Drosophilidae > Drosophila > Drosophila pseudoobscura. The sequence continues at coordinate 1,192,380 of NC_046681.1, read as the reverse complement.
CTCTAGCAGTTACCGCTTGATATAGTTGGAGAACAGACCCTTTTTGTCCCCAATCTATTACTTTGGCTCGAGATCGGCTCGCTTGCCTCATCCAAGTGTGTCACTCTAATACTATTGTAAAAGGCTCTGGCATCTTCGGCCACCCTCAACACACAAAATACCTATAATAAAATTTATAACGTTTTCGGAAATTAATAATTTGTGAAATTATTGAACAATCATAGTCAGCGAAAAAGCTCGTTGTCTCAACATTTGGTGACCCCGACGTGATCGTCAGTAACAATTTGGAAATAAACAATTATAAACAGTGAAAATTATCCGCTAAACATAACTGTTCGAACGCGAAGCGGTTAGTTCCCATTTCGTCGCGCGCTTGCTTACAAGCACTAATACAGCTACGTGCATTAGCGGCTTCGGGTTCGCTGCACTTGCGCTTGCATACCAAAAAAAATCAAACGGTTGGTTCTTCGATTCTTCTTTGTGCTTTGCTCGCTGCTGCCTGTCGAAAATGGATGAGTCTAATGACGTGCCGGAAAACAGGGTGTCTTTTTACAAACTAAAGGCACTCTCAATATACAACAAAGCCGTTTCACTTCGAGAGACGATATTGAATGATGAAAACAACCCAATCAGTGAAGATGCGCTAAGTGTTCATTTAAAATTCTTGGAAAAAATGTCCGACTCATTTAATGTTACTCATTCTAATTTAGAAGAGCTTGATGTAAGCGAAATTGGCAGCGACTTAAGCAACAATTTTGAGGATTTGGCGATGGAAATCGAAGTTCGTATTCGCTCAGCACTCCGCAGGACTACCCAGAACATGCCGCATCACTCAACGATACGACCCGAGCTCAACGTTACTGCCTCCGGAAATGTACGGTCACGATATCATATTCCTGACATTAAACTTCCCACTTTCCGTGGAGGTTATACTGAGTGGGCAGACTTTTACTCGATGTTTAGCACAGTAATAGATCAGGAGCCCTTTCTATCAAAGATTGAGAAGTTCCAGCACCTGCGCTCATGTTTGGATGGACCTGCCCTGGAGGCTGTTCGCTCTTTGGAAGTATCGGAGAGCAATTATGATAATGCATTGGACATTTTAAACAATCGTTTCAATAATAAACGTTTAATCTTTCAGGCACACGTCGCTGAGATTCTGAGGCATGAGAAGGTTGAAGATGGGTCAACTACAAAGCTACGTACTTTATCGGACAAGCTTCATTCTCACATGAGAGCGCTTAGATCGATGGGTACCATGGAGGAAATAGCTGGATGCATCATCGTTCACTCCACATACAAGTATCTCGACTCTGATACCAGGACCAAATGGGAGGAGCTGTCGCCCCCTAACGTCATACCAACATGGGACCATTTTTCGGCTTTTTTGGAGAGGAGATGTCAAGCCATGGAGACCATGGATCAAGCTATGTTGATTCAAATCCATAGCAGTCAGGTTGGAAAACATAAACGAATCACTCATTCAAAACACAGTCTTGTTGCTACAAATACAATCGTATTGGAATGCGTGTTCTGTGATAATAAAGGGCATAACATTTACAGCTGCACTCGCTTTGGAAACCTTTCGCCATCTTTGCGTCTTAGAGAGGCAAGGAAGCTTAGAGTTTGCTTCAACTGTTTGAAGAAGGGACATCGGAATACCTCCTGCAGTTCAGGCTCTTGTCGCACATGCGGTGAAAAGCATCATACCCTTTTACATATCAACAATCCGCTGCCTACGTCAGTTAACACGGAACCTGCAAACGCTACTACGTCTCCTATTCAGACAGACTTATGCCCAGGCCCCAATCTTTCAAGTTCTCTTGTTGCCGCTTCATCACCATGCTCGCCTCCTGCTCAGAATCTTAGCTCAGACGTAGTGCTTCTAGCCACGACAGTCATTATGATAAAGAGTCGAGTTGGTGATCTTCTTCCTTGCCGGGCTCTTCTGGATTCAGGCTCTCAGATTAATTTAATAACCTCTCGCTTTGCTCAGAGGCTTCAGCTGAAACGAGCCAAAGGGTCGGTATCAGTATCGGGTATCGGCGCTGATTCTGCATTTCACACGGAAGGTTCAGTTAATTTGGTCATTCAATCCAGGACTTCCGATTACTTCACGAGTCTCACAGCTCTCGTTGCTCCACGTATTACAGGAAACCAGCCTGCTTCTTCATTTGATGTATCCAAATGAGAAATGCCATCCAATATCAGCCTTGCTGACCCACACTTTAACAAATCTCAGCGCATCGATGTACTTATTGGAGCCAGCTTATTTTACGACATTTTATGCGTTGGACAGATCAAATTGGAGAGGGGACTTCCTATAATACAAAAAACCCGTCTCGGCTGGGTTGTCACAGGTGGAGGTCAGTACTCCCGCAGCTCAGTGCTCCTAGCTGCCTCTAGTTCGACGGAATTGAGTCAAACGCCTACCGTTGGTTTGGATGAGCTAGTGCGAAGGTTCTGGGAAGTGGAAAACTGCCACGGTCCCGCTACAGAAGCAACAAAGGAGGAAATTGCTTGCGAGGAACATTTCAAAAAACATTGCGGTCGGCTTCCAAGTGGCGAATATTGCGTTCAATTGCCTTTAAAGCTGAGTGACAGTCTTCTTGGAGATTCTTATCAACAAGCCTATCGCAGATTTCTCAATCTAGAGCGCAAGTTGGTTCGCAAACCGCTTCTCAAGGCCCAATACGCCGCATTTATAAAGGAATACGTCGATTTGAATCACATGTCCCCTGTCAAAAGTGACGCACTTAAACAATGCAAATTTTTTCTTCCTCATCACTGCGTCTTAAGAGAAGACAAAACCACCACAAAACTCCGAGTAGTTTTCGACGGATCCGCTTGTACATCTACAGGATATTCCCTCAACGATATATTGATGTCAGGCCCAACAATTCAGCCAAAGTTAGTTACGACTCTTCTTCGATTTCGTACCTTTCGTATAGCATTGACTGGTGACATTTGTAAAATGTATAGATGCGTCCGTGTCTCGCCCCAAGATAGTTTTCTGCAGTGCATACTGTGGCGTGACTCACCCCTCGAGGAGCTAAGGACATTCAAGCTGGATACCGTGACCTATGGAACGAAACCAGCAGCATTTCTGGCCGTCCGTTCTATGCACCAACTAGCGGCAGACGAGAGTTCGTCATATCCAATTGGCTCTGAAGTTGTGCTGCGGGACTTTTACGTGGATGATTTGCTAACGGGGGGAGATACTACAAATGAGGTGCTGGAAATAATTCGCCAGGTGTCAGGACTATTAGCCAAAGGAAATTTCAAGATCAGAAAATGGTGTTCCACAGATACATATGTACTCGATCAAACACCCCATGAAGATAGGGAAACATTTGTTAAATTTACTGATGGCAGCGATGTAACCAAGACGCTAGGTTTAGCATGGAATCCCACTTCGGATGAGCTATTATTTTCATTCTGTCCCAATCAAGTCCCTTCGAAACCAACTAAGCGAGTTGTATTGTCAACTATTGCACGATTTTATGATCCACTCGGACTTATAGGGCCAGTTATTACTAAAGCAAAAATATTTCTACAGCAGCTGTGGAAAGAAAAGCTTCATTGGGATGAAAGTCTGCCAGTCTCCTTACGCACAACTTGGATCAACTTTATTCAGCAGTTTGACTCTATGCAACAAATTTCTTTCCCGCGCCTATCTTTCCTTCGAAGCAGCAACCTTGAAATGCATGGATTTTGTGATGCCAGCATGAGTGCTTATGGAGCTTGCATCTACGCTGTTTCGCAAGGCGACAATGGAGCCTGCCTGTTATGCTTTCTCGAGGATCATTACCAGCTGAGCTCATCAATTCTCATCTTTGGAAGTATGGACCTACATACTTGACAGCCAGTAAGGATCAATGGCCAAGTACACCTGCTCTTCCAGAGCCGGGTTTGGAGGCACGAAAAACCATACTAATTACAAACTGCGCGTCAAGATATTTGGTGGAAGAATCAAAGTTTGTAAATTCCTTCCCCAAAATGCAACGAATTTTTGCGTATGTAAGTTAAGTAGAATCGACGTTTACTGTAGTATTTATTATTTATTATTTACTCGTCGAAGCGAGATTTATTGTTCCTCGTTGGAGGTCTAAGAGAATCTAAATTTACATAAAAATGAAAGTCTTAATATTAAGTCCCCGGCCGCCGGCTGCGCAGTCGCCGGTGCATTAATCTGCTGACATGGCACACGCGCCGGTGTTATGTTGAGCAGCGGCAGTTTCCCACGTTCCACGGCCCCATGGTTGTTGTTGGGCCGTCTGGGCAAGTGTTTCCGTCAACGCTGCAACTCTCGTGTTCTATTACGCGACGAGGCATGTGCTGTATTTGGTTCATATGAAGGTGTTTAAGCTCATTGACCCGCTGTAGGGTCGAGAACCAAATGCAGAGGGAGGGGTATCCGGCTGGATCGGATAACTACTCCCCCCCTTGAGCAGTCGCCGTCCCCGGCGCACTTAGTCTTGCCATTAATCCATTGATTTGCCGGGCGTCGCGCTTCTTCGTCAAATATAGTCTGAGCATGGCCATGCCACATACTAGGCCACAAATACCTAGTCCTAGGCAGAATGCAAAGATTGGTCTGGAACGTGAGGACACCTCTTCCTTTATCTCCTTGATGAAGTTGAGGTTCTCCTCGCTCAACTGGTGGAGGAATGGCAGGCTCAGCACCCTTTTATGCTCGGTAACATTTAGCAAGGGTGAAGATGCAACTCCTGGGTATCGGCTCTGAACGTTTTTGCGATTCTGATAGCGTGAACCATTTATGACGGCATAATCGTTGAATGTGATTAGATGCGTCCCTGAAATGTTGAGCGCCGCGCTGCCGTCGAAACTTACTGCTGCTGGGTGATCGTTGATGATAATGATCCCGTCGTCGACCAGTGTGATGGCGCTGAGGTGGCTGGGTGGCCCACTGGCAGTGGGCCACGCCACCAGAATATAATCCTTGGGCACAGGAGTCCTTTGTCGACGTTTCGCAGAATGTTGTCGTGGTCGTCTGTTTGCAGTCCGACACTCTTACTATCTGGTCGTTGCAGTCGGCGACGATGTTATCGTCAAGTCGAAGGACGGTGCCGTTGTGGGCGACCGGGAAAATAGTTATCTTTTTGCAAATGTACTTAATCTTAGGGAATTGAATGACAAAGTGTATTATGCTATTTGATTGAAAAACTTTGATTTTAGATACTTCTAAAATGTTAGTTACGATAACATTGGTGAGCTGATTAGAGAAAATAGAATTCAAGTCATCATGGTCTAATATGACCGGATTGATTACGTTAACTTTTGCGAGGGAAATGGTGAGCATGAGATTACTTAGTTCGGATGCCAACATTCTGTTCCTAGCCAGCAAGGTCTCGTACAGGTGAGCCGAGTCAATTTGCTTTCCCTTTGCTGCCTCTAGCAATTTATTGACTGAGTCTGTTAAGCGGTTGATTTGCTCCTGAGACTTAGAATTTATGCTTATCTGCCTGTTATTCGATTCAATAAGTTGGGCCTCGTTTATTCGTATCTTTTCTAAGTCGTCCGCGTCCGGAGTTCCGGCTACCACCTTTAAGACCGAGCCCAGGATGTTTAGGCTCCTAGCAACTCTGTGGTGCACGCTAATCGTGGCTAACATATTTCGGATATGGTCGGTATCCACCACTAGTAGTTTTCGCATGTGCGACTGTGGAAACATCTCGGTCAAATTTGCGGTCTCGTCCGCCATTCGTTCGTAATCCGTTAAGTTTGTCGAATGCCTAAGGTAATTTATTTCGTCCCATACGAGTATGTCGCCGTCCAATATCGGTACGTAGTCAGAATGTGAGTAGTCTGTTATGCGAGCGTTTACCAAGGCCACCAGAAGGATTATCATGTGAAACAACCTAAGGAATGAAAGAAAAGGTTGCTTGGTAATCTGTGATCGAGTCTCTAAGTATGAATGTAAAGGGAGCGTAAAAAATAGTCGGCTGAGTGGAACGCTCACGTATGGGCATAGGGGCATTACCTAAGATTGTCTTTGTGCACAACCCTCCCCCTAATTAGGACCGTTGTCCCCAAGTCCGCTTCTACCGTTTCTTCCACGTACAACGGGGTTAGTTTATTTCCGAGGCGTCTGTTGGTTTTCATTAATACCTTATCACCTACTCTAAAAACTCTGTTCTGACGCGATCGGTTGACTCGATTGTTCTGCACAATCTGAGCTTTTCGTACCCTGTTCTGTACCTCGCTGTGAAAGTCTGCTGCAGCGGCGTTTAAAATATCGATCGGCTTCTTGTTGGTTACCGAGTGTACCGACCTGTTGTACTCCACTGTTGCCTGGAGGAAAAGGTCGACTGTGTCGACGATTCCCTTCGCTATCTTGAGGCATCTCGCGAATTCCAACAGAGTACTATGGAATCTTTCAACTTGGCCGTTTGAAGTGCTGTGGAGGGGAGGAGCATTCACAATGTGGGCTCCGAAATTGTCTCGCAGAAGTGACCTGATGGTTTCTGAATTCAGCGATGGTTCATTGTCGCAATATATTTGTCTAGTGTTGGGGAAAATGTTCATAAGTTGCAAGAGTGGAGCCTTTATATCCGCAATCGTGCGGGAAGCTATCGGTTGTACGATGGCAAATTTCGAGAATTTGTCCACGCATGTAAGGAAGTACTTCCTATCTGTTGAAAAAATGTCGACGTGAAGCATTTCTCCAGTGAATGAAGGGACTGGCGTTGGTCCCAGCTCCTGTTTTTTTGGATGCCTATCGTACTTTGCTCTAGAACAAATCCTGCAATTCATGACTACCTCGCTTGCGAGTTTAGTCATTTTTGGGAAATAGTAATCGGCCAAGACCTGTTTTACGTTTTCCTGAGCAGCTCTATGTGCTCGATTGTGTTCGATTGTGACAATCTCCTTTCTTTCATTTTCATTGAAAATGTCTGTGACCAGATTCTTGCAATGCCAGAACTTGGTCGACGGAAAGGCGCGTACTAGCTCATGCTGAATGCAGGCTAGAGTCGGGAAATCACAGTGGATTGCGTTTACAACCGTAGGGTTTACTGAGGTCTTCACGACCCCAGTGAGCGCATTTTTGTCCGTAAAATTTATTATGTGTCGCGTTTTTTCCCCGAAAAGAATGAACATCTGCTTTAGAGGAAAACGCGCCGCTTCTAGGACGATTTGATTCCTAAAACAATTGACAGGTTTGTCTGTCGTTTCTATCGTGTAAGTCAAAGACGCTTCGCTGTGTATTGTCGCTGCGTCAGATGGTGGCGCGCTGTCTTCCAATGCATTGATGTTTTGTCGAGACAATGCGTCTGCGACATGGTTTTCTTTGCCTGGCTTATAGAAAAGCTTGGCACCGAGCTCGTCAATGCGTGCCTTCCAGCGTTTTATTTTAGAGTTAGGGTTTCCTTCGGAAACCGCAAACGTGAGTGGCTGGTGGTCAGTGAACACATTAATGTCCCTGACTCCGTAAATGTAGTGACGAAGCTTCCCCAAGGCCCACACAATTGCTAAAAGCTCGCGTTCATTGGTAGCCTAGTGACGCTCGCCTTTCTTTAGTGTCCTTGAAATCATAGTTATTGGGCGGCCGCCTTGTGAAAGGACCGCCCCGATGCCATAGGCAGAGGCGTCGGTCGTTAGGTCGAACGGTTTTTTGTAATCTGGGTACATCAATATTACGTTTTCTGATGCCAGAATGTTCCTTAATTTCTGAAAGGCGTGTCGTTGGACCTCGCTCAAATTTATAGTGTTTTTTTTTGATTTGTATTTGCTGATGGACCCATTTTCCCCTTTTAAAATATCAGAAAGCGGTCGGGCAATTGACGCGAAATCTTTCACGAAGCATCTGTAGTAACTTGCCAGGCCCAAGAACGACCTTAGGCCGAACAACGTTGTTGGCTCGACGTACTCCTGGATGGCCTTCACCTTCTCAGGGTCCGTCCTCGTGCCTTCGTTAGTTACAATAAAGCCGAGGTATTCCACGCTCGTCTTAAAAAAATTGGACTTCTCTCGAGCGACTCTCATGTTGGCGTCATAGAGGCTTTTCAGCACCCAGTCGACGTGTTTAACATGGTCGTCTTGAGACTTGGAGAAAATAATTACGTCATCGACATAGACGTAGCATGTTTTGCCGATTTGTTCGCGCAAAACATCATCGATTGCTCTCTGGAAAATGCTACCTGCATTTCGTAGACCAAAGGGCAGTCGGCAAAACTCGTACTTCCCTCCATTTACGGAAAAGGAAGTCTTTTCTCGGTCGCGCTCCGCCAAGGTTATTTGGTGGTATCCAGACTTCAAGTCCAGTGTTGTGAAGTATCTGGCAGTACCCAAGTTTGCTAAGATCATTGAGATGCTTGGCATCGGGTATTTGTCGGCCACTGTTTTTTGATTGAGCTTCCGAAAGTCCATTACGAGACGTTTCTTCTTATTGCCCGCTTCATCAGTGCCTTTTTTGTCGACCACCCATATAGGATTATTATATGGCGATCTGGATTTGCGAATGATTTTGTCTTTCAAAAGGCTCTTGACCTCTGATTCGACAAAATCAGCTACACCCATAGGGTACGGGTACAGCTTGGAGTAAATTGGTTCGTCGTCCACAGTGCGGATAGTGGCCACGACCGAAGTATTATAAGGCAGAGCCCCGTTAGGGTCGGCAAATGCCTTACTCCTCTTATTTAACATTTTTATAAAGTCCGCCCTTATGGCTGGGGGAGCATCGACGTCAATAACGTTTGTGTGGTTGACGTCTATGCACTTGTGGAATTTGATTACCTCAGTCGTGTTACCGAATCTGAGTGTACCGCTCTTTAAGCACAATGTCGCCCCTACCTGCGATAGCAGGTCAAGGCCAATGATGCCGTCAAATGATGATAATGATTTTAACAAAAAAAATGGGGAGGTCTTGCCGAATATTGACAGAAGGCATTTCTTCGAAATTTCATTTGTCCCGTTGATTGAGTAGACGGGAAAGGGTGTCTCGACAGGGATGACGCCGCGAAGCCTATTTTCCGCCAAACCAATGGCAGCAGGGATCTTCCCCTAAAAAATTCACTGAGTCGCTCTCGTACTCTAATTCGCCCTCCGCTTCTATCTCAGCGACAGCTTCGGCCGCAGCCCCATTGTAGGCCGTGTCGGTCTGGTTGTCCCCGGTTGTAGTGTGCTCTATCCTCTGCTGCCAATTTCTCGAGGTGCGCTCTGACGCGTTTGTTTTCCTCGTAAAATTTTGATTGCGTCCACCCGACCCGAAAGGTTTTTGGTAAGCAGTGGGCAGTCTGAGTTTGGAAGAAGAAGGATCTACATCCATGGGCTCCGGGCCCTGGGCCCGAGTCCTGCCGCTATTGGATCGTTGGTTGGATCTTCCCTGCTGGGCGATCGACGCGTCTTGCCTTTTGTCGTAATGAGGACATTTATAGGAGTCCACAGCTCTAGTTTGCCTAAAATTGCCCTGGAGTTGCGCTTGAGTTTGGCGCTGGCCCGTTTTTTGGGCCTTTTCCTCCATGGCCCTAGCGTAATTTGCAGCCAAAACGCTGCGATCCTCGCTGGATTCCGCCGCTTCGGCAAGGGCCAGAGCGGTCTGCAGATCTTTCGGTCTTGCCGGAAATACTGCTGTTTTCAATGTTCTTCTTAAGCCTGAAACGAATACGTCTAAAGCGTCGTCCCTAGCTTTCTCGTTTAGAATGCCCGCTGCGACCGCATTATGGACCATTATGTTTTTGTTGGTAATGAGAGAGAGCTGCTTCTCAATCTCGTCATAGTATTCCGCCAAGGACAGGTTTCCCTGCCGCATGGTGGCCAGTTTTTGTTGTATCACGCTCACTGGAGTTTTGTCGGAATACGAACTATCCAATCTATTCAAAATTGCCTTGAAATTTAGGACTGTATTGAAGGATGACAGGACGTTATTTGCGGCACCTTTTATTTTATTCCTGATGATGCCTGTCGCCATGTAATGTCTAGCGCTGCCCTCATAGGGCTCGAAAGTTTTATAGGCCGCCAGCGCTGCCTGGCGCCAAGCCACATAATTTTCCTGTTTGCCGTCGAACTCGGGGACGGACTTAACCATGTCCAATGGCTGATCACACTGGACATCGGGACTTATTTCTATCTCCTTATACGCTTCAACTTTCGGGGCAGGCGTACCTGTGCTCAACTGAGCAATCTCGGCTTGTAATTGCTGTAACCTGGTCTCGAACCGCGAGGCCTGATTTTGCAGTGCGGCCTCTATAGCTGCTGCGAAAGTTGCCGGATCCATGATGTCCGGGGAACGTTCGTGGCTTTCAGTCAAACGGAGGCCACTAAGACACAAACGTAAACTATCGTCGCTATCGGATTGTTCTTGCTTGCTATCCCCTGGGTCTTGCAGGTCCCCACACAGTGAAACTAAGCTATCAGACCGCTTAAAGGACTTGAGGTCACTATTGGAACTGTTAGGGCTATCGCCCATTAGCCACTTCTTATTTTATTGTATTTTTTTTTTTTTTTAATGAATTTGATTTTGATTTTAAATATCTCAGCTGACAACTCAGTATTATTTTATTTTTATTGGGTCGCGATTACCCAAAATGCTTGAATAAAATTTTATAAAAAGAGCTCACTTACATGGTTTCCTGCGGTTTATACCGTGTTTTATTTGACTTAATTATTAGTTTCCTTTGTGGGTGGCGATGAGGGAAGCGAGGGATCACCCTTCAGCTTGTTGGTTTTAATTTTTGAGGCGAGGGATTGCCCTTCAGCCTGCTTTTTCTTTCGTAGACGTTGATGCCGGGAGCGAGGGATTGCCCTTCAGCTTCTTCCGGGTGTGGTTTTTTTTTCACCTTCAGCGAGGGATTGCCCTTCAGCTTGTTGTTTGGTTTTTTGAGGCGAGGGATTGCCCTTCAGCCTATTTTTCCTTCGTAGATGTTGATGCCGGGAGCGAGGGATTGCCCTTCAGCTCCTTTAAATGTAGGTTTAATTATTTATTTCACCTCACTTGTTGTTTATTACACTTGCGGCGTTAGCTCGCTAATTTAGTAGTAGAACCTCGAGTTGGGTAAGCACTTTTTATGTTTCTTTTATTTTCGTTAAGCCCGAAGCGTTAGCTTACGAATTTTTACTAAATAATTACTCGCGTTGGATAAAATTCCGTTGGGCGCCAGTTAAGTAGAATCGACGTTTACTGTAGTATTTATTATTTATTATTTACTCGTCGAAGCGAGATTTATTGTTCCTCGTTGGAGGTCTAAGAGAATCTAAATTTACATAAAAATGAAAGTCTTAATATTAAGTCCCCGGCCGCCGGCTGCGCAGTCGCCGGTGCATTAATCTGCTGACATGGCACACGCGCCGGTGTTATGTTGAGCAGCGGCAGTTTCCCACGTTCCACGGCCCCATGGTTGTTGTTGGGCCGTCTGGGCAAGTGTTTCCGTCAACGCTGCAACTCTCGTGTTCTATTACGCGACGAGGCATGTGCTGTATTTGGTTCATATGAAGGTGTTTAAGCTCATTGACCCGCTGTAGGGTCGAGAACCAAATGCAGAGGGAGGGGTATCCGGCTGGATCGGATAACTTGTATGCAAATTCATTCATCGACGAAAGTCTGGAATAACTGTGGAGGACTTGCGTTTGGGAACCGAACTGCTTATTCGTCTTACTCAACAATCTCGTCTATCCACTGAAATAAGAGCCCTGGAAACGCGAAAGGACATCAAGGCTTCAAGCTCGATCGCCTCTCTTTCGCCATTTTTAGATGATTGCGGTTTGCTTCGAGTTGGAGGGCGTCTTAAAAACTCTACCTTGGACTTTGAAGCACGGCATCCCATAATATTGCCCAAGAATCATTCCATCACTTCTGCTCTGATACGGCACTTACACGAAAAGCACCTTCACGCTGGACCCCAGTCGCTATTAGCCATCATTCGTCAAACGTACTGGCCAATCGGTGGCCGAAAGACCGTAGCACACGTAATCCAAAAGTGTGTCAGATGCTTTAGAGTGAAGCCTCGAACTCTCGAGCAAATAATGGCAGATCTTCCGGTGGACAGAGTCAGCGAATCTCGTGCATTTTTAGTTACCGGCGTGGACTATTGCGGTCCGTTCCTGTATAAATCAGAAGTTCGAAACCGGCCCCCACTAAAGTGCTACATGAGCATTTTTATATGCTTCTCCACCAAGGCGGTTCACATCGAGCTTGTGAAGGATCTTACAACATCTGCGTTCCTCTCTGCTCTTCGCCGTTTCATTTGCACCCGTGGAAGACCGATTCGTATTTGGTCAGATAATGCCACAAATTTTGTTGGAGCGCGGAACGAACTGGCGGAACTTAAGTCGCTATTCCTAAGCGACAGTCATCAAGAAGCCGTGCATCAAGCTTTTCTCAACGATTGTATCGATTGGCGTTTCATTCCTCCTAGATCGCCACATTTTGGAGGATTGTGGGAGGCGTCAGTCAAGCTTGCTAAGCATCATCTTCGACGTGCCCTCGGATCCTCGCTTCTTGGATTTGATGAGCTGCGCACTCTCGCGTGCAATATCTGTGCAATCATTAATTCAAGGCCATTGTTTCCTCTTTCAGAGAACCCTGCAGATCTCGATGTACTCACGCCCAGCCATTTTCTAGTTGGCGCCCCTATCACAACCTTCTTGGAGCCTGACTTGGTTCATTTAAACGTCGATCGCTTGGACCGTTGGCAGAAGGTCACACAGCTTCAGCAAATCTTTTGGTCTCGCTGGCGCCAATCGTATTTAACCAGTCTTCAAGAAAGAACGAAGTGGCGCACCCGGAATCCTGAGCTTCACGTCAATGATGTCGTTCTTGTTAAGGACGAGAACTTCCCTCCTCTGAAGTGGCCTCTAGCGAGAATCCTCGAGCTCATCCCAGGAGCTGATGGCGTATCTCGAGTCGCCTTGATCAGGATGGCTACAGGTGTTAGCCGAAGAGCACTTGCAAAACTATGTCTATTGCCTCTACGAGATGAGGTGAAAGGCATGGATCCTTCCACGGGGGGAGTATGTTCGGGCGAAGCCCGAGTGTAAATTTTATACCATTGTTTTATTGCCTATCAATTCACTTTCTTTTCTATTTTGGTCATTATACTAAACTAACGTAACGTAAGCGCAGCTTTATCTATGCTCGCTCAGCAACATGCTCTCATTTAATCATCTATTCTTATCTATGCTCGCTCTTGTTATCTTTTCTTTCCTATGCCGTCGCTAAGCCGTCAGCAGCTGCGCCTGCTCTAGCAGTTACCGCTTGATATAGTTGGAGAACAGACCCTTTTTGTCCCCAATCTATTACTTTGGCTCGAGATCGGCTCGCTTGCCTCATCCAAGTGTGTCACTCTAATACTATTGTAAAAGGCTCTGGCATCTTCGGCCACCCTCAACACACAAAATACCTATAATAAAATTTATAACGTTTTCGGAAATTAATAATTTGTGAAATTATTGAACAATCATAGTCAGCGAAAAAGCTCGTTGTCTCAACATAACCTTTGCTTCATCAAATAGAACGTTGAATCTGGTAACCATAAGGTACAAACTTGCCAATTCAGGAAAACAATTTTTAACAAATGCTATTCGGCTATGGAATGAGTTTAGATGCAGTCATTGCATGTCAACGTCCATAAGTACACCTTGTATGGATGCAGCTCATACAAGCAGCTGCGAGAGAAGTACGAAATCTACGAAAGAACGCTCGCGGTTGATGGGGGTTTTGCCCCGAAACAAAAAGACTCACAGCCGTTCGGAAAGAAGTCCAATTTCACCAAATATGAAAGGAAGCAACACTGCTACAATTGTGGATCCCTGGAGCATCTACGCAAGGATTGCCGAGCTGCATTAAAGTGTTTCCGCTGCAATCAGACTGGACACATGTCTAAGGATTGCCCGAGTGCTGCTGCCGTAAACGTTGCATACGAGGAAAAACGCCTGAAGTCTCTTAAAATTAACGACGTGCAAGTCAAGGGGCTCATAGACACCGGTGCAGATGTTTCCCTATTAAAGATGTCAGTGTTCGGCATAATGAGTGGTATCCATCTGCAAGCCAGTTCGTCAACTTTGAGGGGACTTGGAAACAACATCACACGCTCCGCTGGGCAGTTTACGGCAGAAGTGGAGATCGACGGAATGCGATTGGCACACAAATTCCTTGTGGTGGCCGATCATGCCGTCGGATGCGAATTGTTGCTTGGACACGACTTTATATCCAAGTTCACAATGACAACAACGCCAGGAGGATATAAGTTTTCTCCCCTGCCGGGGCAGGAAACAGAGGACACCAAACAGATATTATTTACAACGTGGTGGAAGCAAATACTGACATAAACATTCCATCGCAGTTCAGAGATGCCGTCCAATCAATGATTCAGGACTGAAAAGAAGCAGACTGCAGTGTGCCCGATCATGCTGAAGATCGTACCGGACGAGAAAATAGCGCCGTTTTGACGTTCGCCAAGTCGAGTGGCCATCAGCGAAGCCGACGTTGTCAAGCAGCAGATCGATGAATGGGCCAACGATGGGATAATCATCAAATTTCGCCAGTTGGACTGTAATTTTCAAGAAAAAGGATGGGAGCAGCAGGGTCTGCGCGGACTATCATAAGTTGAACAAGATGGTCTTGAAAGATTGCTTTCCCATTCCAATCGTTGAAGAGGTGCTGGAAAAACTGGAAAATGCTAAGGTGTTCACCATCATGGACTTAGAAAATGGGTTTTTCCACGTTCCTGTGGAAAAAAGCAGCAAAAAATATACGGCGTTTATAACGAAGGAAGGCCTCTTTGAGTTCAACCGTGCGCCTTTCGGTTTACACGCTGAAACCGCCGACGAATGCCTGGGAAAGCTGAAGGTTTTTGATTCTGCAGCTGAATACGGGCTGAAGATGAAGTGGAAGAAGTGCAGATTTCTGAAGTCGTCCATTACATTTTGGGTCATCAAGTTGGAGGAGGTGAAATCAAGCCTGGATTGGAGAAAACCAAAGCCGTCAGCAAGTTCCCGATGCCGAAAAACATAAAGGCTTTGCAGTCGTTTTTAGGATTAACTGGGTTTTTCCGTAAATTCATAAGAAACTATTCGCTAATCGCCAAACCACTGACCAATCTGCTGCAAAAAGATGTCCCATTTAAAATTAGTCTGGAGGAGCAGCAGGCGGTCGCTACATTAAAGGAAGCATTGGTGAAAGAGCCGGTCTTGAAACTTTCTCGCAGGAATGCAAAAACCGAGGTACACACTGATGCGTCAAAGGACGGGTTTGCAGCGGCGTTGTTACAATGGCACGAAGGACAATTGCATCCGATCTTATTCTGGAGTAAGAAAACCCCGGTTCAGACTCCGAGGTCTAGGTCTCCGAGCACGACAGCATAGCTATATACAGGAAGCCAAAGCAATTTTCCTAGCGTGCAAAAAATTTCGTCAGTACATACTCGTCAACCAACTTTAAGCTCGTAACGGATTGCGCTGCTTTCAAGCAAACGTTAAACAAGAAGGACGTTCCGCGGGAGGACCAATGGGTCCTGTACTTGCAGGACTACGACTTCGAAGTGGAACACAGACCAGGAGAACGGCTGAAGCATGTGGATTGCCTGAGTAGGTACCCAATTGATGTCATGATTATATCTTCGGAAGTCACAGAAAGAATTAAGAAAGCCCAGCAGGAGGATACGATGATCAAAGCAGTTTCCGAAATTTTGAAAAGTAAACCATATGACAACTTTAAGTTGAAAGCTGGTCTCGTATACAAAGTGGTACAAGGCACGGACTTGCTGGCAATACCGAAGTCATTAGAAAAAGAAATAATAACCGACGCTCACAACGCAGGACACTTTGCCGCTCAAAAAACAATGCATACCGTACAGCAGAGCTATTGGATTCCACATCTGGAAGGAAAAGTAATGCAGATCATAGGAAACTGTATGAAATGTATAATCTACTACAAAAAGATTGGCAAAAAAGAGGGATTTCTGCATCAATTCGACAAAGGATCACAGCCGCTGTATACTATACACGTGGATCACCTTGGGCCTATGGATGCTACTTCAAAGCAGTACAAGTACATCTTTGCAATGGTTGATAGCTTCAGTATGATCATATGGATGTATCCCACAAAAACAATAGGAGAAGACGAAGGGAGTGGTCTGATGTATTTGGTAATCCGGCACGCATAGTAAGCGATCGTGGAGCAGCATTTACATCTTCAAGCTTTGAGGAGTTTGTCAAGGAAAAGAACATCGAACACATATGGAGAACCACAGGGGTACCAAGAGGAAACGGACAAATTGAACGCGTAAGCCGATCTATTCTGAGCATCATTTCCAAATTGTCGTCGGAGGAACCTTGAAGATGGTATAAGTTCGTACCGCGAGTTCAGAGGGCACTGTTCATCTGTCTACAAAGCGTTGTCCATTTGAGCTGATGATCGGGGTAAAAATGCGTTGTGGACCGGATAGCGACATACTTCAGCTAATAAAAAAAGAGATGGTTGATAATTTTGAAGACGAGAGACAAAAGATGCGACAAGAGGCAAATGAAAATATTCAGCAGGCCCAGGACAGATACAAGGAACAATTCGAAAAAAAGCGGAAATGCGAATACGGATACAAGGTCGGAGATCTCGTAGCCATACGTAGAACACAATTTGTAACCGGAAGAAAGATGGCCAGCGAATTCTTAGGACCATACGAAATGACCAACGTGAAACGAGGCGGACGCTATAATGTTCGGAAGGCAACAGACGTCGAAGGACCAAGCAATACGACCACAAGCAATGATAACATGAAACTATGGAGCTTTTCTGAAGAAAACGAGGACGCATGGTCATCAGGGACTGATGACTAATCAGGATGACCGAGTGTAAGAATGAGTGGGCCAGCTGATAAGCAACAGCAGTAATAACAGCAGCAGAGGTTCCTCTGATGAGCAGCAACAGCAGCAGCAACAGCAGTAGTAACAGCAGCAGATCAAAAGCGGACAGAGAAGAAGAGGAAACGAGCGAAGCAGTGAAAAGGAGAGAACAGCATACGGACGGGACTCAAGCAGCAGCAGAAAATCAGCAGAAATGAGCCGTAACATTAAGAGCTTTTGTAAGCACACATACCAGGCCACCGCGATAATAATACGAATAAACAATACTCTAAATAATATCTTACATATATATAGTTAAATATGCGACACTGCAGTTTACGTTTTAAAAAAGATTTTATTCTTTCACTTAAACTTAGTACACATTGATTAGTTATTTCCCCGACGATGACTGATGTCCGATGTCTTGAATGGAATTAACTTTTGTTGAATTCTCCGACGGTGTCGCGATTGACGTTTATCTTGAACAGAACTGACTTGCCTTCTTAGATGCAGACTATTTATATTATGATGCTCGGATTGGGATTCGGATTTGGAGTACGTGACTCGATCGATATGTGGGAAAGGCGGCTTTTGATGAAGGGCTTCCGCTGCGTATGATCGGTGTTGCATTACTTGGGGGTGGCTGAGAATAGGGCCTCTGATTGGTCAGCTACGATGGCGTGGTTCTTAAGAATCGATTAGTAATTGATCTCTGAAGAGTGGCGTGATTTTAGTGCGGCTGGATTCTAGTGCGGCATCTATTGTTTTATGTTCAACTTCTAGCTTAGGGTGTTTGTTCACATTGCCTGCAATCGGCTACGCGTGGTCCATTTCGAGCGTGAGATTGTTTATGGGGGTTCGAAGCTGATGGTGTCGGATTGTTTATAGTATTGTGGGTGCAGGGTAATAGACATAGACAAGGGTTTGCGGAGCATGGACTATAGATATGTCACTTCCCAATTGTTAGATTTAAGCCTGTCCTCAGGCGATTATCCTTGGATATAGTTCAGGTGCGTCTAAAACTGTGCCTGCTGGGGATTCGGTTTTAGGCTTATTGCTTTTACTTAGATTAAACAATTTGTAGCTTAATCCTATTATGATTATGACAAATAGTAGTATTAAGCTTCCATGTAATACATTATCGCGTATTTTCTATTACGATTTCTTTGGTTTGCAAATAAGAAAGTGGTTTAATTTTTGTTACGTTATTGTTGATGTATATGCTTTGTGCAAATTCTGGTATTGAGTTGGATATTAAGAATTCATTTAATTGTACACTGCAATTATGTATTTTTATACCCGATACTCAAAATGAGTATTGGGGTATATTAGATTTGTGGTAAAAGTGGATGTGTGTAACGTCCAGAAGGAATCGTTTCCGACCCCATAAAGTATATATATTCTTGATCAGCATCAATAGCCGAGTCGATTGAGCCATGTCTGTCTGTCCGTCTGTCCGTCCGTCCGTCTGTCCGTCTGTCCGTCCCCTTCAGCGCCTAATGCTCAAAGACTATAAGAGCTAGAGCAACGATGTTTTGGATCCAGACTTCTGTGATATGTCACTGCTACAAAAATATTTCAAAACTTTGCCCCGCCCACTTCCGCCCCCACAAAGTGCGAAAATCTGTGGCATCCACAATTTCAAGGATACGAGAAAACCAAAAACGCAGAATCGTAGAGAATGACCATATCTTTTAGACTGCAGAATCTGAATTGGATCGTATTATTATTATAGCCAGCATCAAGAAAACAATTTCATTTTTTCTCGCCCTGTCTCTCTCTAACACACAGGTAGCATAGGCGGCTTTGCTTAGAGTAAAACATTAGCGCCTAGATCTCAGAGACTATAAAAGCAAGAGCAACCAAATTTGGTATCCACACTCCTAATATATCGGACCGAGACGAGTTTGTTTCAAAATTTCGCCACACCCCCTTCCGCCCCCGCAAAGAATGCAAATCTGGGGATATACACAAATCGCAGAGACTATTAAAGCTAGAGTAACCAAATTTGGTATCCGCACTTCTGTTAAATCTCACTATAAAACGTATATCTCAAAATTTCGCCCCACCCCCTTCCGCCCACAAAA
Organism: Drosophila pseudoobscura; assembly: GCF_009870125.1. Taxonomy (NCBI): domain Eukaryota; kingdom Metazoa; phylum Arthropoda; class Insecta; order Diptera; family Drosophilidae; genus Drosophila; species Drosophila pseudoobscura. The sequence continues at coordinate 1,173,496 of NC_046681.1, read as the reverse complement.
AGGACGAAAATCTGTTGCATCCACAATATTGCAGATTTGAGAAAACTAAAAACGTAGAATCATAGATAACGACCATATCTATCAGATTGCTGAATCTGGATCAGATCAGATCATTTTTATAGCGAAAGGAAACAAATCAATTTGCACTGGCTACGCAGCGCCCGAAGTCACGCTCAGACTGATTTTCTGTCTCTCTCGCACGCACTCTTTGTCGTGTCGATTAATATAGGCGGCGTCTGCCGGAGGAGAGCCATACTGACTTAGTATCGGGTATAACTGTAGAGTTGCGGTGTCCGTAGCAACTCACAACGTTCCCCCTCGTTATTAATGCGTTACCTTCTACTTTTATTTCTTGGTTTAGGCAATCTTGGCTTAATATGGTTTTTGGTAATTTCCAAGCTAACAATATATTGGGTTCTATGAAACCTATTTGAAAGTTTTGGTGTGCTTTGGTGTATGGACATTTTGCTTCTATTTATCATTTATATTTCGTTTTGATTCTTTTTCATATACCTCGTTTTCTAGAACGTAATAATTGTTTTGCGTTAGGTCAGTGAGGATGTTATTATCTTCATCTGGATATGGGACAATTATAAGTATAGGAATATTTCTGATCTCTCGTGGGATGTTGGAAATTATTAGTATTTCGTTAGTGTCTGATTTCAACCAGGTAGATGTTTTGATATTTAATAATTTCTCTGAATCGATGTGTTTCAGGTAATCCTGCCTCAATGATTTTGGATTAAAGATCCCTAAAGATCCTAATCAGCCTAATTCAATATCCTCTATGTACTCAGTAAAATGTTGAAGGTTAAATATTAATATATTAATATTAATATTAATATTAATATATCCTTGTTTAATTTGTTGACAACTTCTATGCCAGAATTTACTGCGTGAATTGATAAGTTTAATTCGTTAGCTTGAACACTGTGGCTAGCCAGATTGTCTATTTCCCCTTCTAATTCGACTTTATCATCTTGATCTAACGTTCCAAATAGATATTTATATATTGTGCCTACTGCATTTATAAGGCGTCTTTTGTTTCTTTTGGCTATTTTTATGCCGTTGAATTCACGTTGCAATTTCTCGACTAAATATTGAACTTGGATTTCGTTATTAAATTGGGTTGCCTGTTCTAGTAAACTCTGATATGTTTCATCTGTTCTTTATATATTTATTGTTAGATAATGGTACTCATAATTAATGGGTATGTTAATGGTATTTGTTTTGAATATGAGACATCCATTCCTTGAGTTGATGGGATCTATCTCTATATTCTGTCCGGTAGACTGTAGGACGGTGAACATTAGTAAGATTATAATCTTAATCATGTTGTAGCTCCGGATTCCCAGTACTCTCTTCGGGTACTCTGCAATTATCGTATTTACTTTTATTAGATTTTTTCTTTCTTTTGAATTTCGTTTTATAGTGGGTGATTTTCCTCCCTCTATTTTTCTCTTCAAAGTGTTTTTCGTCTACCTGCCTAATTTCCCCTGTTCTTTTGAACGGGTTGGTTGTTTTTGTTTTAACTAGGGGTGCATTCTTGTAGCGTGTGTCTACTTCAAAGTCAATTCGATCGTTATTCAAATGATTGATCTTCCTAACTTTATTCAGTTGGGTGTTATAATCTGGTAGTCCGGCGTACAGGAAGATATCAGCTGGGGATCTTTTTGTAGTATTATTAACCGTTTTATGGTTATAAGTGTATAGAATTAACTCGAATTTTGGGAGCTTCTTTTCTATGTTATCCTCGCTTGAAATGATCCTTAATTTTTCATTGATCGTTTTATGTAGCCGTTCTACATCAGAAACTCCGTTTTTACTGGTAGTGATTTCGATTTTCACATTTTCCGCATTCAACCATGCTTGCAATGCTGCGCACATAAAGGCTGAATCTTTGTCGGCTTTAATTCCCTGTGGCTTGCCCATTTCGTTAAAGACTTTTATGATGGCTCTCTTTGTTTCTAACCAGTCACGACTCTTAATTTCTACAAGGGTAGTGAATTTAGAATATACATCAATGCATGATAGGAATTGTTGATTGCCTACCAAATAGAAATCCATGACATACTTTTCTCTGATATTTTGTATTTCAGGGGTAATATTTTGGATCAACTTTTGGTAATCGGGATAGTAGAATTTTCCTTTAAACCAATTAGTGGTCTTTTCGATACCTGGGTGAAGTAGCTCTTTATGATTCTTCAATATTTGTTCTTTGAATTCGGAGTAGTTCTGAATATCTATGAGTTTGGTACTGGATTTAATCAGTTTAGTGAAGTGATTTGGACTGATTATCTCCAGGAATGCCCTTTGGAACAGTGGGAAGTCTACTTCATTATGGAAATATAGTGCACTCTTTTTGGTACACACATATTCCTTTATTATATCTTTTGCTAATTACTCTGTCATTTCAGTATATGTGATTTTTATCAGTATCTTGTGAAAATAGTGGGATGTTTCTACCTTATCCTCATTTCCTTTAATCAGTTCTATTTGCCTATTATAGTAATTGATTGGTCGCTCTGAAAGTGGAATATAATTTGTATTATCTTCTTGTGCGCTATGGACCGTTGCACAATCACTATTAATGGTTTCCCCGAGTAGGTTTTCGTTAATCTTTACTCTTGATAGCGCATCGGCTACATGGTTCTTTCCTGGTATTTTATTTTGAAGTCAAATTCATTTAATTTGATCTTCCATCGTTGTAGCTTCATATTTGGTTCCTTGAGGTTATTCAACCAAATCAAGGGTTTATGATCATTTAATATCTCAAACGTTCTACCAAACAGGTATGATCTTAAATACTTAGTTGCCCAAACTATAGCTAGTAATTCCTTTTCTATTGCTGCATAATTGATTTCATGTTCGTTTAAGGTTCTACTTGCATAGCAAATTGGTTTGTGGTCTTGCGACAACACTGCTCCTAATGCAATGTTACTTGAATCGGTTGTTACCGTGAACATTTTGTTGAAATCTGGGAATGCGAGGATGGGGTCTAAGGTGATAAGAACTTTACACTTTTCGAAGGCCTCGACGTATTTTTCCTCGGTTGGGTCTATGACTGCTCGTTTCTTTAATTTGAGTGTCATTGGTTTTGCTATATTAGCGAAATTGGGAATTTATTTCCTATAAAATCCACATAAACCTATAAATGATTTTATTTTTGTGGTTGTATTGGGTATTGGGAAGTTTATTATGGCGGATATTTTCTTCGGACTAGGAACTATGCCGTTAGTTTTTACTACATGGCCTAGGAATTCCGTTTCTTTCTTCAGGAATTTACACTTATCCATTTGAAGTTTGAGGTTTGCATCTCACAACTTTCCAAAGACCCTTTTAAGAGACAACAGATGTTCTTCCAATGATGTGAAATAGATAATGATGTCGTCTAGATACACAAGGAAATCTTTGAAAATTAAATCTTCTAACAGATTTTTCATGCATCTTTGAAATGTGGCGGGGGCTGTGGTTAGCCCAAAAGGCATACGAGTGAACTCGTAATGACCATGCTTAGTGGAGAAAGCTGTTTTTGGGATTGAGCTAGGTTCCATAGGAATTTGATGGAATCCCTTAGCTAAATCGATTGTTGTGAAATATTGGCACCTACCTAGTTTATCTAGTATTTCGTCCATTCTGGGTGTAGGAAATTTATCCTTGATTGTAACCTCGTTTAGACTTCTATAATCTACTACCATACGATATTTCTGCTTTCCTGAAGCATATATTTTCTTTGGTATCATAGCAATGTGTTCACAATAGGGAGAATTCGACTTACGAATGATTCCCTGTCTGATCATAGCTTTGATTTGTTGAGTCACTTCTTGACCGTGTATTTGAGCATATTTATATGGTCGACGATATACAGGATCTTCGTGATGGGTTTTAATTTGGTTCTTTATAGTACTAGTGAAGGTCAAAATGTCACCTTCTTTATACTGCACGTCCTTAAATTCATAGAGAACTTTCTTTAGTTTCTCCTTTTTTAAATGTTCCATCATCGTCATTTAAATGTTCCAACCTTAGCTGGTTACATTCCCTTAATTCATTCTCTAACGCGGAAGCGAAGTATTGCTCTCCTTCAGGAGATGGGTCAAGGCACTTAGGTGTAGTTTTATCTTCCTTTGGAGATGGCTTATCACCTTTGTGTGCGGTCTTGCCGTCGGCAATTGCTTCTCCACTTTGGATGATTGGGTATGACCTTTCTCCCAACGTTACCGTTTCATTTCGGTAATCGATGACGGCTTTGCTGGCTATCAAATATTCTCTGCCTAAGAGTATGTCATAATTTTCAGAAAAATTATGAATATACAATTTTTGTTTTGTCGGACAGATTTGGTTGCATTACGTGTAATGCTCTGAGTCAGACGGACGGGTCCATTGATGGTATGGACGGTGAGGTTGTCGCTATCGACTTTGGAATCTGTATAGTTTTCTTTTATTATTTTTATTGACGATCCCGAGTCCGCGATACCTCTTAATTTTTTATTATTTACGATTATTTCTATACTACACTCTGCTGAAAATTTACATCCATTTTCATATGTCCACTTTGCCTTTCCCTAGATCGTTTGACTGGCTGATTCGGTGCACTACTACGTGCCTGAGTCTGATTGATTTTATAGTTAGGGATTCTGTACTCTGCCCTGGTTTAAGGAATTTCTAAATTCGTTAAATAATCCTTTATTATTTACGGCATTATTTTCTGAACTATTTCGATTCGATCCATGATTATTTCTGGAAGTACTTGGGTTTTGATTGTTATAATCGTTACTACTATAGCGAGGGTAATTAGTTCCAACGTTCCTACGGTTGTTATTTCCGTTTCTTGAGTGTTCGTGATTCTTGTTATCATTTACGAAATTTTCGTAGGTTCCTAACCCTTGAGCTGATTTTTCTAGTTTAGCCATAGTAGAAATGTCTTTCTTTGCTAAGATAATGAACAGTCTATTGGGTAGAGCATCTTGTATGGTATGTCTGGTGGCATTTTCCAGAGCGTTTTTAAAGATTGTCTTATTTTCTGCGCTAGTTTCCAGATTAAGTTTACTTACTATAACATTTGATTTAATTTCTAGTTCTTCTATGAACTTACGAATACTCCCATTGAATTTGGTATCGTGTAATTGTTGTAGTAGCGTCTCGTATGGAGTGTGGTTGTTGAATTTACTGATTAGGGCTATTAGGGCTATTATTACATATGTAAATCTTTGAGTGTGACTTGGTTAATGACAAAATTTTCAAATAATATTTCAGACACACATACTTTAAGGCAAAAAGAAAAAAATAAGAGGGTATGTGTGATTAAATTCGAAAAAAAAAATGTTCCCCCATATAAGGGACACTCTAGTGTATATGCAGCTGTTTGAATGAGCCGTTATGGTTAGGAAGTGGGAGGGGGGCCAGCGAATGCAAGTGTTAAAGTGTTATAAATGCCCATAGAAAGAATGAGAATTGTCTCTCAGACAAGTGTTCTCTTAACAGAGCAAATGTCCATACATACTTCATTTGCAAATGTCTAACAAGGTGACGTCGTCACCACAGCTGCTCTCTTTCAACGATTATCATACGGCACCTTATTGGTGAATTCACCTTGTATGTCTATTTTGAGAACATGAGTTGAATTGTCCGTTTGTTCCGCATGCTTCTCTGCCCCACTCAGACAAGAGTTCTCTCAACTGTCTGTTTACATCCTTACACATTTACATATGGTTACAAATGGCTTTATTAACAAGATGACGTCATCACCACACTTGCTGTCTTTCGGCGATTATCATACGCAATTTTATTGGTGAATTCACCTTGTAAGTCTCTTTCCGCATGCTTTGACTTCGTTCGTTCTCCCTTGCACCAAATTCTTTCGTAAAAAAACCGGGTCCAGTGGGACCAGTCGATATCTAGCCAGCGAGAGCGATAGAGACTTTTTGATAAGCGATTTATATTAATCCCATTCAAGTGGTGCTTGCTTAGTTCGTTAGTTAGTTAGAAACTAATAACAGTTGCTAACTTTCGTCGTTGCTTCGCGCGGTTTTCGATGCCTCTGCTGGTGTCGCTGGAGGCTGAGGCGGGCGTCGCTGCTGCGCTCGGCAGGGACGTCGCTGCCTGCATAGCGGCAGAGGACGGACGTCGCTACTGCTCTCGCTCTCATCGTTGCCACCGATTGCTGACTCTTTGGGGAGTAATAATTTAATTTACTTTAATATTATATTATTATATTATAAACATATGTATGTAAAATATGCGACACTTGAGTTTAAGTTTTAAAAAAGGTTTTATTCTTTCACTTAAACTTAGCGTACAATGGTTAGTTAGTTCCCCGAAGATGACTGAGGCCCGATGTCTTGAATGGAATAACTTGGGTGAATTCTCCGACGGTGTCGCGATTGACGTTAGTCTTGAACAGAACTGACTTGCCTTCTTAGATGCAGACTATTTATATTATGATGCTCGGATTGGGATTCGGATTTGGATTCGGAGGATTCGTATAATCGGTGTTGCATTACTTGGGGGTGGCTGAGAATAGGACCTCTGATTGGTGAGTTAGGATGGTGCGGTTCTTGAGAATCGATTAGTAATTGATCTCTGGAGAGTGGCGTAATTCTAGTGCGGCTGGATACGCGGCATCTATTGTTTTATGTTTAACTTCTAGCTTAGGGTGTTTGTTTACATTGCCTGCTATCGGCTACGCGTGATCCACTTCGAGCGTGAGATTGTTTATGGGGGTTCGAAGCTGAGGGTGTCGGATTGTGAATAGTATTGTGGGTGCAGGGTAATAGACATAGACAAGGGTATGCGGAGCATGGACTATAGATATGTCACTCCGCCATTGTTAGATTAAATTAGATCGCCTGTCCTCAGGCGATTATCCTTGGATATAGTTCAGATGCGTCAAAAACTGTGCCTGCTGGGGATTCCTCGTCTTCGTCTAAGGATGTTTCTATATGCGGGTCGGTTTTAGGCTTATTGCTTTTACTTAGATTAAACAATTTGTAGCTTAATCCTATTATGATTATGACAAATAGTAGTATTAAGACATATACATAGATAAGGGTATGTCACTCCCCAATTGTTAGATTTAAGCCTGTCCTCAGGCGATTATCCTTGGATATAGTTCAGGTGCGTCTAAAACTGTGCCTGCTGGGGCACATTCCTCGTCTTCGTCTAAGGATGTTTCTATGTGCGGGTCGGTTTTAGGCTTATTGCTTTTACTTAGATTAAACAATTTGTAGCTTAACCCTATTATGATTATGACAAATAGTAGTATTAAGCTTACATGTAATACATTATTTAATCGCGTATTTTCTATTACGATTTCTTTGGTTTGTAAATAAGACAGTGGTTTAATTTTTGTTACGTTATTGTTGATGTATATGCTTTGTGCAAATTCTGGTATTGAGTTGGATATTAAGAATTCATTTAATTGTACACTGCAATTATGTATTTTTATTAATGCGTTACCTTCTACTTTTATTTATTGGTTTAGGCAATCTTGGTTTAATATGGTTTTTGGTAATTTCCAAGTTAACAATATATTGGGCTCTATGAAACTTATTTGAAAGTTTTGGTGTGCTTTGGTGTATAGACATTTTGTTTCTACTTGTTTGACTATTCCTGAAATACATTCGTCATTTATTTTTCGTTTTGATTCTTTTTCATATACCTCGTTTTCTGGAACGTAATAATTGTTTTGCCTTAGGTCAGTGAGGATGTTATTATCTTCATCTGGATATGGGACAATTTGAAGTATAGGAATATTTCTGATCTCTCGTGGGATGTTGGAAATTATTAGTATTTCGTTAGTGTCTGATTTCAAACAGGTAGATGTTTTCATATTTAATAATTTCTCTGAATCGATGTGTTTCAGGTAATCCTGCCTCAATGATTTTGGATTAAAGATCCCTAAAGATCCTAATCAGCCTAATTCAATATCCTCTATGTACTCAGTAAAATGTTGAAGGTTAAATATTAATATATTAATATTAATATTAATATTAATATATCCTTGTTTAATTTGTTGACAACTTCTATGCCAGAATTTACTACGTGAATTGATAAGTTTAATTCGTTAGCTTGAACACTGTGGCTAGCCAGATTGTCTATTTTCCCTTCTAATTCGACTTTATCATCTTGATCTAACGTTCCAAATAGATATTTATATATTGTGCCTACTGCATTTATAAGGCGTCTTTTGTTTCTTTTGGCTATTTTTATGCCGTTGAATTTACGTTGCAATTTCTCGACTAAATATTGAACTTGGATTTCGTTATTAAATTGGGTTGCCTGTTCTAGTAAACTCTGATATGTTTCATCTGTTCTTTATATATTTATTGTTAGATAATGGTACTCATAATTAATGGGTATGTTAATCGTATTTGTTTTGAATATGAGACATCCATTCCTTGAGTTGATGGGATCTATCTCTATATTCTGTCCGGTAGACTGTAGGACGGTGAACATTAGTAAGATTATAATCTTAATCATGTTGTAGCTCCGGATTCCCAGTACTCTCTTCGGGTACTCTGCAATTATCGTATTTACTTTTATTAGATTTTTTCTTTCTTTTGAATTTCGTTTTATAGTGGGTGATTTTCCTCCCTCTATTTTTCTCTTCAAAGTGTTTTTCGTCTACCTGCCTAATTTCCCCTGTTCTTTTGAACGGGTTGGTTGTTTTTGTTTTAACTAGGGGTGCATTCTTGTAGCGTGTGTCTACTTCAAAGTCAATTCGATCGTTATTCAAATGATTGATCTTCCTAACTTTATTCAGTTGGGTGTTATAATCTGGTAGTCCGGCATACAGGAAGATATCAGCTGGGGATCTTTTTGTAGTATTATTAACCGTTTTATGGTTATAAGTGTATAGAATTAACTCGAATTTTGGGAGCTTCTTTTCTATGTTATCCTCGCTTGAAATGATCCTTAATTTTTCATTGATCGTTTTATGTAGCCGTTCTACATCAGAAACTCCGTTTTTACTGGTAGTGATTTCGATTTTCACATTTTCCGCATTCAACCATGCTTGCAATGCTGCGCACATAAAGGCTGAATCTTTGTCGGCTTTAATTCCCTGTGGCTTGTCCATTTCGTTAAAGACTTTTATGATGGCTCTCTTTGTTTCTAACCAGTCACGACTCTTAACTTCTACAAGGGTAGCGAATTTAGAATATACATCAATGCATGATAGGAATTGTTGATTGCCTACCAAATAGAAATCCATGACATACTTTTCTCTGATATTTTTTATTTCAGGGGTGATTTCGAAGGTTAGATTGGTGTTACGATGCTCTGTTTTAGCAACGTTGCACGTAGGACATTCATTGATGATATTTTTGATTAACTTTTGATAATTGGGGTAGTAGAATTTTCCAAAAGAATTAGTGGTCTTTTCGATACCTGGGTGAAGTAGCTCTTTATGATTCTTAATATTTGTTCTTTAAATTCGGAGTATTCTGAATATCTATGAGTTTGGTACTGGATTTAATCAGTTTAGTGAAGTGATTTGGACTGATTATCTCCAGGAATGCCCTTTGGAACAGTGGGAAGTCTACTTCATTATGGAAATATAGTGCACTCTTTTTGGTACACACATATTCCTTTATTATATCTTTTGCTAATTACTCTGTCATTTCAGTATATGTGATTTTTATCAGTATCTTGTGAAAATAGTGGGATGTTTCTACCTTATCCTCATTTCCTTTAATCAGTTTTATTTGCCTATTATAGTAATTGATTGGTCGCTCTGAAAGTGGAATATAATTTGTATTATCTTCTTGTGCGCTATGGACCGTTGCACAATCACTATTAATGGTTTCCCCGAGTAGGTTTTCGTTAATCTTTACTCTTGATAGCGCATCGGCTACATGGTTCTTTCCTGGTAAATATTTTATTTTGAAGTCAAATTCATTTAATTTGATCTTCCATCGTTGTAGCTTCATATTTGGTTCCTTGAGGTTATTCAACCAAATCAAGGGTTTATGATCATTTAATATCTCAAACGTTCTACCAAACAGGTATCATCTGAAATACTTAGTTGCCCAAACTATAGCTAGTAATTCCTTTTCTATTGCTGAATAATTGATTTCATGTTCGTTTAATGTTCTACTTGCATAGCAAATTGGTTTGTGGTCTTGCGACAACACTGCTCCTAATGCAATGTTACTTGAATCGGTTGTTACCGTGAACATTTTGTTGAAATCTGGGAATGCGAGGATGGGGTCTAAGGTGATAAGTACTTTACACTTTTCGAAGGCCTCGACGTATTTTCCTCGGTTGGGTCTATGACTGCTCGTTTCTTTAATTTGAGTGTCATTGGTTTTGCTATATTAGCGAAATTGGGAATTTATTTCCTATAAAATCCACTGCTCGTTTCTTTAATTTGAGTGTCATTGGTTTTGCTATATTAGCGAAATTGGGAATTTATTTCCTATAAAATCCACATAGACCCATGAATGATTTTATTTTTGTGGTTGTATTGGTTATTGGGAAGTTTATTATGGCGGATATTTTCTTCGGATTAGGAACTATGCCGTTAGTTTTTACTACATGGCCTAGGAATTCCGTTTCTTTCTTCAGGAATTCACACTTATCCATTTGAAGTTTGAGGTTTGCATCTCTCAACTTTCCAAAGACCCTTTTAAGAGACAACAGATGCTCTTCCAACGATGTGGAATAGATAATGATGTCGTCCAGATACACAAGGAAATCTTTGAAAATTAAATCTTCTAACAGATTGTTCTTGCATCTTTGAAATGTGGCGGGGGCAGTGGTTAGCCCAAAAGGCATACGAGTGAACTCGTAATGTCCATGCTTAGTGGAGAACGCAGTTTTGGGGATTGAGCTAGGTTCCATGGGTATTGGATGGAAACCCTTTGCTAAATCGATTGTCGTGAAATACTGACATTTACCTAGTTTATCTAGGATTTCATCCATTCGTGGAGTTGGGAATTTGTCCTTAACTGTTATTTCGTTTAGACTTCTATAGTCTACTACCATTCGATATTTCTGCTTTCCTGAAGCATCTATCTTCTTCGGAATCATAGATATGGGCGAGCAGTAAGGAGAATTCGACTTTAATTGTGTTGTTCAAAGCGTTTTTATAAATGACATTATTTTCTGGTATGTTTTCTAAGTTTAGCTTATTGTTTATTAAAAATGCTTTTATCTCTAATTCTTCTATAAACTTACGAAGACTGCCGTTGAATCTGGTGGTGTATAGTTGTCGTAAGAGTTCTTCATATGGTGTTTTATTTTTGAACTCGTTGATTAGCGCCGTCTTCAGTTCGTGCCATGTGTTGGGTTGTATCATCTGCGATATGCGTTGTGCCTCTCCTGTCAGTTGGATCTCGGTCGCTCCAAATAGGATCCTTTGTTGTCGAAGATCTTCAGTTGGATATAAACTGCATACATATCCGATTCGGTTGATGAACGAACTCAACTGTCCAGATGAACCATCAAAAGCAGGTATTTGTCGGATCGACAGCAGTGCCTGGTTCAAGTGGATTTCGCTCAATGTTGGTGATGGTAACGCCATGTTGTATTTGTTGGTGTTGATTGGGTTTTGTTTTGTTGCAGTTTTAAACTTTATTTTGGTTCACTTGTAAGTTTTTTGATTTTGTATTTAGTGTTTCACTGTCCTTGGTGATTCACTATCTCCTCTTACTTTAGTTCGCTTAAATTTAGTTTTGCAAATCGTAAGTGCTCGTAACACATACATAGGTTCTTTGGCGGATTTCACAATTTTATTAACGATTCCGGGATTACGTGATCACAGTAATTATAAATTACACAAGCTGACAATTACCGAAATATAGGTGTTAATTTTAAACGAAATCCTAACGACTGCGCCAGTTAAAAATCCGCAACTCGAAATTTAATTTTTAAAAAAAGTTTTTTTTTTTTACTTAATTTCTTTATGTCACAAGATTGGTTGAATTCCCCGACCTAACTTTACGTCTGCTTGTCTCAAACGGACAGACTTCTCTATTGTTTGCTAGTTTCCTTCTCTCGACTCTGGCTTCGGGTGCTGCTTTCCTTGGCTGCATCTTCGTGTCGGTGGCGTACGTGCCTGGACCGATGTTTGGGGATGCGTCGGCTTTTGATCAAAGGCATCCGCTGCTAGCGATCGGTGTTGCATTACATGAGTGAGCTAGGTATGTGATACTCCTTGGTTTTATGACTAGCTCTGATTGGTCCTCATGAGTAGCATGATTCTAACGGATCGATTTCTTGAGGGTGGCGTGATTCTGGCGTTGATGAATCAATAGGGTCCATTGTTTAGATTAGTGGACTCTAGCTGGAGTGTGGGAAGAATCAGTTATTGATTCTTCAGTGGTGTCCTGTTACTTGTGAGGATGGGGTACTTGTGTGGATGAATTGGACATAAACATAATGAGTATGGGATGTGGAGAATTATGGATATGTCACTATATGTATGTTATATATATTTAAAATATATACTTTTAAATGTATATATATGTTTTATATATTTTATTTAGTCAAATAAGGAATACAAATTAAATTTGACGCGAGTAACAAACAGATTGTCAGAAACATATATACATATACACATGTATAAATTATAAATTTTATACATACTATGTAATGTTTATTTATTTACATATTTATGATTATTATTTTACATTTACATCCATATATATGTATGCACATAGCTCTTGTCGTAACGGGCGGTGTGCGGTAATCGTTTTGTTTTGGACAAGTGATATTTCTGGGCATGCTGTGTCTCTCTCTCTATTTAATCTCTTTGTAGACAAATTATTTGTTAATGTGGGAGGGGGTGAAAGAGGGGGTAGAAAGCGCGAACGCATAGCTGCGCAGCCACTGCCAATTGTTTTGCTCCTTTTGGCTATAAAAATGATCCGATCTGATCCAGATTCAGCAATCTCATAGATAGAGTCATTCTCTATGATTGTGAGTTTTTAGTTTTCTTGTATCTCCAAATTGTGGATGCCACAGAATTTCGTCCTTTGTGAGGCGGAAGGGGGTGAGGCGAAATTTTAGATATACATTTTATAGTGAGATTTAACAGGAGTCTGGATACCAAATTTGGTTGCTCTAGCTTTTATAGTCACTGAGATCCTTCAACTCATATTTTGCAATAGGCAAAACTGACCATGAAGCCTGTGTGTTAGAGAGAGACAGAGCGAGAGAGAACGAAATTGTTTTCTTGATTCTGGCTATAATAATTATACGATCTAGATCAGATTTTGCATTCTAGAAGATTTAATCATCCTCTACGATTCAGCGTTTTCTGTTTTCTCGTATCCTTGAAATTTTGGATGTCAGAGACTTGCGCACTTTGTGGGGGCGAAAGTGGGCGGGGCAAAGTTTTGAAACATACTTGTAAGAGTAACATATCAAAAAACTCCGGACATAAAATGTCGTTGCTCTAGCTTTTATAGCCTTTGAGCACTATGCTCTCATATAGACGGACAGACAGACAGGGCTAAATAAACTCGGCTATTGATGCTGATTAAGAATATATATACTTTATGGGGTCGAAAACGATTCCATCTGGACGTTACACACATCCATTATTACCACTAATCAATATACCAATATACTCTTCGAGTACAGAGTATAAAAACGAGGTGGAACGTTATGCTCTACATTTATACCCGATACATAGGTAGTATGGCTACATTGAGCGATAAAGAGTTCGTGCGGGAGAGACACGTAGACTGCGTAGAAAATTGATTTGTTCCTTTGGCTATAAAAATGATCCGATCTGATCCAGATTCGGCAATCTGGTAGATATGATATGATATTTTCTATGATTGTGCGTTTTTAGTTTTCTCGTATCTTCAATATTGTGGATGCCACAGATTTCCGCCCTTTGGCACGGCTATTGATGCTGATCAAGAATATATATACTTTATGGGGTCGAAAACACTTTCCTCTGGACGTTACACACATCCAATGTCACCACAAATCTAATATACCACAATACTAATTTTGAGTATCGGGTGTAATAAGTATTTTGTGTCTCGAATTGGTAGAATCTTTAATCCAAGATCGTTTGTTAGACATTGCCTTAACAAGAATGTATAGTATTTATATTCAATTAATGATTCGCACCAGACGGAATAAATGGCTAGGTCAGCTTTTGGTGATCAAAAAGATAGAATTTTCTTTTTTTTTTTTATATAAAATACAAATACCCTTTGGTATCAAAGTAAATATATACTTTTCGAAAATAATGCATACTGTGTATATTAAAACATTCTAGATTCGAGGATTAATTTTAACGTTGACGAATAACAAACAACGGTATATTTTTGACAGACTTAGCTAGGTATCCCTAATAATGTCATATTTAAAGAGACAAAATTAATTAAAACTAACTAAAATTAAAAAGAGGAGAATAGTGCGCTTTAGTTCAACCCAAAGTAAAAACCCATCGAACTGACAATGTGCAATATGTGTTTTAAATGTTTTCATAGCAAAAATAGTTAACAGGGTATGAATTCCTCGGCTACTCCTCAACTATATTTTCTCGCTCATTAATTGATAAATCGTAGGCTTTGATACATATATACATATGTAAACCTGTACATAGACGCTTATCAGCGCTTACGAAATCGTTTTAAATATAGACATTGAATGTGGCTTTGCAACGACGGGAATGTTTTTTAAAAAAGTGAAACAAAGTTAAAGAAGCGATAAGTGAAGTAAAGTAAAATAATAGTCAATATTGTATTTCTCTTCTTTATTTTATAGAAGACGTTTAAGTGTCATCGATCTTTATCGAAAAAGACGATAATATCGTGCGTCAGGTTATAAAATTGCACTTGAAATTTATACAAATTTTTTAATTTAATACGTACGCAGTAAATACATTCCGTGCCAGACAAAAGTGTTAGCACAGCAACAACTTTTCAGTAAACTTCTGACTTAAAAGCTTTTTCATCGCGATTTTTAAAGGAAAGATAATGTTTTTCGAAAAACTAAATAATTTTCTGTTATATGGCTTTTTTTAGACTTGTGGTGGAACTGTGTAAATGTGTAAAACACCCACACAAAATGTTTTTCGACCCCATAAAATATACATATTCTTGATCAGCTTCAATAGCCGTGTCGATATAGCCATGTTTGTCTGCCCGTCCCGATGAGAGAGACTATAAGAGCTGGAGCAACCAAATTTTGTATGTACAAGCAGGCTCCGGGTCGCTTACTTTTTGCGATTTACGTTTTCAGCCAAAAAGCTTAGTTTCAAGGTGCTCCAGCTTTCACAAATGTTTGTTATTGACGTCTTGTTTGACACCTAGTTCTCAGAAACTATAAAAACTAGAGCAACCAAATTAGGTGTAGAGATTCCTGTGGTATCACACTGAAACAAGTTTGTTCAAAATTTTTCCACGACCCTTCCGCCCTTATAAAAGACGAAAACCTGTTGCACCCACAGTTTAAAAGTTTAAAAGTTATAAAACGAGGGAGAACGTCGTAAGTCGCCGCTACGGTCAGGGCTCTACATTTATACCCGATACTCAGTCAGTATGCTTCTCCTCCGTCAGAGTCCGTACACTAAACGAAATAGAGTGTGTGTGAGAGATAGAAAGATAGAGTATAAGTAATCGCGTGGAAGGCGTTGCGTAACCACTGGAGATTCATTGGTTCCTTCTGGCTATAATAATAATCCGATATTATCTAGATCAAGCAACATGATAGACATTCGCAGTCTCTATATTTCTGCGTTTATAGATTTTTCGTACCTTCAAAGAGGTCCCAGATTTTCATCTTTTGTGGAGGTTGAAGGGTTACTTGTTACTTGTAACAGTGTGATATCACAGGAATCTGAATAAAATATTTGTTTTCTCTTGCTCTTATGGTCTCCGACATCTAGGCACTCATTTGGACCGACGAAAGACAAAGAGACAGACATGGCTACACCGACTTGGCTATTGATGCTGATCTAGAATAGACATACACTATGGGGTCGGAAACGCTTCCTTCTGGGCGTTACACACATCCACTTTCCCCACATAACTAATATACCTCTGTTTTATATCATGTATATATATCAAAATTGGAAGATAAGATTAGTTGTTATATTACATCATTCTAATTATAATTCTATTATTTGTCAGACGGGTATAAACGGCAGATGGTGATTTGGATGCACATATTTACAAATGTAAGTACATAAGATTGATTTGCATATAAAAATTACTCGACTTAAAATCTAGCCCTTGCGTTCTAGGGTCATAATGTTGTCATAAATATATAACCTATCAGCGCTTAAAATGTTTTGAATTTTCTTAGACCTTGACATGCAATGACTGCATCTTGCAAGAGGCGATGCAATTACTGCACCGTCAAGTGGCCCGTCTCAAACCAGCAGAATGCTGTTACGCGAGCATGCAGGCAAGATAGCTGTTAGACAAATTTTCGAGGAAAATTAGCACTAAGCTTGGCATGCATTTAAAATACAAATGCCACTAAAATTACTAATTACTAGAAAGGTGTGTAAGGATTAGTAATTTAATAAGAGGAAAAGAATTAGTGGTAGATATAATATGGTAGAGGGAATCATAATCCGAGCATAAGACCCTAAACGGTTCATGCAAGGAATAATTCGATCTACAAAATGGAAGGAACAACGGTATTAAATTTCTAGTAACTTTTATGGGAATCGTGAAGTTTATGCGGCTCAACAGATCAGGGTTGTCTATGTGTATGGTTACGGATGAAAAATTTGGCAAAAATTTGGAAAAATTGGGCAAAAAGATCGGCAATTGCCTGATCATTATTTTCCTACGTATTACAAAATCATGGGGAGGATGTGTATGCGCTCGTTCTACGCTTACTGTTTATGAAGCAGTAAAACTGTTTAGGGTCCTGAGAAAAACGTATCCTGCATCGAGATATGTAGTTGTTATAGCATTGAGCATTAAGAACTTAAAAAGTTTGACCGAGCTATTATATAGCGAGAGTGAGAAGTAGGAAAACGAACTTCTTAAACATCTTTATAGTCTTGATTTTACATTTTTAAGACTGGATAACTCTTTGGTAAGGCAAGGGGGTTTTCCAGTTCCAGTTGGCCAAGTGCATTGTACAAATCGTTTGTGCCTCTTATAACATCAGTGCACAAGTACAAGGCGTACCAATCAAAATCCCTAATGAAGTTATTAAGCTTCGCAAACTCGGCTTTACGAAAGCAGCGTTCAGGTAGCCTACTCGACCGATCCAATACCGTTGGTCCTATATCTAGCGACAGTAGGATGGTGTCTTCAGGTATAGTGGTCGGATCCGATACAAAGCATAGATCAAGCAATCGACCCAAGGAATTTTTCACGTGATTGACTTGAGACAGGGATAGCTCAATCAAGCCGTCAACAAAGCCATGTCTTGTCATGGCCACTAGGATACTAGACTCTTTTACCGAAGACCAAACAGCTCCTGGCAAGTCACCTAGTACTTGGATCATACGATCTTTATCTGATAGCGAGGAAGAACCAGCGGTTAAAGCGGACAAATTCTGCTCATAAATTGAGATTTCCGAAGAAGGTGGAATATACGAGCAAGTAATGAATATAGCGAAAGCGGGAAGAATCAGTTTTATTACAATAAATTTGAAGTACGATTCTTTTTTATTTTATTGTAAACTTTAAATTGACAATATTCTTAATCAAAATTGTCCGTCCGTCTCGATGAGCTCCTAGATGTTACGGACTACAATAGCTAGAGAAAACAAATTGTGTATCCGAACTCTTCTGACATCACACTGTTACAAGATTATTTCGGAATTATGCCCTGCCCACTCCACAAAAGACGAAAATCTGTGGCATCCACAATTTGGAAGATACAAAACATCCAGAATCATAGAAAATTACAATATGCACCAGATTGCCGAAACAAGATCAGATCGGATTCTTATTATACGCAATTGCGTAGCCAATTCGAATTATGAATTATATTAAATTAAATAGAATACTTTATTTTAACCAATGTTAATTTTACCAGTTAGTAATGCCCATTAAATATTACCATGGCCGTCAATATATTTCATTAATGATTCTTAATCAAAGAATTACAAAGAAACATTATTGTGTTTGTGTGACAAAATTAAATTTGACTGGTCTTTGTATTTTTTAATATTTGAGAACATAAAATAAATTCTATCGGAACAGATTGAGCTCTACTATAATAGGACAATCATAGAAAAATTGTATTTTTAACTTTCAGCTCAAATATATAACTTTATATTTTATTGTTTTATACTACTTTCGAGCCAAGAAAAATCCAAATCCTAATATATACATATATTTTTTTTTATTCTAGAATATTTATCCATCAGATTCATGGGGGAGTTTCGAACAAAATTTTTCTTATATATAATTAAAACTAAAAAAGTTGTTTATTAATTTGTTTTTTTTTTTTATTTTTATTTTAGTTACGCGTATTTTACCTAAATATGTATTATTTTTTAATAATATTAATAAAAATATATGTCATAGCCTGAACAAATTCGGCCACCGAATATAAGGTTATTCAGTGTAAAGTTCATATACATAAGCCTGACAAATCAAATTTTAATTAAAAATAAAGCGTACAAAGCAACATCGACAAACATAGTAAAGCTGTTACGGCAGAAACCGCATAGGCAGCTCTAAATATCACTGCGGCTAAGAGCACAGACATTATAGCACTCAGAAAAGTGTTAATCAGCGCGAATGGCAGACATAAGAAGGGCAAGGAAGAACAAGAACGAAAAGAAAGACAGCGGCGAAAAGTAAAACTGAAGCGGAAAAAGTTTTTTAGCCCCTTAATCGAATACCCTGCCCCGATCTTTGTAACTGAAAACACCTGAATAAAAGCAAAAATTGAAGAATAAACCACGGCAGGCCTATTAAAAGTGGGAGACTTGACAAACGTACGGCCCCAGATTTGGAGGCGTTGCCTGGTAATTTTAAAGGTAATTTTATCTATGTTGGAAGATTTGATAAGTTATTCAGTCAGGCTCCGGGATTTCTTTACTTTTGCGGATTACGTTTCAGCCAAAATGTTTCGTTTTCGTTTTTAGGTGCTCCCGTTTTCACAAAATTTTTGTATTGATATGTTGTATTTTCTCATCAATTTTGGCAAACAAAAATAGCTGACTTATTGCTTCGTCAACAAACAGCGTGATAAAACCTTTTCTTTATTCAGTTTAATTTATTTTGTATTTTTTTCTATTACGCGATTTAAGAAGATCTAGACCTTTTAGATGCAACACCTGTGTATTTAACATGTCTAACCAAGTGTGAATAACAGTATGTATATTGAAAATAAAATTGCAAATGGTCAAAAATATAATTTGAAATTCTCAGTCTAATTTTTTTTCTTCATAAATGCCAAAAATTTTGAATACGAACTGGATTTTACGTGAACTGCAAATTTTTCAAGTGCTACTTAGCTGGCAAATAAGAATCGCCCAACGACTCCAAACTCCGACTCCAGACTCCGACTCCGACGCGGCTTATGGTACGAACGGTCAGCAAGCTAATCAAGACGCACGATAGATTGTCTGTATTCTCTGGGCAACGACGGCACTGATTCTAGTGCTGAAATCTGAAATCCGCGATTTTTGAACGAGAACCAATGAGAAGCTTTCAGCTTAGAATCTGGCATATTGTATTTTAGAGATTTTGTTTAAAGTAATTGAAGCTGATCAGCTAGACGATGAGTTACGAAAGTGAAATTACGGTCCGGGGTCCAATAGTGCGTGACATGGTATACGAGTCGTAAAAGCCCCAGCGCTATTTTTGACGACAACGACGACGGTAGCTAATAGCACAACATCAGATGGACTTTATTGCGCTTGTGAGGCATCAGAAACAGATTGAATTGCCTCTGCTGAACCAAACAAATGCAACAGAGTGCTCGGCCAAGCGCCGCACAGTGGCGAATTTTTTAACGCTTTGGATACAATTACGCAAACCGTTTTTCGAGCGAGATTGTAGCAGATAAATCAGTATAGAGGCCAAACGGCTCGGAGAGCCGAATGCGCTTGTAGACTTTGGTATTAAATAGTTCAAAGAACATATAGAAAAAAAATCTCGGAAAAATTTAGGGATATATTTTTGTAAAGTCCAGTCAAAATTGAAAAACTGCACAAAAGTTAGGTACGAATGAATCAATTTCACGCCATCTCAATTATGTTGTTGGATTTTGGATGAATATGCAGGCTAGTATTTGTACCTTAACCTGTCTTTTTGACCAGGTTTTGCATGCAAGAATTAGATGTATGGAGCTGATTGTAAACCACATACCATTCCGGGAGAGGCAGAATCTTTTGAGCACGCCAGTCAAGGAAATGCAAAAGACTAGGAAAAAAATCGTTCAAGAAAAATTCGTATGCAAACTATTACTGAAGGTGGACTGCCCTAAATAAGTATTTGGAAACACAATCGATGGAAACTCATCACGGACATTCTTCGAAAAAAACTAAATTAGTGCAGAGATAATCAGGGTATCAAAATATTAGGTGTCATTTTTAATGTTTTACACTGCAAAGAAAACATAAATACCCGCAAGTTTGGTGAATATGCCTCGAAGACTGCAAAGCTGTTACTGGGTACATTTTTTTAGATTAGTTGTAGTGGCGCCTGTCCAACCAAAAATATCGGAAAACCGTTCACGGTTTCCCCTTCCCTTAGACAAGCACCTTGCACCTTTTGGGAAGTTACGCGCAGGAAAAAAAAAATGACATAAGTTAACAGCGGCTACTGTCAAGGTGTGGTGAGAAAAGGGGAATGAGAGAACCAAGGGCTCAAGCGGAAGGAGAGTGGCTTGGACATGTTCTTTCCAATTGTACTCGCGATCCCAGACGGACGTCTGAAGAAAATACTCAAGTTAGTGCAGTGAAAGAAACAATTCTAACCTCGACCGTAATTACCGCGTGTCCATCTTGGCTAAGATCTAGTCAAAAGATATGTGTGAAGTTGACTATTTCCTCTTCAGTGACTTTCGTCATTGCTAAGTCGCTTACGCCGCCCGCATACGAACAGTAACGCCGTTTTTCTCAGGACCCTAAACAGTTTTACTGCTTCGTAAACAGTAAGCGTAGAACGTCCGCACACCCATTCTCGCTATCAGTTTTCCCCGGGTCCAGACGGATTTCCAGGTTGTGTACTCAGGTACTGCGCCGAGGCGCTGTGTGGACCCTTGCTCAAACTATTCACCCTGTTCTTTGATTCTCTTGTTTCCCCCCGATCTGGAAGGAATCGTTTATAATTCCTCGCCATAAAAAAGGTAGCAAGTCTGAAGCAAAAAATTAAAGAGGTATAGCAAAGTTATCCGCTATTCCCAAAATGTTTGAGAAGGTATTGACTCCGCACTTTTAACATCTCTGTAAGAGTTGCCTTTTAAAGTTGCCGCCCAACATCCTGAGATGGATTTCTAGCTATCTTTGATACAGGTCTCAAAGAGTCGACTTCAAAAACTCACTCTTCACCAGTAAAACAGGTTGAGTACGGTTAGAGAGATAGGACAGAATACAATCTAGAAGATTCGTCGGGAACCCTAATAAAGAGTGCTTGTGAATAAGCAGAGCATAGTTCACAGAATCGAATGCCTTGCTGAAGTCCGTAAAAACTACATCCGTCTGCAAACCAATTTGAAAACCACGGTGGATTAGGTTAGAAAACTCAAGAAGGTTAGTCGATGTTAAACGATTTCTGAAAAAAACCGTGTTGCGACGGAGATATCAAGCTGAAACAAAGATGTTGCAGTTGCCGGGTGGCCAGGAACTCAAGAAGCTTCGGGATGGCGGAAAGCTTTTCGATACCACGATAGTTTTCAATATTTGATCTTGAACCTTTTTTGTGAAGCGGAATGATGTAGGACTCATTCCAAATTACTGGGAAACAAGACTGTTCCAAAGAGAGGTTCAAGAGAAAGGTCAAGGGTTGCAAAGGTACCTTATCTGGACCCGCAGAAAAACGATATGTCCATAGATGACAAACCTTTCAGAACAACGCTTTCCTCGAAAATGGGCAGAAAAATGCTGCTAGCTTGAGGTAGCTGGTACGGCTACGAAGTGGATATGTTGTAAATATGAGACGAGTACGTTGTTTGGAAAAAGGTAGCGAATAAATTTGCAATACCATCCGCAGAAGCTTCTGTTTTGTTCTAATAATGAAGGGACGGAGGAAAAGCATTTGACTTACGCTTAGAGTTAACGAACGAATAGAATTTTTTAGGATCTCTACGGAAGTTACTACTACTTTGTGAAAGGTAATGATTATAACACTGACTATTGACGACAAGGAACAGAAAGCGAGCGGAGGAGTATAGAGCGACGTGGAGCCCGACTTCTGGTACTTTTTATAGAGCCGGGATTTATTATTTTTTAAGTAGGGAGAACAGGGGAGGCTTGGACGATACAGGTACAGTGATGTCTGGAACAAATGTGTTAAAGGCGAAGTAAATAGAGCTATAAAAGGAGTTAACAGTAACATCTATGCTCGGTAATGAAGAAAAAAACGACCAATCAACACGCGAGAGATGTAGATCTAAATCGATAAAGTTTGTTTTGCGAAAACACTTTATGTGGCAAGGACCCATGGAACTGTCAACACAACCAGATCGGGTATCGACAAATATATTGGGCTTGCTCTGGGTACCGTAGCAAGAGAAGCGTCGTTAACAAACATGAGGTCAAGAAGTCTGTCCCTAATGTTTTTAACGGCATTAATTTGGATAAGGGAAATATGGGCTAACCCATTGATAAAGTCATTGTGGCAATTGGAAAACAACAGGTTAGCATCATCGCAAGGCAGCCAAGAAAGAAATGGGAGGTTAAAGTCCCCCATGACAATAATTTGATCATTGCAACCTAATGCAGATAGGACAGTATTAATTGCTTTGAGGTGGTTTAAGTAAATCTTAGCATCAGACGTGGGGGGAATGTAGGAGCAGGTTAAATAGAAAATGTCGAACTAATACGAACTTTGACTGCAACAAATTCAATTCCATGGATATTATTGAATGGGAGTAACTCAGATGAGAAAACAGATTTGACTGCAATCAGAACCCAACCTGCAAAAGATCGTATGGGGGAAAGTTTGCGGTCTATTCTATAAATAGTGTAACTATCAATGAAAATTTCATGATCATTGATAGAAGAGTTAAGCCAGGTTTCGGTAAACGCGATGGCATCGAAATCAAAAGTCTCACTATTAGTATAAATTTGGTAATTCGGTAATTCTGGGATTCGAGTTCGAATCTTTGAGAAGGAACTCATGCATAATTGTTTGCTCCGGCCATATGGACGGTTCTAGAGAATTGGATAGTAAAGAATCAGGAAGAAGAATTTGAAAAGATGATATGTTGCGCTTATGTTTAAATGTAAATTTAGTCACAACTATATCATCAGGCGAAGCGTTAAGTTTAGAGGAAATATGTTATTTAACGCCCTTCGTTGAAGCCTCAGGAATCAGACGAGAAACAAATTAAGTCCCGAGCGAGATCGTGATGGTGGGGCCTCTCCTAAAAGAGATCTCGGTCCTGGGGCAGAAGACTTGGCAACAACGGCTGGAGCAGGAATTGGCAAGACATCAGCAGCAACCAACACACCCGCACTACGAGCACCCACCACGTCAGAAGTGATGGCAGCAGAAACTGCAGGGATCGGATTGATGTTGTTGGGAACTTGGATGCTTGAAGGAAGCACATTGCTCAGTGTAAAGAACACCGGAGCCACCGTTGGCGGATTTCCAGATAACGGCGAGGCATGACCACACGGAGTACCAAATACTTCCGATGGATGAAGGTGGGAGGCAGGCGTACCAATCGGATTAGGGTACAAGAGATTGGTAACATTATACGGAATTTTCCGTCTAGGCGATTCGCTCAAGAGTTTGAGCCCAAGAAACTGTGATTCCAAGGGCTAGAAATTTCTCATTTGAGCCCAAGAAACTGTGATTCCAAGGGCTAGAAATTTCTCATTGAGAGCCACAAATTCCATCCGGACATCCAGAAACCCAGTTCGAGTCTGTGTCATGAATGTGCGCATTTCGGCGTCAATCTCCCGACAAGCCAGACAAGACAAAGACAGGCCCATACGTTTCGAGATCAGATCGTTTAGCCGGCTGAAATTTCCGTCACCAGCACATTTTATGTGGGCAAAATTGTCGCACAGCCAACAGCTAAGGAATGAATCACGAATTCGCATTTCTTCGCACTGTAAACAATTGCCATTATTGACAGCAGTACAATCACTGTGCACCAATAATAAAAGTACAGAGTGAGAGCGCAGGTAAAATGGGAGAGCAGACAGCAGAGCGAGCCAGACAATCAGCTGCAGCGGCAATAATTCAAAGCAGATGATCCAACGAAGTGCAGAAAACGAGCAGTAAACTCAACAAAGCAGAGACACAAAAGAAATGAGAGTGAGAGCAACAATGCGAGCAGCCCGCTAATGCTCACGAGAGAGTGTGGGCGATGCAAACGCTGATGCGCGAGAACAGTGCACACCGAAGAAGCGATGACGAAAAGCAGACTGATCAAAAAACAATAACAAATTGCCTGCACGAGTCCAATGCGTTACGTTGCGAATATTGAATTAATATTAAACACTTGTTTACAATCGAAACACTGGAGATTAATACATAGTAAACTCAAAGTAAAGAGATCCGATGATATATCAAAACCAACTGACGGCAATGTTGTATGTTATTTAAGCAAAGGGCGGAGAATGCAGGACCAAGAAAAAACACATCCGGCTTAAGCAAGAGCTAGAAGCAACCTGGGATGCCATTTGGATTGGGAAGACTTGACTTTGGATGTTGTTAAACTCTGTGTACAGTATAAGGACATTTTATTTCATTCTCGCTTTCAATCCGTTCTCAATAACTTTCAGTCATGGTGTTGTTACACCTTTTTTCTTTTCTTGGACGTTGACATGCAATGGCTGCGTCTTTCAAGAGGCGATGCAATTACTGCACCGTCAAGTGGCCCGTGTGAAACCAGCAAAAGGCTGTTACGCGCGGATTCCAGGCAAAACGCAGCCCTCCTCCCGCCCAACCGACTGAGTGGCGCTGCCGCACGACGCACGGTGCGTAGCCGAACCGAACGCGAACATGAAAGAAAGATAGTTATTAGACTAACATTTGAGAAAAATTAGCACTAAACTTACTAAGAAACTAAGCGTGAAATAAAAATTCAAATACCACTACAATTACTAATTACTAGAAAGGTGTGCAAGGATTAGTAATTCATGAGAGGAAGAGAATTAGTGGTGGATATAATATGGTAGAGGGAATTATAATCCGAGCATAAGATTCAAAACGGTTCAAGCAAGGAATAATTCGATCTACAAAATGGAAGGAACAACGGTATTAAATTTCTAGTAAGTCTTATGGGAATCGTGAAGTTTATGCGGCTCAATAGATCAGGGTTGTCTATGTCACCCCTGATCAAGTTGTGCATAAAAATCACACCAAGCATTTTCTACGGTTCACTAAGGATGGGAGGTTTACTAATAGCAGTCTACTAGAGTAAGATGGGAGTCTCACACCCTCATCCCAGTTAAGGCCCCGCAGAGCAAAGAGTAAGAAGTTTTTCTGTACTGATTCTATACGGTCCTGGTGTACTTTGTACTGAGGGCACCGTATACAGGAGCCGTACTCTAAGATTGGACGAACAAGCGAGGTATAGAGAGTCTTTGTTATTTATATTTATTTATAAACCTATTTATAAACCCAAGCACGCCCATGGCCTTATTTACCATGGTAGAAATGTGTTCGGAAAACTTTAACTTGGGGTCTAACATAACACCTATATCATCCACCAGGGTAATTCTCTCAAGAGAACCACCAAATAGGGTATAGGGAGCCAACAAGAGCTAGAACGATGAAATGTCATAACTTTGCATTTCGAGGCATTAAGGTGTAACAAGTTTGCACAACACCATGACTGAAAGCTATTGAGATCGGATTGCAAGCGAGAATGAAATGAAATGTCCTTGTACCGGACATAGAGTTTAGCATCATCCGCATACATAAGTACTCGAGAGTATTGTAATATGTCACTTTTTCAATTATAACAAGGGCACTTCTGTGCCGTTTGACTTCGGTTTTTAGAATATCTTTATTGAATTTTTTCTTATAACTCAAACCGCATAGCTGCGCTGCCGGTTACGCCAACAGCGGAGCGGCTTCATACATGTTTGTCTTATCAGCAAAATCGAGAGGGCAAGAGTCGTATGTTTGGATGTTGACATGCAATGACTGCATCTATCAAGAGGCGATGCAATTACTGCACCGTCAAGTGGCCCGTGTGACACCAGCAGAAGGCTGTTACGCGCGGATCCCAGGCAAAACGCAGCCCTCCTCCCGCCCAACCGACCGAGGGGCGCTGCCGCATGACGCGCGGTGCGTAGCCGAACCAAACGCGAGCACGCAAGAAAGATAGATATTAGACTAACAATCGAGGACAATTAGCACTAAACTTATTAAGAAATTAAGCATGCAATAAAATACAAAATACAAATACCACTACAATTACTAATTACTAGAAAGGTGTGTAAGGATTAGTAATTTAATAAGAGGAAGAGAATTAGTGGAGGATATAATATGGTAGAGGGAATTATTATCCGAGCATAAGACCCTAAACGGTTCATGCAAGGAATAATTCGATCTACAAAGTGGAAGGAACAACGGTATAAAGTTTCTGGTCAGTCTAATAGGAATCGTGAAGTTTATGCGGCTCAACAGATCAGGGCTGTCTATGTCACCCCTGATCAAGATGTGCATAAATATCACACCAAGCATTTTTCTACGGTTAACTAAGGATGGGAAGTTTACTAATAATAGTCTACTAGAGTAAGATGGGAGTCTCACACCCTCATCCCAGTTAAGGCCCCGCAGAGCAAAGAGTAAGAAGTTTTTCTGTACTGATTCTATACGGTCCTGGTGTACTTTGTACTGAGGGCACCGTATACAGGAGCCGTACTCTAAGATTGGACGAACAAGCGAGGTATAGAGAGTCTTTGTTATTTATATTTATTTATAAACCTATTTATAAACCCAAGCAAAACTGAAGCAAAAAATTATAGGGGTATAGCAAAGTTATCCGCTATTCCCAAAATGTTTGAGAAGGTATTGACTCCGCACTTTTAACATCTCTGTAAGAGTTGCCTTTTAAAGTTGCCGCCCAACATCCTGAGATGGATTTCTAGCTATCTTTGATACAGGTCTCAAAGAGTCGACTTCAAAAACTCACTCTTCACCAGTAAAACAGGTTGAGTACGGTTAGAGAGATAGGACAGAATACAATCTAGAAGATTCGTCGGGAACCCTAATAAAGAGTGCTTGTGAATAAGCAGAGCATAGTTCACAGAATCGAATGCCTTGCTGAAGTCCGTAAAAACTACATCCGTCTGCAAACCAATTTGAAAACCACGGTGGATTAGGTTAGAAAACTCAAGAAGGTTAGTCGATGTTAAACGATTTCTGAAAAAAACCGTGTTGCGACGGAGATATCAAGCTGAAACAAAGATGTTGCAGTTGCCGGGTGGCCAGGAACTCAAGAAGCTTCGGGATGGCGGAAAGCTTTTCGATACCACGATAGTTTTCAATATTTGATCTTGAACCTTTTTTGTGAAGCGGAATGATGTAGGACTCATTCCAAATTACTGGGAAACAAGACTGTTCCAAAGAGAGGTTCAAGAGAAAGGTCAAGGGTTGCAAAGGTACCTTATCTGGACCCGCAGAAAAACGATATGTCCATAGATGACAAACCTTTCAGAACAACGCTTTCCTCGAAAATGGGCAGAAAAATGCTGCTAGCTTGAGGTAGCTGGTACGGCTACGGAGTGGATATGTTGTAAATATGAGACGAGTACGTTGTTTGGAAAAAGGTAGCGAATAAATTTGCAATACCATCCGCAGAAGCTTCTGTTTTGTTCTAATAATGAAGGGACGGAGGAAAAGCATTTGACTTACGCTTAGAGTTAACGAACGAATAGAATTTTTTAGGATCTCTACGGAAGTTACTACTACTTTGTGAAAGGTAATGATTATAACACTGACTATTGACGACAAGGAACAGAAAGCGAGCGGAGGAGTATAGAGCGACGTGGAGCCCGACTTCTGGTTCTTTTTATAGAGCCGGGATTTATTATTTTTTAAGTAGGGAGAACAGGGGAGGCTTGGACGATACAGGTACAGTGATGTCTGGAACAAATGTGTTAAAGGCGAAGTAAATAGAGCTATAAAAGGAGTTAACAGTAACATCTATGCTCGGTAATGAAGAAAAAAACGACCAATCAACACGCGAGAGATGTAGATCTAAATCGATAAAGTTTGTTTTGCGAAAACACTTTATGTGGCAAGGACCCATGGAACTGTCAACACAACCAGATCGGGTATCGACAAATATATTGGGCTTGCTCTGGGTACCGTAGCAAGAGAAGCGTCGTTAACAAACATGAGGTCAAGAAGTCTGTCCCTAATGTTTTTAACGGCATTAATTTGGATAAGGGAAATATGGGCTAACCCATTGATAAAGTCATTGTGGCAATTGGAAAACAACAGGTTAGCATCATCGCAAGGCAGCCATGAAAGAAATGGGAGGTTAAAGTCCCCCATGACAATAATTTGATCATTGCAACCTAATGCAGATAGGACAGTATTAATTGCTTTGAGGTGGTTTAAGTAAATCTTAGCATCAGACGTGGGGGGAATGTAGGAGCAGGTTAAATAGAAAATGTCGAACTAATACGAACTTTGACTGCAACAAATTCAATTCCATGGATATTATTCCATGGATTGAATGGGAGTAACTCAGATGAGAAAACAGATTTGACTGCAATCAGAACCCAACCTGCAAAAGATCGTATGGGGGAAAGTTTGCGGTCCATTCTATAAATAGTGTAACTATCAATGAAAATTTCATGATCATTGATAGAAGAGTTAAGCCAGGTTTCGGTAAACGCGATGGCATCGAAATCAAAAGTCTCACTATTAGTATAAATTTGGTAATTCGGTAATTCTGGGATTCGAGTTCGAATCTTTGAGAAGGAACTCATGCATAATTGTTTGCTCCGGCCATATGGACGGTTCTAGAGAATTGGATAGTAAAGAATCAGGAAGAAGAATTTGAAAAGATGATATGTTGCGCTTATGTTTAAATGTAAATTTAGTCACAACTATATCATCAGGCGAAGCGTTAAGTTTAGAGGAAATATGTTATTTAACGCCCTTCGTTGAAGCCTCAGGAATCAGACGAGAAACAAATTAAGTCCCGAGCGAGATCGTGATGGTGGGGCCTCTCCTAAAAGAGATCTCGGTCCTGGGGCAGAAGACTTGGCAACAACGGCTGGAGCAGGAATTGGCAAGACATCAGCAGCAACCAACACACCCGCACTACGAGCACCCACCACGTCAGAAGTGATGGCAGCAGAAACTGCAGGGATCGGATTGATGTTGTTGGGAACTTGGATGCTTGAAGGAAGCACATTGCTCAGTGTAAAGAACACCGGAGCCACCGTTGGCGGATTTCCAGATAACGGCGAGGCATGACCACACGGAGTACCAAATACTTCCGATGGATGAAGGTGGGAGGCAGGCGTACCAATCGGATTAGGGTACAAGAGATTGGTAACATTATACGGAACTTTCCGTCTAGGCGATTCGCTCAAGAGTTTGAGCCCAAGAAACTGTGATTCCAAGGGCTAGAAATTTCTCATTTGAGCCCAAGAAACTGTGATTCCAAGGGCTAGAAATTTCTCATTGAGAGCCACAAATTCCATCCGGACATCCAGAAACCCAGTTCGAGTCTGTGTCATGAATGTGCGCATTTCGGCGTCAATCTCCCGACAAGCCAGACAAGACAAAGACAGGCCCATACGTTTCGAGATCAGATCGTTTAGCCGGCTGAAATTTCCGTCACCAGCACATTTTATGTGGGCAAAATTGTCGCACAGCCAACAGCTAAGGAATGAATCACGAATTCGCATTTCTTCGCACTGTAAACAATTGCCATTATTGACAGCAGTACAATCACTGTGCACCAATAATAAAAGTACAGAGTGAGAGCGCAGGTAAAATGGGAGAGCAGACAGCAGAGCGAGCCAGACAATCAGCTGCAGCGTCAATAATTCAAAGCAGATGATCCAACGAAGTGCAGAAAACGAGCAGTAAACTCAACAAAGCAGAGACACAAAAGAAATGAGAGTGAGAGCAACAATGCGAGCAGCCCGCTAATGCTCACGAGAGAGTGTGGGCGATGCAAACGCTGATGCGCGAGAACAGTGCACACCGAAGAAGCGATGACGAAAAGCAGACTGATCAAAAAACAATAACAGAGTGGCCTTTCGTCAAGTGGCCCGTGTGACACCAGCAGAAGGCTGTTACGCGCGGATCCCAGGCAAAACGCAGCCCTCCTCCCGCCCAACCGACCGAGGGGCGCTGCCGCATGACGCGCGGTGCGTAGCCGAACCAAACGCGAGCATGCAAGAAAGATAGATATTAGACTAACAATCGAGGAAAATTAGCACTAAACTTATTAAGAAATTAAGCATGCAATAAAATACAAAATACAAATACCACTACAATTACTAATTACTAGAAAGGTGTGTAAGGATTAGTAATTTAATAAGAGGAAGAGAATTAGTGGAGGATATAATATGGTAGAGGGAATTATAATCCGAGCATAAGACCCTAAACGGTTCATGCTAGGAATAATTCGATCTACAAAGTGGAAGGAACAACGGTATAAAGTTTCTGGTCAGTCTAATAGGAATCGTGAAGTTTATGCGGCTCAACAGATCAGGGCTGTCTATGTCACCCCTGATCAAGTTGTGCATAAATATCACACCAAGCATTTTTCTACGGTTAACTAAGGATGGGAAGTTTACTAATAATAGTCTACTAGAGTAAGATGGGAGTCTTACACCCGCATCCCAGTTAAGGCCCCGCAGAGCAAATAGTAAAAAGTTTTTCTGTACTGATTCTATACGGTCCTGGTGTACTTTGTACTGAGGGCACCATACACAGGAGCCGTATTCTTAGATCGGACGAACAAGCGAGGTATAGAGAGTCTTTGTTATATAGGGGTCGTCAAATTCCTTTGACCACCTCTTTATAAACCCAAGCACGCCCATGGCCTTATTTACCATGGTAGAAATGTGTTCGGAAAACTTTAACTTGGGATCTAACATAACACCCAGATCATCCACCAGGGTAATTCTCTCAAGAGAACCCCCAAATAGGGTGTAGGGAGCCAACAAAGGGTTAGAACGATGAAATGTCATAACTTTGCATTTCGAGGCATTAAGGTGTAACAAGTTTGCACAACACCATGACTGAAAGCTACTGAGATCGGATTGCAAGCGAGAATGAAATGAAATGTCCTTGTACTGGACACAGAGTTTAACATCATCCGCATACATAAGTACTCGAGAGTATGTTATTACTGAAGGCAAGTCATTAATAAAGAGTGTGAAGAGTAAGGGGCCTAGATGGCTGCCCTGTGGTACTCCCGAAGAAACCTTTACTGGTAAAGAGAGGGAGTTTTTGAAGAGGACTCTTTGAGACTTACAACAGAGATAGCTAGAAATCCAGCTCAGGAGGTTGGGCGGAAACCCTATAAGGTCAAGTTTATACGCTAAAAGGGAATGGTTTACAGAGTCGAATGCTTTATTGAAGTCGGTGTAAATAACATCCGTCTGTAAGTTACCTTGAAAGCCTTTAATAATGAAAGAGGTAAACTCTAACAAGTTCGTGGTGGTTGATCGCCGCCTTATAAATCCATACTGAGTTGGAGATATAAGTGACTTGCAGAGATGTTGCAAGTGCGGAGTTAAAACCTTCTCATACAATTTGGGAATAGCGGATAACTTTGCTATACCTCTATAATTTTTTGCATCAGACTTGCTACCTTTTTTATGGAGAGGAATTATAAACGATTCCTTCCAGATTGGGGGGAAGCAAGAGGAATCAATGGACAGGGTGAATAGTTTAAGCAATGGTCCACACAGAGCCTCGGCTCAGTACCTGAGTACACAACCTGGAACCCCGTCTGGACCCGGTGAAAACACCGGCTTAACTAGTCGAAGATCTTGAAGTAGGGAATATTCATTTAACAAGGGACTGAAAATGCCGTTCGACGTTTATGTACACATGTATGTGTATATATATACTTAAATATCCGCAACTCGATTTTAAGTTTTTTAACAAATACTTTTATTTTACAACTTAAATATCTTTATGTCACAAGATTTAAATGAATTCCCCGACTTGACTTTCGGTCTGCTTGTCTCAAACGGAACTGATCTCTCTGCTGCTGGCTAGTTTCCATGAGCCCTTCTCTTGGAACTCCCGACTCTGGCTTCGGGCATTGCTTTCCTCGGCTGCATCTTCGTGTCGGTGGCGTACGTGCCTGAATCGATATTTGGGGATGCGTCGGCTTTGATGAAAGGCATCCACTGCTGGCGATCGGTGTTGCATTACATGACGGAGCTAGGAATGTGATACTCCTTGGTTTTATGTCTAGCTTTGATTGGTCCTCATGAGTGGCGTGATTCTAAAGAATCGATTTCTCGAGAGTGGCGTGATTCTAATGTTGCTGAAACAATGTGGTCCATTGTTTATATTATGGGGGCCCTAGCTTGGAGTATGGGAAGAAACAGTTATTGATTCTTGAGTGGGGTCCTGTTACTTGTGTGGATGGGGTGGATGAATTGTACATAAACATAATGTGTATGGGATGTGGGGAATTATGGATATGTCACTCCCCCAACGTTTGTTCTTAGCCTGTCCCTAGGCGATTACCCTCGGGTATAGTGACGGGGTGTCAAGTGCGGTGGCTGAGGTTGGTTCCTCTTCTGCTTCTATTATAGGGTTAATACATTTAACCGTGACTCTTTTAGAAGTTTTCGTAAATTTAACAGCTACATAACTTAGTAGTACTAATATAATTATGACAAATGAAATTAGTAGACTTATTTGTAATAGGTTACTATATGTGGTGTATTGCATAATTATTTCATTAGTTTGGACATACGACAGTGGTTTTATTTTAGTTATGTTGTTGTTGACATAAACATTCTGGGCTAAATCTAACATTGTGTTTGATATTGTAAATTCATTTAATTGGATTGAACAGTTGTAGATTTTTATAATGGTATTTCCTTCCGCTATGATTTCTTGGTTTACACAATTCTGATTTAGCGTTGTTTTTGGAAGATTCCACGTGATTAGTATATTGGGTTCAATAAAGTTTATTTGAAAGTTTTGAAAAGTTTTGGAATATGGACATTTAGTGGGAGTTTGCATTAAAATTCCTTTTATACAATTGTCATTGGTTTTCAATCTAGTTTCTTTAACAAATACTTCTTCATTTTTTATGTAGTACTTGTCGTATGTCATATCTGTTAACATGTTATTTAATTCGTCTGGATACGGAACGATTTTATAGATTGGTACTTTTGTAATGTCTTTGGGAATGTTGGAAATTATTAGAACTTCGTTGGTATCGGATTTTAGCCATGTGGAGGTTTTTATATTTAGTATTTTCTCAGAATTTATTTGTTCCAGGTAGTCTTGTTTTAATAATTTTGGATTAAATATACCGAGCCTAGTTAATTGCATACCTAGTTCTATATCTTCGATATATTCTGTGAAATGTTGTAGATTGAATATCAAAATTTATGTTTGGTGATTCCATTAACTTCCTCGGTTTCTCTGGAATTATTATATTTGCTTGTATTAGATTTCTTTGTTCGGAGCAGAACGCAGTCGATTAGCTGCTTACCAAATAGCACCTAATTCTTGGCCCTCAGCCGCTTATTTTGTTTGTTACTTATGTCTATGTCACTCATTTGTTTGTTAAAGCTTTGCGCTTGCTTGCCCTGCTAAACGCTCTCTGCCAGCTCGCTCTTCGCTATCTCCGCTTTGCGTCTGCCTACCGACGTCGGCCGAGCGAAGCTGCGCTTAGCGATCGGAGCGGCAATGTAAAGGGCAGGCAAGCCACACTTGCAATTTGGATGTCACGCATTAAAGAACATATCGCAATTTTATTTCTGCGCCGAGTTTTATTTAATTGAAATAATTAGTCGGCCGATTGGGGATAAAAAACATTACCTCCACATAAAATTTGGTGACCCCGACGTGATCTCTGAGTTGCAGTGTCAATTAATTATCATTCGCGATCGACATTCGTTAGCCTTAACAAATTTTCGGCGGTTAAGCACAATTCGGTGCTAAAACATACTTACATACACCTACATACACGCATTGCTGGCTATTAATTTCTCTGTCGCGACAATTCGGTCAGTGCAGTGCAGCGAACTCACTAATACACACAAGCGGAGTACAAAGCGGAATCGGACAGCTCGCACAGCCGCACAGCTAGAGGCATTAGCTGTAATCCCTTTGCTTTCGGTTCGCACGTTTATACGTATACAGGGTGTCTTTTTCGGTCGTGCTGAGTGACTCTTTTAAAACCTCAACATGGCAGCACCTGAGCCTACCAATGTCGCGAACGCAGCAATGCCGAGTGATGTTGATTTCTACAAGCACAAGGCCGAGTCCGTCGCGCGCCAACTAAAGGCCATGGATCGCTTTCTCACCAAGGAAGAGCTTGCCGAGTTAGATGAGGCAGAACTTCAAGCTCGCTTAGAGCAAATCGAGCGAATGAATGCGGATTTCGATGCCGCTCAAACGAGCCTTGAAAGGTTGGATTTCCTGCAGTTAGCCCATGATGCCCGGCTGGACTTTGCGAATGTTTATGTCAAAGTTAGGTCCAGGCTGTCGCGGGAGTTGATGGCTGCTCGCACGGTAAATGTTGCCAATTCAACAGCTCGGCATACTCTCGAGGGGAATTCGTCGTTGTTCGCCTATAATAGTATAGGCCGTTCTCGAATGCCCGAGTTGCAGCTTCCGCGATTCGGTGGGAACTACATGGATTGGCCAGAATTCCACTCGATGTTCTCGACAATGGTGCACAAAGACCATCGTATCCCAATCATCGAAAAATTCCAATATCTGCGTGGATGTCTAAATGGTGCTGCGCTGGATACGATTCGTTCCTTGGAACTTTCTGAGGAGAATTACGACAAGGCGTTGAATTTACTAATGTTGCGATTCGATAATAAACTGTTGCATTTTCAGGCACACGTCAAGGCTATTTTCGGACTGCAAGGGGTGGAGAAGGGCTCGGCTATCGGCTTGCGCGCGCTCAGCGACAAAATCAATTCGCACTTGCGTGCACTTCAGACCTTGGCGACCCCGCAGGAGATTTCGGATGGGTTGCTGATCTTCATCATAGGCTCGAAACTGGACCACAAAACAAAAGAGAAATGGGAAGAGAACTTGCCGACGTCAGGATTGCCTCGGTGGTCAAGCATGGCCTCATTTTTGGAAGCGAGATGTCGGATGCTGGAGAATTTGGGATCAGCCATGGCAACAAGTCCTAGTCAACAGGTGGGAGAAGACAAACCTGTCACCCTTATCACCTCCAGTAACGACCATCCTAACCCCATATGTAACCATTGCAATTCCTCCGAGCATTACATATCTAGATGTCAGGCATTCCTGAATCTCTCTGCGTTTGAAAGGTACAAAGAAGCAAAGAAGAGCCGCTTGTGTTTGAACTGCCTCAACAAAGGCCATGAATTGCAGAGGTGCAGGTCAGGACTTTGCAGGCATTGCCAGGCCAAACATCACACGCTACTCCACATTCCATCGGGAACTGGTGCTTCATCTTCCTCTTCACCGGCCGAGGAATCGATCCAGCAAGAGGCCGCGACTGTGCTTCTAGCAAGCGGGTGTTCTAGCCCTCCCCCCTCGATCCAGAAATCTCAGCCTAGCCAGAACGTGTTGCTACCTACTGCCCTCGTCCATGTAACAGATCGTTATGGAGCACTTATCCCATGTCGTGCCATTTTGGATTCTGCGTCACAGGCAAACTTTGTAACATCTAGACTTGCTGATCAGTTGCAGTTGGATCATCGCTCGTCTTATGTTCACATCTCTGGAATCGGAGATTCCATTCTACCTTCGAGCAAGTCTGTACATATAGTTGTACAATCCCAGGACGCAAGCTATCGAGCTTCCTTCGCTGCAATTGTCACCAACTCAATTACGGAAATGCAGCCTAACTTCGGCCTAGACGCAAAGGATTGGCCCATGCCGAATAATCTAAAACTAGCTGATCCTAATTTCTCCAAGCCCCAACGTATCGATCTGTTGATAGGTGGTGGTTTGTTCTTCGATTTAATGTGCGTCGGACAGATTCGACTATCAGACCAATTGCCAACATTGCAGGAGACAAAACTTGGTTGGATAGTGTCAGGAAGCATTGATAGCTCGGAGAATAAGCGTGCAGTTTTAGCCGCTTTTGAAAATTCCTCCTCCATCTCTAATAACGATTTTCGGCCCACAACGCTGGAGTACCAAAACTTAGAGCAGCAATGCAGGAAGCAGCTGCTCGAGTGCCAGGTGCAAGTGGAAAAACTGCGATCGGAGAATCAGGAACTGCAGCGCGAACTTTTCGATATATTAAAAACCTACATATCCACGCTAAATGAAATTCAACTTTCAACAATTTCTACATTGCCAAATTTCCTGCCATTCTATGCAATTACAGAGGTTCCCGATGATCAAGACGTAATCACGACAAGCCGCCTTCGTAAAGAAGCGCCGATTGCTGCGTTCGACGATCATCCCAGCGTAGCCGCCAGCTGCGCCCAAGCAAGCATCTTCAAGAGGGCCGTTGGAAAAATAGCGGTTCTGCCCCTTCAGGATGGATCTGTTGAAAGTCTTTGCCTTCCAACGGGGGGTGAATGTTCGGAGCAGAACGCAGCCGATTAGCTGCTTACCAAATAGCACCTAATTCTTGGCCCTCAGCCGCTTATTTTGTTTGTTACTTATGTCTATGTCACTCATTTGTTTGTTAAAGCTTTGCGCTTGCTTGCCCTGCTAAACGCTCTCTGCCAGCTCGCTCTTCGCTATCTCCGCTTTGCGTCTGCCTACCGACGTCGGCCGAGCGAAGCTGCGCTTAGCGATCGGAGCGGCAATGTAAAGGGCAGGCAAGCCACACTTGCAATTTGGATGTCACGCATTAAAGAACATATCGCAATTTTATTTCTGCGCCGAGTTTTATTTAATTGAAATAATTAGTCGGCCGATTGGGGATAAAAAACATTACCTCCACATTCTTCTTTTTCTTGAATTTTGATTTATAATGAGTTATTTTCCTACCCCTATTCTTTTCTTCATAATGTTTTTCGTGTACCTGTCTATTTTCGCCCGTCCTTTTGAAAGGATTTGTTACCTTAGACTTAACTAGAGGTGATAGTTTATAGCGGGTATCTACTTCATACTCTATGCGGTTTTTATTTAATTGAGTGATTTTATTCACTTTATTTAGTTGGGTGTCATAATCAGGAGAGCCTGCATAAATGAATATATCAGCTGGAGTCCTGTTTGTGGTATTATGTTTGGTTTTATGATTATAAGTGTTTGAGATGCCAAACTTTTTTGGCACCTATTTATTTCACAATAAAAAGAGATTTGGGTTAAACTTTATAATAAATAATATATTTAATCTTGGTGGCTTAGCGGAAGCCGATTGCTTGCTATTGCCAGATGTACTTTATGCGAGATCGATATGCAACCAATGCGCAGAGGGGTTAGCATAGAACTAAACTATAGACGACGGCGTTAGATCAAAGTGACTGCCGAAGTGGCGGCAGCAGATCAAAGTAGTTGCCGAAGTGGCGGCGGCAGAGAGCCCCTTTAGCGAGAGAGCGCAGCAGCTCTGCAGAAAGTCAACGTTTTACAACATATGTAGGCGGCTCTCTATGCTCATACAATAATAATGCTAAAGTTACGGTTATTCTTCAGCGGCTGGCCCGAACATACTCCCCCCGTTGGGAGCTAGTCTCTCAACAGATTCCTTAAGGGGCAGCAAACATAGCCGAGTGACGGCCCTCCTGATGTTTCCTGAGGATGTCTTCAGGTCAGCGACGCGACACACTCCGTCCTTGCCCAAAACGACATCGACCACTCTAGCCAGTGGCCAACGCATTGGAGGAAGATTTTCGTCCTTCACCAGAACGAGGTCGTTCTTGCAGATGTTTTGCGCGGGGGTGCGCCACTTCGCGCGCTCTTGCAAAAGAGTGAGATACTCTTCGCGCCAACGGCTCCAAAATATTTGTTGTAGTTGGGTGACCCGCTGCCAGCCATCCAGACGATTGTAGTTCAGCTTCGTTAGGTCAGGCTCGAGGATTTGCTCATGGGGGCCGCCTAAAAGCAGATGAGCAGGAGTCAAAACGTCTAAATCATCAGGATTTTCTGGAAGCGAGAGCAAAGGGCGAGAGTTAACAATTGCAGTGATCTGACAGATCAGAGTGCGCAGCTCGTCGAAGCTAAGCACAGATGGTCCAACTGAGCGGTACAGGTGATATTTTGCGGTCTTCACGGCCGCTTCCCACAACCCGCCAAAATGCGGAGAGCGAGGTGGAATGAATCGCCAGTCGATCGAGTCAGCCAAGCAGGATTCGTGGACCTCCTTCATATGCGGTTCGCTCAGACAGAGCTTCTTTAGCTCCAGAAGCTCGTTCTTGGCGCCAACGAAGTTTGTCGCATTGTCCGACCAAATTTGACTTGGCCTTCCTCGAGTGGAAGTAAAACGCTTTAGTGCGCCTAGAAATGATGCAGTGGTCAAATCCTTTACGAGCTCCATGTGTATAGCCTTGGAAGTGAAGCAGATGAATACGCTAATGTAGCACTTGATCGGAGGCCTTGTGCGGATTTCTGATCGGTAGAAAAAAGGTCCACAGTAATCTACTCCAGTGACTTCAAAAGCTCGAGATCCTTCCAAACGCTCCTTAGGTAGGTCTCCCATGATGTGTTCGACCATGCGCGGCCTAGTCCTGAAGCATCTCACACATCTGCTGACGACTCTTGACACTGCCTTAACACCTCCAATGGGCCAATATTCCAGCCGAATTTTGGATAGCAAGGCGCGAGGTCCGGCATGGAGGTTTCTTTCATGATAATATCTTATCAGCGCAAAGGTAATGGAATGTCCCTTTGGCAAAATGAGCGGGTGCTGAGCGTCAAATCCTAGCGATGAGTTGCCAAGACGACCTCCAACTCTAAGTAGTCCAGAATGATCGATGAACGGGTTGAGCGAACTAATAGAACTGGATTTCATGACTTGACCATTGCGCCGAATCTCCTTTATGTCCATCCACAAACTTGCCAGCTGAATGTGTCGAATTAGAAGATGCGTTCCTTGCCGAATATCAGAAACGGTGAGTCCTGGATGCCTAAGACGATGTATAAATTTATGCATGTAGGCGAATGTGCGCTGCATGCGAAAGAATGAATTCGCAAATTTGCATCCGGACGTGAGATCGGCATGTGGAGACGTGATTAGCAATCCTCTCTTGCGAAGCTCCAAAGTTGCTATGTTGTTAGTAGGAGATACAGGCCACTTATCCTTGGAGCACAGCAAAAAGGATGGGCCGTGAAACCATAGCTCTGACTGGATAAGATGGTTGGGAAGCGAGCCTCTCGAGAGAATATCAGCAGGATTTAAAGATGTGGGAACATAGCGCCATTCCATGTCTGCCGTCAACTCCTGAATTGATGCCACTCGATTTGCCACGAAAACTTGAAATTTAGCTGGCTCGTCCCTAATCCAAGATAATGCTGTTGACGAATCCGACCAGCAATAGAACCGACCTGTAAAGATTCCCATGTCCTTTACATTCTGCATGATTTTCGCAAGCAAATGGGCTCCACTTAATTCCAGCTTAGGAATCGATATAGTCTTTAGCGGCGCCACTCGCGACTTTGAGCACAAAACGTGGCTCGAAGACTGGGCTTCCCTGGACACGATATACACGCAAGCGCCATATGCTTCTAAGCTGGCATCACAGAATCCGTGAACTTCTGTAGCCACACTAGAACGAAGAACCAAGCGAGGAAATGAGATCCGAGAAATGCTTGCCAAACTATTTCTCAAGTCCATCCAAGTTGAATGCAACGCTGAGGGTAAGCTTTCATCCCAATCCAAATTTTCTCTCCAAAGCTGCTGAAGGAAGATTTTGCACCTGACAATGACTGGATTTATCAATCCAAGAGGGTCGTAGAACCGCGCAATCGTAGATAAAACCGACCGCTTTGATGGCTTTGAGGTTGTGTCCAGTGCGGACAAGGCAAAAAGCAGCTGATCCGAAGCAGGGTCCCACGCTAAGCCGAGAGTTTTGGCTATGTCGCTTCCATCATTAAACTTTAGGAACTTCTCTATGTCATCTTCAGGGGTTCCCTCAAGTACTTCCTGGTGACTGGAGCACCATTTCCTAAGTCTAAAGTTACCACGGGACAGTAAAGCTGATGTTTGGTGCATCTTTTCCATGACCTGTGCGACCGAATTACCGCCCGAAATAAGGTCATCCACGTAAAACTCCTGCCGCAGAGCAGCTGAGCCAAGAGGGTAGGATTCACCCTCGTCGATGGCCAGCTGGTGCATTGCGCGGACCGCTAAAGACTTTCGCTCCAGACTGATGAACCGTCGATAAGCCTGAGCATAAGATTCTCCCAAACGATCAGAATTGTTATTTAGCGGTAGACGAACTGCATACTCCCCGGATGGCAACCGTGAAAGGTGGCTTACGAAATGTGCTTCACAATCGTCTTCTTCTTTGGTATTCAACCCAGCCTCCACACAATCCTCGACTTCCCAAAACATACGAAGAGTTTTATCCAACCTTGCTTCCATCTCAGCTATCGAATCTGGACAATTGTGCGTGGCCAAAAGCGCCGAGCTTGATACCTTCTGTCCACCACCAGATACGATCCACCCAAGCCGGGTCTTCTGCAGAAGAGGCAGTCCATCGGTGAGTTTGATTTGCCCTACGCAGAGGAGATCATAAAAAACGCTCGCACCAATGAGAAGATCAACCCGTTGAGGATTGAAAAATGCAGGATCAGCGAGCTGAATGTTAGATGGAATACGCCAATCGGATACATTTACTGCCATACTTGGTTGAGAATCGGTAATCGTGGGGGCGATGAGAGCAGTAAGTGTAGTTGTGTAAGCAGAGGTGCGAGAATGCATACAAATGCTTATGGTGGATCCCTCAGTAGAAACGCTGGTATCGCCCAGCCCAGACACAAGTGCAGACGATTGAGTTCTCCTAAGCTGAAGCTGCTGGGCGAACCTGGATGTGACGAGATGCAGCTGCGATCCTGAATCTAAGATGGCACGACAAGGAACTAAAACGCCAGACCGATTCTTCACGAGAACCACGGCTGTAGCCAGAAGCACGACATCAGAGTGAAGACCTTGGGCAGCAAGAGAGGTAGACGAAGGTAGAGACGAGCTGCTAGCAGAATTTTGAGCAACGGAAAGAGTGTCCGGTTGAACGGCCAGATCGGGAGGAGTAATACCTGGGCAGCCTTGTGTTGTGGGCTGCATACTAACGAAGTGCAGCAAACTATGATGCCTACCGCCGCATACTCGACATTTTCCACTATTGCATGCGCGGGTCCGGTGCCCCGGTTTTAGGCAATTGAAGCATAGGGAAAGCTTCTTCACTTCTTGGTGGCGCAGCAACGGTGAGAGATTTTCGAATATCTTGCACGAGTATATTCCATGGCCCGCTGAGTGGCAAAAGACGCATACAGACGGGTCGGCGGAAGAGTTGGAAGCTACAAACGTTTTCTTATCATGCGTATATGAATGGTTTTTTCCCACCTGATCGCTACTAGCGTGTGTCGCTGTAGCATATTCCAATCGCTCCATTTTCTGGCAGCGTTGCTGCAAGAATTCGAAGAATTCCTCTGCGGTAGGTATAGCATCCGACGATGTGTGCTCCTCCCATTTGGTTTGCGTCTTCGAATCCAACTTCTGCAGCAGCATGTTGATAACCATGAATCCCGAAATCTCCTCAGCAGTTCCCAATGTCTGCAACGCTCGCATGTGTAAATTGACTGCATCCGAAAACTCCCGAAGCCTTTTAGCAGAAGGCGAGTCTACCCTCTTTAGCCCAAGAATCTTCTTGATGTGTGCCTGGAAAACAAGTCTTTTGTTATTAAAGCGTTTATTAAGTATATCCAGAGCCGCACGATAATTGGCACTGGAGAGCTCCAACGATCGAACCGAATCCAAAGCCGCATCAGCGAGGCAAGAGCGAAGGTGCTGGAATTTCTCGATGTCACTGAGATCCGCATCCGCTTCAATCACCGATTTGAACATTGCCATAAAATCCGAGAACTCGACGTATCCACCAGAAAACTTCGGCACCTTCAGCTCAGGAAGTCGCTGCTTGTGAGCCATGATGATGGTACTATGTCCGGAATGGCTTGGCAGAGTCGTAGAATTGGCAGCGGCGTGTGACTGGCCTACTTCAACAGCAGCCAGCAACTCAGCTTTCAACGATATGAAAAGAGTATCGAAGATTTCGCGCAGCTCACTCCCAATCTCGTTTTGATCGAGAGCCTCCAACTCATTATGGGCCTTATTAAATTCCGCTCGAATTTCTGCCAACATATCAAGGCGCACCTCGACTTCCGCGGCGGTCAGCTTGTCGATTTTATTCCCCGCGAAGGATTCGCCAAGCCTGTGCAATCGATCATATAATGACTGACTTTTACGTTTATACAGACTCAGTCTGGAATCAGCCACCACAATATTTCCGCCCGCGCCTGTATTTGGATCGTTGTCCATGTTAACCGTTGTGCAATCGACACAACAACGGAAAATGAAATACCGCTTAAGCGACGATGTATAGACGCGAGAGCGAGAATGCAAGACACGAAAAGTCAAGAACCGCGGCTGCAGCTGCGCAGAGAATGAGAGATTCGACGCTTAAAGTACCGGAATTTGTCTATAAATATTCCAGCCGCACTCTCACTGAATTTGCACTTTAAACTGTTTTTAATGTGCACACAAATGTATTTGTTGGTAGTTAAACTACCCAACAACACAATATTGTATAATTAATAAGTGTTTTAACGGAACGCGATTAAGCAATGGTTTTATATCACGTCGGGGGGTTACCAATGTTTGAGATGCCAAGCTTTTTTGGCACCTATTTATTTCACAATAAAAAGAGATTTGGGTTAAACTTTATAATAAATAATATATTTAATCTTGGTGGCTTAGCGGAAGCCGATTGCTTGCTATTGCCAGATGTACTTTATGCGAGATCGATATGCAACCAATGCGCAGAGGGGTTAGCATAGAACTAAACTATAGACGACGGCGTTAGATCAAAGTGACTGCCGAAGTGGCGGCAGCAGATCAAAGTAGTTGCCGAAGTGGCGGCGGCAGAGAGCCCCTTTAGCGAGAGAGCGCAGCAGCTCTGCAGAAAGTCAACGTTTTACAACATATGTAGGCGGCTCTCTATGCTCATACAATAATAATGCTAAAGTTACGGTTATTCCTCAGCGGCTGGCCCGAACAATAAGTATAAAGAATTAATTCAAACTTCGTGAATCTATCTTCTGTGTTATCCTCGCTAGATATTATTCTTAATTTTTCATTTACTGTTTTATGAAATCTTTCTACGTCAGATATTCCATTTTTGCTGGAAGTGATCTCTATTTTGACGTTTTCCGCATTCAGCCATGCTTGCAATGCTGTGCACATAAAAGCTGAATCTTTATCGGCTTTGATTTCAATTGGTTTGCCCATCTCGTTAAAAACTTTCATGATGGCTCTTTTTGCTTCTAACCAGTCACGACTTTTTACTTCTACAAGAGTGGCAAACTTCGAGTATACGTCAATACATGATAGGAACTGTTGGTTACCAACCATATAGAAATCCATGACGTATTTCTCTCTGATGTTCAGTATTTCCGGTGTAGTTTCGAATGCCAACTTCGTATTTCTATGCTCTGTTTTGGCAATATTACAAGTAGGACATTCGTTTATGATGTTTTGGATTAGTTTTTGATAATCCGGGTAATAGTATTTTCCCCTAAACCAATTGACGGTTTTCTCTATCCCTGGATGGAGTAAGCCTTTATGATTCTTTAATATGGTTTCTTTAAATTCAGCGTAATTCTGAATATCTAGGAGTTTCGTGCTTGATTTAATAGCTTTGGTTATATTGTTAGAATTAATGATTTCTAAATACGCTTTTTGGAATGGAGGAAAATCTGTTTCGTTATGGAAATATAATGCGCTCTTTTTGGTGCATAGATATTCCTTTATTATATCCTTCGCTAAGGTGTTAGTCATTTCCTTATACGTGATCTTGATGATTAGCTTGTGAAAATAACGAATTGTTTCTACCTTATCTTCATTGCCTTTTATTAGCTCAATTTGCCGATTGTAATAGTTAATTGGTCTTTCCGTGATATCAATGTGATTTAGATTGTCTTCCTGTGCGCTATGTACAGTTGCACCAACGCTCTTGGAAGCTTCTCCAAGGAGATTTTCATTAATCTTTACCCTTGATAAGGCATCAGCTACATGATTTTCTTTGCCTGGTAGATATTTCATTTTAAAATCAAACTCATTCAGTTTTATTTTCCACCTTTGTAATTTCATGTTTGGCTCCTTGAGGTTGTTCAACCAAATCAAGGGTTTATGATCGCTTTGTATCTCGAATGTTCTACCGAACAGATATGAACGGAAATACTTGGTTGCCCATACGATCGCTAATAATTCCTTTTCGATGGCTGAATAGTTTATTTCATGTTCATTTAGGGTTCTGCTAGCGTAGCAGATCGGTTTGTGTTCTTGTGACAAAACCGCTCCCAATGCTATGTTGCTAGCGTCGGTTGTTACCGTGAACATTTTCTCAAAGTCTGGGAACGCTATGATAGGGTCTGAGGTGATGAGTACTTTTAGTCTCTCAAATGCCTCGACGTACTTGTCTTCCTTGCGGTCTATGACAGCTCCTTTCTTTAGTTTGAGTGTCATGGGTTTTGCTATGTTTG
This sequence comes from Drosophila pseudoobscura, assembly GCF_009870125.1. Lineage (NCBI taxonomy): Eukaryota > Metazoa > Arthropoda > Insecta > Diptera > Drosophilidae > Drosophila > Drosophila pseudoobscura. The sequence goes on along the minus strand of NC_046681.1, from coordinate 1,128,593 downwards.
CAAAATTAGGAATGAATTTCCTGTAGAACCCGCACAGACCTAAGAATGACTTTATTTGTCTAGTCGTTTCTGGTATTGGAAATTTGACAATGGCAGAGATTTTGCCTGGATTTGGTACTATTCCTTCAGTAGTGACTACATGACCTAGGAATCCAGTTTCCTTTTTCATGAATTCACATTTATCCATTTGTAGCTTCAAGTTGGCGTCTCTCAACTTTCCAAATACTCTCCTTAGTGACAACAAGTGTTCTTCCAATGAAGTGGAAAATATAATGATGTCATCTAAGTATACAAAGCAATCTTTGAAGATTAACTCTTCTAGCAGATTGTTCATACATCTTTGGAAGGTAGCTGGGGCAGTGGTTAGCCCAAAGGGCATACGAGTGAACTCGTAATGTCCATGCTTAGTGGAGAACGCAGTTTTGGGGATTGAGCTAGGTTCCATGGGTATTGGATGGAAACCCTTTGCTAAATCGATTGTCGTAAAATACTGACATTTACCTAGTTTGTCTAGGATTTCATCCATTCGTGGAGTTGGGAATTTGTCCTTAACTGTTATTTCATTTAGACTTCTATAGCCTACTACCACTCGATATTTTTGCTTTCCTGAAGCATCTATCTTCTTCGGAATCATAGATATGGGCGAGCAGTAAGGAGAATTCGACTTTCGAATTATTCCCTGCCTGATAATATCCCTGATTTGCTGGTTTACCTCCTGATCATGTATCTGGGCATATTTGTATGGTCGTCTGTAGACCGGGTCTTCATGTTGAGTTTTGATCTCGTGCTTGATTGTACTTGTGAAAGTCAAATTGTCACCTTCTCTGTACTGCACATCCTTAAACTCATATAAGACCTTCTTTAACTCTTCCCTCTCTTCGTCGCTTAAGTGTTCCAATCTTAATTGATTACATTCCCTTAATTCACTGTCTAGAGCGGAAGCGAAGTATTGATCTCATAATTTTCGGAAAACTTATGTATGTAGAACTTTTGTTCGGACGGACATGTTTTGTTCGCATTCCTCATTATACTCTTAGTTAAACGGACAGGTCCATTGATGGTATGGACCGTAAGGTTATCGTCTTTTATCTCGGAATCTGTATAATTTTCTTTCATGATGTTGATCGATGATCCCGAGTCAGCGATACACCTTAATATTCTTTTTCTTCCATCTTCGTTTGGCCACTCTGGCTCTCCCTCCCTCTTTTAGTAGGTTGGTTGGGTCCACTCCCACTAGCTTGGTTTTGAGATATTTGCTGATTGAATGGATTCTGAGCCCTACCTTGATTCAAGGCATTTTTGAACTCATTGTATAATCCAGGATTTTGGAAATTTTGATTTTGATTTGTTCGATTAGTCTGACCTGTTCCAGATGAACTCTGAGTTTGATTGTGATAGTTAGTAGTATTATATTTTGGATAATAGTTTCCAACATTCTTTCGATTTGATTGAGACGATTTCGATTGATCTTTATTTGTACCTGAATCTGTTGTACTAGCTTCGTACAATCCTTCTTCTTGTGCTGCCTTCTTAAGATTAGACAATGTGGTAATATCTTTTCTTGCTAAGGTCATGAACATTCTGTCAGGAAGTTTTCGAGTAATGACATCTTTAATTGTTTGTTCAAAGCGTTTTTATAAATGACATTATTTTCTGGTATGTTTTCTAAGTTTAGCTTATTGTTTATTAATAATGCTTTTATCTCTAATTCTTCTATAAACTTACGACGACTGCCGTTGAATCTGGTGGTGTATAGTTGTCGTAAGAGTTCTTTATATGGTGTGTGATTTTTGAACTCGTTGATCAGCGCCGTCTTCAGTTCGAGCCACGTGTTGGGTTGTATCATTTGCGATATGCGTTGTGCCTCTCCTGACAGTTGGATCTCGGTCGCTCCAAATAGGATCCTTTGTTGGCGAAGATCTTCAGTTGGATATAATCCGCATACATATTCGATTCGTTTGATAAATGAGCTTAGCTGTCCAGATGAACCGTCATAGGCTGGCATAGGATCGACAGCAGTGCCTGGTTCAAGTGGATTTCGCTCAATGATAGTTGTGGTAACGCCATGTTGTTGGTGTTGATTGGGTTTTGTTTTGTTGTAGTTTTTAACTTTATTTTGGTTCACTTGTAAGTTTTTTTGATTTTGTATTAAGTGTTTCACTGTCCTTGGTGATTCACTATCTCCGCTTACTTCAGTTCACTTAAATTAGTTTTGCAAATCGTATGTGCTTGCAGCACATAGGTTCTTTGGCGGATTTCACAATTTTATTAACGATTCCGGGATTACGTGATCACAGTAATTATAAATTACACAAGCTGACCATTACCGAAATATAGGTGTTAATTTTAAACGAAATCCTACCGACTGCGCCAGTTAAATATCCGCAACTCGATTTTAAGTTTTTAACAAAGACTTTTATTTTACAACTTAAATATCTTTATGTCACAAGATTTAAATAAATTCCCCGACTTGACTTTCGGTTTGCTTGTCTCAAACGGAACTGATCTCTCTGCTGCTGGCTAGTTTCCATGAGCCCTTCTCTTGGAACTCCCGACTCTGGCTTCGGGCATTGCTTTCCTCGGCTGCATCTTCGTGTCGGTGGCGTACGTGCCTGGATCGATATTTGGGGATGCGTCGGCTTTGATGAAAGGCATCCACTGCTGGCGATCGGTGTTGCATTAAATGACGGAGCTAGGAATGTGATACTCCTTGGTTTTATGTCTAGCTTTGATTGGTCCTCATGAGTGGCGTGATTCTAAAGAATCGATTTCTCGAGAGTGGCGTGATTCTAATGTTGCTGAAACAATGTGGTCCATTGTTTATATTATGGGGGGCCCTAGCTTGGAGTATGGGAAGAAACAGTTATTGATTCTTGAGTGGGGTCCTGTTACTTGTGTGGATGGGGTGGATGAATTGTACATAAACATAATGTGTATGGGATGTGGGGAATTATGGATATGTCACTATATATATGCTTCAAGTGGGAATGCTGACTTAGCTTAGCGCATAAGCGGCGATCATATTGCACGCTTACTTGAAATGGTTTTGTTTATGTACAGCAACAATGTTTATTGTTAACGATTGGGTACAGTGTACACTCAATATATGCACATACTACATCTCCCTCCTTTTGAAAAATAACGTAATTAAATGGAGTTATTTTACTTAAATTTATTTTATATATATACAAAAATTTTATTTTTATTTTTTTTTACACTATTTTGTGTATGTTATGAATTACAAATTTTTAACCTATCTTTATGAACTGTTTGTTTTTTATTCTTATTTCCGGTAATAACTATATTATCATTATCTTCGATTTTTCAACTATATAGGGCCCTGTGTATTTAAGATCTAGCTTATGGCCTACTTCATTTTTTAGTACAACTTTATCTCCTATTGATAGCGTTATGTTCCTAGTTTTTAAGTCAAATAATTCCTTATTTTTCTGTTTATTTAACTCGAGCATATTTCTTGCTCCTTTGTATGCTACTTCTAATCTATATCTACTTTCTTTAGCGTAGTCTTCTATGTTATATATAGGTTCTATATTACTTATGCTGTCAAAATACTTTGGTAGATTATTAGACTTACCAAATACTAACTCATATGGACAATAATTATGTGCCATAGAGGGGGTTGTATTGAAACAATAAACAAAATATGGAAGCCATACGTCCCAATCAGTTTTATTTACTGATATATAGGATCGTATATATTCGTTAAATGTTCTTTGGCTTCTTTCTATTGTTCCAACAGTTCGATAATGGTGTGCAGTTTCTGTTATATTTTTTATTTTTAAATATTTGCACAAATCGTTTATAATTGAATTTTTATATTCCGTTCCCATGTCCGAAATGAACGTCTTCATTGGACCGTACTTGAAAATAAATGATTCAAATATTGCCGTTGCAACAGTTGCTGAGCTTTTATTTCCGACAGGTATAGCAACTAGATATTTAGTCAAGTCACATATGAGCGTGACTGCATATTCATTGCCTTTTTTCTGACTATGGTAGTGGACCAATTGTATCCACTATCACTCTGTCAAAAGCCTTCATCGGGGTTTCAGTAATTGTTAAAGGGGTCTTTATATTTGTTGTTGTTTTTGCTTTTTGACATTCCTGACATTTCCGGATGTGCTCTGTTATATGTATCACGAGTCATACCTTTCCAGTAATAATGTCTTTTGACCTTGGCCAAGGTTTTTGCAATGCCTGTGTGACCTCCTTGTACTGGATCATCATGTAGTGTAGACAATATAGCTTCTTTCTCTTTAACATTTGTTAATGTGGTCACCGGGTTGAGTAGCGCTACTATCAATGTTTTCAATATTTTATTGCCCATAATTTTGAAATTATCTATTGAAACTTTCTCAAAGATATTTTCCCACGGTGCCATTTTCAATTGGCTACCGGCTTCTTTTTCTAGCCTTGGAAATAGTTGTCCTAAGTCAATATTTCCATTATTAGTAATGTTTTGTTTTGTTTGTTGTTGTTTTTTTGTTTTTTTCTGCGCAGAATTTTTTACTACTTTGATACCTGGTAGTGACTTTCAGGACTTTATCTTGTATGTCTTTTAGTTCAGATATTGTTATCCGTGACAATGCATCGGCTACAAAATTATCTTTGCCTCTTAGGTACTCTACAGTAAAATTATACTCTTCTAATTCAAGTCTCATACGCGTTAATTTAGAACTGGGGTTTGTCGTTGAAAACAAAAATGTTAGTGGTCTATGGTCTGTTTTTACTATGAAATGAGTTCCGTAGACATACGGTCTAAATTTGGTGATTGCCCAATAAATACCTGTTAACTCTTGTTCCATCGTACTTTTGTTAATTTCTCCTTTGGTAAATGCTCTCGATGCGTAAGCTATTGGGAGTTGAGTTCCTTTGTGGGCTTGTGTAAGCACTGCACCACAGGCTTGCTTACTAGCATCTGTGATTATACAAAATTCTTTCGTAAAATCTCGATATTGTAACAGAGTAGGCTTTATTAATTGAGCTTTAAGGTGTTCAAATGCATTTTGACATTCATCAGTCCATTCAAATGGAACATTCTTTTTATTTAATCTTGTTATATGCCTAGAATAATCGGCGAAATTTTTGATGAATCGTCTGTTGTAATTACAAAATGCTATAAAACGTCTAACGCTATCAGAATCATGTGGAACTGGATAATTTAATATGATGTCAAACTTTTTTTCATCTGGTAAGATTCCCTTATCTGTGCATTTGTGGACCAAAAATGTGACTTCATGCATGAAAAATGAACATTTTTTAGGATGTAGCTTCAAGTTGTGTTTCCTACACATGTCAAAAACACTAATTAAATTGTTAAGCATGTGTTTTTCGGAACAACCGATTACTATTAAGTCATCCATATAGAGGAATGCTTGTGATGGTTCAAGTCCAGAGAATGCGATAGTCATCATTCTTTGGAATGAATTGGGAGCTATTTTCAAACCAAATGGTAATCGCGTGAAGCGATAAGAGCCATTGCTCGTTGAAAAGGATGTTATATCTCTAGAGTTTTCGTCTAGCTCAATCTGATGGAATCCTGACATTAAGTCAAGGCAAGAGAAATATTTTGCTCTTCCTAGTTGATCCAAGATCCTAGTTGATCGATCCTAGGAAGTGGAAATTTATCGGATAGTAATTTTTTATTAATTTGGCGATAGTCAACTACTAATCGCCATTTTTTCTTTTTGTTATCTATGGATTTCTGTGGTACTAGTAAAAATGGACTGTTGTATTCTGAGGCTGACGGTTCAACTATTCTATCTTTGATTAGTTTATCGACTTGAGCTTGGATTTCGTCTTTTTGACTATGAGGATTTCTATAATTTTTTATATATACAGGTTCATTATTTTTTAATCTTAGTTTCTGCTTGTAAAAATTATTGGTTATTATTGATTCGGTATCAAGTCCGAATATGTCTGCGTAGTTACAACAAAGTTCTTTTAATTGTTTATTAAATAGTTTTGGAAAATTTTTAGATAACTTTGATATAACATCGTTCATTCTAGTTTCATTATTTATTTCGGATATATCATAATTTGCTAATGGTTCATAATTCAAATTATTTATATTAATAATTTGGGCGGTACTATTTGTATTAAGTAAATGGAATAATGCATTTGCAGTTGTTACGGCTGTGTTTGCTGCATATATACCAGGTTGAATTTCCTGGTTCGGAATTAAAATGCTATCTTCATTTGAAGTTAACTCAATTTTACGGACAACTTCAGATCGTGCTGGTAACACTATTGTATTGTACCAGAGCTGTAATTTATGGGGACATGAATAGGATAGGTTAGATTGTCTGGTCTTATTATGAGCAGATCTTTTGAATGTGTGAAATCTAGTTCACACGGTATAGACAAAGTTGATTCGACAATATGGAAGTTGTGTGGAATTATATATTTAGTTGTTTGTATTTCTAAGGATGTCATTCCTTTAGATTGAATTAATCCTTGATTAATTCCCTGAATATTTATTTTGTTGTTTTTGTTTATGTCATTAAAAGTGTCTGAATTGTCTTTTAACAGAGATATGTCGGCACCAGTATCTATCAAAAATATTAATTTCTTGCCTGTAGCTACGTTTGTGAATGTTACGAATATATTTATACTAAGATTAATCGAATGAACCTTTTTACTGTCTATTGCTGTGTACCTAAGGGCTGTTGTGAGTTTCCCGATTCATTCTGGGCAATTCTCACATTGTTGTTATTGCCATTATTATTGTTATGGCCTCTGTATGAGTTACCGCGGCCTCTATAGTTTCCTCTATATTGGCCTCTACCTCTGTTGTTGCCATAATTATTATTTTGGTAGTTTCCCCGGTAGTTTCCGCGGTTATACGCTCGGTTAGTGTTATATCTCTGTTGTGCAGCATATAGGACTGTATTTGGGTGTCCTACTGCGTCTGTGCAACTATCGACGAACACAGTTGTAATCTCACTCATTGTATTGAAATTTCGTGATTTCATTACAGACCTAACTTCGTCAATTGTGCTGTTTACTATGATTGATTTTACAGCAACTTGTAGGCTTAGTTCTTCAGCATATTCTTGCGATACACCGTTTATCATATGTGCCGATTGCAAAGCCCTTGTCAACTGTTCAACTTCTTGAATATATTGACTTGCTGTCTTTTGTTTTTGCTGCAGATTGAACAATTTAGCTGATAGTGCTTTGGCTGATTCGCATTTTATACCGCTTTTAAGTTTGTCTATTATGGACACTATTGTTTGTTCAGTGCTGATTAAGTTTCGAATATGGCCTTTGAGTTTAGTTTTTATTAGGTTTACTGCTGTAGTTTCATGTGTTCCTTTAAGTGAATCCACTAAGCTAAGAGCATCAATGAAACTTTGTAGATTCTCAGGCTTTCTATTAAACTCAGGTATGAGTGAAGCGGTTAGCTTAAGAAATTCTAGTTGTGACAGTATTCAAAATCGAAGGTATAGTTATGTCTAGTGAATATTTTGATTTAATGCTATTTAAATTTGTTTTTAATCTATTCAAAAATCTTGATACATACGACCAATGCTGAGTATTTAACTTTTCTTTATTGTCGTGTATCAGGGAACGAGCTTGGTTAAAATATGCAACTAATATTGTCGCGTGCCTACTTATAGTTTCGTTTGAAATATTCCTATTTTGTGCTAGACACTTGTATGATTTATCAAAATTTTCTTTTATTTTAACTAATGCGGCATTAATATTTTGCCATTCCATTTCATTTTAAACTAAATTATTAATACTGAAGGCAAGTAATTAATAAAGAGTGTGAAGAGTAAGGGGCTGCCCTGTGGTACTCCCGAAGACACTTTTACTGGTAAAGAGAGGGAGTTTTTGAAGAGGACTCTTTGAGACTTACAACAGAGATAGCTAGAAATCCAGCTCAGGAGGTTGGGCGGAAACCCTATAAGGTCAAGTTTATGTGCTAAAAGGGAATGGTTTACAGAGTCGAATGCTTTATTGAAGTCGGTGTAAATAACATCCGTCTGTAAGTTACCTTGAAAGCCTTTAATAATAAAAGAGGTAAACTCGAACACGTTCTTGGTGGTTGATCGCCGCCTTATAAGTCCATGCTGAGTTGGGGACTTGCAGAGATGTTGCAAGTGCGGAGTTAAAACCTTCTCATACAATTTGGGAATAGCGGATAACTTTGCTATACCTCTACAATTTTTTGCATCACACTTGCTACCTTTTTTATGGAGAGGAATTATAAACGATTCCTTCCAGATCGGGCGGAAGCAAGAAGAATCAATGGACAGGGTGAATAGTTTAAGCAAGGGTCCACATAGAACCTCGGTGCAGTACCTGAGTACACAACCTGAAACCCCGTCTGGACCCGGTGAAAACACCGGCTTAACTAGTCGAAGATCATGAAGTAGGGAACATTCACTTTACAAGGGACTGAAAATGCCGTTCGACCTCAGTAATCCGTATGGGTACGGTTGACCAGAGTAGGTTTCCTCAGAATAGGTGGCTTTGAAAAATTGGGCAAAAAGATCGGCAATTGCCTGATCATTATTTGCCGACGTATTACAAAATGATAGCGAGGATGGGTGTGCGCACGTTCTACGCTTACTGTTTACGAAGCAGTAAAACTATTTATGGTCCTGAGAAAAACGTATCCTGCATCGAGATACGTAGTTCTTATAACATTGAGCATTAAGATCTGAAAAGTTTGTCCGAGCTATTACATAGCGAGAGTGAGAAGTAGGAGAACCCACTTCTTGACATTTTTTATAAAGTCTTGATTTTAAGTTTTTTAGACTGGATAACTCTTTGGTAAGCCAAGGGGTTTTTCCAATGCCAAGAGCATTGTAAAAAATGTTTGTGCATTTTATGACATCTGTAACGAACCCAAAAGGGTTCGCTACAACGCCTCTCCCAATAAAAACCCGGCTACTAAATTGCGACACCTCGCCCAACGTACTACACGAACACCCCCCCTCCACACATAACCACCGATTGACACGCGCCGTCTTCATAACGCTGACCAAACACACCAGGTCGCGCGGACTTCCACCACTCCAGACTAAGCAACCGGCCAGGCGCAGTCTTCCGGGTTCATCAACTACAAAACGATGACACCGCGGAAGCCCACGACAAGCACCCAACGGCAAACCCGCCAGCTCGCCAAAAACACGAAGGGACGGAACTAGGTCAACCCGCGATCGCCAGAACGGCGAAGTGCACCCCGACGCGGAAGTGCACTTCCGAACCCGCTGACACAGCGCCCATTGGCGTATAAATACACTCCGACTGAAAACCAGAAGGCAACTTACGCAGAGATCCGGCTCGCAGTACGGCCGTTGTACCAAAACTTACGCAGAGACCCAGTCCGGAGTACAGACGCGGTACCCGGAACCCACCAGAAGACATCGGCGCCCAATTAAAAATAAGTCATTTAAACCGCTAAGAAATACAATAAAGTGTCAAATTTGCAAAGTAAAAACACCCGATTGCGTAAGTTCACCCCAATCAGCCGATGCACCGACGTCACCCCACTCCAAGCCCCCACGGTCGTTTCGTTTACACGACGAGCGACCCCCATTCTAGCCCCGATCGACCTCTCTACGACAGGCCGACCCCTGACGACGCCCTTAAGGTTCCATCACATTTCTAAAAATTTCTTGTGAATTGACCCCTGGACATGACTGAGCTTACCTCAGCCTGAAATAGGTCCATCACACATCAGTACACAAGTACAAAGCGGACCAATCAAAATCCCTAATGAGGTTATTACGAAAGCAGCGGACACGTTCAGGTAGTCCACTCGACCGATCCAATACTGTTGGTCCTATATCTAGCGAAACGTCGAAAGTAGGGTGGTAGGCGTCTTCAGGTATAGTGCGTGGAAGGGTTCGGGTTAACAACACTATGGTTGGATCCGATAAAAAGCACAGATCAAGCAATCGACCCAAGGAATTTTTCACATGATTGACTTGAGACAGGGACAGGTCAAGCAAGCCGTCAACAAAGTCATGTCGTGATATGGGCACTAGGATACTAGACTCGTTTACCGAAGACCAAACAGTTCCTGGCAAGTTGAAGTCACCAAAAACTATCATGCGATCTTTATCAGATAGCGAGGAAGAAACAGCGGCTAAAGCGGACAAGTGCTGCTCATAAATTGAAATATCCGAAGAAGGTGGGATATACGAGCAAGTAATGTATTTAGCGAAAGCGGGAAGAATCAGATTTACACACAGGAATTCCAGTTCCTGTTGAACTTGGACTGTGATGTGTTCCGACGTGAAGTAAGAGTCCACTGCAATTAGAACCCCCCTGCACGTCGAGACGAACAGTCCTTTCTAAAAGTTGTGTACCGACCTGCCGAAACCTCGGAACTAAGAATGTCTGGCTTTAACCAGGTTTCAGTAAACACAATAACGTGGGAAGCAAATGCAACACTATCCCGGTAAAGAATGCTGAGCTTACTACGCAAGCCTCTTACATTCTGATAGGTTACTAAGAGATGTTAGTTTTTGGGAAGGGTGGAAGCAGGACGGGAAGATGAGGATGGCGCATTGGGATGATTTGTAAGTGTTATGGGGGGCCTATTTTTATACCCGATACTCAAAATGAGTATTGGGGTATATTAGATTTGTGGTAAAAGTGGATGTGTGTAACGTCCAGAAGGAATCGTTTCCGACCCCATAAAGTATATATATTCTTGATCAGCATCAATAGCCGAGTCGATTGAGCCATGTCTGTCTGTCCGTCTGTTCGTCTGTCCGTCCGTCCGTCTGTCCGTCCCCTTCAGCGCCTAATGCTCAAAGACTATAAGAGCTAGAGCAACGATGTTTTGGATCCAGACTTCTGTGATATGTCACTGCTACAAAAATATTTCAAAACTTTGCCCCGCCCACTTCCGCTCCCACAAAGGGCGAAAATCTGTGGCATCCACAATTTTAAAGATACGAGAAAACAAAAAACGCAGAATCGTAGAGAATGACCATATCTTATAGACTGCAGAATCTGAATTGGATCGTATTACTATTATAGCCAGCATCAAGAAAACAATTTCATTTTTTCTCGCCCTGTCTCTCTCTAACACACAGGTAGCATAGGCGGCTTTGCTTAGAGTAAAACATTAGCGCCTAGATCTCAGAGACTATAAAAGCTAGAGCAACCAAATTTGGTATCCACACTCCTAATATATCGGACCGAGACGAGTTTGTTTCAAAATTTCGCCACACCCACAAAGGATGCAAATCTGGGGATATTCACAAATCTCAGAGACTATTAAAGCTAGAGTAACCAAATTTGGTATCAGCACTTCTGTTAGATCTCACTATAAAACCTTTATCTCAAAATTTCGCCCCACCCCCTTCCGCCTCCACAAAGGACGAAAATCTGTTGCATCCACAATATTGCAGATTTGAGAAAACTAAAAACGCAGAATCATAGATAACAACCATATCTATCAGATTCCTGAATCTGGATCAGATCAGATCATTTTTATAGCCAAAGGAAACAAATCAATTTGCAGTGGCTACGCAGCGCGTGACGTCACGCTCAGACTGATTTTCTGTCTCTCTCGCACGCACTTTTTGTCGTGTCGCTTAATATTAGCGGCGTCTGCCGGAGGAGAGCCATACTGACTTAGTATCGGGTATAACTGTAGAGTTGCGGTGTCCGCAGCAACTCACAACGTTCCCCCTCGTTTTTCTTGGCCTTGAACTTCTGCACCACCAAATGCTCTGGCCAAAATTTGGCGGAGCAAATGGTGTCAAATTGAGTTGAGGAGATGCTTATCTTAAACGAGGCTATCTCCCTGGCATAAGAGAAGTTGAATTTCCCCACCTTTAAACACACAGCTTTTATTTTGCTTTGAATAAAAGCAATTACATCATTAGATGTGAGGTCAGGGGCCAGCCGTGAAACAAAAACTTGTCGTTTTGGTGTTACTCCCACCAGTGGTGCGCACGGCTGAGTGACGGTTGGCACTTGCAGATCCCGCGGAGTGACCTTTTTACGCCTCGGAGACTCATTCAGCCAACGGTCAGCTCCTTAAAGCCCTTCCGCGTCTGCCTCATAAAAGCCACCATGTCACTCTCCACCGCACGGCATGCCTCGCAACTGTAATGCAACCCATTACATTTAGCTGTAGCATCACTCACGAGGCCAGAAAATCCAGCGCATTTTGTGTGCACTACGCTGTCGCAGAGCCAGCAGGGCACATTCGGCTGATCGTGAGTGATCGGCTTCTTACAGGTTTTTTTTGGCACAGACCATAGCGTATTCCATTTTTATTATTTATTTGCTCAAGAAAATTTACGAAAAAAAAGAAAATTTCCAAAACAAATTGGTATCAGACCAATGTGCCAGACAACGCTCAAAGTGGAATGGGTAAAAAATGAGAGCAGAGTGGAGAGCGGTTATAGCGAGCGGTACTGAGTAGAGAGCGCTATTGCTCAGAGAGAAAGAACACTTATTGAAGTTGAGGTGATAGCGAGAGAGTGATAAAACAACAAAAGCTACAAGACGAAAGACGAGAGCTGTAATGCAATGTAATTTACTCACGTCAACAACACAAACACAATAACCCGACGCCGAACAATTTTAAGTTCAATAAATACTAATTAAACACAAATTAAAAGGCATGCACTCGCGGAATAGAATAGGTTTCCAGATAGTAGGTGGATTAGGAAGGTATTTAATGTTTATTTAAGAAAACACCGGTTGTTTATGTAAAACAAAGGGAAAATATGCGGAGCGCAAAACAAAAACGCGTCTGATCTACGAAAGAGAACGAACGATTTTGTAATACAAAGTGCGAACTTTGTGCCTCGAAATGAAAAGTAATATCATTTCATCGTTCTAGCCCCTTGTTGGTTTAGAATAGTTTTTCTAAATAACAATACCGAAAGTTCTTGGGTGACTGCAATTTTTTATTTAATACGACGAAAAGAAAAGGGGTGCGTGCGTTCGATTTCAAGGGTTTTTCTCGACTTCTTTTCAATATATTCCAACAATTTCTTCTAAGCCTACCTTACCTACGGTGGCAAAGCGGGGCGAATTCGCCAAGAGCGAGAGAACGAGCTTTTATTGCGCTCCCGCTTTGCCCTAGCCTAACTTACACTAGACTTCATGAAATACTATCCTAATAACAATTATTAATATTCAAATGACGCTACACCGGCCCCGTTGAAGGCCTGGAAGGCTTCAAACCATTGGCAGAAGCGCCAATTTGTGTATCGGCCTCCTGAACGTGGCTCCGCTGCTTGTCCTTAGCTCGACCACTCTGACCCTTCCGTCCTGCCCGGCGGTTGTGCCGACCACCCTTCCTAGGAGCCACTGTTGAGGGGGCAGGTTGTCCTCGGCGACGATTACTAGGTCGCCTTCCTTTATGTTTGGCTCCTCCTGGTGCCACTTGCATCTGATTTGTAATCCCAGCACATACTCCCGGGACCATCGCTGCCAGAACATTTGCCTGGCTGACGAGACAAGCCGCCATCGCTTTAAGCAGCTCAGACCCTCCTGGTCCGGGGTCCTGGGTGCTGGGGGTGCGATGAGCGGCCCGCCTGTCAGCAGGTGCCCGGGAGTCAGCGCGTCTCCGTCGCTTGGGTCTGGGCTTAGGGGTCCTAGCGGGCGCGAGTTGAGCACTGCCTCGATCCCGACCAGCACGGTCTCCAGCTCCTCTGCGGTGAGGAGAGCGCTTCCGATGGCGCGTAGGAGTAGGCCCTTGGCAGACTTCACACCGGCCTCCCAAAGTCCGCCCATGTGCGGTGCTCGAGGCGGTATGAAGGCAAACTCGCACCCGCTTCTTGACGCAAATTCGCGTATCGCGTCCGCTTCCGCCTCCATCTTCCTCCGCAGTTCGCTGAAGTGGCGACTTGCTCCGACGAAATTTGTCGCGTTGTCGCAGTTCACGCGTTGCGGACATCCTCGACGACCGACGAACCTTTGGAATGCCAACAAGAAGGAATTAGTCGTCAAATCGGAGACAATTTCTAAATGAACCGCCTTGGACGCAAAACAGACAAATAACGCTATGTAGGACTTATAAGGGGGCCTTCCACGAATTTTCAGAGTCGTATAGACAGGGCCACAAAAATCAACGCCACATACTGAAAATGGGCGGAGAGCACGGAGCCGGTCTGCGGGTAAGTTGCCCATCATTTGGGTCTGGAGTAGCGGCTTGCATTTAAAGCAACGAATACACGACCTAACTGTCGCCCTGCAGACCGCCTGAGCATTCACTATCCAAATGCGCTGTCTAAGGATACTCACGAGTGCTCGTGGGCCGGCATGAAAATTCGTTTGATGCAGATAGCGAACATATGTCTGCACAAACTGCGAGCGTTTTGTCAATAACAAAGGAAACTTGGCATTATATGACATAGGAGCGTTAACTAGTCGCCCCCCAACTCGCAACAACGAAAACGAGCACCATGTCCCAGCCTCTTCATGGATGAAGGGATTCAAGCGCTGAAGACTGGGGCCTAACTTGGTGCCTTTACGAACCCTTTCAATATCTTCTTGAGACTCATTTTTTTGTGTTATTTCGACTATTTTTAGAAACGCCTCGTCGTATTCTACGGATGACGGAATTTTTCCAAAGTTGAGACTTTTGTCTTTGCATTTTCGGATGAAGCGGAACACGAAAACGAACACTCTTAGCAGTTTGAGGTGTGACGAGTATCCCTCGATTACATCCACTAAGTTATTTGGCTTGGCCGCGACGGTCAGTCCGACCGATTTCTTCCGACTTTCCATCTGTATCTCTTCTTCGGAAAGCTAGAAGTGTGGATTTCTGGGCCAGCTCTCTTCTTCAAACTTTAAGAACTCTGGTCCTCCAAACCAGATCGACTGCACGATTTCCTCTACGTCACAACCTCTCGAAACTATGTCTGCTGGGTTCTGTTTTTTGGCACATGCCGCCACGTAGCTTCACTTGACCACTCTTGAATCTCCGCTACTCGGTTCGCAACGAATGTTGACAACGACGAAGGGTGGGATCTGATCCAATGAAGAGTAACTTCTGAATCTGACCAGAATATCATTTTATCAATTGGAACCTTGAGCAGGGATTTGATTCGGTGACAAAGGTCTGCTAGAAGGTGAGCGGCACATAACTCAAGCCTTGGGAGCGTTTTCGCCTTGAGTGGCGCTACTTTCGACTTTGCAGTAAACAAGGAGACCTTGAAACCTTCTGCAGTCTTTCTACGGATATAGACGCAGGCTCCATAAGCTCTCATGGATGCGTCGGCAAAGGCATGTACTTGAATCGGTGACATGGGATCAGTATGCACAAATCGAGGTATGGTAATCTTCTCCAACTGACCCAAGGATTCTTTTAATAAGTTCCATGCTGTTTCCAAGTTCATTGGAATTGACTCATCCCAATCTAGCTTGTTGAGCCAAAGCTCCTACAGTAGGATCTTTCCCTTAAGTACTAAACGACTTAACAAGCTAAGGGGGTCAAACAGCTTTGATGTCACCGATAATATGTTCCGTTTTGTCGCTCGGAGACCCATAACTGACGTGTCAATTTGGAACTAAAAGACGTCTTCGTGTGGCAGCCACGATATTCCTAACGCCTTAGTTGACTCTGAGTCCGAGATCGTTATCGGTTTAACTGTGCTCTCGGATGCGGTGACCTCAGGTGAGTTCGAAAACCATTTAGTCAATTCAAACCCAGCGGTTTGAAGAACCTGAGCCACATCAGACTTAATTGTCTTTAACTCCTCTACGCAACCAGCACCAGTCAACATGTCATCGACATAAAAGTCGGAGTCGATAACTTCAGCAGCTTTAGGGAATGAGAGTTTTGCAGACTCACTCAACCTCTTCAAACACCGAATTGCCAAAAATGGGGCTGGTCCAGTCCCATATGTTACGGTGTTGAGCTGGTTTATTCTCAAGGACTCAGACGGGTCTCTTCTCCACACTATGAGCTGGAATTGTCTATCCGCATCAGCGACCCAGACTTGGCGATACATCTTCTTAACATCGGCTGTCAAGGCGTACCTGTGTAGTCTGAATCGGAGCAATGTCGAATACAGCTCATCCTGTATCGTAGGACCGACCATCAATATGTCGTTCAAGGCCACCTGAGAGGACGTTTTACAAGACGCATCGAAAACGACGCGGAGCTTGGTCGACGTGCTTTGAGGCCTCAACACACACTGATGTGGAATGAAATAATGTGGAGTTTTGGGGATTGTGTTGTCTGTGGTAGACATGTGACCCAAAGAGAGGTACTCTTCCATGAACTCCAAGTACATTTTCTGCAACTCGGGGTCACGAGACAATCTTTTTTCAAGCGATAAAAACCGCCGTTTAGCCACTTCAAAGGAGTTGCCTAAGATACTGGGATCTGATTTGAACGGCAGTCTTACTTCAAACCGACCCGAAGGCACGACCTGAGTAGTCCTTCTATAATGCTTTTCACATAACTTGTGTTCAGGAGATAAAGACTTTTTAGAAGACGGCAATTCTTCCAGTGACCAAAACTTTTGTAATGTGTTGTCGATGTGTATCACTGACTCTTCTCGATAACTCAAACAATTCCTCGCTTCTTGGGTGGCAGTCACCTTTGGAGTGTATCTGCCCGACACAATCCAGCCGAGAAGCGTTTTCTGCAGAGTTGGATAGTCAGGACCTTGTCGAATCTGACCAACAGATAAAAGTTCGAAAAATGTTTCTGCACCTATCAACATATCTATCTTCTGTGGCTTGAAGAAATATGGGTCTGCAAGTGGTAAGTTCTTTGGGATTTTCCAGTCACTCACGTTAAGTGTCTGATCAGGGTGATACCCCGAAATGGACCTTAGAATCCAGAAATCAACCGAAAACTCACTACCAGTTATTCGCGACTTCACCACCGTATGTCTCTTTTTCTTGACTTGTGAATTGGATTCACCAATACCAAGCAAGTTGATACACGACTCCTCCCTACGGATCTGTAAGCGCTGTGCTAAGTCCTCAGTTATAAAATTGGTTTGAGACCCCGAGTCAAGCAGAGCTCGGGCCAAAACATGTTCACCATTATTTGTTCGGACGCTTACGATCGACGTAGCCAGAATAACTCTATCCATAGCTGTCGCATGGAGAGCATGCGAAGTGGAAGGTTGATTCTGATTGGGAGGAAAAGAAGAATTCTCTGGGGGTGATGGTAACGCTAGACTTTTATTCGCCACTGTGTACCTATGCAATAAGGTATGGTGTGAGCAGCCACACACTCGACACTTCTTAGCTTTGCATCGTACTACAGAGTGGCCTGGCTGCAGACAATTGATGCACAAGGATGCAGTTTTTGCGAATTCGAACCTTTGCATTACTGCTAGCCGACCAAATGGACTGCACTCTGTCAACAAATGGCCTTTCGCATTGCAGTAGCTGCATTGTTGATTTTTAGTATTCGCGGTGGAACACGCGAATGAGCTCCGATTATGCTGCTTGCTTGGCACAGCTTTCTGCTCCTGCTTTGGTTTGTCCGAATTTTCGGCCGAAAGATGCTGATGTCTGCGATTAAGCAACCTTTCACAGTCCGTCCAAAGTGGCAGTTTGTCATAATCGAGCTGTTCTTCCCATTTCTCTTTGGTCACCGGATCGACTCTGCTCAAGACGAGATAAATAATCATCGCATTCGAGATCTTTTTATCATCGCCTATCGACAACAACGAACCATATATGGATGAGGCGGTATCGATAAGGTTCCTTAAGGACGATGCTGATTGGGTCATTTTGGGAAGATTAAATAGAGCATCAATGTGATTTTTAAAGATCAGACAATCATTATCGTAGACCCGTTTTAAGCTAGCCATTGCTTTCTCGTAGTTGGTCTCGGTTACTTGGAAAGCCCTAACTGTTCCCAACGCTTCACCGGAGAGACACGAAAGCAAATGGTTGAACTTTTCGATAATTGGAATGCTTTGGTCATTATGAACTAGAGTCTCAAATAAACCTATGAAGTTTTTAAAGTCCGAAAAGTTGCCGCTGAACTGCGGCAGAGCTAACTTCGGAAGGCGAGCACGAGTTGGGCCACCATAAGCTGGTACTGCCTGTATTGTCTCATCAGCTGTCTTTAATGCGCAAATGAGAGACATTAATTTTGCCTTTGTGACAATTGAGAGTTCTTCCAACTCGACTCCAAATTCATCGTCAATGTCTATATCTTCAATCTTCTCTTGAAGTTCGCGTGCCGTGTCAATGCTACGCATCAGCGTTTCGAGTCTGCACTCGAGCTCCGTCAATACCAGCGGAATATCCCCCGCTTCTAAACGGTCCGCTAATAAACGAATGCCTTTGACACGGCAACTGCGCTTTTTCTTCAGCTCTTCAAGGACGATATTGTTGGCTTTTGAGGTCATATTGATTCTCAATACAAACAACTGAAGGCGAAAGATCGTTTCTAATAATCTTATTTAATGCCGAGGCACTCAATGAAATAATGGGTAATTGTACCCAAACGAGGTGAAAAACCAATATACCCGAAAAATTTAGGGTAGAGCGTCGCTTGGCTGGCGCGTACACGAAAACCACACAAGAATACCAACGAACTGTACTGGTGACAAGCGAAAACGAAAAATTTCACCGCTGCAGTTCAGAAGAATTAATGTTGTGTATGCGTATGCACCGACAACGATCGACGCTAAATTGATTTACGAGGCACGACTTTGTCTTAATTGATAGTTGGATCCTACTGACACCAAACGAATATACCCGACGAAAACAGGGTAGCGCGTCACTTGGTGTTTGGTTTGGATCAAGCGCGCCAAACAAAAGAACAACGATAAGCAACGGTGAAGAGCGAAAGCGAGACGAAAAAATTCACCGCTGCAGCTGCGTATTGGTATGCGTGCTTGGCCAACGACCCAACTATACATATATTTGACACAACGAAAACGAGAAAGGGGAAAGGGGCGACAGCGATTGCAGTAAAAATGAGTTATGTATATGTGTAGTTATTGCGTCCAAGAGGGTTAGATGTACATATGTATGTATACATGTATTAATATATATGCTCAACTCTAACTACAGCATGCAATCTAGCTCTACTATGTCATACGTATGTGCCAAGAATTGAAAGCGAGGTGCAATTGTTTCAGCACAGGACAATAATTGCGAGTTTTTTAATCTTTCGTCTTCACTCGAGCTTTCAATTTTTTGCACAAATACCTCTTGGGAAGATAGGAAATTCCAGGTGCTGTACTCTCCTCTTGTATATGTAGCTGCAGACAGGGTATTGCACGACCGACGCGGTGATTTTTAGTTTGGTTTGTTTAGTTATTTGCACACACGTCGCGGTCACTTTGGCAATTTAGCTGCAGCACATATGCTATATACATGTATGTATGTATGTACAATAGATTTTGGCTATTTATGTATCTTCACTGTGTCACTGTCACTTTTTGCCTTTCCACTTGAATTAATATGTACGTTTAAATTGCGGGTCCACCCGGGGGCGCCATGAAATTTTAGAATAGTTTTTCTAAATAACAATACCGAAAGTTCTTGGGTGACTGCAATTTTTTATTTAATACGACGAAAAGAAAAGGGGTGCGTGCGTTCGATTTCAAGGGTTTTTCTCGACTTCTTTTCAATATATTCCAACAATTTCTTCTAAGCCTACCTTACCTACGGTGGCAAAGCGGGGCGAATTCGCCAAGAGCGAGAGAACGAGCTTTTATTGCGCTCCCGCTTTGCCCTAGCCTAACTTACACTAGACTTCATGAAATACTATCCTAATAACAATTATTAATATTCAAATGACGCTACAGTTCCAAATGTGGTGGTTCTCTTGAGAGGATTACCCTGGTGGATGATCTTGGTGCTATATTAGACGCCAAGTTAAAGTTTTCTGAGCACATTTCTACCACGTCAAAAAACGTCATGGGCGTGCTTGGGTTAATAAAGTAGTGGCTAAAGAAACTTGACGACCTCTATATAACAAAGACTCTCTATACCTCGCTAGTTCGTCCGATCTAGGAATTCGGCTCCTGTGTATGGTGCCCTCAGTACAAAGTAGACATATACATTATGGGGTCGGAAACGCTTCATTTTTGACGTTACACACATCCGTTTTCACCACATATCTTATATACCCCTTTACTTATTTTGAGTATCGAGTATAATAATATTAATCTTCTCCTTGCCAAAACAGCGGGAACTGTAACGTGTTATATAAACGATATGTTTCAGATATTATTTGAAGTTGACCAGTATCGCGACGTGCATTCACTATATCACGTCTTCCCATGTTTTCATGGAACTTCACGCAACTTCATCTATTGTTGGAGAGTTAAATGTGCGCTCGTGTGTTTCAAATGGTCATTTATCCGCTTTGATCACTGCTTTGTAGTCATCATTTGGCATACGCTCCTATGCACTCTTGAACATCCTGACCAAAGCATGATGTTCATAAGTAGTTGCTGCAGATCTTTTAAAATTGATATTTTTATTGCTGCATTTATCTCTTGACATCGATTAAGTTTTTCTTCCATGTTTCTCATGAAGTAGTATTTTGCAATGATCCAATTCGATAGTGAATCTGTCCTTGTAAACTACCATTGTATTTTTCAGTATTTCGAGTGTTTTGAGTGCTGTTTCGCCTGAAAGAAATGATCGCAGTGGCTCAGGTGGCGAAGTCAATAATGCAAATTTCACTTCAAAACTTCAATGTTCCACAATATTCCCAAACAACATCCATTTTCCCAATGCCAACGTTAGGATGCAAGCAATAGCAGCAATTGTTGCAATTGCTGCAATTGTATCGAACCGCTGTTCGATTCAAATCAGCCCATGATAAATCGCTTCTTATGCGTCGAAAATTATCTACTTGTTGATTTCTGTTCTTCGCTCGACGATTTCGCATTGCCAACCAAGGCGTTGCAAGGGCTCCCTTTGCTCTTGTGTTTGAGAAGCACGATTTCGAGCCATACCAACTCTGCGCTCTGCGGTCACTTTGTTTTTCTTCAGTAGTTTCATTCGCTATATATCGTAACCTTCTTGAATTGCGGCCTTTTCGGTAAAGATTTGATCGTCTTGGTAGTGGCATTTTTAAAGATGAATTTAAAAAAAATAAAAACAACAAATGACATGTTTTAGTTTTGATTCAAAATCAATTCAAAACAATTTTATGAATTTTTGAGATGGTTCCGTATCTGTGACTTGTGACACACAGCTTACTGTGCTGACGTTTATGTCATGCCACACAGGAACGTGATCGAATGGGATGAAAAGCAGTCTACTGAATCTAATCTAGTTACCCACCAATTTTCAGTCAAATCGGTTCAGCCTCTCTTGAGTTATAAATGGTGTAACTTACTACAAAATATGATTTTTTTAACCTTGCTTGTATCGTATTCTTATTGTTTATTCTCCCATGAATTTAATGTAAGGATTGTGAGTTTTAGAAATAGCAAATAGCTGATTTCAAAATTTTAAGGTTCATTTATTATTACTTAATTTTTAGATGTATGTATAAACACTGGAAATTTATTGGAATGTCATGAAATATCATGGAAAAACTACCACTAGTTAATGTACATTGTTTTAATTTTACGGAAAAATCGTACTGATTTGATACAAAATCAGCTATTGAAAAAACACTGCTGGACACGTTGAACGTGGTACGAAAACTAGCAGTGAGACAAATGTTAGGAAGAAGATTCAAAAATTTAAAAAAGTGTATAAAAAGGAGACGATATAAAGATAAGACGATAAGCGCGGATGGATTCGTTGCAGGTGTGTGCATATTTAAATTATGAGTCTTAGCACTAACCATACAGTATATAAGTGTGCCAGTTCATACAGCGAACATGTCTCAAACGAACTTTCTGGATTAGATCCGAGGGTAATCGGCTCTGGCATTCGTATTCATGGGCCGCCGCATCATCATGGGCCAGCCAGCCCGTTTTGCATGTGTTTGTTCTCACAAAAACATGTGATTGTATCTTTTTTTTGTTTTTGTTGTTGGCGAGAACATTACCGTGTGCTTAAGCACGTCTAATCCAGTTGCTCTAACACCCACGATATAGTATATAAGCCACTGGATTCTCACAGAGGTTATCAGATCTTTTTGTCGATGCTCTTTCTTGATATCTAGGTATTGATGCTCTTAGGACTTTTTGCTTCAGTCCACTTTCTGTATTACGTCTTGAAACTCCTGAGTAGGACTTCTTATTCCTCGTTGATAATTCTTCCATCGCTTGCTTGGCGATCTTAAAGAATTCCTTGGGGTTTTTAATTTGGAGAGATATGTAGGTCCCGGATCAATCAGAGTGTGTTTATCTTATTTTTTGATCTCGTGGGTGAAGAAGATGCGTGGTAAGCGTCCTGTATTTTTTTTGGATAGAGTCTCTAGGGAAGTCTATATATCTTTCGTGTATTCGTCGTCTTCGCCTGACAGGCTGCCAAATATGGCCCGCGTTGCCGCTTTCTCGCTTGAGAATCTTTTGCAGCACTCTCGGTCGAGACTTTCCTTTTGGTGGCCAGCATTTCCGCTACCTTATTGGCGGATCTGCCGTTTATTTTATTTATTTATTTAAGTCAAGTCTAAGGCTAAGTCGACGATGGCGTCCGTGCTGCCTAACTTGCAATCAAAAATTTTCATTTTAGTATATTAGGTAGATTAGATTTGTGGTGAAAGGGGATGTGTGTAAAACCCAGAAGGAAGCGTTTCCAACCCCGTAAAGTATATATATTCTTGACCAGCATCAAGATATAGCAACGTCTGCCTGTCCGCCTGCCCGGCCGTCCATCCCGATGACCATTAGATCTCAGGACTACAAGAGCAACCAAATTTTATATCCAGACTCCTGTCATTCTAAACTATTATACGTGTATGTAAGTATATTTCGAAATTTCGCCCCACCCGCTTACCCCACAAATCCGTTTAACTGTGTCACCCATAATTTTGAAGATAAGAGAAAACAAAGAACGTGGAATCGTAAAGAACAACCTTATCTACCATATTGGGCTTTTGCAAGAAATTAGAAAATTGGTGCCTGCGGCACTCTTCTTTTAACAGAAAAATAAATCAAGTCGTTGTTTCTTTGGATCTGTGGGCCAATATGTAGGCTTAATCGGGGAAAAAAAGTATAGCTTGTGGGATCATGATGTGATTATAGCATAATATAGTGTAACGAACCTAAAAAGGTTCGATACAATCCTTCCACCGAAGTATTATATGCATAAAACCGGCTACTAAATTACAGCGCCCCGCCAAACGTAAATTGATTGCATGTATTATATACCACACGAACACCGCCCTTCCACACATAACTACTCGACACCCGACGAACGCCAACACCAGAAGCGAAACCGGGTCAAACCTCAATCGCCAAACTGGCAAAAAGCAAGCCCTAAGCGGAAATGCATTTTCGTGACCTCCGCTGACACAGCAACGACAGGCATATATATAGGTGCCAGCCAGAACCAGAAGAGCGGCTTGCGCAGAAACCCGGCCTCGAGTGCAGACGTTGTACAAAAAACCATCGTACTAATCTATGAATTAAAAAGTGCTGAAATATCCGTAATAAAGTGGCTAATGATCAGAACAATATCCAACTGCGTAAGTTCAATACAACTAGCCGAGACACCGACACTACCCCGCTCCATGTCTACACACACCACTTAATACACACGACGAGCAGCACTCGCCCTAGCCCCGAACCACCCTCTCTACGATAAGCCAACCCCGACGTCTCCCTCAAAGTTCCATCTACTTCCACAAATTTCTTGTGGGTTGACCTCTGGACGTGACTGAGCTTATCTCAGCCTGAAATAGGTCCACAATTTTCCTGGGTTGCTGAGTCGAGATCACCAATGGGTCTGCTTGGCATTTAATTTTTGTTTTTGAGGTGAGTCTCGTATATGGCTTCAATGTCATGTCGATTGAGGAACTGCAACTGTGAAATACGGATGGCATTTCAGAAAGATGTTATGCGAAAAACCAGTTAAGCAGATTTCTGTTTGATTAGGAGCTCCAAGAGGAGATTTTGATTGGGCATAAGTTTCTGTATCGTTTGTTGTATTGCTACCCATTTTATTTGTTATAGTTACCAGCATTGATTCAATTCCAATTAGCCACTGTTGGTTTATAGACTGAGGCGTAGGCTCGCTTGTATAGCTTAACGTCTTAGCAGAAGAAACTCCTGGGGTCGTAGTTGATGGTATACACGGTTTGGTATACAAGTTTTGTTGGAAGACTGTTGGTTTGGCGTTTTTTTACCCACTTTATAGACAGGGAAATCTCTACAGTTGCCAGTGTGGTATTCCCCAAAATTGCCACATTTTTTGTTTGTTTTCTTCATTCCGGCTATAATAATAATACGCTCTGGTTCGGTTTTTGGTTTTCTTGTATCTTTGAAACTGTGGATGCCACAGATTTTCTTCCTTTGTGGGGGCGGGGCGAACATATCATAGAAGTCTGTATAAAAAATGTCGTTGCTCTAGCTCTTATAGTCTTTAAGCACTAGGCGCTGATAGGGACGGACAGACAGACAGGGCTCAATCTACTCGGCTATTGATGCTGATTAAGAATATATATACTGTATGGGGTCGGAAATGCTTCTTTCTGGAAGTTACACAAAACCACTTTCACCACAAATCTATTATACCTCTATACTCATTTTGAGTATCGGGTATAACAAGTCTGCCGTTGATGATCGTTTTCGGTTCGAATCTTAATGGAGGAGATGTTGCGCTTATGTCTAAATGTAAATTGGGTAACAATTGTTTAGATCAGGCTAATCTAGGAGAGTGTAGAATGAGAAAGGGAAAAATTGAGTTCCTCAGTAAAAAAGTGAGCTCAAAAATTGAGGAGCTATGAAACAAACGACACCTTCGACTAGTTAGGATGCAAACCGTAGCTGAGGAAAAAAATAAATGAGGCAATACATGTAATCAAATTAAAGTCACATGTCGCGCATGTAGTGTTGAACAAAAGAGATCAGTACTTGGATGTACTTACCAGATGTAATGGAATTTTTAGAATAACGGTACTTCTCTTTACACCTCGCAGAATAAAGAGGGAAAACCGTAGAAAAAGTAGTGCAATATGTCGGCATAAAAGAAAATTGTCCGGTATATAAAATGGCAGGACATACCATAATTCACTGCTATAAGTTTAAGAGAACAAGTCCGATAGATAGAGGCCAGTTTGCAAAAAACAAAAACGCAAATATTAAACTTAGAAAGAAAGCTCAGCAATAATAACATTTTAAAAGAAAAGTACATAAAGTTTGAATTCAAAAATTTAGGACACATGCTAGAGTCCAAAGAAGATAGGAAAGATTATTGCCCAATCAAGGAGTCATAAAAGATTCCAGTCTAACGACAAAGCTGAGGGTGGTTTTCGGTGCTTCAGCAAAAACTACAGAGCAAACAAAATTAAAAATGATATCATGTGGGTTTGGCCAAGAGTCCAAAAAGATATCTTCGGCCATTTGTAATATCTGCGGACATTGAAAAAATGTACCCGCAAATTAATATTGATAAAGACGATCAACAATATTTGCATAAGAGTATAAACGCACAACTGTTGCGTACGACACAGCCAGCTTCAGCCCTCTACTTAGCAAAAATCACGCAATTATGAAAATCATAAAGAATGACTTTTATATGGACGACATGTAAAGGAAGTTACCCGGGAGCTTTCTAGGGTTGGTGGCTATGAATGAGGTATACATATTACTAGGTTTTATTTAATATATTTAATGATTATATAATATCGGCGATTAGTTATGTGTGAATAGCGGGAATTGATTTGCGGCGGTACAGCGATATGCGAGCAGTTGATTATGATTATATTTTCCTACTAACTTCCACTCCACAAAAAAGTCGAGCAAAAGGGAATTGAAAGATCATGCGATGCGACAGTCCAATGTAAAACGGTACACATCGATGTATGCGTGTGCAGCTGCGGGCTTTAGCTATACGTGTGAGAACGTTACAGCTATGTTTTGGACACAAGCAATAACAACACAGCTATGCCCGTAAAAATAATTACTTAAGTGGTGCAATACAATCATGAGCATATGAATAGGGCAGTTGTAATATAAATGAACATTGCACTAAAACGTGACTAATTTCTCAACATACCGACCCCCCTGAACGACTGTTCAGAGCAAGGGAAACACAGAAAGTTTGGTAATAGGTCTTCTCTAAACTCCTCGGGCTGTTTTTATGGTGACCACTCGAACCCTCTCGTCTTGGCCAGGATGAACTTCGGTGATACGTCCAAGCAGCCACTTGGTAGGCGGTTGATAAGGCTCCTTCACCACAAGAGTGTCCACAGTTATGTTGTTGGACTCCTGTTGTCATTTCGTGGGATTTTGCAAGGAAGCAAGGTATTCAAGACTCCAAAGTTTCCAGTATCCTTGAACCTTGGCTTGCAAGGGGCGGATCGAAGCTCAACTCTCCCACAACGCAATTGATGTAGCCGTCATAAGAAATGAAAACCGTTATGTTTCGTGGTATATATATAATTATGAGTGTGTATTTGGTTGGACGGTCGCGCGGTAGATCGGCCGTCTGAAGCGGGTGTGAAATCGTAACTGCTTAACTCTATGCCTTATGGTGCTTTTTCTGCCGTGAGCGCCGTGTGGATCATGGATTATGGATCCGAGCGGCCCTCCGAGCGCGCGAGAGCGAGTTGGGACCGGGGCGCACGGAGTTGGCACAGTGCGCGGAAATTGTTTACGGCTAGCCTGAACAGTCTCCAACGCTGCAGTCTGTAAATGTTGACGCTTAACAATGACGGCTCCGGCACCGACATGTGAGGTTGACCTGTAAGAAAATGAGCAGGGGTAAGGGGATCCAAGCGAAAGTCAACGCACTGCTACCAATTACTCGGCAAGGTGGAGCTTGATAGATCATACGCCGGTCTCCCAAATACTTCCAAAATGCGGGGCAGACGGCGGAATGAAGTGCCAGTGTATTTCCTGACTCGTAAAGAAAATTAGCAATTTCCTCGTCCTGACTTTGAGATACAGCTCTCCGTTGCTTCTCCGTTAGTTCCTTTCTGGATCCATGGAATGTTGTGCCATTGTCTGAGTACAAATCGGATATAGGGCCCCGTCGAGACCAAAACCGCTTGAAAGCGGCGATAAATGCAGGGGTCGTCAAATCACTGACGAGCTCGATATGAATGCCTTTTGTGGACAGACAAACAAAGATAGCAAACCAAGCTTTGCCAAACTTCGGTGTCCGACATGCTGATGTCTTGATGGTAACTGGTCAAGCGTAAGCTAATCCAGTATGTAGAAACCAGCGGGTGGGCAAAAGGTGCGCGAAAGGCGGGAAGATCAGCTATGAGTTGTGTGCTCGTAACTTTGCGCTGGAGGAAACATCTTGCGGTTGAATACAATTTTGCGGACTATGTAACGGACTACAAGGATCCAATACTTCTGTCTCAGTGTGTAGCGATGTGACTTGCTGGTGTCTAGCTAGTAAAATGGCGACTGGTGATTCCCTTGGAAGGAGTTTGGGCATTGCCCATGCGTCCTCCTACGCGCATAAATCCTGGGTCGTCAACAAATGGAGTGTAGCGAATCCACTTGAATTTTTTGAATGTGGTTGTCCAGTGCTCAGCTGCTTTTACTCCACTTAGAATAGAACAGCATCTGGAAATGTTTGATTACCCTAGAGCGGGCTTATTGAAGCTCCCATTACGATAAAAACGATGACAGGCAGTCTTTCCAACGAAGTCGATGTACAAAGCGAAAGCAAAAGCTAATTGTCCGCAAAAGATGTGACCAGGGGGACCAGGGCCTTCTTGCTTTCTGTAAGTACGCTCAAGCTGAGTTTAGCCCGCTCTTATCCCGTAGCTTGTGCTGTAGCTATCACTCTCTCCCTATTATCTCTCCCTAACTCAAACAACTGTTCTTTCTCTCTCGCTCTTCAAACTTTCTGAGCAATAGCACTCTCTGTTTAGTAGCTCTCGCTATAACCGCTCTCCAACCTGCTCTCTTTTTTAACTAATTCCGCTTTGAGCGTTGCCTGGCAAATTTTAAACTAAATAAATAATAAAAATGAAATACGCTTTGGTCTGCTCCAAAAAAAAAACTTGTACGAAGCAGATCTCCCACGATCAGCCGAATGTCCCCTGCTGGCTCTGCGACAGCGTAGTGCACGCAAAATGCGCTGGATTTGCTGGCCTCGTGTGTGATGCTATAGCCAAACGTAATGGCTTGCATTACAGTTGCGAGGCATGCCGTGCGGTGGAGAAAGACATGGTAGATTTTATGAGGCAGACGCGGAGTGTCTTTAAGGAGCTGATCGTTGGTTTTAAAAACCAATACGATCGGCTCCTAGCCATGGAGGCTCAGTTTAGTGGTTTAAAACTGCTGAATGAGTCTCCGAGGCGCAAAAAGATCACTCCGCGGGATCTGCAAGTGCCAACCGTCACTCAGCCGTGCGCCGCCGAAAAACTGACTCCGTCCACTCCAAGTGTGCAGCAGTTGATCTCGTTTGCCACTCCAAGGGCAATGACATCTGCTGGCGATGCAGATTTGTATTTATTTGTATATATATTCCTAACGCAACAGTATTCCTACTTTATGTTAAAGCGCTAGTCACATGGAGTTCACATATGTATGTAGTTGTATGCTTTAAGCAGAATGATTTTCTTATTCTAACATTTTTGGTATGACTAATATTTTTATTATTATGACTAATATTTGTATTATTAATACTAATACTAATTCTAATTTTTTTTTTGTTTTTTTTCCTATTTTTTTTTTTTTTTTATTTATTTATTTTATTTTTTTTTTTAATTATTATTTTTATTATTTATTTTTATTTACTTATTTATTTATTTTTTTTTTTTTTATGGGTTTATCAAGTGTTTTTCTAGTTTATCCCTAAATTGCGTTGCTCTACTAATATTTTTAATATTGAAAGGTAACTCATTCCATAACCGAATAGCATTTGTTAAAAATTGTTTTCCTGAATTGGCAAGTTTGTACCTTATGGTTACCAGATTCAACGTTCTATTTGATGAAGCAAAGGTTAATTTATCATATAAGTAGCTCGGCTGTCTGGTATAGATTATTCGATGTAGAAAAATAAGTGTTCTGTACCGTATCCATGTCTTTAAATCCATTTTGAATATTTGTCTTGCTAAGATTGAGATATGATCGGTTCGTCTCTTATTATATATGTAGCGGGCAATGTTGTTAAATGTTACTTTTAGTTTTTTTTGAGATTCAGCGTCACAATTTCCAAATATTTCAATACCATAGAATAAGGTGGGTGTCAAATATGTCTTAGCTATCATTAGTTTGAGTTTATCTGGCAGGTATTTTTGTGTTGGTGCGAGTTTTCTTAGTAGACTATATGTTCTACCAGTAGCTTTCACTACTTGGCTACTCCAAGAAAGCGTATTGTTAAATGTTAATCCTAAGTTTTCCACCTGATCTACGTAATTAATTTGTTTTCCTTCAATTTCAAGTTTTGGATAGGCCATCGTATTTAATTGCTTCTTGTATATAATTACACATTTACATTTATCTGGATTAAGTGCCAGACCATTACGCTTCGCCCAGCTACTCACATTGAGCAAATCACTGTTACACACACTTATACACTCATCAATTTTACTCAATGGACGACTAACATACATTTGGACGTCATCCGCATACATATGACTTACAATTTAACAGGACGTCTGGCAGGTCATTCACATATAATGAGAACAAAGCGGCCCAAGAACTGAACCTTGAGGCACACCACGTGCAGTGCTCATCATTGAAGAAATTCTACTTCCACTTACCACTACCTGTCTTCTATCCGTTAAATACGATTTTAATAGCTTTATAGCTACCTTACTAAAATTGAAAAAGTTAACTAATTTACTTAATAAGTTTTCGTGGTTAACCGTGTCAAATGCTTTACTGAAGTCAAGTAGTACTAATAGCGTCACATTTCCTTCATCTTGTGTTAATCTAATGTCTTCCGTTATATTTACTATTGCCGTAGTACAGCTTCTTTGTCTTCTGTAACCTGACTGTTTGTCACTTAGTAGTGCATTGTTATCTAGAAAAGTTCGAATTTGTTGTGACATTACTTGTTCAAGGACTTTTGATAAAAACGATAGAATTGATATAGGTCTATATTCATTTTTTCCTTTAGGGACCGGTGTTATTTTCGCAAGCTTCCATGTACTTGGAAATATTGATTTTGTTAAGACAGTATTGCAAATATAAGTCACATGTGGTAATATTTTTGGAAGTAAGATTTTTAGAAATTTTGGATGTATTTCATCCAGTCCGATTGCATTTGACTTAATTTTAAGCACAGATTCAAGGACATCACACTGACTGGCACACATGAAGCTAAAGTTATTATCACAGGAACTATTCGGTATATTGTCAAGATAATGATTATGTGCTACTTCAGGTACCCCGTTTATCACAAATTTTCTATTTAATTCATCTATGTCTACATCAATTTTGGTGTTATTTGTCCTCTTC
This sequence comes from Drosophila pseudoobscura, assembly GCF_009870125.1. NCBI lineage: Eukaryota > Metazoa > Arthropoda > Insecta > Diptera > Drosophilidae > Drosophila > Drosophila pseudoobscura. The sequence goes on along the minus strand of NC_046681.1, from coordinate 1,098,141 downwards.
CCTATTCCCAAGTCTTTGAGCTCCCTCCATGTCCTTCTTGTTAATATTGCACTTTGAAACCTTACAGAATAAAAAGATTTTTTAGCTGTCAGTATTAATAGGTTCGGTAGCCGAATTCATCGCTTCGGAGAATGTGCAGCCAAGTACGTCTGCAGCGTCCGTGCCGTGGTGTCCGCAAGTTCGCTAGTTGTCCCGTCTATCCCGATCACACCAGTAAATAGACGTTCCGGACCTCCGGATATTGCCACCACAGGTACTAGACCTGTGGTGACTAAACCACTGGTGGGAGTCCCACCAAAACGACAAGTTTTTGTTTCACGGCTGGCCCCTGACCTCACATCTAATGATGTAATTGCTTTTATTCAAAGCAAAATAAAAGCCGTGGGTTTAAAGGTGGAGAAATTTAACTTCTCTAATGCCAGGGAGATAGCCTCGTTTAAGATAAGCATCTCCCCAACTCAATTTGACACCTTTTGCTCCGCCAAATTTTGGCAGGAGCATTTGGTGGTAAAGGAGTTTAAGCTAAGAAGAAGAATAGGCCCCCATATCCCTTCCAAATCTTTCCAGTGTGCCACCCTCAACCTCAACTTCCTCTTCCTCAACATCCCGTCTTGCTTCCACCTTTCCAAAAAACTAACTTCTCTTTTAGTAACCTATCAGAATGTAAGAGGCTTGCGTAGTAAGCTCAGCATTCTTTTCCGGGATAGTGTTGCATTTGCTTCCCACGTTATTGTGTTTACTGAAAGCTGGTTAAAGCTTCCTGTTTCCGAGGTTTTGGCATGTCGGTACACAACTTTTAGAAAGGACCGTTCGTCTCGACGTGCAGGAGGGGTTCTAATTGCAGTGGACACTTACTTCACGTCAGAACACTTCACAGTCCAAGTTCAACAGGAATGGAATTCCTGTGTGTAAAACTGATTCTTCCCGCTTTCGCTATTTTCATTACTTGCTCGTATATCCCACTTTCTTCGGATATTTCAATTTATGAGCAGCACTTGTCCGCTTTAACCGCTGTTTCTTCCTCGCTATCTGATAAAGATCGTATGATAGTTTTTGGTGACTTCAACTTGCTAGGAACTGTTTGGTCTTCGGTAAATGAGTCTAGTATCCTAGGGCCCATATCACGACATGACTTTGTTGACGGCTTGCTTGACCTGTCCCTGTCTCAAGTCAATCATGTGAAAAATTCCTTGGGTCGATTGCTTGATCTATGCTTTGTATCGGATCCGACCATAGTGTTGTTAACCCGAACCCTTCCGCTCACTATACCTGAAGACGCCTACCACCCTACTTTCGACGTTTCGCTAGATATAGGACCAACAGTATTGGATCGGTCGAGTGGACTACCTGAACGTGTCCGCTGCTTTCGTAATAACCTCATTAGGGATTTTGATTGGTCCGCTTTGTACTTGTGCACTGATGTCATAAAAGGCACAAACATATTTTACAATGCTCTTGGCATTGGAAAAACCCCAGTCTAAAAAATGTACAATCAATACTTTATAAAAAATGTCAAGAAGTGGGTTCTCCTACTTCTCACTCTCGCTATGTAATAGCTCGGTCAAACTTTTCAGTTCTTAACGCTCAATGTTATAAGAACTACGTATCTCGATGCAGGATACGTTTTTCTCAGGACCCTAAACAGTTTTACTGCTTCGTAAACAGTAAGCGTAGAACGTCCGCACACCCATCCTCGCTATCATTTTGTAATACGCAGGAAAATAATGATCAGGCAATTGCCGATATTTTTGCCCAATTTTTCATCCGTACCCATACGGTTTACCGAGGTCGAACGGAATTTTCAGTCCCTTGTTAAGTGTTTTTGTTTTTTACTTCATGATCTTCGACTAGTTAAGCCGGTGTTTTCAGGGGGTCCAGACGGGGTTCCAGGTTTTGAACTCAGGTACTGCGCCGAGGCGCTGTGTGGTCCCTTGCTTAAACTATTCACCCTGTTCATTGATTCTTCTTGCTTCTCCCCGATCTGGAAGGAATCGTTTGTAATTCCTCGCCATAAAAAAGGTAGCAAGTCTGAAGCAAAAAATTATAGAGGTATAGCGAAGCTATCCGCTATTCCTAAAATATTTGAGAAGATTTTAACTCCGCACTTGCAACATCTCTGCAAGTCACTTATATCTCCAACTCAGCATGGATTTATAAGGCGGCGATCAACCACCACGAACTGGTTCGAGTTTACCTCTTTCATTATTAAAGGCTTTCAAGATAACTTGAAGACAGATGTTATTTACACCGACTTTAGTAAAGCATTCGACTCTGTAAACCATTTCCATTTAGCGCACAAACTTGACCTCTTACAGTTTCCGCCCAACCTCCTGAGATGGATTTCTAGCTATTTTTATTCCAGGTCTCAAAGAGTCATCTTCAAAAACTCCCTCTCTTTACCAGTAAAAGTTTCTTCGGAAGTACTACAGGGCAGCCATCTAGGCCCCTTAATCTTCACACTTTTTATTAATGACTTGCCTTCAGTATTAACATACTCTCGAGTACTTATGTATGCGGATGATGTTAAACTCTGTGTCCAGTACAAGGACATTTCATTTCATTCTCGCTTGCAATCCGATCTCAATAGCTTTGAGTCATGGAGTTGTGCAAACTTGTTACACCTTAATGCCTCGAAATGCAAAGTTATGACATTTCATCGTTCTAGCTCTTGTTGGCTCCCTATATTCCATTTGGCGGTTCTCTTGAGAGAATTACCCTGGTGGATGATCTGGGTGTTATGTTAGACCCCAAATTAAAGTTTTCCGAACACATTTCTCCCATGGTAAATAAGGCCATGGGTGTGTTGGGTTTATAAATAGGTGGTCAAAGGAAATTGACGACCCCTATATAACAAAGACTCTCTATACCTCGCTTGTTCGTCCGATCTCAGAGTACGGCTCCTGTATACGGTGCCCTCAGTACAAAGTACACCAGGACCGTATAGAATCAGTACAGAAAAACTTTTTACTCTTTGCTCTGCGGGGCCTTAGCTGTGATGAAGGTGTGAGACGCCCATCTTACTCTAGTAGACTACCATTAGTAAACCTCCCATCCTTAGTCAACCGTAGAAAAATGCTTGGTGTGATTTTTATGCACAACTTTATCAGGGGTGACATAGACCGCTCTGATCTGTTGAGCCGCATAAACTTCACGATTAGACTTACTTTAAACTTTATACCGTTGTTCCTTCCACTTTGTAGATCGAATTATTCCTTGCATGAACCGTTTAGGGCCTTATGCTTGGATTATAATTCCCTCTACCATATTAAATCCACAACTCATTCTCTTCCTCTTATTAAATTACTAATCCTTACACACCTTTCTAGTAATTAGTAATTGTAGTGGTATTTGTATTTTGATTGCATGCTTAGTTTCTTAGTAAGATTAGTGCTAATTTTCTCCGAATGCTAGTCTAACAGCTATCCATCTTGAATGTTCGCGTTCGGTTCGGCTACGCGCCGTGCGTCATGCGGCAGCGCCCCTCGGTCGGTTGGTCGGGAGGAGGGCTGCGTTTTGCCTGAGATCCGCGCGTAACAGCCTTCTGCTGGTGTCACACGGGCCACTTGACGGTGCAGTAACTGCATCGCCTCTTGAAAGATGCAGTCATTGCATGTCAACGTCCAAGAATAAATTTCACAACAGTTGGGTTTAACCTAAAAAAGTGGATAACAAATATCCCAGAAATTATAGAAGGCGTTAGAGACCAAGAAACTAAAGAATTAATCATTGAGGAGAATGAATCCGTCAAAACAAGAGGACTCCAGTGGAAATCGGTTAGAGACTACTTTAGATTCAATTTTGAACCAATAAAGAACGAGGGGGAACGTTGTGAGTTGCTGCGGAGACCGCAACTCTACATTTATACCCGATACTTAGTCAGCATGGCTCTCCTCCGGCAGACGCCGCTAATATTAAGCGACACGACAAAGAGTGCGTGCGAGAGAGACAGAAAATCAGTCTGAGCGTGACGTCGGGCACTGCGTAGCCAGTGCAAATTGATTTGTTTCCTTTGGCTATAAAAATGATCTGATCTGATCCAGATTCCGCAACCTAATAGATATGATCATTATCTATGATTCTGCGTTTTTAGTTTTCTCGTATCTTCAAAATTGTGGATGCCACAGATTTTCGTTCTTTGTGGGGGCGGAAGGGGGCGTGGCGAAATTCTGAAATACATTTGTGACAGTGACATATTACAGAAGCTTGAATACAAAATGTCGTTGCTCTAGCTTTTATAGTCTCTGAGAAATAGTCTCATTGAATGTGTATTGAGGTTTATTCGAAATCAAAACCAAAAAGATAGAGTTTCCCCATTTTTGAGAGTGAAGGATATTAAGAACGCCAAAGTGTTACATGTAAAAAAAGAACAAGCTATCCAATTCAGTTCCCAAATAGCTAGCTTAATTAATAAAAAGCACATAGAAACAGAAAATAAACTATTAAGCTTAAATCCGTTCTTAGATAAAGATGGATTTTTACGAGTTGAAAGTAGATTGCAAAACTCCAACGCGGAATTTGAAGTTAAACATCAGTTGAGCTTAGATAAGTGTCACTTGACGTCTTCAATTATCAAGAATGCACATAAAGAAACATTGCACGGTGGAATTAATCTGATGCGAAACTATATCCAGCGAAAGTTTTGGATATGTGGGATAAGAAATTGCTTAAAGAAAAAACTTAAAGAGTGTGCAACTTTATGTGTGTGGGTGTGGGAGCTTCGCACAAATTAGACGGAATACCATACCAATTATATGGAATACCATACAGCCCTTAAGGACAACATAAAAGTGGTGTCAATATTAGAAAGAGAACAGATCGAGTGGCATTTCATTCCCCGGCAGTACCTCATTTCGTAGGTATTTGGGAAGCTGGGGTAAAATCAGTAAATTACCACTTAAAAAGAGTAATTGGGGACAATAATTTAACATATGAGGAAATGGCAACTCTATTATGTCAAATTGAAGCGGTACTAAATTCACGGCCTTTGTAAACAGTTGAAGATATGGACGATCTGGATGTATTAACACCAGGTGATTTTATTATTGGATGGCCACTATTTGGCCCGATTGAGACAATTTCAGAGGAACAAATGGGGAATCTGGATAGTTGAAGATTAATTCAGAAAACAAAAAGAGAATTTTGGATCAAATGGAAAGATTAATTACACACTCTGAAACAACGAAATAAATGGATAATAGGAATGCAGAATATTAAAAAGCGACAGATTGTATTAATAAAAGATAAAACCTGTCACCCATCTAGATGGCCCACAGGAAAAATATAAGAAATACATAAAGGTAGGGACGGTAGAGTCCGAGTAGTAACCAAAAAAAAACATCAAAAGGGGGTGATAAAACGACCTATAACTAAAATTTGTCCATTAGCTGGAATTGAGTCAGAAGAGCAAGACTCAGAAATGACTCCAAAAGATACAATGACTGTAATGATAATGCAATGACTGCATCTTCCAAGTGGCGATGAAATTACTGCACCATCAAGTGGCCCATGTGACACCAGCAGAAGGCTGTTAAGCGTGGATCCCAGGCAAAACGCAGCCCTCCTCCCGCTCAGCCGACCAAGGAACGCTGAGGCAAGACGGGCAGCGCGTAGCCGAACCAACCCGAACCAACGCGAACATGCAGGAAAGTTAGCTATTATTCTTATATGCGAGGAAAATTTACACAAAACTTACTAAGAGAACTAAGCATGCACTCCAAATACAAACACCACTACAATTACTAATTACGAAAAAGGTATGTGAGTATTAGTAATTTATCAGCAGGAAGGGAATTTGTGGTGTATATAATATGGTAGAGGGAATTATAATCCGAGCATAAGATCCTAAACGGTTCATGCAAGGAATTATCTCAGATCGGACGAATTAGCGAGGTATAAAGAGTCTTTGTTATAAAGGGGTCGTCACCTCTTGACCACCTCTTTATAAAACCAAAGCACGCCCATGGCCTTATTTAAAATGGTAGAAATGTGTTCAGAAAACTTTAACTTGGGGTCTAACATAGCACCCAGATCATCCACCAGGGTATTTCTGTCAAGAGAACCATCACATAGGGTATATGGAGCCAACAAAGGGCTAGAACGATGAAATGTCATAACTTTGCATTTCGAGGTATTAAGGTGTGACAAGTTTGCTCAACATCATGACTGAAAGTTATTGAAATCTGATTCCAAGCGAAAATGAAATGAAATGTCCTTATACTGGACACAGATTTTAAAATCATCCGCATATATGAGTACTCGAGAGTATGATAATACCGGAGGCAAGTCATTAATATAGAGTGTGAAAAGCAAGGGGCCTGTTGGCTGTCCTGTAGTACTCCCGAAGAAACCTTTACTGGCGAGCAGAGGGAGTTTTTGAAGACGCCTCATTGAGACCTGTAGCATTTTGAATAAATCTTGATTTTAAATTTTTAGACTGGATAACTCTTTGGTAAGCTAAGGAAGTTTTCTAGATTTAGAATTAATTAAGAATCAAACATCAGTGGTAGAGTTAACGTGAAATATTCCGTGGAATAATCCTTGGCATTGGAGCAAACCCAATGATAATGCTTGTGAGAAAGCTCCTTTCAAACCAAAGAGTCATTCAAATTGCGTTTATAGAAAGATATCAAAGACAAGGTTAGTTTGTTTCGAAATAGAAAATAACTACCAGTTAGCTCTTCAAATTTCATGTATACACTAATGCTAGAATTCAATGTATTAGCTCAATCAAAGACTAATTGATCATCATAAACAAGGAATTTTAACAATAATACATGGTTTTACTGTGCAAACCGATGGTAAAATACTAGTACCTGATCACAGTATTCCAAAACAAAGCCACGAGCCAATTTCATCATTTTATATAAGTAAATTACTAAAAGTAAATTATTAAAAGAAGGTCATCATGATTTAAATGGACTTAAGTTCCATTATATATGTGGACATGCGGCCTTTATTATCGGAATCATAAAAATAATAATATTAATAATCTATGCCATAGGAATGGAAATTTTAGAATAGTTTTTCTAAATATGAAAAGACCGAAAACTTGGGTGGCTGAAAATTATTGTATTTAACGACGAAAAAAGAATGGTGCGTGCGTTCGTTTTCCCTCCAATGTATTCAAACAATTTCTTCTTAGCCTAGCTTACCTACACTGGCAAAGCGGGCGAATTCGCCAAGAGCGAGAGAGCGAGCTTTTATTGCGCTCCCGCTTTGCTATAGCCTAACTTAAACTAGACTTCATAATATTCAACCCTAATAAAAATTATAATCCAGATCGGACGCCAAATGGCGCTACAGGAATAATAAAAGTAGCTCGTTGCTTTCCTATCCACTGTAATTGACTGTAAACGATTTTCCGTACTTGTAATTATAGCTATAAGAAAATGTACATAAAAAGATTCAGAATATTCTAAATACAAAACCATACCACTTTCGGCCCCTTGCAAAGTGTTCAAATATGAACATATTATCGTCGAAACCATGCTACTTTCGGCCCACTTCCAGAATTTTCGAACATTAACATATAATTGTACACGAACCATGGAATCTCAGGGAACCAAAAAAAAAAACCGATCTCTTAAGTATTCAAATAAAGTAGATAAGCTATGACTGCTCAGCCTTCAGCAGAGATCTTAAAAGGCATTACAAAATACGTCAACAAATACAAGTGGAAACGAGAGGGAACGTTGTGAGTTGCTGCGGACACCGAAACTCTACGTTTATACCCGATACTTAGTCAGTATGGCTCTCCTCCGGCATACGCAGCTAATATTAAGCGACACGACAAAGAGAGCGTGACTTCGGGCGCTGCGTAGCCAGTGCAAATTGATTTGCTCCTTTTGGCCATACAAATTATCCGATCTCATAGAGATTCCGCAACCGGATAGATATGGTCATTGTCTATGATTGTGCGTTTTTAGTTTTTTAGAATCTGCAATATTGTGGATGCAATAGATTTTCGTTCTTTGTGAGGGCGGAAGGGGGTGGGGTAAAATTTTGAGATATACGTTTTATAGTGGGATCTAACAGGAGTGCGGATACCAAATTTAGTTGCTCTGGCTCTTAGAGGTTCTGAGATCCTTGAACTCATATTTTGCAATTGGAAAAAACGACCATGAAACCTATGTGTTAGAGAGAGACAGAGCGAGAAAGAATGAAATTGTTTTCTTGATTCTGGCTATAATAATTATACGATCTGATTCAGATTTTTCACTCTAGAACATATAGTCATCTTCTACGATTCTGCGTTTTTAGTTTTCTCGTATCGTCGAAATTGTGGATGCCACAGATTTTCGCCCTTTTTGTGGCCGGAGGGGACGTAAAGTTCTGAAATATACTTGTAGCAGTGACATAGCACAGAATTCCGGATATAAAACGTCGTTGCTCTAGCTCTTATAGTCTTTGAGCACTAGGCGCTGATATGTACAGACGGACGGACGGACGGACAGACAGACAGGGCTCAATCGACTCGGCTATTGATGCTGATCAAGAATATATATACTTCATGGGGTCGGAAACGATACCTTCTGGACGTTACACACATCCACTTTTACCACAAATCTAATATACCCCAATACTCATTTTGAGTATCGGGTATAAAAATACTTAACCAGTGCAGTCCTAAAATAGCACTAATATAAACATGCACTCAAATTGCCGCCCGCAGTAAAAATGTATCCTTTATGCAGGTCTAACGATAATAATAGAATAGAATTGTATCGCATGTTTCACTGTCAAATCACATATAAGGTTCTGATTTTAATAATAACATTTTGGTCAGAATTTACAATTCAATTCGCAAATGTCTAGATTTTTCTTTAAGGTCTTAACAGAATCAACATATTATTTTCACTGACAGTGAAACCTCTAGACCTCTAGTTTTTAAGTCCTACACATATGTTTCCATAATAGGCATATATGTTATGAGGCAAAAGAAAAACAGCGTCACAGCGGAACACTTGCTCCACATATATACTGACTGATTATTGCGTATATGGATAAGTAGAGCTTTAATTCTTGCCTAAAAAAGTACACCAGGACTGTATAGAATCAGTCCACAAAAAATTTTTTATATATTACTTTATATTTCTTTATTGCTCTGCGAGGACTTAGGTTAGGTTAGGTTAGGTTGAGGTGGCTGCCGGGCTCACGCAGTCATTAAGTCGCATAGTGTTTGGGGGTATTTCCCTGAGAAGATAATCGCAACGTCGTCCGCATATGCCACGACTTTGCAGCCCCCCCCCCCCCCCCCCCTTCAAGTTCACATAGAATCTTGTTGACTGCCATGTTCCACAGAAGAGGAGACAGGACACCACTTTGCGGGGTGCCTCTGTTGACATACCTTGACTGGGCGGACGATCCCATCGATGATGTCACCGTCCTGCATGTGAGCAATTGATCAATGAGCATCACCAAGTGACGGTCCACCCCCAGGTCAGTCAGGGCTTCTGTAATGGCACCCGGTACAACGTTGTTGAAAGCTCCCTCAATATCGAGAAAGGCTATGAGTGAGTACTCTTTGTGATGCAGAGATTTCTCTACCGCTGAGATCAATTCATGAAGAGCCGTTTCCGTGGATTTTCCTTTCCGGTAAGCATGCTGTGCGCCTGACAGCAACTGAGGGTGTATAGTTGTCCTCAGTTGCAGCCCGACGAGTCTCTCAAAGGTTTTGAGGAGGAAGGACGATAGGGTGATTGGGGTAAAGTCTTTTGCAGTTGAGTGCGAGGCTTTCCCTGCTTTGGGAATGAAGACTGTCTTTGCCTTAAGCCATGCTCGCGGGATTGTACCCACAGCCAGTATCTTCCTGAAGGTACCTTGTAGCCAGTTGTGGGCCGTATCCCCGGCCTTCTGAAGTTGGGCCGGGATTACATGGTCTGGGCCTGGCGATTTGAACGGGTTGAAGCTGTTTATTGCCCAGCTTATGTTACGTTTTGTGAGGATGTGATCGATCGAGGTTACCGGTCCCTCTTCTGGGAGATGTTACCGTCTCGATGGTTGTGCATCCTGGGAAATGTGTGTCTAGTAGAATGTGCAGGGACTCCTCACTGGAGTTGGTCCACGTGCAGTCATTCCTTTTAATATACCCTACCGAGGTGTTAGTTTTTGAAAGAATCTTGCGAAGCCTTGAGGCCTCTGACGTTTGCTTGATTTCCGAGCAATATTTTTGCCAAGAGGCCCTTTTTGCTTTCCTTGTTTCCTTTTTATATAGTGACAGACTGATTTTGAAGTCTGCCCAGTGGTTCTCCTCGTTCGCGCTTTTGGCCCTGTTGAAGAGGGTCCTGCAGCTTTTACGTAGGATGTCTATTTGTTTTGACCACAAGGGGGGTTTCTTTTTCCTCCTAAGTTTGCTAGAGGGGTATGCTGCCGCGAAGGCTTTGTTGCATGTATCTGTTAACCTGTTAACGATCTAGGTCGTCTTTTGTGTCCGGGCATATTGGTGCTTTGGAGGGGTGTGGGCCCTCCAGGGCTGAGATATATCTTTCCCCGTTGGCTTTCCTGGGATTAATATAGTCCTTATGTTTTGGACGAGGGATAGTGTGGTCTCGATGTACCTGTGGTCAGAGAAAGAGTGGTCATCAAGGACTTGCCAACTCTTGACTATGTCCAACAGTTTGTGAGACACTAAGGTGAGGACAATAACCTCCTGTCGATTTTTAATTATAAAAGTGGGATCGTTGCCCCGATTACAAATAATTAGATTTGAATTAAGGATGAAGCTGAAAAGTGACTCACCCCTTACATTTGTGTTCGAGCTCCCCCATTGAGTGTGGTGAACGTTGGCGTCGCAATCTATTAGTAGGTCTATGTCCGACTTATCGCTGTTGCTGACTAGTTTGCTAACAAGGTCGTTGGAAGGATCGTTTTCCTCATGGGCCATGTAGGACGACACCAGCCTTAGATGTGTCCCTTTCAGCTCTAGGCTTGCCGCCGTGTTATCGCTATCGCTATAATTATGGAGCAGAAAGATATTAAGGTGCTTTCTGGCCAGAATGCAGGTGCGGGTTTCCAGACAGCTTTTCCAGCCGCTCGAAGCACCGGTCGGCCAATTCCGCTTCCACCCACTTCCACTGGTTCTTGGGAATTCGGGAGTCCGCGCTGCCTTTGTCCAGGACGCCAATCAGCGTGCTTTCTCTGGCAATCTGCGCGAACGATGTATTCGGCAGTACTCTGGAGCGCTTCGGTGTTGGTCCAGGAGTCTCCTGCGAGCGCTGCCTCTTTGGCTGAGGGGCTTCCTTTTTCGGTGCTTCCTTGCCAAAGTTCGGCAGCACCTTCGAGGCCCACTCCACCTTCTTTAGCCATTTATGCGTAGGGTTGGACATCTGGCTTGCGTTCTGCCGACGGAGTATGTTGCCAGCACTCCTTCTGTCGGCATATGTGAATGTCTTGGCTTGGACGCTTGTAGATGGTAACTCGTCCCCCGCCACTTTACCAGCAGGCAGAGCAGCCGCAGCAATGTATAGCCACTCTGCCAAGGTATCGGTTTTGGGAGCTGATTCACCACCCACCCCGAATCTGGGATGGAACCTTTTTGGGATCTCACTAGCGACTTCCGCAGTGCATGATTTCCCTGCTGATTTGCGGGTTGGGCCAGGCCTTTGGGCCGCTGCCTTCCCCTGTTTGAGATTGCTCCCTGTTGGCATTTGGGTAGTGCCAGACTCATTTTGTTTTTTATACCCGGTACTCAAAATGAGTATTGGGGTATTTTAGATTTGTGGTAAAAGTGGATGTGTGTAACGTCCAGAAGGAATCGTTTCCGACCCCATAAAGTATATATATTCTTGATCAATAGCCGAATCGATTGAGCCATGTCTGTTTGTCCGTCTGTCCGTCCCCTTCAGTGCGTAGTGCTCAAAGACTATAAGAGCTAGAGCAACGATGTTTTGGATCCAGACTTCTGTGATATGTCACTGCTACAAGTATTTCAAAACTTTGCCCAGCCCACTTCCGTCCCCACAAAGGGCGAAAATCTGTGGCATCTACAATTTCGACGATACGAGAAAACTAAAAACGCAGAATCGTAGAAGATGACTATATGTTCTAGAGTGCAAAATCTGAATCAGATCGTATAATTATTATAGCCAGAATCAAGAAAACAATTTCATTCTTTCTCGCTCTGTCTCTGTCTAACACACTGGTTTCATAGTCGGTGTTAAGCTAATAAGCGTTTTTAACAACTGTTGCAATTTGAAGTTAATGAAAGTCTAGAGGCTGTTTATAATTCACAATTTATTTGTGTATATATAAACCAACTTATCGCGTATGTACATATGGGAATGATTGGGGCGAACGATTGATGCGAGGATGTTAGTCTAATAGCTGCGACGATTAGCTCAAGACTGCCCATGCAAGGGCTGACGGGCCAAATTGCCGGGCCCTATGCAGCAAGCTTAGACGCGAGCGATAGCGTATGATAGCTCGAGAGCGTTAGAGCTGCTCGGGGACGCTGTTAAGCCGAGTACGAGAGATTGCGACATAAGGAGACGAAAGAATTCCGCTGCATGCGCATATGCGGTACCAAATGATCTTTGCAGTGGGGGCATTGGAAACGACAACACCAAAATGCATTTCCTTTGGGCCGCACCACTGGCAATAATTTAAAATATTTAAGCTGCTTGACCCGACATACTCCCCCCGTTGGAAGCCTGACTTTCAACAGCATCTTTAAGGGGCAGCAGGCACAGCTTGTTAACGGCGCGCTTGGTGATTCCAGATGACGTCTTCAGCACAGCAACTCGGGAAACGCCATCTCGTCCAGGCAAAAGCTCGACCACTCTCGCCAGTGGCCACTTCATGGGAGGAAGATTCTCTTCCTTGACAAGAACCAAATCTGCGACAGCTAAACTAGGCTTCGCAGTGCGCCACTTTGAGCGCTGCTGCAGTGAAGTTATGTACTCCTCCTCCCACCGGGACCAAAAGAGCTGCTGCAGGTACGAAACGCGCTGCCAGCCGTCCAGGCGATCGAAGTTTAGCTGCGTGACGTCAGGCTCAGCGAACGAAGCAGGAGGGCCACCATTCAAGAAATGCGCTGGAGTTAGAACATCTAGATCGGCAGGGCTCTCTGAAATTGAAACTAAAGGTCTTGAATTAATCACTGCCGTGATGTGGCACAACAGCGTCCGCAGCTCGTCAAATCCAAGAACCGAGTTGCCTATCGCACGGTAGAAGTGGTACTTGGCCGTCTTCACTGCAGCCTCCCATAGAACACCAAAATGAGGGGAGCGCGGAGGAATGAAATGCCAGTCTATAGCCTCGACCAAGCAAAAATTCAGCAGCACCTTCTGATGGTCATCGCTGAGGACCAGGCGCTTTAATTCCATCAGCTCATTCTTAGCGCCGACAAAATTGGTTGCGTTGTCTGACCAAATTTGCCGAGGCTTTCGTCTGGTACATATGAAGCGCTTTAGTCCATGTAGAAAAGCAACTGTGTATTAGTCCTGTGATGGACCTATTTCAGGCTGAGGTAAGCTCAGTCACGTCCAGGGGTCAGTTCACAAGAAATTTGTAGAAAGGTGATGGAACCTTAAGGGCGGCGTCAGGGGGGCGGCCTGTCGTAGAGAGGTGGATCGGGGCTAGAATGGGGGTAGCTCGTCGTGTATACGAAACGACCGTGTGGACTCGGGATGGGGCGACGTCGGTGCCTCTGCTGATTGGGGTGAACTTACGCAATCGGGTGTTTTTACTTTGCAAATTTGACACTTTATTGTATTTCTTAGCGGTTTAAATGACTTATTTTTAATTGGGCGCCGATGTCTTCTGGTGGGTTCCAGGTACCGCGTCTGTACTCCGGACTGGGTCTCTGCGTAAGTTTTGGTACAACGACCGTACTGTGAGCCGGATCTCTGCGTAAGTTGCCTTCTGGTCTTCAGTCGGCATCTATTTATGCGCCAATGGGCGCTGTGTCAGCGGGTTCAGAAGTGCACTTCCGCGTCGTGGAACTCTCTCAGGTCGTTGATATTCGCGGTCTTCCGTTTCCGGCTTTCGCAATGTTGTAATTTGGCGATGTTTGGCGATGGAAAACTGTTGACTCGGTAGGGGCCGTCGAACTTCGGAGCTAACTTTGCCGCGAAGCCCTCGGCGGCGTTTGAGAGGTGGTGTTGGCGTAGTAGTACCAATGATCCGATGGCGGGGCGCCATAGTCGACGGCGGAGGTTGTTATGTCTCCCTTGCTCTTGGCTGGCTCTCTGGATGTTGTGTCGGACGATGGCGAATACTTCTTTTAGTCTCGTCGCTCGACCGTGGTAATGGTCCGACGAAATCGGCACACAGGGTGGCGAAGGGTTCTTTGGCTTTGCGCGTGAGCATCCTGCCCACGGCCTTGCGCTGTGTGGCCTTGAACTTCTGGCAGCTTATGCAGCCCTGCACGTACCGTCGCACGTCTCGGTGTAGTCCTGGCCAGTGATATCGTTGCGTTGTCCTCAGGATGGTTTTCCGGACGCCGAGGTGTCCTGCTGTTGGTTCGTCATGGCATTCGCGGAGTACTCTCATCCGGCCGTTTTTAGGCACGCATAGTTTCCACGGTATGTGGTCGTCGTCGTCGGCTCCGTGTCCCAGATAGCGGTATAGCTGTCCATTTTCGTGCGTGTAGTCCGGGTACTTCTGGGGTTCGTCTTGGACTTGTTGGATCCTGTGTTTGAGCCAGGTCCATGCTGTGTCGTCTCCCTCGATGCGGGAGAGGGTCTCTAGTGGTTGTCTCGACAGTGTCTCGCGACTACGTTCTAGTTGCCGGCCCGATAGTGCACGTCGTATTGGTATTGCTGTAGTTCGAGCGCCCATCTTGCTACTCTACCGTAAGGGCTCTCGAGGGTATTCAGCCACTTTAGTGCGAGATGATCGGTTATGACGTCGAATCGGTAGCCTTCGAGATAGCATCGCAGTTTTCGGATCGCCCAGATGACGGCGAGGCATTCCTTGTCGGTGGCCGAGTAGTTTTCTTCTGCCTTGTTGAGGCGTCGACTGACGTATGCTCTTTCCCTTCGATCTCTTGGCTGAGGACCGCGCCTACTCTAAGGTTGCTTGCGTCCGTCTGCAGGGAAAATGTGACGTTAAAGTCTGGGCAGGCGAGTACCGGTGCGGTGGTGAGCAGTGTTTTCAGCTCGTCGAAGGCGTCTTGTTGTTCTTGACCCCATGTCCGTGCTTTCCCTTTCTTCAGCAGCAGTGACATTGGTTGGACTACGGTGGCAAAGTTTGGGACAAATCTGCGGTACCAACCGGCCATGCCTACGCATTGTCGTAGCTCCTTCAGGTTGGACGGCGGCCTCAGATCCTTTACGGCTGCGATTTTGTCGGGGTCCGTGTGGATACCTTCTTCGCTGATCACGTGGCCCAGGTATTTTATCCGGCGCTGGAAGAAGGCACTTTTGTCCGTGACCCGTAGGTTTGCCTTTCGAAGTCGTGCGAAAACTTCTTTTACGTTTACGTTCTTTTACGCTTTTCCCGACGATTAAGATGTCGTCGAGATATGCGAACGCGAATGGTTCCATGTCTGCGCCGATAACGGCGTCGAGGGTCCGTTGAAACGTGGCTCCCGCGGAGTGTAAACCGAAAGGCATTACTTTCCATTGGTATAATCCTCTGCCGGGTAGCGTGAATGCCGTGGCTTCCCGGCTGTCCCGGGCCATTGGTATCTGCCAGTACCCGTTTTTCAGGTCCAGGGTCATAATGAAGTGGGCATTTCGGAGTCGCTCTCGTATGTAGTTGATCCTGGGTAGCGGGTACGCGTCCGGGATAGAACGCTCGTTTAGCTGCTGATAATCTACACACATACGCCATCTCCCGTCCTTTTTGCGGACCAGGACGATTGGCGCGCTGTGGGGGCTCCGAGATGGTTCGATTAGGTCCTCTGCTATCAGTTGGTCGACCTGTTCATCGATGATCCGCCGCATGGCTGGATTTTTCGGGTAGTACCGCTGTTTTATGGGTCGATTGTCTCTCATGACGATGGTGTGTTCCGTTAGATCCGTCGTCCCTCGGAGGCCTGCGAGTGTCGGAAGTTCTTCGTCTAGAAATTCCTGTATTCTCGGCGCGATGTCGGGAGGCCATGGGTCTGAGACTCGTTCCGAATCGTCCTCCGGTGGTTCGTCGATTCCTGGGTCGCAAGTGTAGTCGGGGTTCTCGGGGAGGATCGTTGTGTCGAATGCGCTTGGTGGTTCGACTTCGCGAGTGTATTCGCTTATGCCGGCGACGACGGCGCGTGCGTCGCTCAGGTGTGGGGTGCTCGTGTGTGTCCTGGGGGTGCTTGCGCGACGTTGTACTCAGCTAGATGTACGAACGTGCTCGATGCTAGCGTTTGACCAACGGCTAGTTTGGGCGATGAAGGTTACCGACATGGCTCTAGGCGTGGTTCTGGGCCGCATGCCGGCGCCGTACGAGGTGTTGCCCGGGAGGCGTTCCATGATGTCGGTGACGATCGATGGTGTGTCGGCTCCAGGTGCGGCGGGGTTCCGATTGATGCCTCGTGCGGCGGTGATCGCCCCTCCCGGTTCCTGCCTGAGAGGACGCGGGAGTAGCGGGTCGGTCGGTGTCGTGGGGGTAGTTTTCGCGTCGAGGGCGGCGTCGACACGTTCGTGGGCCAGGGTGGCGGGTGGAGTTGGTACCTCGAACGCCTGGCTGCTGCGTGGCGGCTGTCGTTGCTGGGGCCGGGTTGTCTTCTGGAGGGGCGTCCTGGGTTCTTTTCCCATTGTTGCTGGAACCGCGTCGGTGCCCTCGGGAGACCGGTTCGCTTTCTTCGTTGCTTTGCTTGGTTTTGGGTTTCTCGGAGTGAGCCTGGGGCTGGTGTGCCTCGTTGTGGCCATAGGTTCTGTGTTCCTTGTACCTTGTTCCTTGTGCTCGTGTCTCGTGTCGTGTCGGAGGGTTCGTTGGCGGTGGGGGTTTCAAGTTCTGGGGTCCGTGGGCGTGTACTTGGCTGGCGGTGATCATCGGCGGGTTTGGGAGGGGGCGTCGGGACCCTTGAAGATGGAGGCGTGTGGCGCCACATTTTATTGTGGTTTCGATGGCGCACAGGAAATCCATCCCTATGATGGCTTGCTCTAACATGTTGGGTAGTACCAAGAGTGGCATCTGTACCTCTTGCTCGTCTAGTTTGACGCGCGCTAGCAAGATCTGAGTTATCTCGCGTGCCGAGCCGTCGGCTAGGCGTATCGGGACGCACGCGTCGCGCAGGTCGTTGTCGTGGCCGAGTTGGCGGGCGAGGTCGGCGTTGATGAAACTTCGGGACGCCCCGGTGTCGACCGTGGCTTCCGCGCGCCGCCCTCCGATGGTCACTCTCGCCACTATCCGGCCGTCGTGTACTTGTAGCGGGTTTCTTAGTTTTCTTAGTCTTAGTCTGAGGAAGCGTCGTGCCCGGCTGTTCCCGTGTCAGCTGGGGACGCGAGTCGTTTCCCGACGGGTCCTGGCGGCAACAGCCCACGGTGCGCGTTCCGCGCTTGCCGCATTCCCAACAGAAGAGGATCGATGGGTTGGTGCAGTCGCGAGATACATGTCCCACTTCTCCGTAGCGTCGACAGGCTGCGTGCGGGTTGGCGATGGGGGTGGTGATCATTCGATGTGTCGCTTCCTGTGCTGAAGCGCCGGCTTGGTGCGGCTTCCTTGCGGGTTCCGAGGTGTTCCAGTAGGGCTTTCGGAATTGGGCCCGATTCACCCCGTTTTCGTTATGCACTTGTTGTGCCGCTGGCCGTGTGTACCTAGGTGGTTGTCGAGGGGGGATGAGGGTCGCCGGTATGTTCCGTTCCTGGATGCTCTCGAACTCTGTGGCCAACATCGTTAATTGCGTCAGACTTCTCAGTTCGTGCCTTCGCACATACAGCTGGTACGCCGGGAGGGTGTTGTCATAGATCCGGCTAAGTTCCTTGGCTTCGTCGTACCCGGCGTGGTGCATGAGCAACCGGAGCTCGATGACGAAGTCCTTGAATGGTTCGCCCACCGCTTGTTTGCGGTCCCCGATCTGGTCTTCCAATTGCTCGAAGTACCGGGGAGGCAGGAAAAAGGCTAGGAATTCCTGGCGGAAATCGGCCCATGAGGCGCTCTGGGGCACGCTCCTCCAGTAGTTCGACAGTGGGTCGTCCTGCCCGTCAAACTGGATTCCCCACTTTCGGATCCGTTCCGCCATCTGTGCGGCGTGACTGTAGTAATGGCCGTCTGTGGGGCCATTTCCTACTGCTGTCGGCAAGATCCTTCTCATGGGCGAAGGCCTTGGCTCCGCGGGCGGGGGCTTCGGTAGATCTTCGGTGGTTATCGAAGTCGGTGAGGTGCTGGCTTTGCCTTCCATGATTCCTGGAACTTGTAGGCTGAGGTGTCGGGCTGGGGCGATCTGGCGTACTGCCGCTCGAGCTCCGCCAACCTGACCCAGGCATCGTGTTCGAGGGGCCCGGCGACTAGTTTGGCGAAACTCCTCCGAAAATCTTCCACGTTCCCCTCGCGGCTGAATCCGAATTCCTCCGCGAAGGACTCCAGCTCCTCTCGGCGACGTTTGTGTATCCAGCCGGTACTCACCCCTGGGTTGGCGATGAATTCTCCAGGGTAATACCCGCTGGCCTGTTCCTCTGTGTGGGATTCCATCGCTCCGATCGTTACTTGAGTTGGCTGTTTCGCTGAGCTTGCGCTTTTCCTTCACTAGGGCACTGTGTCGAGCTTCGCGGCTGACGCTTCGAATTTCTTCTCGGGGTGACGGCACTGTTCGCGTTTCTCTGTCGCTGTGTCGCGCTTTCGTCTGCTCGTTGCGCAACTCTTGCCGTTGATAAACCCTAGCTGACGTTCCCTTGGGTCCCTGCTCGGGCGCCACTTGTGATGGACCTATTTCAGGCTGAGGTAAGCTCAGTCACGTCCAGGGGTCAGTTCACAAGAAATTTGCAGAAAGGTGATGGAACCTTAAGGACGGCGTCAGGGGGGCGGCCTGTCGTATAGAGGTGGATCGGGGCTAGAATGGGCGTCGCTCGTCGTGTATACGAAACGACCGTGTGGACTCGGTGTGGGGCGACGTCGGTGCCTCGGCTGATTGGAGTGAACTTACGCAATCGGGTGTTTTTACTTTGCAAATTTGACACTTTATTGTATTTCTTAGCGGTTTAAATGACTTATTTTTAATTGGGCGCCGATGTCTTCTGGTGGGTTCCGGGTACCGCGTCTGTACTCCGGACTGGGTCTCTGCGTAAGTTTTGGTACAACGACCGTACTGTGAGCCGGATCTCTGCGTAAGTTGCCTTCTGGTTTTCAGTCGGCATCTATTTATACGCCAATGGGCGCTGTGTCAGCGGGTTCAGAAGTGCACTTCCGCGTCGGGGTGCACTTCGCCGTTCTGGCGATCGCGGGTTGAACTAGTTCTGTCTCTTCGTGTTTTTGGCGAGCCGGCGGGTTTGCCGTTGGGGGCTTGTCGTGGGCTTCCGCGGTGTCATCGTTTTGTAGTTGATGAACCCGGAAGACTGCGCCTGGCCGGTTGCTTGGTCTGGAGTGGTGGAAGTCCGCGTGACCTGGAGTGTTTGGTCAGCGTTATGAAGACGGCGCGTGTCAATCGGCGGCTATGTGTGGAGGGGGGGGGGGGGTGTTCGTGTAGTAAATCAATTTACGTTGGGAGAGGTGTTGCAATTTAGTAGACGGGTTTTTATGTTTGGCGTTGAGAGGCGTTGTAGCGAACCCTTTTGGGTTCGTTACAGTCCTTTATAAGCTCCAGATGAACAGCCTTGGTAGCGAAACAAATGAAGATGCAGACGTAGCACTTGATTGGAGCCTTGTTGCGTGCCTCCGGTTTGTAGAAAAACGGCCCACAGAAGTCCACGCCTGTGATCTCAAAGGCATGAGAACCATCGAGCCGCTCCTTTGGAAGATTCTCCATAATATGCTCCAATACCCTGGGCTTCAGTCGAAAGCATCTTACGCACTTGTTTACTGCCTTGTTTACCGTCTTCCTCCCCCCAATAGGCCAATATTGGTATCGAATTAGTCCAAGCAAAGCTCGAGGACCAGCGTGCAGATTCCGCTCATGAAAATGGGAGATTATTGCAAGAGTAAGTGGGTGGCTGCTGGGCAAGATGATTGGATGACGGCCATCAAAATTCAACGAAGAGTTTTTCAGTCGACCATCTACCCTGAGAAGTCCAAACTGATCCATGAATGGCGATAACGATGCGATTGAGCTCGATGAGGAGACTGCTCCCCTTGCCCGCAGTGACTTCATGTCCTCCCATAGCTGAGTACGCTGGACTAGTCGTAGCAATACCTGGGTTCCATGTTCAATGTCTGAGACAGTGAGTCCGGGGCGCCGAGTTCGATTGCAAAACTTGTGAATGTATCCGAAAACGCGCTGCAAAGAAGCAACTGAATTCGCATACTTGAAATCAGCAATAACGTCCATGTAGGGCGATTTAACCAGAAGAGCCTTCCGACGAAGTTCAAGGGCTGGCTTATCAGGTAGCACAGTGGGTGGCCAGTCATCTGAGGAGCCGCAAAGAAATGGAGGACCATGAGCCCAAAGGGATGAGCCCAAAGCTCCAACTTTGGTACTGTAAGTGTCTTCAAAGGAGCCACATGAGATTTGGCACACAGTAAGTGACTGCTGGAATGCTGACCCTTGGGCACGACATAAATGCATGCACCATAAGCCTCGATGCTGGCATCGCAAAATCCGTGAATTTCCAGCGTAGAGTCTGGAAGGAGTACAAGCCGAAGAAATTCAAGTCGACGAATCTGACCAAAACTGGTGCATATTTCTTGCCACTCGGTGTTCAGTGCGACTGGAAGGCTTTCATCCCAGGACAACTTCTCTTGGCACAAACGCTGGAGAAAGATTTTGGATTTAGTAATTACGGGACCAGCTAGTCCGAGAGGATCGTAGAATCGCGCTATGGATGACAAAACAGAGCGCCTGCAAGAATTCAAAGAAGATTGAAGGGCCGACAACGAAAATAATAGTAGATCAGAAACCGGATCCCACGCAAGTCCTAAAGTTTTAGTGACATGGCTGCCATCGTCGAACTTCAAAAATGTTTCCTTGTCCTCTTCCGGAACTCCATCCAGCACAGCAGGGACGTTCGAACACCATTTCCTCAATCTGAACTGACCTCTAGACAAAATTCCAGTAGTTTGCTCACGAATTCGGATAGCCTCCTCCTAAGAGCTGGCTCCAGATATCAAGTAATCCACGTAGAAGTCACGGCGAAGGATTTCAGCTCTAACTGGAAACGCCATCTGCTCGTCCATTGCCAACTGATGCATTGCTCGCACAGATAAATAGGAGGCAGGCTTCGTCCCATAAGTAACGGTGTCCAATTGAAACACACGCAAGTCTTCTTCCCTGGAGTGTCTCCACAGAATACACTGCAAGTTTCTATCCTCGGTCAAGACTCTTACACAACGATACATCTTACAGATATCTCCCGTAACCGCAACGGCGTATGACCGAAATCGAGCAAGAATATGAAACAGTTTGGGTTGGATTACGGGACCAGCCATTAAAACGTTGTTCAGGGAATATCCAGATGAGGTTGAAGCGGATCCATCAAAAACGACGCGAAGCTTGGTCGTAGAACTATCTTCCTTCATGACGCAATGGTGTGGCAAAAAATATCGGCAGTTGCTGATTGACTGGGTAGGAACCTGAGACATATGGCCTAAATCAAGGTACTCCTTTATAAATGCTGCATACTGAGATTTAACATCAGGGCGACGATCTAACTTTCTCTCAAGGGTCAGGAATCTACGAAGCGCTTGATTGTAAGATTCTCCAAGGAGATCCAAATAATATTTTGCTGGCAGCCGAACACAATAATCGCCTTTATGTAGTCGACGGAAATGCTGCACAAAGTGTGCTTCACAATCTAGCTCTTCTTTGGTAGACTTTATTATTGTTTCGATGAAATTTTCTACCTCCCAAAACCTCCGAAGTAGCACCTCAAGCCGATCCTCTGGACTATTATCCTCAGCAGCTACGGCCCGAGCGCGAGAGACCATTAACGAGGAACCTTTTAAACGCGAACAACTTCCAGACACGACCCATCCCAAGCGCGTTTTCTGAATTGAAGGCAATCCTGGCAGTAGCTTGACCTGACCAACACACAGGATCTCGAAAAACAGACTTGCGCCAATTAGCAGATCGACGCGCTGCGGCTTATAAAACTCCGGATCAGCTAGTGGTATGTTAGATGGAATGTTCCAGTTTTGAGTGTAAATTCCAAAGCTTGGCTGTCGATCGGTTATGCTAGAGGCTACAATGGCAGTGATGAGAGTTGAGATAATCCGATGAGCGAGAGTGCAGGCTAACGTTGACCGAAAATCCATCCGTGACGAAGCTAGAGTCGCCTTTTCCCGAGACTGCAGTCGATGATTTCATTTTTCGAAGCTGAAGCTGATTCGCGAAACGAGAAGTTATTAGATGCAACTGGGAGCCGGAATCCAGCAACGCTCGGCAGGGAACTAAAACTCCGGAACGATTTTTGACTAAGACCGTGGCCGTGGCAAGTAGAACAACACCATTCCTGAGATCTTGGGCAATAAGGGCAGACGAGGTAGCCGCTGAAGTAGAGGGCTCAGTGGTATGCTCAGACGGCGTAGACTCAGACAGCGCAGACTGAGATGGAGTATACGGCGCTGATTTCCCTTAGACTGCGGTATCTTCAGGGCTATCAAAATGAAGGAGGTTATGGTGTCTACCCCCGCAGGTACGATAGTTGCTCGAGGTGCACTGAAGTAATCAATGCCCTGTTCTGAGACAATTTATACACAACGAAAGCCGCTTGGCTTCTTTATGGCGATTTGTGGGCGCTTTAAACTTCTGACAGTGCTGGACCTCGTGAGCACCATCGTTGCACAGCGCGCAGCGTGCTACGGTTTGGTTCGTTGTAACCAATGTGGACCTAGAATTATTATGCTTTCTACTTCTGCCCACCTGATTGCTCAACGCATAGATTGCCATAGAAAAGTCCATCGTCTCCAATGATCTGCATCGCTGCTCCAAGAACGAGGCCATAGATTCCCACGACGGAATTAAGTTTGCGAATGCGTGGTCGTTCTTCCCACTTCTCTTGGCTCGCTGGATCCAGTTTTCGGAGAAGCTCCTGCACGATGATGCATCCTGCGATCTGCTCAGTGGTGCCCAAACCCAAGTGCCCAAATTCCGCTGCATGCGCATATGCGGTACCAAATGATCTTTGCAGTGGGGGCATTGGAAACGACAACACCAAAATGCATTTCCTTTGGGCCGCACCACTGGCAATAATTTAAAATATTTAAGCTGCTTGACCCGACAGTCGGCTTTGCCAATTGCAAAATATGAGTTCAAGGATCTCAGAACCTATATTAGCCAGAGCAACCAAATTTGGTATCCACACTCGTGTGATATCGGACCTTCACCGTTTTATGTCAGAATTTCGCCACACCCCCTTCCGCCCGCGTAAAAGACGAAAATCTGGGGAAAATCTATCCACAAATCTCAGAGACTATTAACGCTAGAGTAACCAAATTTAGTATCCGCACTCCTGTTAGATCTCACTATAAAACGCATATCTCAAAATTTCGCCCCACCCCCTTCCGCCCCCACAAAGGACAAAAAACTGTTGCATCCATAATATTGAGGATACAAGAAAACTAAAAACGCAGAATCATGGATAATGATCATATCTATCAGATTTCTGAATCTGAATCAGATCAGATCATTTTTATAGCCAAAGGGAACAAATCAATTTGCAGTGGCTACGCAGCGCCCGACGTCTCGCTCGTCGTTTAATATTAGCGGCGTCTGCCGGAGAAGAGCCATACTGACTTAGTATCGGGTATAACTGTATAGTTGCGGTGTCCGCAGCAACTCACAACGTTCCCCCTCCTTTGTTTTGTTTTTAAAATCTTCCATTCTTTCCCACGAGCTGCAGAGAAGGGGTACGGTCCGTCCGGGCAGAGATCCACGTTGCCCGGATAAGGCATACTTAGAACAGGTGGCTGCCAAGTCCCTGAGCTCTCCGTTATCGACTGGGCTAGTTTTATATACCGGGCCCCCAGCCAGGCTGACTCTCGGCACGGGTCGAATAACACTTTTAGTCCGGCCCGGTGTGAGCTGAATGTGGGGGTTGGGATGTGGGTAGGTAGTGTGTAAGCGGCACCACAAGCGCATCGTCAGTGTTGCTACTTCGCGAACACCCGTGGCTGTCCGGGTCTGCTTGTTTTCGATACTCTCCCTAGGGATGTCCACTTATTCGCAGCTGACCTACCTATATGATCTATATAAGTATAGGTAGGTCGTTCGCTATCCGCAACCTGCGACCCGTCCGGTGGCCTCTGCTAGGCCCCCTTTGAGCCACCTCACCAGCTCATCAAACCGGATGCGGGGACTCAACTGGGATGCATGTGTGAGATTGACATCTTACTCTAGTAGATTGCTATTAATAAACCTTGAATCCTTAGTTAATCGTAAAGTTAATCTTAAAATTTTTCGTGCGATTTTTGTGCAAAACTTTATCAAAGTAACGTAGATAGCCTTAGTTTCTTGATCCGCATTAACGAATCGATTTCATTTAGATACGATTGAAACTACATATCACTGTCACTTCCTTTTTCTAGATCGAATTATTCCTTCCATGAACCTTTAGGGTCTTATGATCTGGTTATAATTCTCTCTGCCATATTATATCCACCACTAATTCCATTCCTTTTCTTAAATTCCTAATACTCAAATTTCTCGCAATTAGTAATTGTATTTGTACTTTGAATGCGCTCTTAGTTATTTTTGTAATGTTAGTTTTAACTTTATTCGAATATTAGTCTAGCACCTATCTTCCCTGCATGTTCGCATTTGATTCGCTTAATGCCTGGCGCGTCATGCAGAGCGCCACTCGGTCGGTTGGGCGGGAGGAGTGCGGCGTTTTTGCCTAGGTCGAAATTAATTTTAAACAAAACACATTATCAGACAAATCAGAGAAATCGATTATGTACAACTCTTCACAATAGCCAGTAGTTAAAAATGATTACTATGCTACACAATGTACCAACTCGTTTTGGTGTCGTAATCTGAATACTTATTATTATGTCACTCGTTTAATTATTTTAAATATTTTTCAACAAATTTTCAGAATATATTTAACAAAAAACCCCCGAGGACTGATAATAAATTCAATCTTTGGTTGAAGTCTGGACACAAAGAATGTTTGTGGATTTTATTGCTGGCCTCATGGGAGGTAAGTATTCACTTGTTTGTATAAATTTAATTCTTAATGTTATGGAAATTTTGTGTGGCCCTTTTCGGCTCGATTCAATCAATTTATAATGTTTCCTCGGCGACAATTAAGTACACGGTCGTGGTTAACTGCACATTTATTCGTATCATCAGATTGCTAAGGATCCATTGATCGTGACGCTTGCGTTGATCCAAACTTGGCAAACTTGGAAAGGCTCCGTGATCGTTTCCTCACTCAATTAGTGTGCTAGGATGGGTTGATCAATGGCCTTTTGCTTCTCCTTTCAATCTTAGCGCCTTAGCGCTGCGCTAGCCTTCCATGCCTTCGGAACTTCGAGCAAACGCCCAGGATTCCGCCGACTAGACCCGCCCACATGCTTTCACGGACCTGACCGCTCATCTGACCTATGACCCGTCGATACTCCTTGCTTTTGACCGAGAGCATCCGCTCTCCTCTCATCGGTAATCGTCGCTAAGCTTCGTTGCTGGCGTCGCGCATATGCTCGCTGTCTCCTCTACCACCTCTGCCAGCGTTTTTTGCCTCCGAAGCCTTAGTTTGCCTCCCTGTCGCCCAAAAATTTGGACAGATCTTTGTTTTCTCACAACAAGGAATTGTAAGGGAAATAATTTCAGTTTCGAATTAACGTAGTTACGTAGAATTTCGAAACATAGTTAGAGAGAAAAGATTTGCAAATCGTCATTATTAGTAATAGATATGAATATACAATAAAGTCATAGATAACGTAGAATAATAAAATTACATTACAGAGCTTAGTACAATCCGTTAAGTAAGATTTGTATATTTCGCTTTAAGCTTTCTAGTTTCGATCGCACGGCTACTGCTATACAAAATTTCGGGATCATAGCCTTGGCCATGTCCTCTCCACTCTCTCTCTTCTCCGAAGAGAGAAATTAAAGCAGACACCCTGAGAACAATTGCATAAATAAGCATAAATCCAAAAAAGTAGTTTAGTCGGAAACTAAAGAAGAGATAGTTTATGGATATAATGATTATGGGTTAAGCTTTACTAAAATCTAAAAAATGTACTTTATCAGGTTTACACTGTTTTAGGAATCCAGAAGTTAAAAGGATGGAAAAGTCAACCAGGTGTGTAGAGACAGAGGGACGTTTCACAAATACGGGCTAAAATTGCGAAAAGAATGAACTACGGAAGTTATGAAGATTAGAAGTAATAATTATTTCAAAAAGTTTAGGAATGGCAGATATGTATGTTGGAAACACAACGGCAATATGAAACATCCGATAGCTCCCTTTGATTATGTACAATTTTCTGATAGGAGTTTCTCCAAATGTTATCCGATTCGTCTAAGTCTACTTTTTGGTCATTTGAAATACACTTGTGCAGGTCCGATATCACAGGAGTGTGCATAACACATTTGGTTGCTCTAGCTCTTATAGGTTCTGAGATCCTTGAACTCACATTTTGTAATTGGCAAAACCGACCATGAAACCTGTGTGTAAGAGAGAGACAGAGCGAGAAAGAATGAAATTGTTTTCTTGGTTCTGGCTATAATAATTAAACGATCTGATTCAGATTTTTCACTCCAGAACATATAGTCATCGTCTACGATTCTGCGTTTTTTGTTTTCTCGTATCGTCGAAATTGTGGATGCCACAGATTTTCGCCCTTTGTGGGGCGGAAGTGGGCGGGGCAAAGTTTGAAATATTCTCGTAATAGTGTCACGACCGGACGGAGGGACGGACGGACAGAGAGACAGGGCTCAATCGACTCGGCTATTGATGCTGATCAAGAATATTTGTATATACTTTATGGGGTCGGAAACGATTCCTTCTGGACGTTACACACATCCACATCGGTGCTCGACTGCGCCCATCTGGCTTATAGTAGAAGGGACCGCTGAAGGCAGACGAATCCTGTACTCGATCCTTCAGTAGGTCAGCAATGATGTGTTCCACAAGACGCGGTCTGGACCGGCAGCAGATGACGCTTTTTCGCAAGGCGCAAGCCACAGTTTTATGCCACCGTTGGGCCAAAACTGTAAGGGAATTGCTCCAAGTAGCGACTGCGGACCAGTATAGTGATGATTTCGATGAAAGTGCGTAATGATGGCGAACGTCATTGGATGATCCTTGGCCAAAATTATTGAGAGATCCGGTGACTTCGTCCTACTGATGAACTTCTGAACGTAACCAAAAATTTGCATCCTGACTCCAAATGAGTTGATGTGCTTAAACGAAATTGAAATGTCGCTCATACGAAAGCAATACCCGATGTCGAATTTCCGGAAGATTGACTTGGTCTAACGAAACACCAGATGTGGTTGCTGCAGAGCCGGCGAATACAACCCTCAGCTTTATTGTGGAGCTGTCCTCTTTGCAGACGCAATGATGTGGCAAGAAATATTTGCACTTGTGCCTATCTTCCTAGGGCACCAGAGACATATGATCGAGGGACAGGTACTCCTTCATTAATGCCGAATATTTTTCATGAAGAGCACGAGCAGATTACGCACGAACTTGCGCTCCAAGTTTTCCAAGCGCCGCTTTGCTTGCAAATAGGAATGTCCCAAGGACTTTAAACTTCGCTTCAATGGCAAGCGGACAGAGGGTAAGCGAGTGTGATGGTTGACGAAAAGTTCCTCCTTTGTTGCCCTAGCTATCGGCTCAAAGATGTGCTCCACTTCCCAAAATTGACGAGCCAAGTCATCGAGCTGAGTGCTGCGATTGGTGTTATCCGAAGATTGGGTTGCGATAAACGACGAGCAGTTGGAGGCCGAGTGCGCACCACCAGATAGAATCCATCCGAGATGTGTCTTCTGCAGCAAGGGCAATCCAGCTGAATTTGTCCCACACAGAGCAACTCAAAGAAAAGTCCGTCTCCGATGAGCAGATCTATTCGCTCCGGCTTATGGAACGACGGGTCAGCAAGCTGGATATTCAAAGATATACGCCATTTAGCAATACTAATTGAGACCCGAGGTTGACTGTCCGCAACCTTTTGGGCGACGGACGGCAGTGATGCTAGTACCGCGATTTCAGAACGAGATCCACCGAGATACCTTCAGTTGAGAAGCTAGCATCTCTTGGTTGGTTTTTCGCAGTTAAAGCTGATTAGCTAGACGAGTAGTTACGAAATGCAATTGCGAGCCCGAGTCCAACAATGCGCGACATGGCATGAAAGTTCCAGCGCTCTTATTGACGGGAACGACTACGGTGGCTAATAGAACAGGCTCAGACGGACGCTGGGATATATGAGATGGCGTCGAGGAGGGCGACAATGTTACCATGGCGGTATGATTTGGCTGCGGCTCAATTGAAGATATAGTAGGGAAGGGCTCTGTTGGACGAAGGAAATGCAGAAGAGTGTGGTGCTTCGATTGGCTAGTACGGCAGGGACTTGATTTACAATCTTTCAAGTGATGACCATTTTCGTAGGCAATTGACGCATAACAAGGGTGCTCTTGTTCTTCCTTGTGCTTCCTTGTAACGAACATTCAGCGATAGAGTTTTGAACCGTTGACAATTGGCAATCATATGGTTCGCGTCCTCACAAAACACACAGGAAACAGGAGCACACGATGCTACAAACGACTTTCGATGATGCGTACTCACGGTTTTCCCTGACTTGCCAACCTGACCATCTTGCCCTTGCATGGAGTGGTGAATGCCTTCAAGGGTACGACATCTTTGTTCCAGAAATGCAGATAATTTCTCCCAAGATGGAAGATTGTGATTCGACGAAGCCGCTGCCCATTTAACTTGAGTCTGCATATCCAAATTCTTCCAGAGTGCGTGGACGATGATGCAATAAGGTTTTTCCTCCTTAGTTGCCAGCGCATCCAACGCGCGAAGATGTGAGGTGACGCCCGCAGCGAAACAACAGATGAGTCCGCACACCCATCCTCGCTATCATTTTGTAATACGTCGGCAAATAATGATCAGGCAATTGCCGATCTTTTTGCCCAGTTTTTCCAAACTACCTATTCTGAGGAACGCTACTCTGGTCAACCGTACCCATACGGATTACCGAGGTCGAACGGCATTTTCAGTCCCTTGTTAAATGAGTATTCCCTACTTCAAGATCTTCGACTAGTTAAGCCGGTGTTTTCACCGGGTCCAGACGGGGTTCCAGGTTGTGTACTCAGGTACTGCGCCGAGGCTCTGTGTGGACCATTGCTTAAACTATTCACCATGTCCATTGATTCATCTTGCTTCCCCCCAATCTGGAAGGAATCGTTTATAATTCCTCTCCATAAAAAAGGTAGTAAGTCTGATGTAAAAAATTATAGAGGTATAGCAAAGTTATCCGCTATTCCCAAATTGTTTGAGAAGGTTTTAACTCCGCACTTGCAACATCTCTGCAAGTCACTTATATCTCCAACTCAGCATGGATTTATAAGGCGGCGATCAACCACCACGAACTTGTTAGAGTTTACCTCTTTCATTATTAAAGGCTTTCAAGGTAACTTACAGACGGATGTTATTTACACCGACTTTAGTAAAGCATTCGACTCTGTAAACCATTCCCTTTTAGCACATAAACTTGACCTTTTAGGGTTTCCGCCCAACCTCCTGAGATGGATTTCTAGCTATCTTTGTTCTAGGTCTCAAAGAGTCCTCTTCAAAAACTCCCTCTCTTTACCAGTAAAGGTTTCTTCGGGAGTACCACAGGGCAGCCATCTAGGCCCCTTACTCTTCACACTCTTTATTAATGACTTGCCTTCAGTAATAACATACTCTCGAGTACTTATGTATGCGGATGATGTTAAACTCTGTGTCCAGTACAAGGACATTTCATTTCATTCTCGCTTGCAATCCGATCTCAATAGCTTTCAGTCATGGTGTTGTGCAAACTTGTTACACCTTAATGCCTCGAAATGCAAAGTTATGACATTTCATCGTTCTAACCCTTTGTTGGCTCCCTACACCCTATTTGGGGGTTCTCTTGAGAGAATTACCCTGGTGGATGATCTGGGTGTTATGTTAGATCCCAAGTTAAAGTTTTCCGAACACATTTCTACCATGGTAAATAAGGCCATGGGCGTGCTTGGGTTTATAAAGAGGTGGTCAAAGGAATTTGACGACCCCTATATAACAAAGACTCTCTATACCTCGCTTGTTCGTCCGATCTTAGAATACGGCTCCTGTGTATGGTGCCCTCAGTACAAAGTACACCAGGACCGTATAGAATCAGTACAGAAAAACTTTTTACTCTTTGCTCTGCGGGGCCTTAACTGGGATGCGGGTGTAAGACTCCCATCTTACTCTAGTAGACTATTATTAGTAAACCTCCCATCCTTAGTTAACCGTAGAAAAATGCTTGGTGTGATATTTATGCACAACTTGATCAGGGGTGACATAGACAGCCCTGATCTGTTGAGCCGCATAAACTTCACGATTCCTATTAGACTGACTAGAAACTTTATACCGTTGTTCCTTCCACTTTGTAGATCGAATTATTCCTTGCATGAACCGTTTAGGGTCTTATGCTCGGACTATAATTCCCTCTACCATATTATATCCTCCACTAATTCTCTTCCTCTTATTAAATTACTAATCCTTACACACCTTTCTAGTAATTAGTAATTGTAGTGGTATTTGTATTTTGTATTTTATTGCATGCTTAATTTCTTAATAAGTTTAGTGCTAATTTTCCTCGAAGGTTAGTCTAATATCTATCTTTCTTGCATGCTCGCGTTTGGTTCGGCTACGCACCGCGCGTCATGCGGCAGCGCCCCTCGGTCGGTTGGGCGGGAGGAGGGCTGCGTTTTGCCTGGGATCCGCGCGTAACAGCCTTCTGCTGGTGTCACACGGGCCACTTGACGGTGCAGTAATTGCATCGCCTCTTGTTAGATGCAGTCATTGCATGTCAACGTCCAATTACAGGAAAAAAAAAAAAAAAAATTACAGGAGTCCCCACGCGCCAGCCCAAATATTTCTCTAATGTGTGCCTATAGAATGAGACTGTTCGGGTCAGCCGCTGAAGAATAAACGTAATTTTAACATTATTATTGTATGAGCAGAGAGAGCCGCCTATGTTGTAAAACGTTGACGTTCTGCAGAGCTGCTGCGCTCTCCCGCTAAAGGGGCTCTCTGCCGCTGCCACTTCGGCAACTACTTTGATCTGCTGCCGCCACTTCGGCAATCACTTTGATCTAACGGCGTCGTCTATAGTTTAGTTCTATGCTAACCCCTCTGCGCTTTGATTGCATATCGATCTCGCATAAAGTTTATCTGGCAATAGCAAGCAATCGGCTTCCGCTAAGCCACTAAGATTAAATACGAATTATAAACTTTAGCCAAAAATCTCTTTTCATTTTTGAAACACATAGGTGCCAAAAAAGCTAGGCATGTCAAACAGAGACGTTTATTAGCAAATCGTTTTTTGAAAATATCTAATATTGTAATTAGCCTCGCTCATCTCCAACGAACTAATTGTGTACAACGCCGTTCCGCTCAAACAAGACCGCAAATGCTGTAACTCTCGATAGAAGTCAGCTCAGCTTCACTATCAATCACAGCTGTGAACATGGAATAGAAGCTTGTCCATTCTGTATAGGCTCCGCTAAACTTGGGCAGCTGCAGCTGTCACTGTATCACTGCCATAGCCAACGTTCCACTCCTTCTATTATATTTCGTTTTTCCCATGGTTTTGGCTATAAATTGTTGACGCGAATTCTGTGAGTCGATCACAGTTGAATAAAAATGATGCAATGCGAGAGTTCAGAGAAGTTCAAAATGTTTTTGCGATCACTTTTGCCGCACTTTTGTGTATTTGTGTATGTCCAAAATGTATGCGCCGGCAAAGCAATGAAGCGACGACCGAATAAGAACCAAAAGTTATGCTATGCACAAGAGAACGACCGAGATGATTTGCACTGTTTCAAGTTCGAATTCGAGAGCTGGCTGAAGCAAAACGACGAAAGAGGAGACGAAGAAAACTAACGGACCACGCTTGGAACTCTATGCTGCAAGTCTTGACAGTGGGTCGCTAGAACTGTCGGCGACAACGCTCTTTGGTTCACTACTTTTCGACAAATGTTACGTTAAACCTTCGAATTTGATTTAACGAACTATTTGAAACACTACTAACACACGACAAGTCCACGGCGAGCACGTCGGGGTCACCAAAATGTTGGAAGCTGCCGAGCTTTTTCGGCAACTCTGACTCCAAAATTTACAAGAAAAAAATTGCTCCGTTTTTAAGGTTACAATTTGGCGTTTATTTATTGTTTATTTATTGTGTGTTTATTGTTTATTGTTTGTGTGTTTTTTTGTTCGAGGCAGTGGCCGTGGACTTAGATTTAGGTGTTAGGCGTTTTGGGCGACAAAGAGTACTGCTGACCGACTGCGTCGAAGAGGAACGACCGACTAGACAGAAGAAAGGGTCGAAGCACTGGCTTATAACAAGTAATAACTTTACATAGGTGTGTGCGTGTATGCACTGAGAGCGTACATAGGATGAACGCGATAGCAGAAATCTTAAGAGAGACGTGACTTAAGAGTTATTAACGGCTGCTTCTCCGAACAATGGGGTTTAGATATTTTTTGCAGTGGCCCATTATCACGACGTGCAATTACAATATCGCGTCTTTCCATGTTTTCACCAACAGTCAGGATGGCAACTTCATCTATTGTTGGAGCGTTAAATATGCGTTCGTGTGTTGCGATCGGCTGAGCTTAGACCGACGAAGAAGAGGAAGAAAGCACAATGGAGAAAAATTTAGGAAGAAACTGCTGTAAGCAAGAGCTCTAAACCGAGCTCTACAGTAATCACATAAAGTAGGCTGTTCGGGTAGGATACAATTTTCTGGTAGCTTTCCATTTGAATGCTGTGATGAGGTTCTAGTATTTTATCATCGGTTCGCACAGTAAACCATGTATTATTGTTAAAATTCTTTGTTGCGGAAGATCAATTAGTTCTTTATTTGAGTTACTACATTGAATTCTAGCGTTAGTGTTTAGAAGAACTTTGAAGGCCTAACTACCCTGCCTTTCTAATTCGACTCTGTCTCTGCTATCTTTCTATTAACGCAATTTGAAATACTTTCCTTTATCCCAAACGATTTCCTTTCACTTTCTTATCATTTAAAAGCACGGGTCCATGTTCTAATAAACAATTAGATCTCAAGATGAGACACGACTATCTCAACGTCGCCCATCGGATCCAAATATATCGAAGTGGAACTGTTCATGTTTTCGATTGACCACTTCGCTTGTCCTCTGGAGCCAACGGAATCAAAAAATCCTTATCTGGCTAGACTAACTTATTTTAAACTTAAGAGAACAGAAAACAGAGAACTTAAGTAACAGAAAATAACAAAATTAATTAAAGAAAAGGAAGAAATCTACAAACAACCGTCTGACGGCTCCCTTTCCCTGGCATCCCAGCTGGCAGCGCATTGTGCCGCCGAAGCGCCCTACAAATGGGGTCGTCAAGGCCATAATTGGTCCGATGGAGATCACCCTTTAAAGGGTGCTTGGATCCTTAGGCTCCTGTTAGCCGCTCTGAAGCTAATCCTACTTGGCAGGTCGGGACAATCGATACCTACTAGAAGGTCATTAATAAAGATCTGAGCCGCAATGGTCCTTCGAACCTCGAGAGAGGAGAGATGCAACGGAATAGAAGAGGTTAAAGTCTGAAGTGCATTGGCCTAATCCTCGACAGAAAGCTCGATTAGAAACTAAACATAGAGTAAGGAAGGCCACAGTGGCCCTCTATATATGCAAGAAAGCAATCGGACTAAAATGGGGAATGAATATAGTTCGGTGTCTATACACCGCCATCATACGACCAATCATGCTCTATGGAGTGGTAGTATCGTGGCCAGCCCTATTGAACTTGTCTGAACAGACTCTAGTGTTGTGTTGCTCATTAGTGAGTGAACAAAAAAGAGTTGTTCACTTAAGTGAGCAACTGAACATGTTCCTTCCAAGCTGTTCTTTTTTGTTCACTTGTTCTTTGTTGTTCACTTGTTCTTTTTTGCTCACTTGTTCTTTGTTGTTCACTTGTTCATTTTTGTTCACTTGTTCTCTACTCACTTTTTGCGCAATTTCACTCCTCAAAGGTAATTTTGCGATCTGGCAGCTATTGCTCATATTTGCAACTGAGTAGATTAAGTAGATTTCAACGCTTGGCAGAGCTATGCATAACTGGCGGGCTACGACTACTCCAGGGGATGCCCTGCATACCGTGCTGGACCTCCTCCCCGTGGATGTCATCGGAAAGAAGGTGGCAACACTTTCCGCCCTTAGAATGAGAGAGGCCAAACTGTGGAAAGCGTCCGCGCTTTGGCACTCGGGAATCCTGACGAGACTCCCGCAACTACCGCAGAGGACATTTTATTGTATCCCTAGTGATCACCTCTCGTCACCACTCCACTCTAGTATGCTCATATTAAATTAAATATAATATACACATTCACGTAAAGTATTCATTGTTTCGAATAACCACGGTACCGACGGTACTTAAAGAATACACACTGTAACACTTTGTGTCAGTGTTTACGTAACAATAAAGTCCCAGACATTCTGGGTGATCGTATTACGATTCACTCAAGAATGCCTCGAGCGACCCAAGTGCAGCGTCAGCATGTTCCCATGACTTGACGGCACTAATATACATGCATACACACATATATCTTCCCTCGCGCTCTCGCTGCCAACAGCGCTGAGCATATTCACACATATACATACTAACATATAAGAGATAAGAACACATAGTTCTGCCGCTCCGCTGCCGGCGTCACTGGCAGCGTAGCTCCGCGGCTTTTGGCTTACAAAAGCCCAAAACACAATTGTCAAATTCAGAATATAAAAACCAATAAAACAGATCGGAGGGTTGACTCCCAAAGATCAGAGAAAGGATTGTACGTTGATTACACCACGTATCAATCCCACCTAGAAAGCACTGGGAGATGGGCGAACCAGGACCTGCAAATGCGGTCCACTTCTACACTGATGGCTCAAAGTTAGACGGCCACTTGGGGGGCGGAGTGTGTAGCGAGCTGAACAGCAGTCATTGCTTCAGGCTCCCGAATCACTATAATGTGTTCCAAGCGGAGGTTGTGGCCATCAAGGAGGCCATTTATATTGTCTCCAAACAACTTCGTAGCTCGCCAGTTATGCATAGCTCTGCCAAGCGTTGAACTATACTGACTCTGTTGAGACAAGTTCAATAGTGCTGGCCAAAGTACTACCACTCCATAGAGCATGATTGGTCGTATGAAGGCGGTGTATAGCCACCGAACTATATTCATTCCCCATTCATAACTGAGGGAAGAAACCTCGTCGACCTTTCAGAATTTACGAAATACTAAAACAACCTGGGATTGATTTTAAGTCCCCTTTCTACGTCGGCAAAGACTGGTTATACAAAAACTTGCTTAAAAAAGCAAACTCCCTCGCAGCATAAGAGGAACCTGGGTAGCTTGAGCGCTAATACGGATAGTGGTATAGCAAACCTTTTTGCTTCTTTTTAGCTCAAATTTTGATCCATACGCAGCTTGGCATAGTATCGTTGTCCTAAACGTTATTCCCTCGGTGATCAATATTTGCAGACTATATGTATCGGAGGTGGATATTTTGGGACAACTGATGAGTTCGATAATTCTAATAAACCTAATGACTACGCGCGGCTCGCAAGCAAATCGCAGCCCAGCTCCCGCCCAACCAACCGGGGGGTCGCTGCCGAATGACGCGCGGCGCGTAGCCGAATCCAACGCGAACATGCAGGAAAGATAGCTTTTAGACTAATATGCGAGGAAAATGAGCACTAACTTTATTAAGGAACTAAGCATGCATTCAAAATACAAATACCACTACAATTACTAATTACTTGAAAAGTGCGGAAGCGCACTAATTAGTAACTTAATAAGAGGAAGAGAATTAGTGGTGGATATAACATGTGTAAGGAAGTTCTCAGGCCGAGGTACAGCTTCTTCGTCTGTCCAGGGCCCGGTCCTTCCACACAGCAAAATTTGTTGGGTGAGGACCTAAGGGGAGAGCCGTTCGTGGCGAAAGCGCACCCGTGGGGTGGATCGAGGCGTGGGTGAACCCGTGCTTGGGGAGCTGCAGGGACGCGCGTTGGTGTTCATGCGTGGCGGGAGGAGGGCGTTTGGGTCAGGGGTCGGAAGGGTACGGGAGAGGGGAGCCCAGCTTTGCAGATGCCGCATGTTCCACGACTCACATCTGCGTCGCCGGGTCCCCAGGGCGAGGGTGTAGGAGAGGGAACCCAGTTTTGCGGATGCCGCGTGAATCCACGACTCACATCCAGCATCGCCGGGTCTCCAGGGGAGAAAGGTATGGGAAAGGGAAGCCCAGCTTGGTGGATGCCGCATGATCTACGACTCACATCCACTTCGCCGGGCCCCCAGGGAATAGGGAAGAGAGGGGGAGGGGGTGAGGGACTCCTACGGTCGAAAGTTCGGAAACCGGTGGGTTGAGGTGGGTGTCTTTATTCTGAGGGAATACGTCAAAAATATCATAAAAACCATGTGGATATCGCTTTCATTTAACATTTTGGGAAACTTCTGCACCGATCTATCCCCCCAGAGCTCACATACGGGAGGTGGCTCACCCTTGTTTTCCCTTCGTTGGGTCCTGCGGCGGATCCTCGTCACGGTGGTCACGACTTATTTTTTCCACTTCTCGCGGGGTCGGGGCACTGTTTATTTTTTACAACCGTTCTGGCTCAGCGCTCGGAGATCACTCCCGAGCCTGGCCCGCGCTGGACCGTGCCAGGCCTCTGCTTTTCGTTTTCGCAGCTTCTCTGCCGCTTCGATGCTGCGCAGCTTTCGGCTGCCGGCCTCGGCTCGGGAGTGTCTGCATGGTTCGCCGTCGGCTCTCTCCCTCGGCTGCGTGGGCGTAAGACCGATCGACGGCTTCTCTGCCGCTTCGCTCTCTTCCATGCTGGCTCTCTTTGCTGCGTAGTATGCGTCTCTCTTTCGTGTTGGTTCTCTTAACTATACTACTAAGAAACGAGGGGGAACGTTGTGAGTTGCTGCGGACACCGCAACTCTACAGTTATACCCGATACTAAGTCAGTATGGCTCTGCTCCGGCAGACGCCTGCTAAAATGAAACGACACGACAAAGAGTGCGTGCGAGAGAGACAGAAAATCAGTCTGAGCGTGACGTCACGCGCTGCGTAGCCACTGCAAATTGATTTGTTTCCTTTGGCTATAAAAATGATCTGATCTGATCCAGATTCAGCAATCTGATAGATATGGTCATTATCTATGATTCTGCGTTTTTAGTTTTCTCAAATCTGCAATATTGTGGATGCAACAGATTTTCGTCCTTTGTGTGGGCGGATGCCGGTGGGGCGAAATTTTGAGATATACGTTTTATAGTGAGATCTAACAGAAGTGCGGATAATAAATTTGGTTACTCGAGCTTTAATAGTCTCTGAGATTTGTGAATATCCCCAGATTTGCATTCTTTGCGGTCCGATATATTAGGAGTGTGGATACCAAATTCGGTTGTCGTCTCGGTCCGATATATTAGGAGTGTGGATACCAAATTCGGTTGCTCTAGCTTTTATAGTCTCTGAGATCTAGGCGCTAATGTTTTACTCTAAGCAAAGCCGCCTATGCTACCTGTGTGTTAGAGAGAGACAGGGCGAGAAAAAATGAAATTGTTTTCTTGATGCTGGCTATAATAATAATACGATCCAATTCAGATTCTGCAGTCTATAAGATATGGTCATTCTCTACGATTCTGCGTTTTTAGTTTTATCTTATCTTTAAAATTGTAGATGCCACAGATTTTCGCCCTTTGTGGGGGCGGAAGTGGGCGGGGAAAAGTTTTGAAATATTTTTGTAGCAGTGACATATCACAGAAGTCTGGATCCAAAACATCGTTGCTCTGGCTCTTATAGTCTTTGAGCACTAGGCGCTGAAGGGGACGGACAGACGGACAGACGGACGGACGGACAGACGGACAGACGGACGGACGGACAGACAGACATGGCTCAATCGACTCGGCTATTGATGCTGATCAAGAATATACATACTTTATGGGGTCGGAAACGATTCCTTCTGGACGTTACACACATCCACTTTTACCACAAATCTAATATACCCCAATACTCATTTTGAGTATCGGGTATAAAAAAAAGGCCTCACTATTTGGGGTCCTCTTAGCCTATTTCTTACTTTAATTTGGGGAAAATAAAGATTTTCAGCGTTGTCTTTGTTATAATGATAATCATAGTAGTACTAAAAATGAAGTAATAATGAGATAATAAGCCCCCCGGGGCTGTCCCTTCAGGAGAAGGTGTTGTGGTCAGGTTTTTCTTTTGTGGAGGCTTATGCCTTCACACTCCCTTCCTAATTCGGGGTGGGCGCGGTGAAATGCGCACCAAATTTCCGCTAATGGATACGCGGAAGCGTTGGCCGTCGTGGTATTCTAGGCTGCGGATTCGGCTGCGCCTATGTCGCGCCGCGTTTGCCTGAGCGCTGGCGCCTTCCAGCAGGCTTTGCGGGATGCGGCGGTCAGGCGTGCTTACCCGCCAGGCGCCTGGGGCGATTGGCCATGCCTGTTCCTCCTGCAACACGTTCAGCTCGGGCATCTCCTCGAACGCTGTGAGCAGTACGCCCGCCTTTGCCTCTTCCAAGCCCAATGACAGGTCGCTGTCTTCCTTTGGGTGACTCGGGTTTCCTGGTTCGGCCTCTCGGGCCGTGCAGTTCGTCGGGTCCGGGTTCGGGGCGTCGTGGTCGGTGGGAGCTGGCAATAGCCAATTCATTGGTGCGTAGTCCAGCGGCTTTCAATCGCTATTCTCCTTTCTTTCCGGGGCTGCCGCCTCCTCCTGCGCGTCCTACTCCTGCAGTTGGGTGTGCCAACCGTCGTCCCAGCTGGTGTCCGGGATCGGGCCGTTTGGGTTCTCCTGCCCTCCCAGAATGCGGGCTATCTCCTCGTCCCCGTCATCCCTGGGTATCGGGGACACGGGTCCGTCCTCCAGGCCGAGTTCCTAGAGTAGCTGGGGCAGCTCATTGCCGGTTACGCGTCTCGGTGGCTCGTCCTCGCCCTGAAGGGCGATGTTCCGGAGCCGTCGGGGCCAGGCTTCGTCCAGACTGCTGTCGCGGATCCGTAGCGGAGTGGTGTCGTCCTCTCCTAGGAGCTGTACCTCGTCGCTGCTTGCTGTGTCGTGGTCCGACGCAGGGATGACCTCCCTGTCGGGCCTGGGTGGGGTGATGGGTCGTGGATGGGCGAGCAGCAGCTGCAGGGTCTTGTTGGCGTTCTTCCAGGTGGTCCAGGGTGCCACGTCAACCGCGATGTTGGCTAGAGCGCTCTTCTGGCAATCGGTCGGTCCATCTTCGTCCTCGCAAACGGCCCAGTATGGGCCCGTCGTGGCCCGCTCGGCCTCCAGTTGGCGGTTTAGGTCCAGGACGGAGTGCTTGACCCATGGGCGGCCACCCGCTTTTCCGAAACGTTGGTCATGCAAGACCTCTTCATCGGTGATTGCCAGGTGGGTCGGCTCCCAGTGCTTATCGGCCTCCATAGTCGGGCTGGTGAACCCCTCGTCGGAGCTGCTGTCGTAGTTTGGTCGTGGGGTCTGCGGGTTTCCCATGCGGTACAGGTAATAGGGCGGTGGTGGTGGGGACCGCAGCCGCAGTTTGTGCGCGACTGGGGAGCTGTTCTGCTCCTCGGAGTTGGGGTCCAGGTCGACGTGTCCTGGCTCGAAGCGTCTTCGAGTCGCGCGTGGGGTGACGGCGGTGCCTGCTCCTTGGCCTGGATGCTTGCGGCGGCGTGGGCGTCTGGGGGCTCTTGCTGAGCCCGGCCTGCTCGGACCTCCTCGTCTGAGTCCGATGTTCGCATCGCCTCCATTGTGATGATCCCAGACGGGTTGTCTCGCGACGTGCTCGGATGGACGATGTCGTTGAGCAATGCGCAGGTCATGGTTGTCGCACGGCGGGGCGACGGTGGGCCTTAGGGGCGGGCCCGACGTCGGGATGGCCTAGGCCGGCCTGGGTGGTCGCGGTATCGCTTCAGTTGATGGGCCCTGCTGCGTGGTGTTGCCCGGTTCTGCTTGCGGGGTCGGGGAGCGGTGTCTCGTTTGTGTTTGGCTGGTCGTGGACCGTGGTTGCCCTGAGCTGGGCGGCGACGCACCCCTAGGATGCCCCTCCGTGCCATCCTCTGCCTCTAGAGGCTGTGTGTCGCTCGTCCTTGGGTTGTCCATGTCGGATCTGGTGGGGGGAAGAAACCTTGTTTGGTTAGAACCTGACCTGTGACACTGGTGTGCCCTGGGCCCTGGGTTTCCCTGATCGGTGCGTTTTCTAGTTTCTGGCTATTCCCTACTCTAATCCCTTAAGGGGAGTTAAGCTATCTTACTGCGTGTGTACGCGGTTGCCCCTTATGGGGCGAGGACATTATGGCAGTGCACTACCATAAGTGGTCCTCATGAACTTGCGGTTTTCCTGGTGCTGGGATCGTCCTCATCGTTGTCTTCTTCGTCTTCGCTGGTGAGGGTGTGCTCGTTTTCGTCGCTGGTGAGGGTGTGCTCGTGGTCGTGGTAGGCATTGAGGTCGGCTTGTCCGGCCGTTCGTCGTTGTCTTCCCGGATGCTTCTGGAGTCGTTCTTTGGTGGGGGAAATAAATTTAATTACTTTGTAAGGCCCCTCATATTTGGGAGCCAGTTTGGCAGCGAAGTTGTCCGCCGCTTAGGACAGGTGATGTTGGCGTAGCATCACGAGCGTCCCGATCGTGGGTCTCCATTCGCGTTAACGTAGGTTGTAGGTCCTGCTCTGCGTCTGTGATGCCTGCTGGGTATTTTCCTGTACGATGGCGAAGATTTCCTTGAGTCGCTTGGCTTTGTCGGTTGGGATCTCTGTCACTTCGCCTAGTCCTGGGGTCGCCTCTTCGTACAAGGCTCCAGGCACCCTAGGTTCCCGGCCGAGTACGATGAATGCTGGGCTTGAGCCTGTGGTGTCCGATGTGCTGCTGTTGATGGCTAGGCTGAGTTCGGGCAGCAGCTCGTCCCATGTCAGTTGGTTTCCATCGATGTACTGGGCGGTCATGGTTTTGATCGTCCTGTTGGCTCGTTCCGTGGGGTTTTGTTGTGGGGTATAGGGCGCCGTATACTCCAATTCCATGCCTGCTAGTTTGCAAAACTTTCGGAAATAGCGATTTGTGAATTGGGTCCCGTTGTCGCATACGAATTTCCGTGGGGTTCCGCGATGGGGGAGACTCCAGCTAGTCCGTAGAATTTCGCCAATTCTTCTTGCAGAAACTTGCCTGCCCACGGCGTGGGGGGCGGTTCGGGATCTTGCTGCCACGGCGAAAGGTCCTCCAGGTCCAGGGCGGTAATGGCGGCATAGATCGCGTTCTCGTAGTCGTCCGAGTCGGCTGGGCGAAACGGGTTGCGTTACCGAGCTATCTCGGCGTCGGCTAATGGCTCCAGTTGGTAGTCCGTCGTTGGAGTTTCTGTGATCTCGTCCTGTGGTATCGGGGTTCGTGGCTTGCGTGATGTCTGCAGTGTTGGGTTACTACGTGGTGACTCCCGGTTCGATGAGCTGGCCCTGGATTGATCCCGCGGGGCCGCAGCTATCTTTGCTGGAGTATCCTGGTGATTCCATGGTCCTGTTGCTGACTCCCGGTTCGATGAGCTGGCCTTGGGTTGGTCCAGCGGAACCGCAGCTATCTCTGCCGAAGTCTTCTGCTTTCTGCGGTGTCCTG
This sequence comes from Drosophila pseudoobscura, assembly GCF_009870125.1. Lineage (NCBI taxonomy): Eukaryota > Metazoa > Arthropoda > Insecta > Diptera > Drosophilidae > Drosophila > Drosophila pseudoobscura. Next base: position 1,056,330 of record NC_046681.1, on the reverse strand, counting down.
TTGGTGACTCCTGGTTCGACGAGCTGGCCCTGGATTGATCCAGCAGAGCCGCAGCTATCTCTGCCGAAGTCTTCTGCTTTCTGCGGTGTCCTGTTGGTGACTCCTGGTTCGACGAGCTGGCCCTGGATTGATCCAGCGGAGCCGTAGCTGTCTCTGCCAAAGTCGTTTGCTTCCTGCTGTGTCCTGTTGGTGACTCCTGGTTCGACGAGCTGGCCCTGGATTGATCCAGTGGAGCCGTAGCTGTCTCTGCCAAAGTCCCTTGCTTCCTGCTGTGTCCTGTTGGTGACTCCTGGTTCGACGAGCTGGCCCTGGATTGATCCAGTGCAGCCGTAACTGTCTCTGCCAAAGTTCTTGTTGTGTTGCGTTGTCCTGTTGGTGTCGGGATTCGTGCCGGGGAACTGGCCATGGTTGGATCCATCGGTGTCGCAGTTCTTTCCGTCGTAGCTTTCTTCGTGTCCTGTTGTGGTGGCGTAGTCCTGGGGTTGTTGCTTGATCTTGTCGGGTAAGGTCTTGTTGTCGCGGCGGTTGGATGGTTCGTGGTTGGCTGTGGGGTGTTGGTCTGGGCTGGTCTCGGATGGCAGTGGAGTCCGCAAACGTGACGGCCCGTGGGCGTGGCTGGGCGGTACATGATGGTATCGTCCCGGCGGGTTTCTGCTGCAACTTCAGCTGTAGATATGCCCGTCCACAGTGGATCCTTGCGCGGATGCCACAGAGGAAGTCGAGTCCCAAGATGGAGTCGTCTAATACCGTGGGGAGTATAAGAAGAGATACCTGTGTTTCTTGTTGATCCAGGCGCACGGTGACTGCTATCGCTTGGTTAATCTCCTTCCTGGTTCCATCTGCCAGGCGGATCCTGGTCCTCACCTCTCGCCTGTTGGTTTGCCGGTGAAGGCGGCACGGGGTCGATGGTTCTGCGCAGTCCCGATGCTGCGAAGTGCTTCTCGGTCCCGCGCGATTTCGTAGGCAGAGACAAGCTGGGTCAATTCTGTGAGGGATCGAAAATTTGTACATTTGATACTCCGGGCGGAGATTTTCGTAGATCCGCTCGAGTTCCTGTTCCCGAGTGTACTGGGCTCGCTGCATCAGCAGACGTAATTCGATAAGGTAGTCTCGGAAGTATTCCTTGGGCTTCTGTTCCCGACTTCGTATGGTGTCTTCCGGTCGCTGGAAGTATCTGGGGGCAGGAAGAATTCTAGTAATTCTTTCCGAAAATCTGTCCAATTCTGTTCCTGCATCTGAAAAGTTCGGAACCATCCTTCGGCCTTACCTGTAAGGAGACCGGAGATGGCTCGCGGAAACTGCTGTGGGCTCCCGCCGTATGATTCCAATCGCTCCTCGAGCCTTTCGATGAACGCTAGTGGGTCCGCGTGGCCGTCGAAAGTAAATCCCCATTTCCGGAGTTTGTCCGCCAGTAACGAGATCTTACCCCCTTCGGGGCGTGAGACCCGATGTCCCTGAGGAAAACGTGGCTGTTCTCCTTCCGTGGTTGTCTGGTGGCTAGGCGTGGCCAGGGGTTCAGTGGCAGTGGGTCCTGGCTCGTGGTTCTTGCTGGACGTCCAGCCTTGCCTGCACGGCTTCGGCGTGCGATGAATGCGGTGATCCGGCTCCGTAGATCCTCTACAGTCCCAGTTTCTCCTAGTCCAAGCTCACTAGCCAGGCTCTGCAGCTCGTGCTTCCTGCGGGACGCTATCCAGCGGATGTTCATCCTGATCCTGTTCGACTAATCGGGGCACCGGTGCGAGTCGTTATCAACACGGTACTGGGTCAGGGCTCATATGCTAGGATACACGGCACTGAGGTGGGGGGTCCTGTTCGAAGGACACGCGGCACGGTACTCGATCGTTGATCCTGTACTAGGATACTCAGCACTGGGTTGGATGATCTTGTCGAAGGATACGTGGCATGGTACAGGGAACGGTTCCCTGTGGAAGCTCGGTAATAACTCTCTCTGACTGCTCGGTATTAACTGTCTGACTGTCCGGTGGTAACTCTCTGACTCGTGTTCCTGCTCCGCCTTATATTGGCCGTGGCCATTCCTTTGTGACCGAGGGCTCCTCTGCCGTGCAAGGAATTATCTAAGATCGGTCGAATTAGCGAGGTATAGAGAGTCTTTGTTATAAAGGCGTCTTCAAACACCAATAACATAACACCAAGATCATCTACCACATAGGGTATAGGGTGCCAACAAGGGGCTAGAACGATGAAGTGTCATAACATTGCATTTCGAGGCATTAAGGTCTAACAAGTTTGCACAACAGCATGACTGTGTGATGGACCTATTTCAGGCTTAGGTAAGGGTCCAGGGGTCAATCCACAAGAAATTTGTAGAAATGGATGGAACCTTAAATGTGGCGTCGGGGGGGCGGCCTATCGTAGAGAGGTAGATCGGGGCTGGAGTGAACGTCGCTCGTCGTGCATACGAAACGGCGTGCGTGGACTCGGAGTGGGGTAGTGTCGGTGCCTCGGCTAGTTGGAGTGAACTTACGCAATCGGGTGTTTACTTGGATAATATGACACTTTATTATAATTCTTAGCACTTTAAATAAACTTAGTTTAATTGATCGCCGGTGTTTCTTGTAAGTTCCGGGTACAACGTCTGTACTCCGAGCTAGGTTTTCTGCGTGAGTTTTGGTACAACGACCGTACTGTGAGCCGGATTTCTGCCTAAGTTACTCTTTGGCTCTCGTCGCCGTCTGACGAGGACTCGTGGGTCGGGCTCTTGTGGTTTCTTCTGTGGTCTGCGTTGGGGTTTCCGCGTTCTCTTCGCTTCGTCAACGGAGTTGTGGGGCGCGCAGTCGTGAGCGTTACGTTACTTCTCTCGCTGGCGTCAGCGCTGTTCGATTAATTGGTGGTCGCGCGGTTCGACGCGCTTGCATTCTCGGCGGTATTATGCCATCGGGCTCGTTTTTCGCCGGTGCTGTCTTTTGGCCGGGTGTTCCGGGTTTTGCTGACTCTGCGCTGCCGTGGTTGGGGCGTCGGGTTAATGTCTCGTTGCTTTCTTCGTCGATGTTAGCATTCTCGAGTAGGTCAGTGGGTTCTTCGGCCTCGTGATCGTGGAACTCTCTCAGGTAGTTGATATTTGCGGTTTTGTGTTTCCGGCTTTCGCAATGTTGTAATTTGGCGATGTTTGTCGATGGAAAACTCTTGACCCGGTAGGGGCCGTCGAACTTCGGGACTAGTTTTGCCGCAAAGCCCTCGGCGGCGTTCGAGAGGTGGTGTTGGCGTAGTAGTACCAGTGACCCGACGGCGGGGCGCCATAGTCGCCGACGGAGGTTCTAATGTCTCCCTTGTTCTTGACTGGCTCTCTGGATGTTATTCCGGACGATTGCGAATACTTCTTTCAGCCTCATCGTAGAGGGCGCCGGGGAGTCGGGGCTCTTTTCCTTGCAGGAGGAAGTCGGGGCTGGTATTCTGGTGGTCGTCGACGAACTGGGCGATCATCGTTTTCACAGTCAACTTGCACATGAATGTTCTAAATGATCGGCTGGTGAACTTTGTTCCGCTGTCGCAGACGAATGGTTTTGGCACGCCGAAGCTGCTCAGTATTCGTTCTCTGAACTCCTTCGAGGTTTGCTGTTGTCGCTTTCTTGAGGGGTACCAGTTCCACCCACTTGGAGAAAGTGTCGCAGAATACCAGTAAGATGGTGTACCCGTGCTTCGACCGTGGTAATGGTTCGACGAAGTCGGCACATAGGGTGGCGAAGGGTTCTTCGGGTTTACGTGTGAGCATCCTGCCCACGGCCTTGCGCTGCGTGGCTTTGAATTTCTGACAGCTTACGCAGCCCTGCACGTACCGTCGCACGTCTCTGTGTAGTCCTGGTTAGTAGTATGGTTGTGTTGTCCTCAGGATGGTTTTCCGGACGCCAAGGTGTCCTGCCGTTGGTTCGTCATGGCATTCGCGGAGTACTCTCGTCCGGCCGTTTTTAGGCACGCATAGTTTCCACGGTATGTGGTCGTCGTCGTCGGCTCCGTGTCCCAGATAGCGGTATAGCTGTCCATTTTCGTGCGTGTAGTCCGGGTACTTCTGGGGTTCGTCTTGGAATTGTTGGATCCTGTGTTTGAGCCAGGTGCATGCTGTGTCGTCTCCCTCGATGCGGGAGAGGGTCTCCAATGGTTGTCTTGACAGCGCGTCAGCGACTACGTTCTGGTTGCCGGCCCGATAGTGCACGTCGTATTGGTATTGCTGTAGTTCGAGCGCCCATCTTGCTACTCTACCGTAAGGGCTCTCGAGGGTATTCAGCCACTTTAGTGCGAAATGATCGGTTATGACGTCGAATCGGTAGCCTTCGAGATAGCATCGCAGTTTTCGGATCGCCCAGATGACGGCGAGGCATTCCTTGTCGGTGGCCGAGTAGTTTTCTTCTGCCTTGTTGAGGCGTCGACTGACGTATGCGATGACCCGCTCTTTCCCTTCGATCTCTTGGGTGAGGACCGCGCCTACTCCAAGGTTGCTAGCGTCCGTCTGCAGGGAAAATTTGACGTTAAAGTCTGGGTAGGCGAGTACCGGTGCGGTGGTGAGTAGTGTTTTCAACTCGTCGAAGGCGTTTTGTTCTTGGCCTCATGTCCATGCTTTCCCTTTCTTCAGCAGCAGTGACATTGGTTAGAACGCGAATGGTTCCATGTTCCATGTGGCTCCCGCGGAGTGTAAGCCGAAAGGCACTGTTAATGTGTATGTGTGTGTGTGTAGGAAGCTGGGTTGCATACGGTACATAAACCGTCTACAGTTTGGTCGTCGCAACTAGAACTTGAACCAGTTGGACTGCGGAGAGGGTATCCTACGGTGCGCAAGTGAGGATCTGAAGACACAGCGACAGCCTCTGTTGATTGCGATGGAAGATGAGTGACAGGCAGCTATGGTACTGTTTCTGATACTGACTTTATTGAACAAATGCATCTCCTTATATAGCTAACAGTGGAATTCTTATTCTATGGGAAGGACCGCACAGGCTCCTTGTGAGTGTATTTTTAGATTGGGTACACTTACTCTGTGCGGGGGTTATATTTCAGTGTATTTACTTAGGTACTTGGCAGCAATAAAGTAGAGCAGCAAGACTTACCGATTGTAAGTCGATTTTACTTCGCTGATTGTGGTGCTGAAGGTGCTGATGCTTACTTCAGTATTGCGAGCAGTGCAACCAGGGGACATGGAGAGTAGACCAGTTCCTTCCAGTGTTATGGTTGACGGAACTCCGTTGCATACTGCTTGAAGTTTGGTTGTAGAATGCGTTGCGAAGATCCACTTATTTGGATGCTGAGTTTTTAGCCACACCGTGTCAGCCTTTGTGTGTTTTACCTGACACAGTGTTTCTGTTTTATTGTTAAACAGTTGAAACTCACAGCGATTGTCCACATTGAAGATCGTCTGATGGTCAAAGCAGATGAACTCATCGTTGTGTACTTTAAGACAACGTCGGAATTCCTCTTGGGTAGTGCCCATGAACTGGTCTCGGTGGATGTTCACCGTTATTATGGTGGTTCTGAGGTCAAATAGACTCCAGCTTGTTGAATCCCAAAACGGAATTGGGATGATGCTGAAAACTTCGAACTAAGCTGTTGAAACCAGCGGTAGCGTCAGTTTGAAGATGACGTGTTTTGCAGTCGGGGTTCCTTCGGCTCGCATGATTCTGTATAGCTGAATCACCTCCTTCGTTGTGACCGGCAGCATTTGATCTTGTGGCAAATGATCCCGTATCTGGTCTAGTTGATCTATTAGTTGCTCGGGAGACACCAGCGTGGAGCTTATTCTCCGATGATGAATACCGATTAGGACATCAGATATGTCGGACTGCATTCGTTGGAGAGTTGTTGTGAGCAGGGTTAATTGTGCTATTAGTCCTAAGTACGCTTGAGTCAGATGATCGCTGTGATATGACCCTCTTTCTCGGTTGATGGTAGCCATATGCTGTTCCAAAATTTTTAGGCGATTATCAGTTGTTACTTTGTCTTTTCTGACTACGTTTATTGTCGCGTCGATAATTGATGTTTGGTTTTGGAGCAGATGTAGTAGAAAGTCTTCATTGGTTTTCACTTTCTCAATTACTTTCGAGAGGTTTTCATTAAAACGCTTCCTGCTTGTAGCTCGTTATGCACATGTTGAAAGTGTTGAACTATGGAGTTACATGCCGAAACATTTTTTAATTCAGGGCACATGTATCGTAACTCTGAAATTCCAGCAGACATTAGTTGCATATCCTTCCAATATGGGTCCAAGTCATAGTATACGATCATGGTCCACTCAGACGTTGCTATTCTTGATGTTCCAAGTTTCTCATAGAATATTCCTGGCTTGTTTGCGAATTGTGTCACATTTATTGACTGTGACAATGCTAATGGAAGCATGAGCAACAGCACCACTAATGTTGACGTTAATGTAGGTGAAATTTTTGTTGTTCGCTGTGTGGGTGGCTCATCAATCTCCGTGGTGTCACTGATCATGTTGTGGGAACGTTTGACTGCCACATCTTCTGGAAAGAGCGGCGCTAGACGAGTGATCGGGCGCTTGTATACGCCAGATGCTGTCTTAACGTCAACCACTCGTACGTGGTTGTCCTGTCCAAGATATGTCTTAATGATGCGACCCATTGGCCACTTCATTACAGGAAGGTTGTCTTCTTTAACCAAAACTAATAATCCTTCAGGTACGTTTGGTGAAGCGGTCTTCCATTTATGCCGAGCTTGCAATTCTTGGAGGTATTCTGTAGACCATTGTTTCCAGAATGAATGCTTTAGGCGCGATACCAATTCCCAGCGCTTGACCAATGTTCTTCCTTGATGATCAGTATTGACGTCAGGAGGCGTTGTTAATGGTTCACCAATCAGGAAGTGTCCTGGGGTGAGCGCTGTTGTATCAGTGGGATCATTTGACATTGGAGTGATGGGTCGAGAATTGAGAATTGTTTCAATTTCGATTATTACTGTGTTTAGTTCTTCAAATGTCAATGAGGCTGTGTTGGTGGTTGTTATCAACAACTTTTTTGCTGATTTTACCGCCGCTTCCCAGAGACCGCCAAACGATGGAGCCCTTTGAGGAATGAATTTAAAATCCACTTGCTTTTTGTTGCAATGATTCGTGATCAGAGCACTTGCCTTTGAGCTGAATATAGAGTCTTCTAATTCTTTAAGCTGATTGTTTGCACCCACAAAGTTCGTTGCATTGTCGCAATGAATAGTTTGGCACTTCCCACGTCTGCTTAAGAATCGACGCAGGGCGGCCAAGAATGCATCTGTGGTCAGGTCGCTTACCAGCTCCAGGTGTACTGCCTTTGTGGAAAAGCAGCAGAACACGGCGATGTACGCCTTATCTGGTCTTTTGCCTCGGATCTTATGGTGGATCGAGATTGGTCCACAGTAGTCGACGCCTGCATTAAGAAACGGGCGTGCTTGTGTGACTCGTTGTGCTGGGAGATTGCCCATGATTTGGTGCATCAGCTTTGGCCTAGCTTTGGTGCATCTAACACAGCTGTGGATGATGCTTCTAGCCATTGTCTTGTCATTGATAATCCAATATTGTTGTCTTGCGATTGCCCTTAATGCTTGAGCACCACAATGCATGTTCTCCTCATGTAGCTCCCGCAAAATCATTTTGACGATTGGGTCATTGTAAGGCAGCAAGACTGGGTGTTTTGCGTTGTATGGAAGTAGAGCTTCTTCAAGTCTACCACCAACTCGGATGAGCTCATCGTCTCCTAGGAAGGGAGATAACGATATGATCGAGCTCTTTTTATCCACAGTCTTATATCGTTGGAACTGTTTTAGCTCTGCTGTAAACTCGACTTGTTGTATGGTTCGCAGGATTATAGTGCGGGCGTGAGTCAGTTCTTCTGCGCAGAGCGTCGTGGTGTTCGCTCTGTTGGTTTTGTAGCAGAAGCGTAACATATATGCCACAATGCGTTGCAGCTTGTGAAACGAGTTGCTATGTCTGCAAGTATATAATTCATCCCCAAGTGCGCTGGGTGTGATTGGCAAGCTTACATGTTTAGCTTTTCTCTCAAGATTGCTGGGTTCTATGTTGGGTGCCTTCGTCCAGTTGTCTCGAGATCCGTGCAGGAATAATGGTCCATATAACCACAGATTGTGATCTGCCAGTCTGCTTGCTGCGATTCCTCTCGACAGGACATCGGCTGCGTTGTTGGCCGATGACACGTGACGCCATTGTGACTGGTTTGTTAATGCCTGGATTTTGGCTATTCGATTTACCACAAAGGTATGGTATGTTGATGACGATGCGTTTATCCAGGATAACACAACGGTAGAATCACTCCAAAACCATCCTGAAACCGTGTTAATGTCCATGTGCAGATCCTGTCGGACTCGGTTTGTGAGCTCGGCACCGAGGACTGCAGCACAAAGTTCTAACCGTGGTAGCGATTGTTTGGCTGTCGGTGCCACACGTGATTTCGAACAGAGCAGTCTTACTGACACTTGGTTGTTTTTGTATGTAGCGCGTACATATACAGCTGCGCCATATGCTCGTTCTGATGCATCTACAAACGTATGGAGTTCTTGGGTAACTGGAATTTTACCATCGTAGATATGCCGGAGAATTTGCATTTTGTTCAATGTTTGTAAGTCGTCCCGGTATTCTTTCCATTCGATTTGGTGTTGTAATGGTAATTCGTCATCCCAATCCAGTTTGAGCTCCCAAAGTTGTTGCATGAAGATTTTTGCCTTTACTACCACCGGTGCAAAGAGTCCTAGTGGGTCAAAGATTTGGGCCAGTTCGGAACATACCACCCGTTTGGTGATGCGTGTAGCCTGGCTTTTCTGTGTTCGTCCACACAATGTATCCTTCTTCGGCATCCAGATGAGACCCAGAGTTTTCACGCTGTAGTGCTCTAGTGTCTCTCCTAATTTTACATCGGTTACAATATCCTCTTTGGGGATTCCTTGGAGAAGTTGCTCATTGTTGGAGCACCACTTGCGCAATTTGAAACCGGACGGTAGCAATATCTTATTTAGTTCTTGTCGAACATGAATTGCTTCTGGAATCGTGTTTGCTCCAGTTAGACAGTCGTCAACATAGAAATCTGTTTTTAATGTTGTTGATCCTACTGGTAGTCTGTCTTTGTATTGTATTGCCAAATGATCCAGACATTTCGTTGCTAGGAAAGGAGCAGCTGTTGTTCCATACGTTACTGTTTTCAGGCGATAGTACCTGATCTCTTCGGATGGATTGTTTCTCCAGACTATCATCTGATGGAATTGATCCTCCGGATTCATCCACACTTGCCGGTACATCTTTTCTATGTCCGCTGTGAATACGTACTTATGAATTCGAAATCGTAGCAGAATGGACATAAGTTCGCTCTGAACGGTGGGTCCAGCCTGCAGAATGTCGTTCAAGGATTTCCCGCTTGTTGACTTGCATGATGCATCGAATACTACCCGAAGCTTTGTGGTGGTGCTCTCAGGTTTGAGTACACAATGATGTGGAATGAAGTAGTGCCTTTTGGGAACTTTTGATGCTGGGACAATCTTCATATGTCCTAGTCGTTCATACTTTCCATGAAGTCCACATAACTCTTCCAAGTTTCTGTTGAGCTTCGCCGCTCCAGCGCTAGGAATCTTTTTGTTGCGGTTTCCAAAGACTCCCCCAGGGCTGAAGGGTGTTCGGAAAATGGGAGCTTTACAATAAAACGGCCGTCTGAAGCTGTCTGAAGATTTTCTATAAAATGAGCTTCACACCGTGCTTCCACTGGAGTGCGTGGTTTGTCTTCCGTCTATAGATTGTCCAGAGTCCAGAATCTTTCCATGAGCTCGTTTACTCCCGTGGCACAAATGGGTGAGGAGTTGTGGGCAGATTTGACTTTTCCTGCCACAATCCATCCCAGTTCCGTGTTTTGTAGCAACGGGCCTCCTGTCCTTAGCTGCTGTTGATTTGGTAGCAGCAGGGAGTAGTAATGCTCGGCTCCGATTAGCATGTCGATTTTGCCTGGCTTATGGAAGTTTGGATCTGCCAGTGAGATCTTGCTTGGTATGTTTAAGCTATCTGAATCGAGTGCCTGAGCTGGTTGATCAGCTATTATCTGTGGTAATACGAAAGCTTCAATTCTTTGCGTAAAACCATTGTGAAGGGATTTCATGAGCACATTTACTCGTGCTCTGCTGGTCTTTGATTGACCTCCAATTCCTTCGATCCGTAATGTTGTGTCTTTTAGTTTGAGTGACAACATTGATGCCATTCGTTCAGAGATCAAGTTTATCTGTGATCCTGAATCTAGCAGTGCTCTGAAATTAGCAACCTGCCAGTTGTTGGGTTCTACTGCCACCTTTGCTGTGGCCAGAAGATTGTAACTATTGTTACTTGCTGCACCAACCGTCGGGCCTCTTGATTCTGAAGCTGCGCCTGATGCTGTTTCCAAATGTATCATCGTGTTGTGCTTCTTGTCACACTTGAAGCAGTTTCGACCAGGGCATGCGTTTGTTTTGTGATTTGTTCTAAAACAATTAACGCACATTTTTTGTTTTTGTACCCAATTTAGTCGTTCTGATGGAGATTTGGAGCGAAATTCTTCGCATCCGTAGAGCCAATGGCTTGCTTTTTTGCAGAATGTGCATAAGGGTGCTCGCGTTCTCCCTGTGTTTGCTGATGCACATGTCGTGCCTTTTGGCTCTCTCCTTGAAGCTGGTGGCTTCTTACTGGTTCCTAGAACCCGAATTCTTTGCTCCAAGAACTGAAGCATCGTATCCAGCGCCTGAATGTTCTTTGAGCTTCCCAATGATTGCTCATACAAGGCCTTATTTGTTACATCCAGTTTGCTTCTGATAATGGCACTCAATATCGGATCCCATGTAGATATATTGATGCCCAATCCCTTTAGTGATGCAAGGGATTCTATGGTTGTTATATACAATTCTTTTAATGACTTTGGATCGTCATTAATTGTTTGGTGATTGAGGAAGCGGTTCAGTACCGTGTTCGAAACATCTCTGGGATTGTTGTATGCGTCAACTAGGCTTTCCCAAGCGGCTTCATAATTTTCTTCCTTTAGATCGATATGTCGAATCAATCTTTCTGCCTCGCCGGTAACGGTGGTTTTAAGATACCACATCTTTTTCACCGTAGGCATGTTGGTCTCATGCACCATGCATGAAAACAGATCGAAGAGCTGGGTCCATTTTAATAGATCCCCATCAAACTTTGGGATGCTGATGCGTGGAAGATGCACGTTATCCGTGTTTGGTGTGGCTGATTTTGCCAATGCTCTTTGGACCTTACTTTCCAGTGTTAGGTAGGATTCCATATCATACCCTCCTTCCACTGGATCCTCATATTCCTCATGAATTGTGAAGTGGACTTCCTTTGCTTGAGTCCATAGTGATTTTATCAAATCATTTGATGTGCGTCCATCCGCCTCTGAAAGTTGTTCCAGATTGAGTTTAACGGACTCTACTATGGCCTTTTGTCGGCGACATAGTGAAAGCAGTTTGCTGTAATCCTTTGAAGGCTGCTGGATCAGACCGCTTTCCTGGGATCTACTGGAGGATTCTCATGCTTTTCTTTAAAGATGATTTGACGTTCCCCACGAGCACTCGTAGTCTGTGATAGCTTATCCAGGCATTCAGATCAAATGTTAATGTGTATGTGTGTGTGTGTAGGAAGCTGGGTTGCATACGGTACATAAACCGTCTACAGTTTGGTCGTCGCAACTAGAACTTGAACCAGTTGGACTGCGGAGAGGGTATCCTACGGTGCGCAAGTGAGGATCTGAAGACACAGCGACAGCCTCTGTTGATTGCGATGGAAGATGAGTGACAGGCAGCTATGGTACTGTTTCTGATACTGACTTTATTGAACAAATGCATCTCCTTATATAGCTAACAGTGGAATTCTTATTCTATGGGAAGGACCGCACAGGCTCCTTGTGAGTGTATTTTTAGATTGGGTACACTTACTCTGTGCGGGGGTTATATTTCAGTGTATTTACTTAGGTACTTGGCAGCAATAAAGTAGAGCAGCAAGACTTACCGATTGTAAGTCGATTTTACTTCGCTGATTGTGGTGCTGAAGGTGCTGATGCTTACTTCAGTATTGCGAGCAGTGCAACCAGGGGACATGGAGAGTAGACCAGTTCCTTCCAGTGTTATGGTTGACGGAACTCCGTTGCATACTGCTTGAAGTTTGGTTGTAGAATGCGTTGCGAAGATCCACTTATTTGGATGCTGAGTTTTTAGCCACACCGTGTCAGCCTTTGTGTGTGTTACCTGACACAGTGTTTCTGTTTTATTGTTAAACAGTTGAAACTCACAGCGATTGTCCACATTGAAGATCGTCTGATGGTCAAAGCAGATGAACTCATCGTTGTGTACTTTAAGACAACGTCGGAATTCCTCTTGGGTAGTGCCCATGAACTGGTCTCGGTGGATGTTCACCGTTATTATGGTGGTTCTGAGGTCAAATAGACTCCAGCTTGTTGAATCCCAAAACGGAATTGGGATGATGCTGAAAACTTCGAACTAAGCTGTTGAAACCAGCGGTAGCGTCAGTTTGAAGATGACGTGTTTTGCAGTCGGGGTTCCTTCGGCTCGCATGATTCTGTATAGCTGAATCACCTCCTTCGTTGTGACCGGCAGCATTTGATCTTGTGGCAAATGATCCCGTATCTGGTCTAGTTGATCTATTAGTTGCTCGGGAGACACCAGCGTGGAGCTTATTCTCCGATGATGAATACCGATTAGGACATCAGATATGTCGGACTGCATTCGTTGGAGAGTTGTTGTGAGCAGGGTTAATTGTGCTATTAGTCCTAAGTACGCTTGAGTCAGATGATCGCTGTGATATGACCCTCTTTCTCGGTTGATGGTAGCCATATGCTGTTCCAAAATTTTTAGGCGATTATCAGTTGTTACTTTGTCTTTTCTGACTACGTTTATTGTCGCGTCGATAATTGATGTTTGGTTTTGGAGCAGATGTAGTAGAAAGTCTTCATTGGTTTTCACTTTCTCAATTACTTTCGAGAGGTTTTCATTAAAACGCTTCCTGCTTGTAGCTCGTTATGCACATGTTGAAAGTGTTGAACTATGGAGTTACATGCCGAAACATTTTTTAATTCAGGGCACATGTATCGTAACTCTGAAATTCCAGCAGACATTAGTTGCATATCCTTCCAATATGGGTCCAAGTCATAGTATACGATCATGGTCCACTCAGACGTTGCTATTCTTGATGTTCCAAGTTTCTCATAGAATATTCCTGGCTTGTTTGCGAATTGTGTCACATTTATTGACTGTGACAATGCTAATGGAAGCATGAGCAACAGCACCACTAATGTTGACGTTAATGTAGGTGAAATTTTTGTTGTTCGCTGTGTGGGTGGCTCATCAATCTCCGTGGTGTCACTGATCATGTTGTGGGAACGTTTGACTGCCACATCTTCTGGAAAGAGCGGCGCTAGACGAGTGATCGGGCGCTTGTATACGCCAGATGCTGTCTTAACGTCAACCACTCGTACGTGGTTGTCCTGTCCAAGATATGTCTTAATGATGCGACCCATTGGCCACTTCATTACAGGAAGGTTGTCTTCTTTAACCAAAACTAATAATCCTTCAGGTACGTTTGGTGAAGCGGTCTTCCATTTATGCCGAGCTTGCAATTCTTGGAGGTATTCTGTAGACCATTGTTTCCAGAATGAATGCTTTAGGCGCGATACCAATTCCCAGCGCTTGACCAATGTTCTTCCTTGATGATCAGTATTGACGTCAGGAGGCGTTGTTAATGGTTCACCAATCAGGAAGTGTCCTGGGGTGAGCGCTGTTGTATCAGTGGGATCATTTGACATTGGAGTGATGGGTCGAGAATTGAGAATTGTTTCAATTTCGATTATTACTGTGTTTAGTTCTTCAAATGTCAATGAGGCTGTGTTGGTGGTTGTTATCAACAACTTTTTTGCTGATTTTACCGCCGCTTCCCAGAGACCGCCAAACGATGGAGCCCTTTGAGGAATGAATTTAAAATCCACTTGCTTTTTGTTGCAATGATTCGTGATCAGAGCACTTGCCTTTGAGCTGAATATAGAGTCTTCTAATTCTTTAAGCTGATTGTTTGCACCCACAAAGTTCGTTGCATTGTCGCAATGAATAGTTTGGCACTTCCCACGTCTGCTTAAGAATCGACGCAGGGCGGCCAAGAATGCATCTGTGGTCAGGTCGCTTACCAGCTCCAGGTGTACTGCCTTTGTGGAAAAGCAGCAGAACACGGCGATGTACGCCTTATCTGGTCTTTTGCCTCGGATCTTATGGTGGATCGAGATTGGTCCACAGTAGTCGACGCCTGCATTAAGAAACGGGCGTGCTTGTGTGACTCGTTGTGCTGGGAGATTGCCCATGATTTGGTGCATCAGCTTTGGCCTAGCTTTGGTGCATCTAACACAGCTGTGGATGATGCTTCTAGCCATTGTCTTGTCATTGATAATCCAATATTGTTGTCTTGCGATTGCCCTTAATGCTTGAGCACCACAATGCATGTTCTCCTCATGTAGCTCCCGCAAAATCATTTTGACGATTGGGTCATTGTAAGGCAGCAAGACTGGGTGTTTTGCGTTGTATGGAAGTAGAGCTTCTTCAAGTCTACCACCAACTCGGATGAGCTCATCGTCTCCTAGGAAGGGAGATAACGATATGATCGAGCTCTTTTTATCCACAGTCTTATATCGTTGGAACTGTTTTAGCTCTGCTGTAAACTCGACTTGTTGTATGGTTCGCAGGATTATAGTGCGGGCGTGAGTCAGTTCTTCTGCGCAGAGCGTCGTGGTGTTCGCTCTGTTGGTTTTGTAGCAGAAGCGTAACATATATGCCACAATGCGTTGCAGCTTGTTGCTGTATATAATTCATCCCCAAGTGCGCTGGGTGTGATTGGCAAGCTTACATGTTTAGCTTTTCTCTCAAGATTGCTGGGTTCTATGTTGGGTGCCTTCGTCCAGTTGTCTCGAGATCCGTGCAGGAATAATGGTCCATATAACCACAGATTGTGATCTGCCAGTCTGCTTGCTGCGATTCCTCTCGACAGGACATCGGCTGCGTTGTTGGCCGATGACACGTGACGCCATTGTGACTGGTTTGTTAATGCCTGGATTTTGGCTATTCGATTTACCACAAAGGTATGGTATGTTGATGACGATGCGTTTATCCAGGATAACACAACGGTAGAATCACTCCAAAACCATCCTGAAACCGTGTTAATGTCCATGTGCAGATCCTGTCGGACTCGGTTTGTGAGCTCGGCACCGAGGACTGCAGCACAAAGTTCTAACCGTGGTAGCGATTGTTTGGCTGTCGGTGCCACACGTGATTTCGAACAGAGCAGTCTTACTGACACTTGGTTGTTTTTGTATGTAGCGCGTACATATACAGCTGCGCCATATGCTCGTTCTGATGCATCTACAAACGTATGGAGTTCTTGGGTAACTGGAATTTTACCATCGTAGATATGCCGGAGAATTTGCATTTTGTTCAATGTTTGTAAGTCGTCCCGGTATTCTTTCCATTCGATTTGGTGTTGTAATGGTAATTCGTC
Organism: Drosophila pseudoobscura; assembly: GCF_009870125.1. Taxonomy (NCBI): domain Eukaryota; kingdom Metazoa; phylum Arthropoda; class Insecta; order Diptera; family Drosophilidae; genus Drosophila; species Drosophila pseudoobscura. Next base: position 1,040,819 of record NC_046681.1, on the reverse strand, counting down.
ATCCCAATCCAGTTTGAGCTCCCAAAGTTGTTGCATGAAGATTTTTGCCTTTACTACCACCGGTGCAAAGAGTCCTAGTGGGTCAAAGATTTGGGCCAGTTCGGAACATACCACCCGTTTGGTGATGCGTGTAGCCTGGCTTTTCTGTGTTCGTCCACACAATGTATCCTTCTTCGGCATCCAGATGAGACCCAGAGTTTTCACGCTGTAGTGCTCTAGTGTCTCTCCTAATTTTACATCGGTTACAATATCCTCTTTGGGGATTCCTTGGAGAAGTTGCTCATTGTTGGAGCACCACTTGCGCAATTTGAAACCGGACGGTAGCAATATCTTATTTAGTTCTTGTCGAACATGAATTGCTTCTGGAATCGTGTTTGCTCCAGTTAGACAGTCGTCAACATAGAAATCTGTTTTTAATGTTGTTGATCCTACTGGTAGTCTGTCTTTGTATTGTATTGCCAAATGATCCAGACATTTCGTTGCTAGGAAAGGAGCAGCTGTTGTTCCATACGTTACTGTTTTCAGGCGATAGTACCTGATCTCTTCGGATGGATTGTTTCTCCAGACTATCATCTGATGGAATTGATCCTCCGGATTCATCCACACTTGCCGGTACATCTTTTCTATGTCCGCTGTGAATACGTACTTATGAATTCGAAATCGTAGCAGAATGGACATAAGTTCGCTCTGAACGGTGGGTCCAGCCTGCAGAATGTCGTTCAAGGATTTCCCGCTTGTTGACTTGCATGATGCATCGAATACTACCCGAAGCTTTGTGGTGGTGCTCTCAGGTTTGAGTACACAATGATGTGGAATGAAGTAGTGCCTTTTGGGAACTTTTGATGCTGGGACAATCTTCATATGTCCTAGTCGTTCATACTTTCCATGAAGTCCACATAACTCTTCCAAGTTTCTGTTGAGCTTCGCCGCTCCAGCGCTAGGAATCTTTTTGTTGCGGTTTCCAAAGACTCCCCCAGGGCTGAAGGGTGTTCGGAAAATGGGAGCTTTACAATAAAACGGCCGTCTGAAGCTGTCTGAAGATTTTCTATAAAATGAGCTTCACACCGTGCTTCCACTGGAGTGCGTGGTTTGTCTTCCGTCTATAGATTGTCCAGAGTCCAGAATCTTTCCATGAGCTCGTTTACTCCCGTGGCACAAATGGGTGAGGAGTTGTGGGCAGATTTGACTTTTCCTGCCACAATCCATCCCAGTTCCGTGTTTTGTAGCAACGGGCCTCCTGTCCTTAGCTGCTGTTGATTTGGTAGCAGCAGGGAGTAGTAATGCTCGGCTCCGATTAGCATGTCGATTTTGCCTGGCTTATGGAAGTTTGGATCTGCCAGTGAGATCTTGCTTGGTATGTTTAAGCTATCTGAATCGAGTGCCTGAGCTGGTTGATCAGCTATTATCTGTGGTAATACGAAAGCTTCAATTCTTTGCGTAAAACCATTGTGAAGGGATTTCATGAGCACATTTACTCGTGCTCTGCTGGTCTTTGATTGACCTCCAATTCCTTCGATCCGTAATGTTGTGTCTTTTAGTTTGAGTGACAACATTGATGCCATTCGTTCAGAGATCAAGTTTATCTGTGATCCTGAATCTAGCAGTGCTCTGAAATTAGCAACCTGCCAGTTGTTGGGTTCTACTGCCACCTTTGCTGTGGCCAGAAGATTGTAACTATTGTTACTTGCTGCACCAACCGTCGGGCCTCTTGATTCTGAAGCTGCGCCTGATGCTGTTTCCAAATGTATCATCGTGTTGTGCTTCTTGTCACACTTGAAGCAGTTTCGACCAGGGCATGCGTTTGTTTTGTGATTTGTTCTAAAACAATTAACGCACATTTTTTGTTTTTGTACCCAATTTAGTCGTTCTGATGGAGATTTGGAGCGAAATTCTTCGCATCCGTAGAGCCAATGGCTTGCTTTTTTGCAGAATGTGCATAAGGGTGCTCGCGTTCTCCCTGTGTTTGCTGATGCACATGTCGTGCCTTTTGGCTCTCTCCTTGAAGCTGGTGGCTTCTTACTGGTTCCTAGAACCCGAATTCTTTGCTCCAAGAACTGAAGCATCGTATCCAGCGCCTGAATGTTCTTTGAGCTTCCCAATGATTGCTCATACAAGGCCTTATTTGTTACATCCAGTTTGCTTCTGATAATGGCACTCAATATCGGATCCCATGTAGATATATTGATGCCCAATCCCTTTAGTGATGCAAGGGATTCTATGGTTGTTATATACAATTCTTTTAATGACTTTGGATCGTCATTAATTGTTTGGTGATTGAGGAAGCGGTTCAGTACCGTGTTCGAAACATCTCTGGGATTGTTGTATGCGTCAACTAGGCTTTCCCAAGCGGCTTCATAATTTTCTTCCTTTAGATCGATATGTCGAATCAATCTTTCTGCCTCGCCGGTAACGGTGGTTTTAAGATACCACATCTTTTTCACCGTAGGCATGTTGGTCTCATGCACCATGCATGAAAACAGATCGAAGAGCTGGGTCCATTTTAATAGATCCCCATCAAACTTTGGGATGCTGATGCGTGGAAGATGCACGTTATCCGTGTTTGGTGTGGCTGATTTTGCCAATGCTCTTTGGACCTTACTTTCCAGTGTTAGGTAGGATTCCATATCATACCCTCCTTCCACTGGATCCTCATATTCCTCATGAATTGTGAAGTGGACTTCCTTTGCTTGAGTCCATAGTGATTTTATCAAATCATTTGATGTGCGTCCATCCGCCTCTGAAAGTTGTTCCAGATTGAGTTTAACGGACTCTACTATGGCCTTTTGTCGGCGACATAGTGAAAGCAGTTTGCTGTAATCCTTTGAAGGCTGCTGGATCAGACCGCTTTCCTGGGATCTACTGGAGGATTCTCATGCTTTTCTTTAAAGATGATTTGACGTTCCCCACGAGCACTCGTAGTCTGTGATAGCTTATCCAGGCATTCAGATCAAATGTTAATGTGTATGTGTGTGTGTGTAGGAAGCTGGGTTGCATACGGTACATAAACCGTCTACAGTTTGGTCGTCGCAACTAGAACTTGAACCAGTTGGACTGCGGAGAGGGTATCCTACGGTGCGCAAGTGAGGATCTGAAGACACAGCGACAGCCTCTGTTGATTGCGATGGAAGATGAGTGACAGGCAGCTATGGTACTGTTTCTGATACTGACTTTATTGAACAAATGCATCTCCTTATATAGCTAACAGTGGAATTCTTATTCTATGGGAAGGACCGCACAGGCTCCTTGTGAGTGTATTTTTAGATTGGGTACACTTACTCTGTGCGGGGGTTATATTTCAGTGTATTTACTTAGGTACTTGGCAGCAATAAAGTAGATAGTTTATTACTTGATCCCTTTTGGTGTGTTCGAGTTTACAAGTGCTATTGTCTATTCTTAGTTGCTAATGTATTTTTCGTGTCGTCATATTCAGTTACATGAAATGACATGAACAATTTTATTTATGAGTATTTGTGTATGAGATTGAACTGTATATTCCTAATATTCATTAAATACATGTCTGTGTCTGAACAGGCACTACTTTCCATTGGTATAATCCTCGGCCGGGTATCGTGAATGCCGTGGCTTCCCGGCTGTCGCGGGCCATTGGTATCTGCCAATACCCGTTTTTCAGGTCTAGGGTCGTGATGAAGTGGGCATTTCGGAGTCGCTCTAGTATGTAGTTGATCCTGGGTAGCGGGTACGCGTCCGGGATGGAACGCTCGTTTAGCTGCCGATAATCTACACACATGCGCCATCTCCCGTCCTTTTTGCGGACCAGTACGATTGGCGCGCTGTGGGGGCTCCGGGATGGTTCGATTAGGTCCTCTGCTATCAGTTGGTCGACCTGTTCATCGATGATCCGCCGCATGGCTGGATTTTTCGGGTAGTACCGCTGTTTTATGGGTCGGTTGTCTCTCATGACGATGGTGTGTTCCGTTAGGCCCGTCGTCCCTCGGAGGCTCGCGAGTGTTGGCAGTTCCTCGTCTAAAAATTCCCGTATTATTTTGGCGCGATGTCGGAAGGCCATGGGTCGGAGATTCGTTCCGAGCCGTCCTCGGGTGGGTCGTCGATTCCTGGGTCGCAAGTGTGGTCGGGGCTCTCGGGGAGGATCGTTGTGCCGAATGCGCTCGACTTCGCGAGTGTATTCGCTTATGCTGGCGACGACGGCGGGTGCCTCGATCATGAGTAGGGGGCTCGTGTGTGTCCTGGGGGGTGCTAGCCGGACGTTATACTCAGCGTAATCGGTGCCGATCGTAGCGTTTGACCAACGGCTAGTTTGGGCGACGAAGTTCACCGACATGGCTCCAGGCGTGGTGCTGGGCCGCATGCCGGCGCCGTACGAGGTGTTGCCCGGAAGGCGTTTAATGATGTCGGGGACGATCGATGGTGTGTCGGCTCCAGGTGTGTCGGGGTTCCGATGGGTGCCTCGTGTGGCAGTGATCGCCTTTCCCGGTTCCTGCCTGAGAGGACGCGGGAGTAGCGGGTCGGTCGGTGTCGTAGGGGTCGTTTTCGCGTCGAGGACGGTGTCGACGCGTTCGTGGGCTAGGGTGGCGGTCGGGGGTGGTACCTCAAGCGTCTGGCTGCTGCGTGGCGGGTTCCTTTCCCTCCCGGTGCCCTCGGGAGACCGGCTCGCTTTCTTCGTGGCTCTACTTCGTTTTTGGTCTCTCGGAGTGGGCCTGGGGCTGGTGTGCCTCGTCGTGGCGATGGGTTCTGTGTTCCTTGTTCCTTGTGCACTTGTTTCGTGTCGTGGCGGGGGCTTCGTTGGCGGCGGAGGTCTCGAGTTCGTGGGTCCGGGGGCGTGTACTTGGCTAGCGGTGATCGTCGACGTATTTGGGGTTGGGCGTCGGGAGCCTTGGAGATGGAGGCGTGTGGCGCCACATTATATTGTGGTTTCAATGGCGCACAGGAAATCCATCCCTATGATGGCTTGCTCTACCAAATTAGGTAGTACCAGGAGTGGCATCTGTACCTCTTGTTCGTCTAGTTTGACGCGCGCTAGCAAGATCTGAGTTATCTCGCGAGCTGAGCCATCAGCTAGGCGTATCGGGACGCATGCGGGTAGCAGGTCGTTGTCGCGGCCGAGTTTGCGGGCGAGGTCGGCGTTGATGAAGCTTCGGGACGCCCCGGTGTCGACCGTGGCTTCCGCGCGCCGTCCTCCGATGGTCACTCTCGCCATTATCCGGCCTTCGTGTACTTGTAGCGGGTTTCTTAGTTGGTTGAGGGAGCATCGTGCCCGGCTGTTCCCGTGTCAGCTGGGGACGGGTCGGGACGGACGGGTCCCGGCGGCAACATCCCACGGTGCGCGTTCCGCGCCTACCACATTCCCAACAGAAGAGGATCGATGGGTTGGTGCAGTCGCGAGAAACATGTCCAGCTTCGCCGCAGCGTCGACAGGCTGCGTGTGGGTTGGCGATGGGGATGGTGATCATTCTATGTGCCGTTTCCTGTGCTGGAGCGCCGGCCTGGTGCGGCTTCCTTGCGGGTTCCGAGGTGTTCCAGTGAGGCTTTCGGAATTGGGCCCGATTCGTCCCGCTTTCGTTTTGTTATGCCGTTGGCTGCGTGTACCTGGGTGGTTGTCGAGGGGGGATGAGGGTCGCTGGTACGTTTCGTTCCTGGATGCTCTCGAACTCTGTGGCCAACATTGTTAATTGCGTCAGACTTCTCAGTTCGTGTCTTCGCACGTACAGCTGGTACGCCGGGAGGGTGTTGTCATAGATCCGACTAAGTTCCTTGGCGTGGTGCATGAGCAACTGGAGCTCGATGACGAAGTCCTTGAACGCTTGTTTGCGGTCCCTGATCTGGTCTTCCAATTGCTCGAAGTACCGGGGAGGCAGGAAAAAGGTTAGGAATTCATTGCGGAAATCGGCCCAAGAGGCGGTCTGGAGTCGGCTGGTGCGGAACCAACGGTTGGCTCGGTCGGTGAGGAGCTCTGCCATGGCTCGCGGAACGTAGTTCACGTCTACCCACTACGAGAGGGTACGCTCTTCCAGTATTTCGACGAACGACAGTGGGTCGTCCTGTCCGGCGAACTGCATTCGCCACTTTCGGATCCGTTCCGCCATCTGTGCGGCGTGACTGTAGTAATGACCGTCTATGGGGCCATCCCTTCCTGCTGTTGGCAAGATCCTTCTCATGGGCGAAGGCCTTGGCTCCGGTGGCAGGGGCTTCGGTAGATCTTCGACGGTTATCGATGTCGGTGAGGTGCTGGCTTTGCCATCCATGACTCCTGGAACTTGTAGGCTGAGTTTGGGGTCCGTTTTCCGCTTCTCTGTTCGTGCTGAGATGTCGGGCTGGGGCGATCTGGCTCGTCCTGGCGGGGCCCGGCGACTAGTTCGGCGAAATTTCTCCGCAAATCTTCCACGTTACCCTCTCGGCTGAATCCGAATTCCTCCGCGAAGGACTCCAGCTCGTTTCCGCGGCGTTTGTGTATCCAGCCGGTACTCACCCCTGGGTTGGCGACGAATTCTCCAGGGTAATACCCACTGGGCTGTTCCTCTGTATGGGATTCCATCGCTCCGATCGTTACTTGAGTTGGCTGTTTCGCTGGGCTTGCGCTTTTCCTTCACTAGGGCACTGTGTCGAGCTTCGCGGCTGACTCTTCGAATTTCTTCTCGGGGTGCCGGCACTGTACGCGTTTCTCTGTCGCTGTGTCGTACTTTCGTCCGCTCGTTGCGCAACTCTTGCCGTTGGTATTGCGCGAGGTCGGGGTTTTCTTCGGGTTGTTCTTTTGTGTTCTTGCTCTAGTGGCCGTGGGGTTTCATTCCACATACCCTCACTGACGTTCCCTTCGGTCCCTGCTCGGGCGCCACTTGTGATGGACCTATTTCAGGCTGAGGTAAGCTCAGTCACGTCCAGGGGTCATTCTAGAGAACTTGGACTGTGAAGTGTTCCAACGTGAAGTTAGAATCCACTGCAATCAGCACCCGTCCTGCACTTTGAGACGAACAGTCCTTTCTAAAAGTTGTGTACCGACCTGTTAAAGCCTCGGAACTAAAAATATCCGTCTTTAACCGGGTTTCAGTAAACACGATAACGTGGAAAGAAAATGCAAAACTATCCCGGTAAATAATGCTGAGCTCACTACGTAAGCCTTTAACATTCTTCTCTAACTAAAAGAGAAGTTTGTTTTTTTAGAAGGGTGGAAGCAGGACGGGAAGATGAGGAAGTTGAGATTGAGGGTGGCACATTGGGATGATTTCAAGAGTCATAACTCTTGAGGGGGGGGGGGGGGGGGGCTTTTCTTCTTCTTAGCCTTAAACTCTTTCACCACCAAATGCTCTGGGCAAAATTTGACAGAGCAAATTGTTTTAGAGAGTTGGAGAGATACTTATTTTAAATGCTAAAAGCTATCTCCCTGGCATAAGAGGAATTAATCTTCTCCACCTTTAATCCGAAGACTTTTATTTAGCTTTGTATAAAAGCAGTTACATCATTAGATGTGAGGTCTGGGGCCAGCTATGAGACCCAAACTTGTCGATTTGGTAGGATCCCCACCAGTGGTTCGGGCACCACAGGCCAAGTACCTGTGGTGGTAATATCCGGAGGTGCGGAACTTCTATTTACTGGTGGGATCGGAATAGACTGGGCAGCTAGTGTGAGCTTGCGGTCACCATGGACGCGGACGCTGCAGACGTACATGGCTGCACGTTCTCCAAGGAACTAAGTCGAATTCCTTGGAGCAGCGTCCGTGAAAAGCCTTCCCCCTCATTTTCTTCTCCCGAGAATGTGCTTACTTCTTTTTTATCGTTGCCGCTTTACTATCCTCGCTGTTTTCCTCAGCTACTGAGGAACTCAATTTTTCCCTTTCTCATTCTACACTCTCCTTGTTTAGCCTGATCTAAACTCTGCTTGATTTGCTCTAAGCACTTTTTCAGGTTTTCCACTATTCTGCCGATTCCTTCAGATACTTTTTCCAAGCTATGTTAAATTTTAGGTTCTATGTCTTCATTTAAAGTTCCAGTCTCCACTGCTTGTAACTTTGCTATTTCTACCTTCTCTTTCTGTGGATGTTGACATGCAATGAGTGCATCTTTCAAGAGGCGATGCAATTACTGCACCGTCAAGTGGTTCGTCTGACAACAGCAGAAGGCTGTTACATGTTACAAAGATAGCTGTTAGACTATTATTCGAGGAAGATTAGAACGAAAGTTTCTAAGAGAACTTGACATGCATTAAAAATTCACATAAAAATACTAATTACTAGAAAGGTGTGTAAAAATTAGTAATTTAATAAGAGGAAGAGAATTAGTGGTGGATGGTAGAGGGAATTATAATCTGAGCATAAGACCCTTAACGGTTCATGTTGTGAAATCCTCGATACGAGATTTCAATGTTGAGCAGAAATTCTCTGGGGAATCTTTGCGTTTAATAAGGTACTACACGATATAGACAATTCGAGATTTATTCATTTGGACTTCAATCAACTTAAACTTTAATCGTAATCGCGTATAGAGTACAATGTAATGGGTAATACGGGTTTAAGCGCGGCCGGCTGCAAACTGCTAATTGTCATTGTGATTTCGTCGACACGCAAACGAAGACTCTTCTTGGTGATCGGAGACGAGGTTACGCCGCCCTAGCATGAAACGACGCCGTTCTCCGAGTGGGCAATCGCAGTTAGAGCGCTCTCACTCTCTTTGTAGTTTAGCCCTTAGAAAACCGTCCATGCCGCCCCCAATACTGGGACCAGTATTAGAAACCAAAGGATGTCACATGTGAATGCTCTGTGAATAAATAAAGTGTTCGTTATGGTACATGTATGGTCGAATGGAGCTAGCAACGGTGGAAGGATTATTCTGAGGTCTGTGGCAACGGTAGCCGACATAGTTTAGAGACCGATCGTTTGTATACGCCTGATGCTGTTTTAACAGTTGCGACTCTGACTAAACTGTCAGCAGGTGAACTTCTATTATCCTTCCCAGTTTCCACTCGTTGGGTGGCAGTCGGTCATCCTTGACAATTACTAGATCGCTGACTTGTAGATTGTCGGTTTCATGTCGCCACTTTGGACGGGCTTGAAGATGTGATAGCCAATCCGAACTCCAACGCTTCCAAAATTGCCGGATCATTTTCTGTCCTTCCAGAAATTGGACTGTGAGTGGAACATCCCTTGTCGTTGCATCCGGCGGAGCTAATAATGAATCTCCAATAAGAAAATGTGCCGGGGTGAGGACAGCTAGGTCCTCCGGCTCCGCGCTTAGGCTTCAATTTGTGTTAGCACGGTAGCAAGTTGTTCGTAGGTCATTTTATATCCTGAAAAAGCTCGATAGAGATGTGTTTTGACAGACTTTACATTTGCCTCCCAAAGGCCTCCGAAATTAGGACTATGCGGTGGATTAAAATGTCATTGGACGTTTCGGGCCGCTAAAGCAGGTATTACAGTTGTGGGGAGCTCTCGTTTCAAATGTATTTGCCAGGTTTGAAGAGCCCGGTCGGCACCAATGAAGTTCGTGCCGCAGTCGCTATACATGTGTTGACAATAGCCCCGACGCGTGATGAAACGTTGTAGGGCCATGAGAAAGTGTTCGGTGGTTAAGACCGTGACCGCTTCAAGATGAATTGCTTTTGTAGCCAAACAGATGAAAACTGCGATATACGCCTTGTAGTTTGTGTGTCCACGGAATCAGGATGCTTAAATTTCGAACGCGCCTGTATAGTCCACTCCGGTGGCGATGAATGCACGAGTTGGCGGATTGACTCTATGTAGGGGAAGATCGGCCATCAATTGTGCTGCTGGTTTCGGTCGGTGACGAAAACATCGGACGCATTGTCGAAGAATGCGTTTGACAGTTTGTTTTCCGTTGACTATCCAGAATTTGTGTCGAATAGTGGCCAGCGTTAATTCGGTGCCGCCGTGGAGTGCGAGACGGTGGGCATTACGCACGACGAGATCGGTAAAATGATGATGATTGGGAATGATCATTGGTTGTCGCTGGCTTATTGGAAGGTGCATTGTATTTCGCAGTCGACCTCTGACTCGTAGAATTTGTTGGTCATCTAGAAATGGGGATAATTGACACAGCTTGTGTGTGCCCGATAGCGCCTTGTTTCCCTTCAACCTCAATATTTCTGTCGCGTAGACCTCCTGTTGAATGCTGCGAACGAGATGAATTAAAGCGTTGTCGAGCTTTTGCACACTCAGTGGTCCAGACAGTTTGCCCCCTTTGGATTGAATGTTATGTATAAGCCGTAGAACATATGCCATGACTGATATTAACCTGTCGTATGAGGACGAGTTTTGGATGAAGGCGTCTGGAGCCTCCGACACTTGCACAGCATTTTGGAACAAAACTGATGGTTTTATATTGGACGTTGACATGCAATGACTGCATCTAACAAGAGGCGATGCAATTACTGCACCGTCAAGTGGCCCGTATGACACCAGCAGAAGGCTCTTACGCGCGGATCCCAGGCAAAACGCAGCCCTCCTCCCGCCCAACCGACCGAGGGGCGCTGCCGCATGACGCGCGGTGCGTAGCCGAACCAAACGCGAGCATGCAAGAAAGATAGATATTAGACTAACCTTCGAGGAAAATTAGCACTAAACTTATTAAGAAATTAAGCATGCAATAAAATACAAAATACAAATACCACTACAATTACTAATTACTAGAAAGGTGTGTAAGGATTAGTAATTTAATAAGAGGAAGAGAATTAGTGAAGGATATAATATGGTAGAGGGAATTATAATCCGAGCATAAGACCCTAAACGGTTCATGCAAGGAATAATTCGATCTACAAAGTGGAAGGAACAACGGTATAAAGTTTCTAGTCAGTCTAATAGGAATCGTGAAGTTTATGCGGCTCAACAGATCAGGGCTGTCTATGTCACCCCTGATCAAGTTGTGCATAAATATCACACCAAGCATTTTTCTACGGTTAACTAAGGATGGGAGGTTTACTAATAATAGTCTACTAGAGTAAGATGGGAGTCTTACACCCGCATCCCAGTTAAGGCCCCGCAGAGCAAAGAGTAAAAAGTTTTTCTGTACTGATTCTATACGGTCCTGGTGTACTTTGTACTGAGGGCACCATACACAGGAGCCGTATTCTAAGATCGGACGAACAAGCGAGGTATAGAGAGTCTTTGTTATATAGGGGTCGTCAAATTCCTTTGACCACCTCTTTATAAACCCAAGCACGCCCATGGCCTTATTTACCATGGTAGAAATGTGTTCGGAAAACTTTAACTTGGGATCTAACATAACACCCAGATCATCCACCAGGGTAATTCTCTCAAGAGAACCCCCAAATAGGGTGTAGGGAGCCAACAAAGGGTTAGAACGATGAAATGTCATAACTTTGCATTTCGAGGCATTAAGGTGTAACAAGTTTGCACAACACCATGACTGAAAGCTATTGAGATCGGATTGCAAGCGAGAATGAAATGAAATGTCCTTGTACTGGACACAGAGTTTAACATCATCCGCATACATAAGTACTCGAGAGTATGTTATTACTGAAGGCAAGTCATTAATAAAGAGTGTGAAGAGTAAGGGGCCTAGATGGCTGCCCTGTGGTACTCCCGAAGAAACCTTTACTGGTAAAGAGAGGGAGTTTTTGAAGAGGACTCTTTGAGACCTAGAACAAAGATAGCTAGAAATCCATCTCAGGAGGTTGGGCGGAAACCCTAAAAGGTCAAGTTTATGTGCTAAAATGGAATGGTTTACAGAGTCGAATGCTTTACTAAAGTCGGTGTAAATAACATCCGTCTGTAAGTTACCTTGAAAGCCTTTAATAATGAAAGAGGTAAACTCTAACAAGTTCATGGTGGTTGATCGCCGCCTTATAAATCCATGCTGAGTTGGAGATATAAGTGACTTGCAGAGATGTTGCAAGTGCGGAGTTAAAACCTTCTCAAACAATTTGGGAATAGCGGATAACTTTGCTATACCTCTATAATTTTTTGCATCAGACTTGCTACCCTTTTATGGAGAGGAATTATAAACGATTCCTTCCAGATTGGGGGGAAGCAAGAGGAATCAATGGACAGGGTGAATAGTTTAAGCAATGGTCCACACAGAGCCTCGGCGCAGTACCTGAGTACACAACCTGGAACCCCGTCTGGACCCGGTGAAAACACCGGCTTAACTAGTCGAAGATCTTGAAGTAGGGAATATTCATTTAACAAGGGACTGAAAATGCCGTTCGACCTCGGTAATCCGTATGGGTACGGTTGACCAGAGTAGCGTTCCTCAGAATAGGTGGTTTGGAAAAACTGGGCAAAAAGATCGGCAATTGCCTGATCATTATTTGCCGACGTATTACAAAATGATAGCGAGGATGGGTGTGCGGACGTTCTACGCTTACTGTTTACGAAGCAGTAAAACTGTTTAGGGTCCTGAGAAAAACGTATCCTGCAACGAGATAGGTAGTTCTTATAGCATTGAGCATTAAGAACTGAAAAGTTTGACCGAGCTATTACATAACGAGAGTGAGAAGTAGGAGAACCCACTTCTTGAAATTTTTTATAAAGTCTTGATTTTAAGTTTTTTAGACTGGATAACTCTTTGGTAAACCAAGGGGGTTTTCCAGATCTAATCGGACAAGAAAGCGGGACACAAGAATCAAAAAATGTGCCAAGAGCATTGTAAAAAATGTTTGTGCCTTTTGTGACATCAGTGCACAAGTACAAAGCGGACCAATCAAAATCCCTGATTAGGTTATTAAGCTTCGCAAACTCGGCTTTACGAAAGCAACGGACACGTTCAGGTAGTCTACTCGACCGATCCAATACAGTTGGTCCTATATCTAGCGACACCTCGAAAGTAGGGTGGTAGGCGTCTTCAGGTATAGTGAGCGGAAGGGCTCGGGTTAACAACACTATGGTCGGATCCGATACAAAGCATAGATCAAGCAATCGACCCAAGGAATTTTTCACATGATTGACTTGAGACAGGGACAGGTCAAGCAAGCCGTCAACAAAGTCATGTCGTGACATGGGCACTAGGATACTAGACTCGTTTACCGAAGACCAAACAGTTCCTGGCAAGTTGAAGTCACCAAGAACTATCATACGATCTTTATCAGATAGCGAGGAAGCAACAGCGGTTAAAGCGGACAAGTGCTGCTCATAAATTGAAATATCCGAAGAAGGTGGGATATACGAGCAATCTCCTCGATTATAGTCCTGTCGATGTCCTGACTGGGAACTCCGTTTGCCGGCCATTGGCTTTCCGGCTGCTGTAGCCATGATGGTCCAGACCACCATAATGGATGTACTGCTAACTCTTGTGGTGTTAAGCCACGAGTTGCGCAGTCCGCTGGGTTAACCGCAGTAGGTACATATCTCCACTGAGTTGATATACTATGCTCCAAAATCTGTCCAACGCGATTTGACACAAAGGTTTGCCATCGGTGTGGATCTCCATTTATCCAAAACAAAACGATAGTAGCATCTGACCAATAGAAGGTTGACATAGGTGGTCCTGCAGTGCGAAGTTGGTCCCGGATCCATTTTGCCAGTTTAACTGCCAGCAGCGCACCCGAAAGTTCGACTCGTGGAATTGTGATCGGTTTCGTGGGTGTGACTCGACTGCGTGCAGCTAGCAAATGAGTTTGAATCATTCCGTTTGGTAGCTCTGCACGAATATATGCACATGCTGCATACGCCAGTGATGATCCATCGCAGAAAACATTTAGCTGTAATGACGCAAGCTCGTGGATGTTGAAGCGCAGCCATCGTGGTACTTGAATTTGCTCGACATATGGCAAGTTCTGTATGAATCCCTGCCATCTATCAAGCAGTTCGGTTGGCAGCGGTTCATCCCAGTCCAGTTGTGCTAGGCTGCCATCGTTGCGTTTGATGCGGGCCATCCATGAGTCCTTGAGTATCGCCTTCGCGGTCATGACACAGGGCGTGATGAAACCTAATGGGTCGTACAGTCGGGCGACTGTGGAAAGTAAAGAACGTTTAGTATGTGCGTGACTGATTTCAAAATTTATCTTGAACCCAAAATAGTCTTGATGTGGATGCCAATAGAGGCCTAAGGTTTTAACGGGATCTTGGTATTCAAACTCTAATAGTGTCTTATGAGATAAATGGTCTGGAGGTATGTCTTGTAGCAGAGAAGCGTCATTCGCAGACCACTTTCGAAGTTCCATTCCTGCTGATCGTAAGGCTCCGATCAATTGATTTTGAATTTCTAATGCTCCTTCGCGAGTGGAAGCTCCGCTTTGTACGTCATCAACGTATATTTCGTGTCGAAGGACCCTTTCCGCGAGTGGATATCGGTCGCGTTCATCCTGCGCCAGTTGATGTATGACGCGAATGGCTGTGTAAGGAACTGAAGCGGTTCCAAACGTAACTGTGTTGAGATAATACTCAGCTACTTGGTTGTGTTCGTCATGCCAAAAGATGCGTTGATATTGCGAATCCTCTGCATTCATGTCAATGCATCTATACATCTTCTGAATGTCGGCAGCAAAAACAAAACGATGGAAACGCCAATTCAGGACCACGCCGGCTAGATCGTTTTGGAGCGCTGGTCCGGTGCAAAGGACGTCATTGAGCGATTTTCCGTTTGACGTTTTACGTGATTTGCCTAGCACCTGCGAAGGGTCAAACAAACGCTTAAGTGGTAACCGTACCAAGTACTTGCCGTTTCGTTGACGGATGTGAGTTCGTTTAAAATGCTCCTCGCACCATCGCTCTTCTGGTGTGAGCTGTTTTGCAGAACCGAGATGCTCTATTTCGAAGAATTTCTGGACGAGATTCTCTAGCCTGTTGTGGTGACATCTAATGGTGACAGCGTGTGAGCGTGTGGAAGTGGCTCGACCAAAGACTATCCAGCCAAGCTGGGTGTGCTGTGCAATTGGTTGGTTCTCCTTTCCTCTGCGAATATCTGAAAGCAGGATCTGTGGGATTACGTCCGTTTTAAGTATAAACGCAGTATCAATGGTAGTACAAAACTGCGAAGTACAAGAACTTAATGACAATTCTGTAGTGTAGGTACACCTGTTCTTGGAGGTGGTCCCAACTCCAGCAATTTCTGCTGAAATTGGATGCCGCTTGAGGTTGAGAGCCTGCACTGTGTGCTCTGTAATGAGTGTTCCTTCCGAGCCTGAATCCACTAACGCGCGTACCACGGCTGATTGGCCAGTGTGGGGGTTGTGGATTGTGACCAGGGCAGTGGCCAGAAGGACAGTGCTGGGTCCGCGATGCGTTGCCGTAGCGGAGACTAGTTGCGCAGAGTGTGTTCTCACAGACGAATCGGTCGCTGCAGACTGTGGATGACCACCGGAACTAGTGTTGGGAACAGCTGGGAGAGGCTGTGCAGTGCTCTGAGTAGGAAGTGGGGTCCTAGCGTAGAGTTGCGTAGGTGTAGCCCTGCCAGATGAGTCGCTCGTTGTATACTGCCAGGAGTTACCGGAACGAGCGCTATGGGAGGCTGCGTGAGGCTGTGTTGCCATCTGAGCAGGAGTTGGGAATCGCAGCAGTGTATGGTGTTTTTGACCACACTGCGTGCAGTTCCTTTTACTGGTACATTTTAAAAGTGCATGGGAACGGCTCAGACAGTTGAGGCATGCCTTTGCATGATCGACGATGGCTTTCCTTGCAAAGCAGTCCTTGGACAAAAGGTCCGGGCAATGCCGAAGATTGTGACTGTCGCTACAGTGAGGGCAGCGAGTGTGTTCGGCAACCGCAGCCTTGGCGTGGAAACTGTTGCCCTTGTATGTTACGTTGCCAACTGACTTCTTCGGGTGCCTTTGATTGACAGGCTCCGGCATAGGTGTCCGCGTCGTGGAGTGGCCTCGATTTTCGAACACATCGATGCTGACGAGACGGTCGTTGAGAAATGATTGTAGCTGAGAAAATGTGGCAAGTTCGGCAGAGCTACCGAGATGGAGCTCCCAAGCTTGCAGGGTCGGGCTTGGCAGTCTGGAAGTGAGATGATGAGCTATCCAATGCTGAACATCTAGATTCTTGAAAGCATTGAGACAAACCGTCGCAACATTAAGCATATGTTTTATATCAGCAGACTGCTCCTTTGTCAACTGTGGCAAGTCATGCAAACCGTTCCTATGGTACATAAACTGCAGCCGTTTGTTGTCGTATCGCTTGAGGACGAGACTCTAAGCTGTTGCATAGTTATTTCCCGCAAGCGCCATCTGCTGAATATCCTCGTCGCGATCCGAAGGAAGAGCTTGCTTCAGGAAATGAAACCTTTGGACGTCGGACAGTTTCTGGTTGTTATGGATGAGTTGAACAAATGCATCGTGAAATGCCGGCCAATCCACAAACTTGCCTGTAAATGTCGGTACAGGTAGCTTGGGCAATTGCACTGATGATACCGATGGATTTGCTGGCTCTGGATTCTGCTGTACCGGTGGTGCTCTTGGACATACATTTTCGTAGGCCTCTGATATGATGCTGAATGCCGTTGTATAGTCTTCATCAAAGCGAAAGGCCACTTCGCTGGACACATAACTATGCGTACTTGGACATCGAAGTATTAGTAAACGTTGATGATTTTGCTCAAATTCACCTAAGAACCGTTGCAAAGTTTGTAAGCGCGTTTGAAAATAAGCTTTTGTTTTCCGATCTGCGCCATCCTTTCTGAAATTACGCACCGTTTGATTAACCCTCGCAATGAGATTTGTCTGAATAACACTGAGATTGTCGATCTCTACCTGAGGATCGGCTTCGAGATCGTGGGACTCGGCTGTTGACATGTTGCTGTTATATGTGTATGTACTTTCTCATCCTTAGTTGCACTCTCTTTGACCTTGTACAAAATACCCACAACGAAACACTTACTCTGGTACTCGGGAGTGCTTCTCTTTGCTTAAAGCGTAGCTTAAGAGAACTTGCGAGTCGTTGTTGTTGGTGTTGTCCGAGCGGAACGGAGAAACTGTGCTACTGTGAGCGTTGAGTTGAGGCCTTGTGTCTAGAGATGATGTGCAGCAACAGAACGCTCGTTGGTCTCTTGGTTTCTGCTTTGCACGAGAGAGAGGCTGCTGTCTAACCGTCGGCTTGAGTTGCCTTTTGTGTGCTGCAGTGAGGCTACTGTCCAGGCGCAGAGCTATCGTCTGGTCTTCTTTGTCCCTGCTTCGTGCGAGAGATAGCGGCTGTTGGATAAACCATTGGTTTGCGGTGTGTTTGCCGTTTACAGTTGCAGCCGATAAAATATGATTTTATTTGTACATTTAACTGAACGCGGAACGAGGTAGAATCATATGCGGATAGTACGAATTAAACGCGTTCCTCCCATGGGCCACCAAAAATGTTGTGAAATCCTCGATACGAGATTTCAATGTTGAGCAGAAATGCTCTGGGGAATCTTTGCATTTAATAAGGTACTACACGATATAGACAATTCGAGATTTATTCATTTGGACTTCAATCAACTTAAACTTTAATCGTAATCGCGTATAGAGTACAATGTAATGGGTAATACGGGTTTAAGCGCGGCCGGCTGCAAACTGCTAATTGTCATTGTGATTTCGTCGACACGCAAACGAAGACTCTTCTTGGTGATCGGAGACGAGGTTACGCCGCCCTAGCATGAAACGACGCCGTTCTCCGAGTGGGCAATCGCAGTTAGAGCGCTCTCACTCTCTTTGTAGTTTAGCCCTTAGAAAACCGTCCAGTTCATTCAACGAATAATTCGATCTACAAAGTGTAAGGAACAACGGTATAAAATTTATAGTAAGTCTATAGTATAGTATATCACCCCTGATCAAGTTGTGCATAAAAATCACACCAAGCATTTTTCTACGGTTAACTAAGGATGGGAGGATTACTAATAGCAGTCTACTAGAGTAAGGCCCCGCAGAGCAAAGAGTAAAAAGTTTTTCTGGACTGATTCAATACGGTCCTGGTGTGCTGTGTACTGAGGGCACCTTACATAGGAGATTTTATTCTAAGATCGGACGAACAAACGAGATATAGAGAGTCTTTGTTATATAGGGGTCGTCAAATTCTTTGACCACCTCTTTATAAACCCAAGCACGCCCAAGGCCTTATTTACCATGGTAGAAATGTGTTCGGAAAACTTTAACTTGGGGTCTAACATAACACCCAGAACCTCCACCAGGGTAATTCTCTCAAGAGAACCACCAAATAGGGTATAGGGAGCCAACAAAGGGCTAGAACGATGAAATGTCATAACTTTGCATTTCGAGGCATTAAGGTGTAACAAGTTTGCACAACATCAGGACTGAAAGTTATTGAGATCGGATTGTAAACGAGAATTAAATGAAATGTCCTTATACTCTATACAGAGTTTAACATCATCCGCATACATAAGTACTCGAGAGTATGTTAATACTGAAGGTAAGTCATTAATAAAGAGTGTGAAGAGTATGGGGCCTAGATGGCTGCCCTGTGGTACTCCCGAAAAAACCTTTACTGGTAAAGAGGGGGAGTTTTTGAAGAGGACTCTTTGAGACCTGGAACAAAGATAGCTTGAAATCCATCTCAGGAGGTTGGGTGGAAACTTTAAAAGGTCAATTTTATGCGCTAAAAGGGAATGGTTTACAGAGTCGAATGCTTTACTAAAGTCGGTGTAAATAATTTTGTGTGTCCTCTATAGTTTTTTTCGTACTGCTTATTCTTATAGTAGATTGAATCCTCCATATGCTACCAGTGCAAAATTATTGCCTGCAACATTTTTCTTAAGGTTTTTTAATCACCTTTGGATTAACCCCGTCAAATGATCAGCTTTAATCTTTTTAATTTCTTTCGCTATCGTGGCCTGAGCTTTTAATAGCTTAATGGTTTTTCCGATAGCATGTTGCGTTAATTATTTATTATACCCGATACTCAAAATTAGTATTGGGGTATATTAGATTTGTGGTAAAAGTGGATGTGTGTGTAACGTCCAGAAGGACCGAAGTCCTTCCTTCCGAAGTTCCGACCCCATAAAGTATATATATTCTTGATCAGCATCAATAGCCGAGTCGATTGAGCCATGTCTGTTTGTTCGTCTGTCCGTCCGTCCGTCTGTCCGTCTGTCCGTCCCCTTCAGCGCCTAATGCTCAAAGACTATAAGAGCTAGAGCAAAATCTGTGGCATCCACAATTTCGACGATACGAGAAAACCAAAAACGCAAAATCGTAGAGAATGACCATATCTTTTAGACTGCAGACTCTGAACTGGATCGTATTATTATTATAGCCAGCATCAAGAAAACAATTTCATTTTTTCTCGCCCTGTCTCTCTCTAACGTAGCATAGGCGGCTTTGCTTAGAGTAAAACATTAGCGCTTAGATCTTAGAGACTATAAAAGCTAGAGCAACCAAATTTAGTATCCACACTCCTAATATATCGGACCGAGACGAGTTTGTTTCAAAATTTCGCCACACCCCCTTCCGCCCCCGCAAAGGATGCAAATCTGGGGATATTCACAAATCTCAGAGACTATTAAAGCTAGAGTAACCAAATTTGGTATCCGCACTTCTGTTAGTGCGATCAGATCAGATCATTTTTGTAGCCAAAAGGAACAAATCAATTTGCACTGGCTACGCAGCGCGTGACGTCACGCTCAGACTGATTTTCTGTCTCTCTCGCACGCACTCTTTGTCGTGTCGTTTAATATTAGCGCCGTCTGCCGGAGGAGAGCCATACTGACTTAGTATCGGGTATAATTCTAGAATTGCGGTGTGCGCAGCAACTCACAGCGTTCCCCCTCGTTTAATTAGGTTAGGTTAACCCGGACGGCCCTCAGCGGGGCCACGCATAGGCTAATATGGGCAGCAGTAGTCCCACTAACAATCTACAGTCCTTTCGTGGTAGCTGCAGTAGGTAGTCGCTAAGTTTCTCGTTGCGTTCCTTGCACATTATTTTCGAGGTTCTGCAGGTGATGCTACTCCTCCACCTGCTTTCGGTTTGCGATCTAGTGCGCTTCTCTACATCGCTTTGCTGCGTTCTAAGGGAGACAGGCACATTTTCGGCTCTCCTATTCTCCAGCCCGACGCCTTCTTTAGGTAGTACGTCCACCGCCTCGTTTCGCACTGACGTTGTAGTGCTTAGGGTATCTAGTGGCTCCCTCCTCGCCAAGACACTTCTGGAACTGACCGCGGACGCTTGCATAGATCTGATTACCGCTTGGCTGTCGACGAATAGATTAACCGCATTGTATGCTCGCTCTATAAGCTGAGCGACATCTGCTGCTTTCGTCCTGGTGAAATCTTCTGCCTGAAATATGCTGCATCGGCTCGGTAGCTTATATGACAGCCATATCTCAGGGTCTGTGCAGAATAAGCCCGCTCCTACTCCTCCGTCGATCTTGGAGCCGTCCGTATATATGTTGAGGTGTTTAACTTGGTCCCTTCCCTTTTCCACTCTTCGGGTCCCAGAGATGAGATAGTTTTGATGTCGAGGCAAGTTTGGGGGATCATGTAATCAGTCGATCTGCTTATGTCCTTGCCAATTGAACTGTGCCCGTATATCTGTGGCGACATATTTCCTGGTGCGATTAGGCGCTGTGTTGCCAAGGGGTCGATTCCGAGTACAGTTTCGAGTTCTTTTGTTGGGGTGACCTCAGCGCCCCTGTAATACAGAGCAGAGCCTATTGCTGAATCTTTTCCATAAGCTTATGGTATGTCTTCTTTTCAGTAGCTTGCCGCCACACTAAGGCTCCATACAGCAGAGTTGGTCGCACCACTGAGATGGGAGGCCCCATGAGCATCTTCTTTGATGCATAAAGCGCAATGGTGGCCTTCTTCACCCTTTTCACTACATTATGTCTACATGCCAACTTGCTGTCCAGTACTATGCCTAGGTACTTCACCTGTGCTCTTGGGTTCAGCCTAGTTTGGTCACCTTATACCTCTTCTGAAAGAGGATGAGGTCCGTCTTGTCCGCGTTGATACTGAGTCCTACTTTTTCCGCCCACTCGCGTATCTCCCTGAGTATACGTTCCATTAAGGAGCTGAGGGTCGATGGACACACACATCCGTAATAAATATGCTTATGTCATCTGCATAGGCTGTTATCTTTGGGGCCTTCCATTCAAATCTCTTGATGAGGTCGTCGACCACCAGATTCCACGGCTGCGGCGACAGGGCTCCACCCTGAGGTGTGCTCTGAGTGCCCCCTTAACCATGGAAGCGGTGCCCCATTCCGAATGCACCCGTCTACGTCTATGTCAACGAATGCTCTCAGTGCATACTTTTTATTGTGAAGGGCGCTCTCGATGGTGGCTACTAGCAAGTGTAGTGCCGTCTCCACTGATTTCCCTTTAGTGACATCAGTCCCCCTTCCTCAGGTAAGGCTTATCGGTCTGAAATCCTTGGGACTCACGTGGCTGCACATTCCTGCCTTTGGGAGGAAGACAACTCTCGAGGTTCTCCATTGGATAGGGATATAGCCCGTACTTAGGCATGCTAAGAATATTGCTAAGAGCCATGGGGTGATAACCTTTTTGGTCAACTGCATCATTGCTGGGAATATCCCATCCAGTCCTGGTGTTTTTACGCCCGCGAAGGAGTCTATGGCCCAGTGGATTCTCTGTTCCTCGGTTGCTAGGTCTTGATGCTCCTTGGCGTCAGTGACCTCGGTGCATCCAGGGAAATGCGCCTCCATTAGTGCTGTTAGGGCTTCTTTACTGCCCTCTGTCCATTGTCCGTTGTTTAGTCTTCCTTGGCTCTGTACTGTGGGCTGCTTTGAAAGCCGCTTCCGGAGCCTAGCGGTTTCGAACACTTTCTCGATGTTGGAGCAGAAGTTCCTCCACGAGATCCTTTGTGCCTTGGGTATTTCCTTCTTGGTGATCTTGAAGAATTCATTGTGATTGTGCCTTTGGAGAGAGAGAGATCTCCGATAGGGTCTTTAATAAGTTCTCTATAGCCCGGATTCGCGAGCTTCGAAGTAACTGTCTTTTTAAACTTTAACCAGTTTGTGTTTCGGTGGTTTCGGTAGACTGTTATATTCGAAGAGTGTTCGAATTCGCACTTGAACTGAATGTACTTATGGTCTGAGAAGGATGGTCTTTCGAGGACTCTCCAGTCAGACACCAAAGTACTCCTTCCCGGGACGAGAGTTAGGTCTAGCACGTTTGCCGAGGTGGAACCTGCGAAGGTGTGTTCCTTCTCCACGTTTGCTACGTCTAAGTTAGTGGATAAGATGAAGTCTAGGAGTGACTCACTTCTATCATTGATGTCGGGGCTTTCCCACACATTGTGATGGGCGTTGGCGTCTGCACCGATGAGGAGTTGGAGATTTTTGGAGCCGGCTTCTGTCACCAGACTCCTAAGTTCTTCCGGTGGGGCGGGCCTGACGTGTGCCATGTAGCAGGAAGATACCATAAGGCGCTTTTCCTCGCTCTCCAGCATCACTACCGTCAGGTCAACCGTGCTGTAATAAGACATAAGATGAGCATGGATCCCCTTCCGAATGAGTACGGCGGTTCTGTTCCTGCTTACCGATGTTGAGTAGAACAGGTTGTAATTTGAGGACTTTAGCCCGGCCACAGAGTTGCCTGACGCAATCCACGGCTCCTGGACTAAAGCTATGTCAGCGGTCCCTTGCCCCATGGCAATGAGGAGCTCCGCCGACGCTATTTTGCTTTTATGGAGGTTGAGCTGCAGCACCCTTAGCGTCATGGGTGGCTAACTCAACCTCACACGACAGGTTGACTATGATTGTCAGGTCACCGTCCTCCTCCTCCTCCGAGTCGTCCAGCGCAAGACCCTAGGCGGCCTCCACTATGGTCTCGAGACCTAGGTCTTTTTCGACTTCGCCTGCCTGGAGGGTGTGCGCATCTTTGTCCTCGGGGTGGCGCTTTTTATACCCTATACTCAAAATGAGTATTGGGGTATATTAGATTTGTGGTAAAAGTGGATGTGTGTAACGTTCAGAAGGAATCGTTTCCGACCCCATAAAGTATATATATTCTTGATCAGCATCAATAGCCGAGTCGATTGAGCCATGTCTATCTGTCCGTCTGTCCGTCCGTCCGTCTGCCCGTCCCCTTCAGCGCCTAGGGCTCAAAGACTATAAGAGCTAGAGCAACGATGATTTGGATCCAGACTTCTGTGATATGTCAATGCTCCAAAAATATTTCAAAACTTTGCCCCACCCACTTCCGCCCCCACAAAGGGTGAAAATCTGTGGCATCCACAATTTCGACGATACGAGAAAACTAAAAACGCAGAATCGTAGAAGATGACTATATCTTCTAGAGTGCAAAATCTGAACCAGATCGTATAATTATTATAGCCAGAATCACGAAAACAATTTCACTCTTTCTCGCTCTGTCTCACTCTAACACACAGGTTTCATGGTCGGTTTTGCCAATTGCAAAATATGAGTTCAAGGATCTCAGAACCCATAAGAGCTAGAGCAACCAAATTTGGTATCCACACTCCTGTGATATCGGACCTTGACCGTTTCGTGTCCAAATTTCGCCACACCCCCTTCCGCCCCCGCAAAGGAAGGATCTGGGGATATTCACAAATATCAGAAACTATTAAGGCTAGAGTAAAAAAATTTAGTATCCGCACTCCTGTTAGATCTCACTATAAAACGTATATCTCAGAATTTCGCCCCACCCCCTTCCGCCCCCACAAAGGACGAAAATCTGTTGCATCCACAATATTGCAGATTTGAGAAAACTGAAAACGCAGAATCATAGATAATGACCATATCTATCAGATTGCTGAATCTGGATCAGATCAGATCATTTTTATAGCCAAAAGGAACAAATCAAGTTGCACTGGCTACGCAGCGCCCGACGTCACGCTCAAACCGATTTTCTGTCTCTCTCGCACACACTCTTTGTCGTGTCGTTTAATATTAGCGGCGTCTGACGGAGGAGAGCCATACTGACTTAGTATCGGGTATAACTGTAGAGTTGCGGTGTTGCAGCTTATTTGAACATATTATCCTTATTACTTTAATAGCTTTTATATATATATATCTACCCTCTTAGCAGCCATGAGAGCTTGTAGGAAAGTTTAATGAATAAACTGTTTGTAATGAATTCCCGTTGATTGTTGCCGTTATTAAAGGATCATGTGGCGCCGAGATGACGTAACCTAGCAGAAGTAGAGCGTTTATTTTAGGGATCGTTACCCATTACTCAGCCTATTTGGACTGGTGCGATCAAGGAAGGGTGGGCATACCGAATTGCAAGACACCGCAAGCAACTCCCGCTCGAATTCGTTCCGCTGACTCATCTCCCTAGACTGTCATTTCTCTGTAAATTTCTTCCGTCTGAACCTTGAATATTTTTATTGTCTTTGCTCCTAATGCTCGAGCTCGTGACGCGATCTCTCCCTACCCCACCCCCACTCTACCCGACTAACCATGAGACCGGCAGCAACGCGTGCATGGATCTCGATCATACCCTCCATCTGCTCGTCTACCGTTTCAGATCCTAGCCTCTTTCTTCGTTATCTGTTACACGTTGCAGGGGGCGCCGCGTGGGTGCCGTTGTCGACAAAGACTCGGACCCGGAGGGCGTGCTATCCATTAGCATGACAGAAGAGGTAAGCCTTCTCCGCTCGCCGGAACCAGGTACCAGCTCCCTGCGTAGGGAAGGGCTGAAGCGTTCCAGGGAGGGGATGAAGGCAAAAGCTCTGTATAAGGCGGCCCTCAATTACTGTTCTGGCTCCAGGGCAAGGCGGATATCTCCCAAGAGGAAAAGTCTAAGCTAGCCTGGGCTGATCAACGGGTACAGGAGGGCCGCGAACACTACGCGCAGCTGCCCCAGCTGAAGGCAACAAACGGTGGATTCGCCAACAAGGTGGAGGAGATGTTGGCCACCAAGAGGCAATGCTCCATCGAGAACACGGGCCCAAGGTGCCACAGCCTAAGAAGCATAGGAAGAAGGGCATTAGCGAGGAGTCCAAGAGACACCTCATTGTCGCTTTGATTGGCCCAATGACCAGAACGGAAAGATGACGGCGGCGCAGTGAAAGCTAGTCCACGAGCAGCTTGTCGAATCGCTCTTCTCGCGAATATAGGAAGACCCCAGCGCTCCCATGCCCACGTTTAATGGAGCGGTATGGCTGAACGGGGTCAAGGTCCTTAAATTCAACGACGACCCAACGCGGCAGTGTCTGGTGCAGAAGGTTTCCCTACTGGAAGCTCTGTGGGAGGGGGCCAAGCTGGAGATGGTAAACAGGGAGCTGATCCCGTCCATACCAAAGGCGAAGGTGCTCTTCCCCATAGCTGTCCAGGGGGAGCAAGCATTGAAGCTGTTGCAGAGGCAAAATCCGGACGTGCCAACGGCTGACTGGAAGGTGTTGTATGCGTAGCCCAATACCCAACGAGGGGGGCCAGCATGTTATCCTCCAGATCAGCAAGGAGGCAGAGGATGTCTTGTATCCCAAGTTCGAGAAGATGGCGTGGGGCGTAGGTAGCGTATACCTACGACTGAACGAGGGGGAACGTTGTGAGTTGCTGCGGACACCGCAACTCTACAGTTATACCCGATACTAAGTCAGTATGGCTCTCCTCCGGCAGATGGCGCTAATATTAAGCGACACGACAAAGAGTGCGTGCGAGAGAGACAGAAAATCAGTCTGAGCGTGACGTCGGGCGCTGCGTAGCCAGTGCAACTTGATTTGTTCCTTTTGACTATAAAAATGATCTGATCTGATCCAGATTCAGCAGTCTGATAGATATGGTCATTATCTATGATTCTGCGTTTTCAGTTTTCTCAAATCTGCAATATTGTGGATGCAACAGATTTTCGTCCTTTGTGGGGGCGGAAGGGGGTGGGGCGAAATTCTGAGATATACGTTTTATAGTGAGATCTAACAGGAGTGCGGATACTAAATTTTTTTACTCTAGCCTTAATAGTTTCTGATATTTGTGAATATCCCCAGATTTTCATCCTTTGCGGGGGCGGAAGGGGGTGTGGCGAAATTTGGACACGAAACGGTCAAGGTCCGATATCACAGGAGTGTGGATACCAAATTTGGTTGCTCTAGCTCTTATGGGTTCTGAGATCCTTGAACTCATATTTTGCAATTGGCAAAACCGACCATGAAACCTGTGTGTTAGAGTGAGACAGAGCGAGAAAGAGTGAAATTGTTTTCGTGATTCTGGCTATAATAATTATACGATCTGGTTCAGATTTTGCACTCTAGAAGATATAGTCATCTTCTACGATTCTGCGTTTTCTCGTTTTAGTTTTCTCGTATCGTCGAAATTGTGGATGCCACAGATTTTCGCCCTTTGTGGGGGCGGAAGTGGGCGGGGCAAAGTTTTGAAATATTTTTGTAGCAGTGACATATCACAGAAGTCTGGATCCAAAACATCGTTGCTCTAGCTTTTATAGTCTTTGAGCATTAGGCGCAGAAGGGGACGGACAGACGGACAGACAGACATGGCTCAATTGACTCGGATATTGATGCTGATCAAGAATATATATACTTTATGAGGTCGGAAACGATTCCTTCTGGACGTTACACACATACGCTTTTACCACAAATCTAATATACCCCAATACTCATTTTGAGTATCGGGTATAAAAATATCATGATAAAAGATCTTATTAGACTAGGGTCAACTAATTATAAAGAGTATATTCAGGAATAATGGTAATTACGTTACACAAATAGAAATATATTCGAATGGTTTTCAGTTTAAATGCAAAAACAAGGGACGGATGGATGCATCTTTAAAGTGCACAGTAATTGCTTGTGGGGTAATCCCAACCATAAGTTCGGTTGTCGATAGATTCGGAATTGCAGAAAGTTACATTGCTTGCGAAAGAGCAGAACAAAACAAACACGTGAACAATTAGATTGGTCAGCGTTACAGTACGGCTGGGAAGTTTACGGTCGAGGCATGGAATCTTTAATGTTGCTTCGACTTGCGTAAAATTTTGAATTCACATATAGCAGACGTTCACAGGTTATCACTCACATTACGATCAAATCCAACGATGAAAGCGCTTCCATGTGGTCGATGAGGGAGGCTGAAAACTTGTAAATATCAGTGTGTCAGAGTAGATAAGCGATATGCGCGAGTATTAGTTTTAGTTCCTTTCCTTCTAACTGCACATTTCTTTATGATAATCCAACCAAACCGAATCACACGAAATTAACTTTTAATGTTAATCCTAGGGTCAGTACAATAGTGGGGTTCCAAAGTATTATTCTAATATGAAGAAATGCATGGGCATAGCCATCATGTTCGAGACACCGAATGACTTCATCAGCAACGCAAACAGTATAACGGCACCGGTAATTGTCTTCTCCTTTAGCGTTACTGTTCGTATGCGGGCGGCGTAAGCGACGTAGCAATGACGAAATTCACCGAAGAGGGAATAGTCAATTTCACACATATGTACATATGTATGTCACTGCACTCGTAGATAAAAGCCCATCGACCGTTTTTCACTGGGGTAGGCCGAGCAAGGCTGGTATGTGTGTGGACCCACGCCGGTACACGCTGCGGTAAATACAGTGATGCTCACATGTATGCAGACGCCACGCCGAAAGCAGATTTGGGGTCGAAGACGGCTAACACATACAGTAGTCGATCGGTACGATGGATACTTATATGTGTGGTAAGGTGACGAGACTGTAGTGGGTACGGCTTACGGTACTACGACAAGCGTTTAGTACGGTATTACGTACGTCCAAACCTATGGTTAGGTTTTTAAGAAAAAACGAGGGGGAACGTTGTGAGTTGCTGCGTACACCGCAACTCTACAGTTATACCCCATACTAAGTCAGTATGGCTCTCCTCCGGCAGACGGCGCTAATATTAAACGAAACGACAAAGAGTGCGTGCGAGAGAGACAGAAAATCAGTCTAAGCGTGACGTCGGGCCCTGCGTAGCCAGTGCAAATTGATTTGTTCCTTTTGGCTACAAAAACTATCTGATCTGATCCAGATTCAGCAATCTGATAGATATGGTCATTATCTATGATTCTGCGTTTTCAGTTTTCTCAAATCTGCAATATTGTGGATGCAACAGATTTTCGTCTTTTGTGGGGGCAGAAGGGGGTGTGGCGAAATTTTGACACAAAACAGTCAACGTCTGATATCACAGGAGTGTGGATACCAAATTTGGTTGCTCTAGCTCATATGGGTTCTGAGATCCTTGAACTCATATTTTGCAATTGGCAAAACCGACCATGAAACCTGTGTGTTAGAGTGAGACAGAGCGAGAAAGAGTGAAATTGTTTTCGTGATTCTGCTATAATAATTATACGATCTGGTTCAGATTTTGAACTCTAGAAGATATAGTCGTTTTCTGCTCTAGCTCTTATAGTCTTTGAGCACTAGGCGCTGAAGGGGACGGACAGACGGACGGACGGACAGACGGACCAACGGACAGACGGACAGACAGACATGGCTCAATCGACTCGGCTATTGATGCTGATCAAGAATATATATATTTTATGGGGTCGGAAACGATTCCTTCTGGACGTTACACACATCCACTTTTACCACAAATCTAATATACTATAATTTTGAGTATCGGGTATAAAAAAACGAACTTTAATTTTCTATTGGCCGGCAGTTGGGATACAATTTTCACTCACCCGATGGGTTCGGCCTTCGCTTAATAAACGTAGGAATGGTCGGCTGATCTTTTGACTAGATCTTAGCCACGATGGACACGCGGTAATTGCGGTCGAGGTTAGAATTTTTTTCTTTCACTGCACTACTTGAGTATTTTCCTCAGACGTCGGGATCGTGAGTAAAATTGGAAAGAACATGCCCAAGCCACTCACCTTCCGCTTGAGCCCTTGGTTCTCTCATTCCCCTTTTTTCACCACACCTTGACAGTAGCCGCTGTTAACTTATGTCATTTTTTTCTTGCGCGTAACTGCCAAAAGGTGCAAGGTGCATGTCTAAGGGAAGGGGAAACCGCGGGACGGTTATCCGATATTTTTGGTTGGACAGGCGCCACTACAAACGCGTAATTTTTGTGGCAGTAGTATTACAACTGACATGGCCTGCTCCCGCCATGCCCGAGGTGTGACCGCTGGCGACACACAGAGAGGACTGCACCTCCCCGTGCCCGCCGGTGGTAGCAGTCACGCTTTCCACCGACGTTTGGGTTGACATCCCAACCCGTGCTTGCTCCTTTTCAGCCTCCATGTTTGGCCCGAAGGTCCATCCCGGCTAATATTTTTCGGAGGGACCACCCCTAGCGTTTTATGCCTGGCCGCCAGGCACCTCTAGCCGTGGCCCTAGTTCAGTTCCCCCGACTTTAGATCGGGAAGACGATGCATCATTACCTTAGCTGGACACTGCATTACCTGTCCGGGGTAATGTCTATTACCTGTCCGGTGTAATGCCTATTACCTGTCCGGGGTAATGCAGTGTCCAGCTAAGGTAATGATGCATCGTCTTCCCGATCGTCGTGGAGGGTTCCGCTAGAGGTTTTTTGCCAGCCATTTATTTAATTAAGCTTAAACAACAATATGAAATATCTGACTTAGATGATGAATTCTGCTTCTGTAGTTGTTACCGCTGCTGCTGCTACTGCTGGGGTTGCTGCTGCTTATATCGCTGCTGTTATTGTCTATGCTACTGATATCGATGCCGTCGCTGGGGTCACTGCAATTATTGTCGCTGCTGCTAGGGTCGCTGCAAATATTGTCGCTGGCATAGTGGGCACACTACAAACCATTTTTTTTTTTCCACAGTCACAGTTATTGCCGATTTAATTTTCATCAATTTCCGGCTATTAAGAATTTTCGATATTGCGAGTTATATATATTATTCTTTCGATTTTTTTGACTCGAAAACGTGGCGTTTTTCGAACGTCACGAACATATTTTTCTTTTTCCAAATTTTTCCAATCTATAATTATCTTTACAGATCGCTGTTTACACCCAAGCAGTCATAACTTGTCTACTTTATGTGGTTTCTTTAGAGCTCTGTTTTTTGGTTGCATGGGTAAATGTGTACATTCTGCAAGAGGATCAAAAAAGGCATGGTTTTGACGTTAATATGTTCATGTTTCAACAATAGGAAAAAATGGAGGGCCTTGTCTTATCCCTGTCTCATGTCAATTATGTGAAAAATTCCTTGGGTCGATTGCTGGATCTGTGCTTTTTATCGGATCCGACCATTATATTGTTAACCCGAGCCCTTCTGCTCACTATACCTGAAGACGCGTACCGTCCTACTTTCGAAATGTCGCTAGATATAAGATCAACTGTATTGGATCGGTCGAGAAGATTATCTGAATGTGTACGCTGCTTTCGTAAAGCCAAGCTTGCGAATCTTTATAGCTTCATTAGGGATTTTGATTGGTCGGCCTTGTAATTGTGCATTGCTGTTATAAAATGCACAAACATTTTTATACCCGATACTCAAAATGAGTATTGGGGTATATTAGATTTGTGGTGAAAGTGGATGTGTGTAACGTCCAGAAGGAATCGTTTCCGACCCTATAAAGTATATATATTCTTGATCAGCATCAATAGCCGAGTCGATTGAGCCCTGTCTGTCTGTCCGTCCGTCCGTCTGTCCGTCTGTCCGTCTGTCCGTCCCCTTCAGCGCCTAATGCTCAAAGACTATAAGAGCTAGAGCAACGATGTTTTGCATCCAGACTTCTGTGATATGTCACTGCTACAAAAATATTTCAAAACTTTGCCCCGCCCACTTCTGCCCCCACAAAGGGCGAAAATCTGTGGCATCCACAATTTTAAAGATACGAGAAAACTAAAAACGCAGAATCGTAGAAGATGACTATATCTTACAGAGTGCAAAATCTGAACCAGATCGTATAATTATTATAGCCAGAATCACGAAAACAATTTCACTCTTTCTCGCTCTGTCTCACTCTAACACACAGGTTTCATGGTCGGTTTTGCCAATTGCAAAATATGAGTTCAAGGATCTGAGAACCCATAAGAGCTAGAGCAACCAAATTTGGTATCCACACTCCTGTGATATCGGACCTTGACCGTTTCGTGTCCAAATTTCGCCACACCCCCTTCCGCCCCCGCAAAGGATGAAAATCTGGGGATATTCACAAATATCAGAAACTATTAAGGCTAGAGTAACCAAATTTGGTTCACACACTCCTTTAAGATGTCACTATAAAACGTATATCTCAGAATTTCGCCCCACCCCCATACGCCCCCACAAAGGACGAAAATCTGTTGCATCCACAATATTGCAGATTTGAGAAAACTAAAAACGCAGAATCATAGATAATGACCATATCTATCCGGTTGCTGAATCTGGATCAGATCAGATCATTTTTATAGCCAAAAGGAACAAATCAATTTGCAGTGGCTACGCAGCGCCCGACGTCACGCTCATACTGATTTTCTGTCTCTCTCGCACGCACTCTTTGTCGTGTCGTTAAATATTAGCGGCGTCTGCCGGAGGAGAGCCATACTGACTTAGTATCGGGTATAACCGTAGAGTTGCGGTGTCCGCAGCAACTCACAACGTTCCCCCTCGTTTAGTATGCACTTGGCACATTTTTGATTCTTTGATTTTGATTCTAAACAGTTTTAAAGCTTCGTAAACAGTAAGCGTAGATGAAAGCTCTATGCTTGTCATCTTCTTAATACGGTGTTTTCACCAGTTCCTTAGGAAGCTTCCGTCTGCATAATCAGTTATTGCACCGAGGCTCTGTGTGGATCCTTGCTAAAAATTTTCACCCTGTCCATTGATTCTTCTTGTTGCCCCCCGTTCTGGAAGGAATCGCTTATAATTCATCTCCATAAAAGAGGTAGCAAGTCTGATGCAAAAAATTATAGTGGTATATAATAGTTATCCGATATTCCTAAAATGTTGGAAAAAGTTTTAATTTGTCAGATTCTACCGCTATCCTAATTAAAGGTTTTCAAGGTAATTTACAACCGGCTTCGACTCTGTAAATCATTCCCTTTTAGCGCATAAACTTAACCTTTTAGGGTTTTCGCTAGCGATCTTTGTTCCAGGTCTCAAAGAGTCCTATTCAAAAACTCCCTCTCTTCACCAGTAAAGGTTTCTTCGGGAGTACCACAGGGCAGCCATCTATGCCCCTTCCTTTTCAAGCTCTTTATTAATGACTTGCCTTCGGTATTATCGTACTCTCGAGTACTTATGTATGCGGATGATGTTAAACTCTCTGTCCAGTATAAGGACATTTTATTTCATTCTTTTGCAATCCGATCTCAATAACTTTCAGTCATGGTGTTGTGCAAACTTGTTACACCTTAATACCTCGAAATACCTATATCTCTATACCTCGCTTGTTCGTCTGATCTTAGAATACGGTGTATGGTGTATGGTGCCCTCAGTAAAAAGTAAAACAGGACCGTATAGAATCAATACAGAAAAACTTGTTATTCTTTGCTCTGGAATGCGGGCGTGAGACTCCCATCTTACGCTAGTAAACTACTATTAGTAAACCTCCCATTCTTAGTTAGCCGTTTAAAAATGTTTGGTATGATTTTTATGCACAACTTCACGATTCCTTTTAGACTCACTTGAAACTATATACCCTTGTCCCGTAGCATGCCTTTCCCGTAGTTAGAATCAGTAGTTATACTTTTTGAATGCATGCTTAGTTCTTTTAGCAAGTGTTGTTCTAATATTCCTCGAATGATATTGAAACAGCTGTCTTTCCTGCATGTTCGAGTCGTGCGTCGATCATTACAATAATGATCCGATCTGATTCAGACTCGGCAATCAAGATAGATATGATCATTTTATAAAGTTGTGCGTTTTTAATTTTATCGTATCTTCTAAATTGTGGATACCACAGGTTTTTGTCCCTTTTGGGGGCGGAAGGAGGCTTTGCTCATTTAAAAATACACTTGTAATAGTAAGATCTAACAGGGGTGTGGATACAGAATTTGGTTGCTCTAGCTTTAATAGTCCCTGGGATCTGCGGATGCCACAGATTTTCGTACTTTGCGGGATGGGGCGTAATTTTGAAAATATACTTGTGTAGGTTCGATATTACAGGAGTGTGGATATCAAATTTGGTTGCTCCAGCTTTTATAGTCTCTGAGATCTATATTTAGCGATAGGCAAAGCCGACCATGAAACGTGTCTGTTATAGAGAGACAGAGTGAGAGAAAATGTTTTCTTTATTCTGGCGATAATAATGGTCCGATGGGGGATAATGGGGGGCAGCAGTAGCAGATGTCTACAACTGTCTCTGGTGATGCCTAGCTTAGCTGCATGTGCAGCAGCAAGTATTCCCACTAGCAGTCTACAGTCTTTTCGTGGTAGGTGCAGTAGGTAGTGGCTATGTTTCTCGTTGCGTTCCTTGCACATTATCTTCGAGGTTTTGTAGGTGGTGGTACTGTTCCACCTGTTATCAGTCTGTGCTCTAGCCTGCTTCTCGAGATCGCATTGCAGCGTTCTAAGGGAGACAGGCACGTTCTCGGTTCTCCTATTCTCCAGCCCGACGCCTTCCTTAGCTAGTACTTCCGCCGCTTCGTTTCCTTCGATGCCCTGGTGGCTGGGAACCCAATAGATCCGCACTGTCTTTCTCGTGCTTAGGATGTCTAATGCCTCCCTGCTCGCCAAGACACTTCTGGAACTGACCGCGGACGACTGCATGGATCTTATCGCCGCTTGGCTGTCGACGAATAGGTTGACCGCATCGTGTGCTCGTTCTGTTAGGAGAGCGACCACCGCTGCCTTCCCGATGGCAAAAACTTCTGCCTTTAATATGCTGCATTAGTCCGGTAGCTTATAGGACAGCCTTATCTCAGGGTCTGTACAGTATAGGCCCGTGCCTACTCCTCCTTCCATCTTGGAGCCGTCTGTGTATATATTGAGGTGCTCAGTTTGGTCCCTTCCAATTTTCCAGTCTTCAGGTCCCAATGATGTAGTTGTTTTGACGTCAAGGCAAGTTTGGGGGGTCATGTAATCAGTTGATCTGGTCATGTCCCGGCCAATTAAACTGTGCCCGTATCCTTGTATGGATAGGTTTCCTGATGCTATAAGGCGTTGTGCTGGCTTTCCCGCAATCAGGCGAGCATGAATGACCAGGGGGTCTATTCCGAGTATAGTTTCGAGTGCTTTTGTTGGGGTTGACCTCAGCGCCCCTGTAATACAGAGCAGAGCCTGTCGCTGAGTCTTGTCCATAAGCTTATGGTATGTCTTCTTTTCAATAGCCTGCCACCTCACTAAGGCTCCATACAGCAGAGTTGGTCGCAACACCGAGATGTAGATCCAGTGCATTAGAGCAGGTGACAGGCCCCATGTGCTGCTGAGCATCTTCTTGGATGCATAAAGCGCAATGGTAGCCTTCTTCACCCTTTCCACTACATTGGGCCTCCATTCCAGCTTGCTGTCCAGTACTGTGTCTAGGTATTTCACCTGTGATTTTGGAGTCAGCCTAGTTTGGTCAATTTTCGGGGGGGTCCATATCGGTACCTTGTACCTCTTGGTAAAGAGGATGAGGTCCGTCTTGTCCGCGTTGATACTGAGTGCTACCTCTTCCGCCCACTCACGTATCTCCCTGAGTGTACGTTCCATTATGGAGCTGAGGGTCGATGGACATACACCCGTAATAAGAATGCTTATGTCATCTGCATAGGCTGTTATTTTTGGGGCCTTCTGTTGGAATACGCCTATTCCCACATTCAAATAATAACATTAAATAATATTATCGATATGTTAGGTATTATTATTATGAGTTAGTCTGGTCACACTTGAAGTGTCGACTCTCTCTCTTCTTTTGTGATCTCAATTGTGTGGACCGGTGTTGCAGCAAAAAGTAATCAAGAAATACATAAATAATCTTTAAAGAAAAACATAACTTGGTACTGTCTTCCGTTTACTAATTGTCATAGCCAGTCTACTGATAGGTTATGGGCCCAGTCCACGCCAATTTAAATAAATTAAATTAATAACAAATAGTTGTGAAATTAGTTCCGCGTGCGTTCTTGTGTAGTTTTGTTTTGTAGTGTGTGTTTGAGATGCCAAGCTTTTTTGGCACCTATGTATTTCACAATAAAAAGAGATTTGGGTTAAACTTTATAATATATAATATATTTAATCTTGGTGGCTTAGCGGAAGCCGATTGCTTGCTATTGCCAGATGTACTTTATGCGAGATCGATATGCAACCAATGCGCAGAGGGGTTAGCATAGAACTAAACTATAGACGACGGCGTTAGATCAAAGTGACTGCCGAAGTGGCGGCAGCAGATCAAAGTAGTTGCCGAAGTGGCGGCGGCAGAGAGCCCCTTTAGCGAGAGAGCGCAGCAGCTCTGCAGAAAGTCAACGTTTTACAACATATGTAGGCGGCTCTCTATGCTCATACAATAATAATGCTAAAGTTACGGTTATTCCTCAGCGGCTGGCCCGAACATACTCCCCCCGTTGGGAGCTAGTCTCTCAACAGATTCCTTAAGGGGCAGCAAACATAGCCGAGTGACGGCCCTCCTGATGTTTCCTGAGGATGTCTTCAGGTCAGCGACGCGACACACTCCGTCCTTGCCCAAAACGACATCGACCACTCTAGCCAGTGGCCAACGCATTGGAGGAAGATTTTCGTCCTTCACCAGAACGAGGTCGTTCTTGCAGATGTTTTGCGCGGGGGTACGCCAATTCGCGCGCTCTTGCAAAAGAGTGAGATACTCTTCGCGCCAACGGCTCCAAAATATATGCTGTAGTTGGGTGACCCGCTGCCAGCCATCCAGACGATTGTAGTTCAGCTTCGTTAGGTCAGGCTCGAGGATTTGCTCATGGGGGCCGCCTAAAAGCAGATGAGCAGGAGTCAAAACGTCTAAATCATCAGGATTTTCTGAAAGCGAGAGCAAAGGGCGAGAGTTAACAATTACAGTGATCTGACAGATCAGAGTGCGCAGCTCGTCAAAGCTAAGCACAGATGGTCCAACTGAGCGGTACAGGTGATATTTTGCGGTCTTCACGGCCGCTTCCCACAACCCGCCAAAATGCGGAGAGCGAGGTGGGATGAAACGCCAGTCGATCGAGTCAGCCAAGCAGGATTCGTGGACCTCCTTCATATGCGGTTCGCTCAGACAGAGCTTCTTTAGCTCCAGAAGCTCGTTCTTGGCGCCAACGAAGTTTGTCGCATTGTCCGACCAAATTTGACTTGGCCTTCCTCGAGTGGAAGTAAAACGCTTTAGTGCGCCTAGAAACGATGCAGTGGTCAAATCCTTTACGAGCTCCATGTGTATAGCCTTGGAAGTGAAGCAGATGAATACGCTAATGTAGCACTTGATCGGAGGCCTTGTGCGGATTTCTGATCGGTAGAAAAAAGGTCCACAGTAATCTACTCCAGTGACTTCAAAAGCTCGAGATCCTTCCAATCGTTCCTTAGGTAGGTCTCCCATGATGTGTTCGACCATGCGCGGCCTAGTCCTGAAGCATCTCACACATCTGCTGACGACCCTTGACACTGCCTTAACACCTCCAATGGGCCAATATTCCAGCCGAATTTTGGATAGCAAGGCGCGAGGTCCGGCATGGAGGTTTCTTTCATGGTAATATCTTATCAGCGCAAAGGTAATGGAATGTCCCTTTGGCAGAATGAGCGGGTGCTGAGCATTAAATCCTAGCGATGAGTTGCCAAGACGACCTCCAACTCTAAGTAGTCCAGAATGATCGATGAACGGGTTGAGCGAACTAATAGAACTGGATTTAATGACTTGACCATTGCGCCGAATCTCCTTTATGTCCATCCACAAATTTGCCAGCTGAATGTGTCGAATTAGAAGATGCGTTCCTTGCCGAATATCAGAAACGGTGAGTCCTGGATGCCTAAGACGATGTATAAATTTATGCATGTAGGCGAATGTGCGCTGCATGCGAAAGAATGAATTCGCAAATTTGCATCCGGACGTGAGATCGGCATGTGGAGACGTGATTAGCAATCCTCTCTTGCGAAGCTCCAAAGTTGCTATGTTGTTAGTAGGAGATACAGGCCACTTATCCTTGGAGCATAGCAAAAAGGATGGGCCGTGAAACCATAGCTCTGACTGGATAAGATGGTTGGGAAGCGAGCCTCTCGAGAGAATATCAGCAGGATTTAAAGGTGTGGGAACATAGCGCCATTCCATGTCTGCCGTCAACTCCTGAATTGATGCCACTCGATTTGCCACGAAAACTTGAAATTTAGCTGGCTCGTCCCTAATCCAAGATAATGCTGTTGACGAATCCGACCAGCAATAGAACCGACCTGTAAAGATTCCCATGTCCTTTACATTTTGCATGATTTTTGCAAGCAAATGGGCTCCACTTAATTCCAGCTTAGGAATCGATATAGTCTTTAGCGGCGCCACTCGCGACTTTGAGCACAAAACGTGGCTCGAAGACTGGGCTTCCCTGGACACGACATACACGCAAGCGCCATATGCTTCTAAGCTGGCATCACAGAATCCGTGAACTTCTGTAGCCACACTAGAATGAAGAACCAAGCGAGGAAATGAGATCCGAGAAATGCTTGCCAAACTATTTCTCAAGTCCATCCAAGTTGAATGCAATGCTGAGGGTAGGCTTTCATCCCAATCCAAATTTTCTCTCCAAAGCTGCTGAAGGAAGATTTTGCACCTGACAATGACTGGATTTATCAATCCAAGAGGGTCGTAGAACCGCGCAATCGTAGATAAAACCGACCGCTTTGATGGCTTTGAGGTTGTGTCCAGTGCGGACAAGGCAAAAAGCAGCTGATCCGAAGCAGGGTCCCACGCTAAGCCGAGAGTTTTGGCTATGTCGCTTCCATCATTAAACTTTAGGAACTTCTCTATGTCATCTTCAGGGGTTCCCTCAAGTACTTCCTGGTGACTGGAGCACCATTTCCTAAGTCTAAAGTTACCACGGGACAGTAAAGCTGATGTTTGGTGCATCTTTTCCATGACCTGTGCGACCGAATTACCGCCCGAAATGAGGTCATCCACGTAAAACTCCTGCCGCAGAGCAGCTGAGCCAAGAGGGTAGGATTCACCCTCGTCGATGGCCAGCTGGTGCATTGCGCGGACCGCTAGAAATGATGCAGCCCTCGTCCCGTATGTGACGGTGTCTAATGTGTAGACTTGAACCTCGGACTCGATGGAATCTCGCCATAGGATGCATTGATACAAATTGTCGGGTGGAGACACTCGTACGCAGCGGTACATTTTACAAATGTCCCCAGTGAGTGCGACTGGATATGTTCGAAAGCGAATCAATATGTTGAACAATGCAGGCTGAATAACAGGGCCTGTCATCATCACATCATTTAGAGAATATCCAGTTGATGTAGCTGCGGAACCATCGAAAACGACACGGAGTTTTGTCGTCGTACTGTCCTCCTTTAGGACACAGTGATGAGGCAAGAAATATTTGCAGAGGCTACGGGAATCAGGGTTGACTTGGTGCATATGATGCAAATCAATATACTCCCTCATAAAGGCGGAATACCGCTCCTTGAGTGTAGGATTACGCTCCAGTTTTCGCTCCAGACTGATGAACCGTCGGTAAGCCTGAGTATAAGATTCTCCCAAACGATCAGAATTGTTATTTAGCAGTAGACGAACTGCATACTCCCCGGATGGCAACCGTGAAAGGTGGCTTACGAAATGTGCTTCACAATCGTCTTCTTCTTTGGTATTCAACCCAGCCTCCACACAATCCTCGACTTCCCAAAACATACGAAGAGTTTTATCCAACCTTGCTTCCATCTCAGCTATCGAATCTGGACAATTGTGCGTGGCCAAAAGCGCCGAGCTTGATACCTTCTGTCCACCACCAGATACGATCCACCCAAGCCGGGTCTTCTGCAGAAGAGGCAGTCCATCGGTGAGTTTGATTTGCCCTACGCAGAGGAGATCATAAAAAACGCTCGCACCAATGAGAAGATCAACCCGTTGAGGATTGAAAAATGCAGGATCAGCGAGCTGAATGTTAGATGGAATACGCCAATCGGATACATTTACTGCCATACTTGGTTGAGAATCGGTAATCGTGGGGGCGATGAGAGCAGTAAGTGTAGTTGTGTAAGCAGAGGTGCGAGAATGCATACAAATGCTTATGGTGGATCCCTCAGTAGAAACGCTGGTATCGCCCAGCCCAGACACAAGTGCAGACGATTGAGTTCTCCTAAGCTGAAGCTGCTGGGCGAACCTGGATGTGACGAGATGCAGCTGCGATCCTGAATCTAAGATGGCACGACAAGGAACTAAAACGCCAGACCGATTCTTCACGAGAACCACGGCTGTAGCCAGAAGCACGACATCAGAGTGAAGACCTTGGGCAGCAAGAGAGGTAGACGAAGGTAGAGACGAGCTGCTAGCAGAATTTTGAGCAACGGAAAGAGTGTCCGGTTGAACGGCCAGATCGGGAGGAGTAATACCTGGGCAGCCTTGTGTTGTGGGCTGCATACTAACGAAGTGCAGCAAACTATGATGCCTACCGCCGCATACTCGACATTTTCCACTATTGCATGCGCGGGTCCGGTGCCCCGGTTTTAGGCAATTGAAGCATAGGGAAAGCTTCTTCACTTCTTGGTGGCGCAGCAACGGTGAGAGATTTTCGAATATCTTGCACGAGTATATTCCATGGCCCGCTGAGTGGCAAAAGACGCATACAGACGGGTCGGCGGAAGAGTTGGAAGCTACAAACGTTTTCTTAACATGCGTATATGAATGGTTTTTTCCCACCTGATCGCTACTAGCGTGTGTCGCTGTAGCATATTCCAATCGCTCCATTTTCTGGCAGCGTTGCTGCAAGAATTCGAAGAATTCCTCTGCGGTAGGTATAGCATCCGACGATGTGTGCTCCTCCCATTTGGTTTGCGTCTTCGAATCCAACTTCTGCAGCAGCATGTTGATAACCATGAATCCCGAAATCTCCTCAGCAGTTCCCAATGTCTGCAACGCTCGCATGTGTAAATTGACTGCATCCGAAAACTCCCGAAGCCTTTTAGCAGAAGGCGAGTCTACCCTCTTTAGCCCAAGAATCTTCTTGATGTGTGCCTGGAAAACAAGTCTTTTGTTATTAAAGCGTTTATTTAGTATATCCAGAGCCGCACGATAATTGGCACTGGAGAGCTCCAACGATCGAACCGAATCCAAAGTCGCATCAGCGAGGCAAGAGCGAAGGTGCTGGAATTTCTCGATGTCACTGAGATCCGCATCCGCTTCAATCACCGATTTGAACATTGCCATAAAATCCGAGAACTCGACGTATCCACCAGAAAACTTCGGCACCTTCAGCTCAGGAAGTCGCTGCTTGTGAGCCATGATGATGGTACTATGTCCGGAATGGCTTGGCAGAGTCGTAGAATTGGCAGCGGCGTGTGACTGGCCTACTTCAACAGCAGCCAGCAACTCAGCTTTCAACGATATGAAAAGAGTATCGAAGATTTCGCGCAGCTCACTCCCAATCTCGTTTTGATCGAGAGCCTCCAACTCATTATGGGCCTTATTAAATTCCGCTCGAATTTCTGCCAACATATCAAGGCGCACCTCGACTTCCGCGGCGGTCAGCTTGTCGATTTTATTCCCAGCGAAGGATTCGCCAAGCCTGTGCAATCGATCATATAATGACTGACTTTTACGTTTATACAGACTCAGTCTGGAATCAGCCACCACAATATTTCCGCCCGCGCCTGTATTTGGATCGTTGTCCATGTTAACCGTTGTGCAATCGACACAACAACGGAAAATGAAATACCGCTTAAGCGACGATGTATAGACGCGAGAGCGAGAATGCAAGACACGAAAAGTCAAGAACCGCGGCTGCAGCTGCGCAGAGAATGAGAGATTCGACGCTTAAAGTACCGGAATTTGTCTATAAATATTCCAGCCGCACTCTCACTGAATTTGCACTTTAAACTGTTTTTAATGTGCACACAAATATATTTGTTGGTAGTTAAACTACCCAACAACACAATATTGTATAATTAATAAGTGTTTTAACGGAACGCGATTAAGCAATGGTTTTATATCACGTCGGGGGGTCACCAATGTTTGAGATGCCAAGCTTTTTTGGCACCTATGTATTTCACAATAAAAAGAGATTTGGGTTAAACTTTATAATATATAATATATTTAATCTTGGTGGCTTAGCGGAAGCCGATTGCTTGCTATTGCCAGATGTACTTTATGCGAGATCGATATGCCACCAATGCGCAGAGGGGTTAGCATAGAACTAAACTATAGACGACGGCGTCAGATCAAAGTGACTTCCGAAGTGGCGGCAGCAGATCAAAGTAGTTGCCGAAGTGGCGGCGGCAGAGAGCCCCTTTAGCGAGAGAGCGCAGCAGCTCTGCAGAAAGTCAACGTTTTACAACATATGTAGGCGGCTCTCTATGCTCATATAATAATAATGCTAAAGTTACGGTTATTCCTCAGCGGCTGGCCCGAACAGTGTGTGTGTATATAATATATACATACATTGAAAATGGAAAGAAATGAGCAACATATTAAGCCTTTTTGTGGCGAGAAATATTCTATATGGAAATTTAGAATCAGAGCCTTATTTGCTGAATTAGAGGTGCTCCAAGTATTCGATAACATAATGCCTAACGAAGTAGATGATAATTGGAAAAAGGCAGAGCGATGTGCGAAGAGCATTTTAATTCAATATTTAGGCGACGCATTTCTAAACTTCGCGGCAGGCGACATTTCGGCACGTGATATTCTGAAGAATTTAGACGCCATATATGAGCGTAGAAGCCTTGCGTCGCAATTAGCTGCCCGTAAACGTTTAATAACACTCAAACTCTCAAGTGAAATGACACTTTCGAGTCATTTTGTTATTTTTGATGAAACAGTGAGTGAGTTGTTGGGGGGGGGGGGGGGGGGCGCTAAAATGGATGAGATGGACAAAGTGGCACATTTGCTGCAGACTCTACCTTCAACCTATAATGGTGTCATCACGGCAATCGAAACTTTGTCAGATGAAACTATCATTAGCGTTTGTAAAAAATAAATTGTTCGACTACGAGACCAAATTAAGAAATGAAAGTACTGATACAAGTAGTAAAGTCATAAAGGCAGTTATAAGAAATAATAACAATTTTAATAATCGTTAAACGTTTGGATCTAGAAACACAGGGCAAAAGATATTATTTAAGGGAAAAGCTAGAAGTAATATTAAATGCCATCACTGTGGCAAAGAAGGGCACATGAAAAAAGACTGTTACCAGTTTATAAGGTTAAATCAAAACAAAGAAAATTATAAACATAATAAACAAGCTCAGCTTGCAGCATCGGGCCACGGGTTCGCATTTATGATGCGGAAAATGAAAAAGAGTGATCAAATAAATAATGAACTCGGTTTTATACTCGATTCTGGTGCAACGGATCATTTGATCAATGATAACTCGCTGTACGCCGATTGCATCGAATTGGAGCAGCCAATTAAAATCGCTGTGGCAAAAGAAGGCGAGTTTTTATATGCCACTAAGCGTGGTATTCTGCGGCTGCACAATGGACACAATATCACACTGGAGGATGTGCTCTACTGCAAGGAGGCAGCAGGAAACCTCATGTCTGTCAAGCGTCTGCAACAGGCAGGGATGTCAATTAAGTTTGACTGTGGTGGTGTCTCCATATCAAACGAGGGGGAACGTTGTGAGTTGCTGCGGACACCGCAACTCTACAGTTATACCCGATACTAAGTCAGTATGGCTCTCCTCCGGCAGACGCCGTTAATATTAAACGACACGGCAAAGAGTGCGTGCGAGAGAGACAGAAAATCAGTCTGAGCGTGACGTCACGCGCTGCGTAGCCACTGCAAATTGATTTGTTTCCTTTGGCTATAAAAATGATCTGATCTGATCCAGATTCAGCAATCTGATAGATATGGTCATTATCTATGATTCTGCGTTTTTAGTTTTCTCAAATCTGCAATATTGTGGATGCAACAGATTTTCGTCCTTTGTGGGGGCGGAAGGGGGTGGGGCGAAATTCTGAGATATACGTTTTATAGTGAGATCTAACAGGAGTGCGGATACTAAAGTTGGTTACTCTAGCCTTAATAGTTTCTGATATTTGTGAATATCCCCAGATTTTCATCCTTTGCGGGGGCGGAAGGGGGTGTGGCGAAATTTGGACACGAAACGGTCAAGGTCCGATGTATTAGGAGTGTGGATACCAAATTTGGTTGCTCTAGCTTTTATAGTCTCTAAGCAAAGCCGCCTATGCTACCTGTGTGTTAGAGAGAGACAGGGCGAGAAAAAATGAAATTGTTTTCTTGATGCTGGCTATAATAATAATACGATCCAATTCAGATTCTGCAGTCTATAAGATATGGTCATTCTCTACGATTATGCGTTTTTTGTTTTATCTTATCTTTAAAATTGTGGATGCCACAGATTTTCGCCCTTTGTGGGGGCGGAAGTGGGCGGGGCAAAGTTTTGAAATATTTTTGTAGCAGTGACATATCACAGAAGTCTGGATCCAAAACATCGTTGCTCTGGCTCTTATCGTCTTTGAGCATTAGGCGCTGAAGGGGACGGACAGACGGACGGACGGACAGACAGACATGGCTCAATCTACTCGGCTATTGATGCTGATCAAGAATATATATACTTTATGGGGTCGGAAACGATTCCTTCTGGACGTTACACACATCCACTTTTACCACAAATCTAATATACCCCAATACTCATTTTGAGTATCGGGTATAAAAATGGAGTAATTGTTGTTAAACATACAGGTATGTTGGATATACCTGTAGTCAAATTCCAAGCATACAGTGTAGATGCTAGGAACAAAAATAATTATCGATTATGGCATGAGAGGTTGGGGCA
The DNA here is from genome assembly GCF_009870125.1 of Drosophila pseudoobscura. NCBI lineage: Eukaryota > Metazoa > Arthropoda > Insecta > Diptera > Drosophilidae > Drosophila > Drosophila pseudoobscura. Next base: position 997,229 of record NC_046681.1, on the reverse strand, counting down.
TATAAGCAATGCAAAATTGCTTGAAATAAAGAATAATAATTTATTTAATGACAGTAATCTTCTTGTTAATTTAAAAATATCAGATGAAGTTTGTGAGTCATGTTTAAATGGGAAACAGGCTAGGTTGCCATTTAAGCAATCTAAAGATAAAAGTTATATAAAACGACCCTTGTTTGTAATACATTCAGATGTATGTGGCCCCATTAAACCAGTTACACTAGACGATAAAAATTATTTTGTGATCTTCGTAGATCAATTTACACATTATTGTGTAACCTATTTGTTAAAATATAAATCAGATGTATTCAATGTATTTAAAGATTTTGTAGCAAAGAGCGAGGCTTATTTTAATTTCAAGATTGTCAATTTGTACATTGACAACGGTAGAGAATACTTGTCGAATGAAATGCGTGAGTTCTGCGTTAATAAAGGAATAAGTTATCATTTGACAGTGCCACATACACCTCAGTTGAATGGTGTTTCGGAGCGAATGATAAGAACCATTACAGAGAAAGCTCGTGCTATGGTAAATGGTGCAAAATTAGACAAAAGTTTTTGGGGTGAAGCTGTGCTAACTGCAACATATCTAATCAACAGAATTCCAAGCAAAGCACTTGGTGATTGTAAAATGACCCCATATGAGCTGTGCCACAATAGAAAGCCCAATTTAAAATTTTTAAGAGTGTTCGGTTGAACCGTGTATGTGCACAACAAAATTAAAAAACCTAAATTTGATGAAAATCATTCAAAGCTATCTTGATAGGGTATGAACAAAATGGACTCAAATTGTGGGATGTCATTAAAGGAAAAGTTATTGTTGAAAGAGATGTTGTCGTAGACGAGACTAATATGCTTTATTCTAGAGAAGTAAAATTTGAAACAGATTTCCCGAAAGAGAGTAAGGAAAGAAGTCAACAAGAATTCCTGAAAGAGAGTAAGGAATCTGATCAGCTTAATTTCCCGAATGATAGTAGGAAAAGAAAAACTGATTTCCTGAATGATAGTAAGCAATTATATATCCCGAATGAGAGTAAGGATTGTGAAAAAGACTGGCTGATCAGATAATTGTCATGAAGAAAATAAGGATACTAATATAATTAGTAGAAAAAGTGAGAGGTTAAAGTCTAAGCCGATGGTGTCTTATAAAGAACATGATAAAAGCTTTAACAAATTTATATTAAATGTCCATATAATGTTTGATGAAGTTCCAAATTCTTTTGATGAAATAAATTTTAGGAATGATAACCTCAACCTCAACAACCTCAACTTCCTCTTCCTCAACTTCCCGTCTTGCTTCCACCTTTCCAAAAAACTAACTTCTCTTTTAGTAACCTATCAGAATGTAAGAGGCTTGCGTAGTAAGCTCAGCATTCTTTTCCGGGATAGTGTTGCATTTGCTTCCCACGTTATTGTGTTTACTGAAACCTGGTTAAAGCCGGACATTCTTAGTTCCGAGGTTTTGGCAGGTCGGTACACAACTTTTAGAAAGGACCGTTCGTCTCGACGTGCAGGAGGGGTTCTAATTGCAGTGGACTCTTACTTCACGTCAGAACACTTCACAGTCCAAGTTCAACAGGAACTGGAATTCCTGTGTGTAAAACTGATTCTTCCCGCTTTCGCTATATTCATTACTTGCTCGTATATCCCACCTTCTTCGGATATTTCAATTTATGAGCAGCACTTGTCCGCTTTAACCGCTGTTGCTTCCTCGCTATCTGATAAAGATCGTATGATAGTTCTTGGTGACTTCAACTTGCCAGGAACTGTTTGGTCTTCGGTAAACGAGTCTAGTATCCTAGTGCCCATGTCACGACATGACTTTGTTGACGGCTTGCTTGACCTGTCCCTGTCTCAAGTCAATCATGTGAAAAATTCCTTGGGTCGATTGCTTGATCTATGCTTTGTATCGGATCCGACCATAGTGTTGTTAACCCGAGCCCTTCCGCTCACTATACCTGAAGACGCCTACCACCCTACTTTCGAGGTGTCGCTAGACATAGGACCAACTGTATTGGATCGGTCGAGTAGACTACCTGAACGTGTCCGTTGCTTTCGTAAAGCCGAGTTTGCGAAGCTTAATAACCTAATTAGGGATTTTGATTGGTCCGCTTTGTACTTGTGCACTGATGTCACAAAAGGCACAAACATTTTTTACAATGCTCTTGGCACATTTTTTGATTCTTGTGTCCCGCTTTCTTGTCCGATTAGATCTGGAAAACCCCCTTGGTTTACCAAAGAGTTATCCAGTCTAAAAAACTTAAAATCAAGACTTTATAAAAAATTTCAAGAAGTGGGTTCTCCTACTTCTCACTCTCGTTATGTAATAGCTCGGTCAAACTTTTCAGTTCTTAATGCTCAATGCTATAAGAACTACCTATCTCGTTGCAGGATACGTTTTTCTCAGGACCCTAAACAGTTTTACTGCTTCGTAAACAGTAAGCGTAGAACGTCCGCACACCCATCCTCGCTATCATTTTGTAATACGTCGGCAAATAATGATCAGGCAATTGCCGATCTTTTTGCCCAGTTTTTCCAAACCACCTATTCTGAGGAACGCTACTCTGGTCAACCGTACCCATACGGATTACCGAGGTCGAACGGCATTTTCAGTCCCTTGTTAAATGAATATTCCCTACTTCAAGATCTTCGACTAGTTAAGCCGGTGTTTTCACCGGGTCCAGACGGGGTTCCAGGTTGTGTACTCAGGTACTGCGCCGAGGCTCTGTGTGGACCATTGCTTAAACTATTCACCCTGTCCATTGATTCCTCTTGCTTCCCCCCAATCTGGAAGGAATCGTTTATAATTCCTCTCCATAAAAAAGGTAGCAAGTCTGAAGCAAAAAATTATAGAGGTATAGCAAAGTTATCCGCTATTCCCAAATTGTTTGAGAAGGTTTTAACTCCGCACTTGCAACATCTCTGCAAGTCACTTATATCTCCAACTCAGCATGGATTTATAAGGCGGCGATCAACCACCACGAACTTGTTAGAGTTTACCTCTTTCATTATTAAAGGCTTTCAAGGTAACTTACAGACGGATGTTATTTACACCGACTTTAGTAAAGCATTCGACTCTGTAAACCATTCCCTTTTAGCACATAAACTTGACCTTTTAGGGTTTCCGCCCAACCTCCTGAGATGGATTTCTAGCTATCTTTGTTCTAGGTCTCAAAGAGTCCTCTTCAAAAACTCCCTCTCTTTACCAGTAAAGGTTTCTTCGGGAGTACCACAGGGCAGCCATCTAGGCCCCTTACTCTTCACACTCTTTATTAATGACCTGCCTTCAGTAATAACATACTCTCGAGTACTTATGTATGCGGATGATGTTAAACTCTGTGTCCAGTACAAGGACATTTCATTTCATTCTCGCTTGCAATCCGATCTCAATAGCTTTCAGTCATGGTGTTGTGCAAACTTGTTACACCTTAATGCCTCGAAATGCAAAGTTATGACATTTCATCGTTCTAACCCTTTGTTGGCTCCCTACACCCTATTTGGGGGTTCTCTTGAGAGAATTACCCTGGTGGATGATCTGGGTGTTATGTTAGATCCCAAGTTAAAGTTTTCCGAACACATTTCTACCATGGTAAATAAGGCCATGGGCGTGCTTGGGTTTATAAAGAGGTGGTCAAAGGAATTTGACGACCCCTATATAACAAAGACTCTCTATACCTCGCTTGTTCGTCCGATCTTAGAATACGGCTCCTGTGTATGGTGCCCTCAGTACAAAGTACACCAGGACCGTATAGAATCAGTACAGAAAAACTTTTTACTCTTTGCTCTGCGGGGCCTTAACTGGGATGCGGGTGTAAGACTCCCATCTTACTCTAGTAGACTATTATTAGTAAACCTCCCATCCTTAGTTAACCGTACAAAAATGCTTGGTGTGATATTTATGCACAACTTGATCAGGGGTGACATAGACAGCCCTGATCTGTTGAGCCGCATAAACTTCACGATTCCTATTAGACTGACTAGAAACTTTATACCGTTGTTCCTTCCACTTTGTAGATCGAATTATTCCTTGCATGAACCGTTTAGGGTCTTATGCTCGGATTATAATTCCCTCTACCATATTATATCCTCCACTAATTCTCTTCCTCTTATTAAATTACTAATCCTTACACACCTTTCTAGTAATTAGTAATTGTAGTGGTATTTGTATTTTGTATTTTATTGCATGCTTAATTTCTTAATAAGTTTAGTGCTAATTTTCCTCGAAGGTTAGTCTAATATCTATCTTTCTTGCATGCTCGCGTTTGGTTCGGCTACGCACTGCGCGTCATGCGGCAGCGCCCCTCGGTCGGTTGGGCGGGAGGAGGGCTGCGTTTTGCCTGGGATCCGCGCGTAACAGCCTTCTGCTGGTGTCACACGGGCCACTTGACGGTGCAGTAATTGCATCGCCTCTTGTTAGATGCAGTCATTGCATGTCAACGTCCAAAAATAAAAATAAAAAAAATAAATCTGATTGGGAGGAGGCAATCCAAATTCTTTTAATGAAATAAATTTTAGGAATGATAAATCTGATTGGGAGGAGGCAATAAATACAGAGTTAAATGCCCATGAAATTAATAACACCTGGACAATTATAAAGAAGGCAGAAAACAAAAATATTGTAGACAGTAGATGGGTATTTTCCATTAAATATAATGAACTAGGAGTCCCAATAAAATACAAAGCTAGACTGGTTGCAAGAGGATTTACTCAAAAGTACCAAGTAGACTATGAAGAAACATTTGCTCCCGGTGCTAGAATTGCCAGTTTTAGGTTCGTACTATCATTGGCAGTCCAGTTTAATTTGAAAGTCCATCAGATGGATGTTAAAACAGCTTTCCTCAATGGTACATTAAGTGAGGAGATATATATGCGGCCTCCTCAGGGCGTATTATGCGGTGCTGGGCATGTATGCAAACTGAACAAAGCCATTTATGGGCTCAAACAAGCAGCTAGATGCTGGTTTCAAGTATTTGAGCAAGCATTGAAAGAATTCGATTTTGTAAACTCTCCCGTGGATCGTTGCATATATATTCTTGATAGAGGTGACATCAAGAAAAACATATATGTATTATTATATGTTGATTATGTAGTAATAGCGACAAAAGATATGGATAGAATGAATAATTTCAAAAATTATTTAAGCGAAAGATTTAGAATGACTGACTTAAATGAGATAAAACATTTTATCGGTATCAGAGTAGAAATGTTTGAAGACAAAATATATTTGAGTCAAGCTGCATATGTAAAAAGAATTTTAAATAAATTTAACATGGATAGTTGCAATTCAGTCAGTACTCCATTACTAAATAAACTAAATTATGAGTTACTTAACTCAGATGAAGACTGAATGTTCCATGTCGTAACCTTATTGGCTGTTTAATGTACATAATGCTGTGTACACGACCAGATTTAGCTACCGCTGTAAATATCTTGAGTAGATATAGTAGCAAGAACAATGCTGAGTTATGGCAATGTTTAAAAAGGGTTATTAGATATTTAAAGGAAACTATTGATATGAAGCTTATATTGTATAGCTTGTATGTATATATATACATTAGTTGGCTATGTAGACTCCGATTGGGGTAGTAATGAGATTGATAGAAAAAGTACAACGGGTTATTTGTTTAAAATGTTCGATTCCAATTTAATTTGTTGGAATATAAAAAGACAGAATTCAGTGGCAGCTTCATCAACTGAAGCTGAATATATGGCCCTATTTGAAGCTGTAAGAGAAGCTTTATGGCTAAAGTCTCTTCTAAATAGTATTAATCTTAAACTCGACAGACCCATTAAAATTTATGAAGACAACCAAGGCTGTATTAGCATTGCAAATAATCCCTCATGTCATAAAAGAGCAAAGCATATTGATATAAAATATCATTTTTCAAGAGAACAGATAGAAACTAATGAGATTTCTCTTGAGTATATTAATACAGACAACCAACTTCACGAAGCCACTACCTGCTGGAAAATTTGCGGAACTGCGGAACAAATTAGGACTACTACAAGAAGAATGATTCCAATTTAATGAAAACATGAACATGAAGCTTTATTAACGAATTTATTACATTAATTCATATTTAATTATTATTTTTTTTTTTTGATTTGAACCAAAAGAACCAATGAATTGTTAAAGTAATTTAATTTTAAAGTGATCTGATCGGGTTTTTCTGGGTTTTCCCCGTATCCTTATAGCAAATTCTAGATCACATAACTCTTCCCAGAATGCACACCAACCACATTAGAATAACAATTGAATGTTACCTTTTTGATTTAAGGATGAAAACTTTATTTTTATATTTTTTATTTTTATGATTTTGATAATTAATGTTATTTTTGAGGGGGGCGTGTTGGAATACGCCTATTCCCACATTCAAATAATAACATTAAATAATATTATCGATATGTTAGGTATTATTATTATGAGTTAGTCTGGTCACACTTGAAGTGTCGACTCTCTCTCTTCTTTTGTGATCTCAAGTGTGTGGACCGGTGTTGCAGCAAAAAGTAATCAAGAAATACATAAATAATCTTTAAAGAAAAAGATAACTTGGTACTATCTTCCGTTTACTAATTGTCATAGCCAGTCTACTGATACCTTCCGTTCAAATCTCTTAATGAGGTCGTCGACCACCAGATTCCACAGTAGTGGCGATAGGACTCCACCTTGAGGTGTGCCTCTGTGTGCCCCCTTTACCAAGGAAGCGGTGACCCACTCCGATTGCACCCGTCTACAACTTAGGAGGTTTTTGATCCAGACGTTGATTGCAGGGTGTATGTTATGCGCTTCTAGGCGACTTGTTATTGCGGTTGTTGCCACGTTGTTGAATGATCCTGAGATGTCCACAAATGCTCCCAAAGCATACTTTTTGTTGTGAAGGGCGCTCTCGATGGTGGCTACTAGCGAGTGTAGTGCCGTCCGTTGTCTAGTTTTAGTTGGCTCTGTACTGTGGGCTGCTTTGAGAACAGCTTCTGGAGCCTAGCGGTTTCGGGCACTTTCTCAATGTTGGAGCAGAAGTGTCTCCACGAGTTCCTTTGTGCCTTACGTATTTCCTTCTTGTAGCTCCTAAGTAGGATTTTATATTCCTCATTGACAATCTCTTCGTTCGCTTGTTTGGCGATCTTGAAGAATTCCTTGAGGTTGTTCCTTTGGAGAGAGAGATCTCGGTTCCACCAGAGTGGCTTGGACCTCCTCTTCGTTTTCGAGGGTTTGCATGACGCATGGTAGGCGTTCAGTAACTCGTTGGATAGGGTCTTTAGGGACTTCTCTATATCCTCCGCGGATTTCACTGAGCCAGATTCCAGATTCGCGAGCTTCGTAGTAACAGTCTTTTTAAACTTTACCCAGTTTGTGTTTCGGGGGTTTCTATAGACTGTTATCTTCGAAGAGTGTTTGAATTTGCACTTGAACTGATGGTCTGAGAAGGATGGTCTTTCGAGGACTCTCCAGTCAGATACCAAGGTACTCTTTCCCGTGACAAGAGTTAGGTCTAGCACTTTTGACGAAGTGGGACCCACGAAGGTGTGTTCCTCCCCCACGTTTGCTACATCTAAGTTAGTGGATAAGATAAAGTCTAGGAGGGACTCACCTCTATCGCTGGTGTCAGGGCTTCCCCACACATTGTGATGGGCGTTGGCGTCAGCACCGATGAGGAGTTGGAGATTTTTGGAGCCGGCTTCTGTCACCAGACTCCTAAGTTCTTCCGGCGGGGCGGGCCTGTCGTGTGCCATGTAGCAGGAAGCTGCCATTAGGCGCTTTTCCTCGCTCTCCAGCATCACCACCGTCAGGTCATCCGTGCTGTAATGAAACATAAGATGAGCATGGATTCCCTTCCGTACGAGTACGGCGGTTCTGTTCCTGCTTACCGATGTTGAGTAGAGAAGGCTGTAATTTGAGGACTTTAGTCCGGCCACAGAGTTGCCTGACGCAATCCACGGCTCCTGGACTAAAGCTATGTCGGCGGGCCCTTGCTCCATGGCAATGAGGAGCTCCGCCAACGCTACCTTGCTTTTATGGAGATTGAGTTGCAGCACCCTTAGTGTCATGGGTGGCTAACTCAACCTCGCATGACGGGTTGACTTTGATTGTCAGGTCACCGTCACCGTCTTCCTCCTTCTCCGAGTCGTCCAGTGCAAGACCCTGGGACTATGGTCTCCAGACCTAGGTCCTTCTCGACCTCGCCTGCCTGGAGGGTGTGCGCATCTTTATCCTCGGGGTGGCGCTTTTTCAGCCGTAGGTATACGCTACCTACGCCTCACGCCATCTTCCCGAACTTGGGATACTGGATGTCCTTCGCCACCTTGCTGATCTGGAGGATCACGTGCTGGCCCCCCTCGTTGGGTAGTGGGCTACCGGCATGCAGAACCTTCCAATCAGACGTTGGCACGTCCGGATTTTGCCTCTGCAGCAGCTTCAATGCTCGCTCCCCCTGGACAGCAATGGGGAAGAGCACCTTTGCCTTTGGTATGGATGGGATCAGCTCCCTGTCTACCACCTCCAGCTTGGCCCCCTCCCACAGAGCTTACAGTAGGGAAACCTTCTGCACCAGCCACTGCCGCGTTAGGTCGTCGTTGCACCTGAGGATTTTGACCCCGTTCAGCCATCCCGCTCCATCGAACGTGGGCATGGGAGCGCTAGGGTCCTCCTCCATTCGCGAGAACAGTGCCTCGACGAGCTGCGCGTGGACTAACTTCCACTGCACCGCCGTCATCTTCCCGTTCTCATCGCTGCGATCGATCAAGGCTACAATGAGATGTCTCTTGGACACCTCGCTCATGGCCTTCTGCCTCGGCTTCCTCGTCTTCGGCTGGGGGGTGGCCACCTTGGGCCCGCGTTGCCGCTTGCTCGCCGGAGTGTCTTTGGCAGCAATCTCGATCGAGCGTTGCCTCTTGGTGGCCAACATCTCCTCCACCTTGTTGGCGAATCCACCGTTTGTTGCCTTCATCTGCGGCAACTGCGCGTAGTATTCGCGGCCCTCCTGTACCCGTTGCTCAGCCCAGGCTAGCTTGGACTTCTCCTCTTGGGAGATATCCGCCTTGCCCTGTAGCCGGCTCAGTAACTTGAGGGCCGCCTTATACTGAGCTTTTGCCTTCATCCCCTCCCTGGAACGCTTCGGCCCTTCCCTACGCAGGGAGCTGGTACCTGGTTCCGGCGAGCGGAGAAGGCTTTCCTCTTCGGTCTTGCTAAGGGATAGCACGCTCTCCAGGTCCGAGTCTGCATCGACAACGGCACCCGCGCGGCTCACCCTGCAACGCGTCGTTTTTGTGGTCAGTTTTACAACTGACATGACCTGCTCCCGCCATGCCCGAGGTCTGACCGCTGGCGACACGCAGAGAGGATTGCTCCTCCCCGTGTCCGCCGGTGGTAGCAGTCACGCTTTCCACCGACGTTTGGGTTGACATCCCAACCCGTGTTTGCTCCTTATCTACCTCCATATTTGGCCCGAAGGTGCATACCGGTTAATGTTTATCGAGGGGACCACCCCCTAGCGTTTTATGCCTGGCCGCCAGGCACCTCTAGCCATGGTCTTGGTTCAGTTCCCCCGACTTTAGATCGGGAAGACGATGGACCATAGCCTTAGCTAGACACTGCATTACCCCGGGCAAGGCAAGTGCATTATCCTCGCCCGGGATAATGCAGTGTCCATTGCCCAGCCGGCACCCTCGTGGAGGGTTCAGCTAGAGGGTTTTTGCCAGCCTAAAATAGATATAGATGTATGAATAAAATATAAAACAACAAGACACTAATGTAAATTCCGTCAAATAAAATAGTCAAAAGGTATCGGCTTGGATTTTCAAGCTTAGAGTTTTCCCGGATGGTAACCTACAACGCTAAAACCGAAGCTACAACGCTTTAAGGGCCGATTCATTAGCTCTACAGAATTGAAGTTCTTAAACACCCAGATGGTGTAGCATTTTTTTGCTTGTTTGCTTCTCCCTCAGATTTTAGTTGTTGTATCGCCCTTTCTCGACGTTCGTTGTCCGACAAAAGCTGCGAGGGAGGATCGTCTGCATAGCAGTAAACACATCAAGATCGATCATCACCGGAATTACATGTTTCGTCGTCTGGAATAGTGGCCTGTCTGTCTCATATTCCAAACGGTCATAAACTAAATTAAAACTCGGTTTCTTATCGCTTAACCACAGGCCGTAATCGGGTTCCCCTATTCAGACAGAAAATATTTCGCTGCTGAAGAAGCTCAGTATTTCACCAGAATTCTTATGTTATATGGAAAAATGGAAGCTTACGTCTGCAAAGACATTACATTCAAATACATACAAAACAACAAAATTGTTTGTTTTTAATTTTCAAATAAATCCATAAATAAAAAATTTGTTTAAGTCGGTTTTGTTTAAAAAAGTTTGAGTTTATTGCATAGCTGTGTCTATGATGCCACAGACAACCTACAGCAATACATCAAGCTGTTTGAAAACTAGGCCTGTCGATGGAACATCTCCATAAACCCTGATAAGTGTTCAGTGGTGACGCACACTTTAGGAATGGGCTCTAGCTCTGGTGTCTTCCTGCTTGGGAATATCGTGGAGCAGCGTAGGAATCACACACACGAAATTCTGAGATATACGTTTTATAGTGAGATCTAACAGAAGTGCGGATACCAAATTTGGTTACTCTAGCGTTAATAGTCTCTGAGATTTGTGGATGCCCCAGATTTTCGTCCTTTGTGGGGGCGGAAGGGGGTGTGGCGAAATTTTGACACGAAACGGTCAAGGTCCGATATCACAGGAGTGTGGATACCAAATTTGGTTGCTCTGGCTCTTATAGGTTCTGAGATCCTTGAACTCATATTTTGCAATTGGCAAAACCGACCATGAAACCTGTGTGTTAGATAGAGACAGAGCGAGAAAGAATGAAATTGTTTTCTTGATTCTGGCTATGATAATGTTACGATCTGGTTTAGATTTTACACTCAAGAACATATAGACATCCTCTACGATTCTGCGTTTTCAGTTTTCTCGTATCTCTGAATTTGTGGTCCACAGATTTTCGCCCTTTGTGGGGGCGGAAGTGGGCAGGGCAAAGTTTTGAAATATACTTGTAGCAGTGACATATCACAGAAGTCCGGATATAAAACGTCGTTGCTCTAGCTCTTATAGTCTTTGAGCACTAGGCGCTGATACGGACGGACAGACAGACGGACAGACGGACGGACGGACAGACAGACAGACAGGGCTCAATCGACTCGGCTATTGATGCTGATAAAGAATATATATACTTTAAGGGGTCGGAACCGATTCCTTCTGGACGTTACACACATCCATTTTCACCACAAATCTAATATACCCCAATACTCATTTTGAGTATCCGGTATAACAACGTCCTAATCTACAAAGCCATACTACCCCCTGCCTGGAAGTACGACATTCAGGTGTATGGGATTGCCGCCAAAACTAACCTTGCGAGGATCATGACATTCCAGAGGAAAGAGCTGAGTGGTATATCCGTAACCGGGACATCGCCAAGGACCTTAACGTCCATCTTGTTGGTAATAATAATAAATTGTTTTCCTTTGACTGTTGTATAAGTGGTTTAAGCAGTAATTTGAGTGCATGTTTATATTAGTGCTATTTTAGGACTGCACTGGTTATGTATTTTTATACCAGATACTCAACATGAGTATAGGGGTATATTAGATTTTTGGTGAAAATTGATGAGTGTAACGACCAGAAGGAAGCGTTTCCGACCCCATAAAGTATATATATTCTTAATCAGCATCAATAGCCGAGTCGATAGTGCCATGTCTGTCTGTCCTTCTGTCCGTCCTTCCGTCTGTCGCTATGAGCGCCTAATTCCCAAAGACTATAAGAGCTAGACCAACGAAATTTTGTATCCACACTCAGAGTTAATATGGTTTATTTATATGCATAGTTTATTTATTGATTAGGACTTTATAGTGTAGGAATAAATACAATTTGCATTTTTTTATTTAAAGGTGCTGCTGGAGTACTTGTTGGCCACCCATTGGATACTGTGAAAGTTCATTTGCAAACTGATGACCCTAAGAATCCGAAATATAAAGGAACATTTCATTGCTTAAAAAAAATAATAAAAAAAGATAATATTCAAGGTTTATATAGAGGAATAAGCAGTCCAATGTCAGGAATTGGATTAGTAAACTCAATCGTTTTCGGAGTATATGGAAATATTCAACGTTTGTCAGATGACCCCAATTCACTCCTTTCACACTTTTATGCTGGTTCCATTGCCGGACTAGCGCAAAGCTTTGTATGTGCACCGATGGAGCTGGCGAAAACAAGGCTTCAATTATCGTCACAGATTGACAGTGGAATTAAATTCACTGGGCCCATCAACTGCATTAGATATATAATAAAAACAGAAGGTGTACGTGGAGCGTTTAAGGGCTTAACGGCCACCATTTTCAGAGATATTCCAGGTAAGACTGTGTACCAGTTACTCGTAGATTGAGAGAAGTATGTATTTAACAAGCACAAGATAATCGGATAATTATTACAACAAGCATTGTCATGTTTTGTCGGTTTGAACTTTTATACACGGTATTAAAAATGAGTATAGGTATATTAGATTTGTGGTGAATGTAGATGTGTGTAACGTACAGAAGAAAGCGTTACCCATAAAGTATATATATATTCTGTCTGTCATGTCTGTCCGTCCCGCCCAGCTCCGCCCTCTTAAAGGACGAAAATTTGTGGCATCCACAATTTAGAAGATACGGGAAAAATGAAAATGTACAATCATAGAGAATGACAATACTGTACTAGTTGCTAGCGCCCGACGACACATTCAGGCACGTTTTCAGTCTCTCCCGCGCGCACACTTTTTCGCTCAATGCTGACTAAGTATCTGGTATAAATGTAGAGTTGAGGTCGCAGCAGTAACTCACAACGTTCCCCCTCCTTATAAGTCGGTTTGGTTCAAAGAGAAAATAAGTACTTCAATTTTGTTACCCATTATCGGTCGAATTCTTGGGCGACGAATAGAAATAGTGCCGGTAAATAATAAATAAATAAATAATCCCGTTGTTCAAACGCTGTAGGTATCTCTGACGTGATGCGGTTGACATGCGCAATTGTTCCTTACTTCTCTCGAAAATCGAATTGGTGAGATGGAACTATGTTGCTAGTTGTTGCTATGTTGCTATGTTGGATGTCTGAGCTGATGCGCAGCAGGATGACTTTTTCAAATAGCTTTGAAAGATACTTACCTGCTTACTTAAGCAGGCTTATTGGTCTGGACGACGATGGCTGCGTTTTGTCTTTTCCTGGCTTAGGAAGTCGTATGATTGCATTGAAAGCCCTGAACCTGTCTTGGATAGCTGTCTTTCGTTGAACAACTATGCTTCTGTCTAAACTTTTAAATTGGTAGCCGATTACCTATATGTAATACACATGCAAGGCAACGAATGGAACTTTGCCAGGTCGACGGTCCGTCGAAATAAAGGTGTGCTTATGCATATGTCGTGTTCGGCAGTTATGGTACTGTTTCTGATACTGATTTTATTGATAAAACTGATTATTAGTTATAGGTAATAAAAGGTACAAAAGTGCTGAGTCTGTAAAATATATGTTTTGTGTATTATGGATAATTTTAGTGTCTGGTGGGCAATTGCGATATTTTGATGGTCAGCAACTGCCCCGCTGTCTTCGCCGTCTGCGGAGAGAGTGCATTGTCAGCAGAACTCACTGCAGTGGCCAGTGTGTTGTCGTGAGGTATTATATTACATGTTAAATAGAACACTGTGTCACGGTGCCACTGTGTTATGCCGACGTGTATTATAAACTATTGCTTAAGCATATTTCTGCAACTGAACAGATATTATTTCGTAAATAAAATTTTTGGGATAGCCGGGAAATACAAATTTGATGGTTCTTAAAAATTGAAAATTTGTATTTCGTTACTTTTGGAAGCTGCCGAGCTTTTTCGGTAACTCTGACTTCACATTTATAAATTAAAAATTGTTCCGTTGTTAAGGTTACAATTTGGCGTTTATTTGGGTGAAAACCGACTGTCTTTTTTGGTGTTATGTGCCTTCGCCCGAAGAGGACTGACCGACTGTCTTGAAGAGTGCTGACCGACTCAACGAGGACTGAACGACTGCCTGACCGAAGGGCTCCAGTATGGGCTCCCCTCCGCCATAGAGCGAACATAATGCACGATAAAGAGTGTGTGAGAGAGAGACAGAAAATGAGGAAGCTGCGTTGCCCCGATACGTAACCACTGAAATTTCTTTTGTTCCGTCTGGCTATAATAATTATCCGATCTGATTCCGATTCTGCAGTCTAGTCATTCTCTATGAGTCTGCGGTTTTGGTTTTCTCCTATCTTTAAAATTGTGGATGCCATAGATTTTTGTCTTTTTTGAGGGAGGATACAAAATTTCGTTGGTCTAGCTCTCATAGTCTCTGAGAGCTATGCATCAAACAAGACGGACGGACAGACATACGTGGCTCTTTCGCCTCGGCTATTGACGCTGATCCAGAATAATAGGCGTGCCGAGTGGATGTTCCTTTGAGGTTGGGGGGATGGTAGAACAGATGAGGCAGGGCAACCACGATAGGGTATCCGTCCGTAAGAAAAACACTTCTCTAAGTCTTGCCGGCTTATTTATTTTTGTACGTAACCTGTTCCTTACACTTTTCCTTCAATGTATTTTCTTCTTCTTTTTCGACGGTCCAAGTTCAGTCGATCGAGAACTTCTGATAAGCTGGATCAAGGGATCTAAGGGCGCCAAACTTCAAAAACGACTTTTCGTTCTTAAAGTCCAGCCTCCTGACTGACTTATTTCGAAACATGTTCTATGTAGACAGCGAGTCTTTTAACGTGTATCGAATTTCATAGACTAAGTCGGAATTACTGCAAATCACGGTGGCAGGTTTTAATTAAGATGCCTGTTCCAGCCTCTGCTTTTCCACGAATGATCTGTAGTACAAATAACCCCTTATTTGAAAGTTGTATTTGCTTTAAAGGTGAAGTGCGTCTCTGAAAGAAGTACTATGGAATTGATCCTCCGGATTGATCCACACTTGCCGGTACATCTTTTCTATGTCCGCAGTGAATACGTACTTATGAATTCGAAATCGTAGCAGAATGGACATAAGTTCGCTCTGAACGGTGGGTCCAGCCTGCAGAATGTCGTTCAAAGATTTCCCGCTTGTTGATTTGCATGAGGCATCGAATACTACCCGAAGCTTTGTGGTGGTGCTCTCAGGTTTGAGTACACAATGATGTGGAATGAAGTAGTGCCTTTTGGGAACTTTTGATGCTGGCACAATCTTCATATGTCCTAGTCCTTCATACTCTTCTATGAAGTTCACATAACTCTTCCAAGTTTCTGTTGAGCTTCGCCGCTTCAACGCTAGGAATCTTTTTGTTGCGGCTTTCAACGACTCCTTCAGGGTTGAAGGGTGTTCGGAAAATGGGAGCTTTACAATAAAACAGAAACACTGTGACAGGTAACACACACAAAGGCTGATACGGTGTGGCTAAAAACTCAGCATCCAAATAAATGGATCTTCGCAACGCTTCGGCTCAAAGGACCAGCTGTCTGAAGATTTTCTGTAAAATGAGCTTCGCACCGTGCTTCCACTGGAGTGCGTGGTTGGTCTTCCGTCTCTAGATTGCCCAGAGTCCAGAATCTTTCCATGAGCTCGTTTACTCCCGTTGCACAAATGGGTGAGGAATTGTGGGCAGATTTGACTTTTCCTGCCACAATCCATCCCAGTTTCGTGTTTTGTAGCAACGGGCCTCTTGTCCTTAGCTGCTTTTGATCTGGTAGCAGCAGCGAGTAGTAATGCTCGGCTCCGATTAGCATGTCGATTTTGCCTGGCTTATGGAAGTTTGGATCTGCCAGTGAGATCTTGCTTGGTACGTTTAAGCTCTCTGAATCGAGTGCCTGAGCTGGCTGATCAGCTATTATCTGTGGTAATACGAAAGCTTCAATTCTTTGCGTAAAACCATTGTGAAGGGATTTCATGAGTACATTTACTCGTACTCTGCTGGTCTTTGATTAACCTCCAATTCCTTCGATCCGTAATGTTGTGTCTTTTAGTTTGAGTGACAACATTGATGCCATTCGTTCAGAGATCAAGTTTATCTGTGATCCTGAATCTAGCAGTGCTCTGAAATTAGCAACCTGCCAGTTGTTGGGTTCTACTGCCACCTTTGCTGTGGCCAGAAGATTGTAACTATTGTTACTTGCTGCACCAACCGTCGGGCCTCTTGATTCTGAAGCTGCGCCTGATGCTGTTTCCAAATGTATCATCGTGTTGTGCTTCTTGTCACACTTGAAGCAGTTTCGACCAGGGCATGCGTTTGTTTTGTGATTTGTTCTAAAACAATTAACGCACATTTTTTGTTTTTGTACCCAATTTAGTCGTTCTGATGGAGATTTGGAGCGAAATTCTTCGCATCCGTAGAGCCAATGGCTTGCTTTCTTGCAGAATGTGCATAAGGGTGCTCGCGCTCTCCCTGTGTTTGCTGATGCACATGTCGTGCCTTTTGGCTCTCTCCTTGATGCTGGTGGCTTCTTACTGGTTCCTAGAACCCGAATTCTTTGCTCCAAGAACTGAAGCATCGTATCCTGCGCCTGAATGTCCTTTGAGCTTCCCAATGATTGCTCATAAAAGGCCTTATTTGTTCCATCCAGTTTGTTTCTGATAATGGCAATCAATATCGGATCCCATGTAGATATTGTAGCGGCAGCTTCTGCCTCCATATGTGTATCCATTATATCTGTTTGTACTTATTAGTTTTGACCCGTTGGGAGTGTTTTATTTGCTTTGCAGCTGGATACGCTCCGAATCGCAACCTTTGTCGGTCAGAAAGATAATAGTACAGGTGATGTGTTGGATGGAGGGATTTGTGCTGTTTCCAATCAGTGTAACGCACGGAACAACAAATATTGATTACTTTGGTGGTAGTCGAATTCTATAGCTGTTTTTCTGTTGGATGATAACCTGAATATGTGAGATTTGCCAAAGTGATACTTATTGGTAGGAGATGCTACCGTAAGTTTATGGCCTGGTGCCAAATTTTTATTGAAGATGTCCTGTTGACTGCTTCAATCTGATGTCCAGATCGAATCCTTTCACTGTAGCTTGTCTGATAGTTTGAAAGGATGACCAAGGTCGGGGTCACCATTTTTTTTTTATTATATTCATATACTTATTTATTTGCTCTATAATATTTACAATTTATATTTATCGGACAAGAGTGTGTTGGGACTAGGGGCCCCGCGGACTGCGGTACTGCCGCAAAGCATTGCTTCGCAGTGGCGTGGACTCCTACTCCGTCTGCTCCTTCCGCCTTCTCTCCAAGGACCTAAGCGTGCGCATCACGCTAGAGGCGAACTCCGCGGCCGCATCCCACACCTTCGGGTCTGCCAGCATCAGCGGCACCAGAGTCTCGGTGCTGACCCTAGACCCTGCTACTGTCTCCAATGTCTGACGCTCGAGGTCAAACCTGTGGCAGTCGAAGAGGACGTGGCGAGCGTCCTCCTCTATGCCTGTGCCACACTCGGGGCACCAGTCCTCTGTCTCGTGGCCGAAGCGCTTGAGGTAGCCGCGGAAGCAGCCATGTCCGCTCAGTGCCTGGGTAAGGTAGAAATCCACCTGGCCGTGCTTCCTTTCAACCCAGCATGCTATGCTTGGGATGCGGGTGTGGGTCCATCGGCCTTTGGGTGAGTGGTCCCATCGAGTCTGCCATCTGTCTATGCTGGTCCTTCTGGCGGCGTCCTTAATTTCTGCTTTGGACCGTGCCTCGGCTGCACTGTCCGTCATGGCATCATGGATCTCCTTCCTCTCCCTTATCAGCTCCCTGAGCGGGACTTGCCCGGCAATGACTAACGCGGCTTCGTCTGAGATGGTCCGGAACGAGCACGCGATCCTAATGGCGCACAGTCTGTACGTTGCCTCTACTCCTCGCATGTAGCTCCTCACCTTCGCGGCTTCTGCCCACACCGGAGCGGCGTAGAGCATCTGCGACGTCACGACGCTCGTCAGCAGTTTTCTCGTTGCCTGCTTTGGCCCTCTGGTGTTTAGCAGCATCCTGGATAGCGCTCCCGCGGTCCCACCGGCCTTCGTGTGGACGTATTCCAGATGCTCTTTGAAGGAAAGGCGCGTGTCGATGAGGACTCCAAGGTACTTGATGGACCTCTACGATTCGATCGTGGTCCCACCAACCTGTACTCTGGCGGTCTCGACCACTTTACGGCTGGATATCAGGACCGCCTCCGTTTTTTGGGCCGCCAGCTCCAGCCCCGCGGCGGATAGCCACGCCTCGACGGCTTGTATGGCGACGTTGGCAAGCTCCTCCACTGCGGCAAGTTCCTTCGCTACCGCCACTATTGCGACGTCGTCAGCGAAGCCCACCAGGTTAGTGTTGGCTGGCATCGGGAGCCGTAGGACCCCGTCGTACATAGCGTTCCAGAGCAGAGGTCCCAAAACGGAGCCCTGCGGGACTCCGGCTGAGACTTCGTATGCCCTAGAGCCCTGACATGTGTCCATTGTCAGCACCCTATTGCTGAAATAGCTGCGCGCTATATTCAGTAGGTAGCCCGGGATGTTGAAGGACCTCAGTGCCTCCAGCGTCCGGGTCCAGTCGGCCGAGTTGAAGGCGTTCCTTATGTCCAGTGTCACCACCAGACAATAGGACTTGGTTCCGCCTCTCCACCTGGTCCCAGCAATGGCTGCCTCCGCCGTTTGTACGACCCTCAAGATGGCGTCCAGCGTCGACCTCCCTTTCCTGAACCCGTATTGGTTCTGGGAGAGACCGCCTGCTGCTTCGATGGCTGCGCTCAGCCTCGCACCGATCACCCTTTCGAAGACTTTTCCCATGGAGTCCAGAAGGCAGATGGGCCTGTAGGAAGAGGCCACCCCTGGCGGCTTGCCCGGCTTGGTTAGTAGTAGGAGCCGTTGCCTTTTCCACCTCTCGGGGAACGTCCCCTCCTGGAGGCATTTGTTGAAAAGGCCCGCAACTTCCCTCGGGAGTAGAAGAAGTGCCAGCTTCAACGCGCTGTTGGGGATCGCATCCGGACCCGGAGCCTTCCTAGGTATCAGGTTTCTGCCTGCCTGCAACACCTCGGCTTCCGTAACCTCGCAGATGTCGCTTGGGCTATGCTCGAACTGCAGGGAGCTAGGGATTTGCCGTCCTCGAGGAAACAGTACCCTGACTATACACTTCAGTGCCTCTGGATCCGTTGGAGCTTTGCTGCCTGCGTTCAGCCTCTTCACCACCATCCTGTACGCGCCTCCGCAGGGGTCCTCTTCGGCGGCATCACACAGCTTAAGGAAGCATTCCCTCTTGCTGTTCCTTATGGCGGTCTTCAGCTCCTTCCTCGCCGCTTTATAGGACTCGCTGCATCGCGCCAAGCGCGGTGTGCCTCTGGCTCGCTGGAGCAGCCTTCTGGCCCGGTGGCAGGTTCTACGGAGAGCCGCGATCGCTTCGCTCCACCAGAAAACTGGATCCTTGTGCTTCCGGAACGTCCCTCTCGGTAGCATGCTCTGGTCGCAGGCGCCTTCAAGTGCGTCCGCAAATTTGGTCGCCATGTCGTTGGCTCCGTCTGCATCGTTTGCAGAGTAGCCCTCAAGGGCGCTTGCGAAGACTTGGGCCCTCAGCGTGTCCTGGCGGTACGCCTTCCCATGCCGGAACGGGGTACCTCTCGATCGGGCAAGGGTGCCCAGGGTGCATAGTATGGCCTCGTGGTCGCTGGCAGTGTATGCGTCGCTGATCCTCCATCGGGCGTGCCGGGCCAGCGTGCTGCTGGCATAGGTGAGATCGATGACCGACCCTACACCTGCCCTGCTGAAAGTTTGTTGGGACCCTTCGTTCAGAAGGACGACGTCCAGAGAGGCAAAAGCCTCCAGCACCGTGCGGCCTCTGGCGTTAGTACGGGAGGACCCCCATTCCAGGACCCAGGCGTTGAAGTCGCCTCCGACTACGACGTTGTTCCGTCCTCGCAGATCGCAGCTCAGCTCGTCCATAATGCGGCTGAAAGTCTCCAGTGAGAGGCTGGGTGCCAGGTAGCAGCTGTAGAACCATATGCCGCCTACATACCCTCGGACGAATCCGTCAGCCGACCTGGTGTCGCTCAATTGCGGTGCGTCGACGCCACAGAGCCACAGGGCCGCTTTGCCAGTAAGGTCCGTGGCCCAGTCGCTGCTGCTGCCCACCTTATGTGGTTCGCTGAGGAGTGCCACATCAGAGCCAAGCTCGCGCACCGTCTGTGTCAGGAGATCCTGTGCGGCCCTGCAGTGATTCAGGTTGAGTTGAATCAACTGCATGTCGTCCTGGTTTTGCCGACCCCGCTTCGCGTGGCTGGGCTGGCGGGGTCACCATATGTTAATGTGTGTGTGTGTGTGTGTAGGAAGCTGGGCTGCATACGGTACCTAAACCGTCTACAGTTTGGTCGTCGAAACTAGAACTTGAACCTGTTAGACTGCGGAGTGGGTATCCTACGGTGCGCAAGGGAGGGTCTGAAGAAACGGCGACAGATGAGTGACAGCCAGTTATGGTACTGTTTCTGATACTGATTTTATTGATAAAACTGATTATTAGTTATAGGTAATAAAAGGTACAAAAGTGCTGAGTCTGTAAAATATATGTTTTGTGTATTATGGATAATTTTAGTGTCTGGTGGGCAATTGCGATATTTTGATGGTCAGCAACTGCCCCGCTGTCTTCGCCGTCTGCGGAGAGAGTGCATTGTCAGCAGAACTCACTGCAGTGGCCAGTGTGTTGTCGTGAGGTATTATATTACATGTTAAATAGAACACTGTGTCACGGTGCCACTGTGTTATGCCGACGTGTATTATAAACTATTGCTTAAGCATATTTCTGCAACTGAACAGATATTATTTCGTAAATAAAATTTTTGGGATAGCCGGGAAATACAAATTTGATGGTTCTTAAAAATTGAAAATTTGTATTTCGTTACTTTTGGAAGCTGCCGAGCTTTTTCGGTAACTCTGACTTCACATTTATAAATTAAAAATTGTTCCGTTGTTAAGGTTACAATTTGGCGTTTATTTGGGTGAAAACCGACTGTCTTTTTTGGTGTTATGTGCCTTCGCCCGAAGAGGACTGACCGACTGTCTTGAAGAGTGCTGACCGACTCAACGAGGACTGAACGACTGCCTGACCGAAGGGCTCCAGTATGGGCTCCCCTCCGCCATAGAGCGAACATAATGCACGATAAAGAGTGTGTGAGAGAGAGACAGAAAATGAGGAAGCTGCGTTGCCCCGATACGTAACCACTGAAATTTCTTTTGTTCCGTCTGGCTATAATAATTATCCGATCTGATTCCGATTCTGCAGTCTAGTCATTCTCTATGAGTCTGCGGTTTTGGTTTTCTCCTATCTTTAAAATTGTGGATGCCATAGATTTTTGTCTTTTTTGAGGGAGGATAGGGGCGTTGAAACAAAGTCGATATCACAGGAGTCTGGATACAAAATTTCGTTGGTCTAGCTCTCATAGTCTCTGAGAGCTATGCATCAAACAAGACGGACGGACAGACATACGTGGCTCTTTCGCCTCGGCTATTGACGCTGATCCAGAATAATAGGCGTGCCGAGTGGATGTTCCTTTGAGGTTGGGGGGATGGTAGAACAGATGAGGCAGGGCAGCCACGATAGGGTATCCGTCCGTAAGAAAAACACTCAATCTTCTCTAAGTCTTGCCGGCTTATTTATTTTTGTACGTAACCTGTTCCTTACACTTTTCCTTCAATGTATTTTCTTCTTCTTTTTCGACGGTCCAAGTTCAGTCGATCGAGAACTTCTGATAAGCTGGATCAAGGGATCTAAGGGCGCCAAAATTCAAAAACGACTTTTCGTTCTTAAAGTCCAGCCTCCTGGCTGACTTATTTCGAAACATGTTCTATCTAGACAGCGAGTTTTTTAACGTGTATCGAATTTCATAGACTAAGTCGAAATTACTGCAAATCACGGTGGCAGGTCTTAATTAAGATGCCTGTTCCAGCCTCTGCTTTTCCACGAATGATCTGTAGTACAAATAACCCCTTATTTGAAAGTTGTATTTGCTTTAAAGGTGAAGTGCGTCTCTGAAAGAAGTACTAATTCGATATATTTGTCGTAGAGGAATTAGGTTTGGTTTTGAATAAGACTTTACATAGTTGTTCTCATGAATGATATAAAGTCCTTCATACTTTGTAAATATCATCACTTCAATAGGTATTTGTTGCTTCTCCTTGGGCTGCTGAGAGTTTACAATATTCGGCTGGGTAGGCTTTTCTAGTCCTGTTTTTAGTGCAGTTGCAAAGGAGACTACTTTCAAGGTGTTTGCGGGACCAAATAATGACCTGGCTGCTGCTGCGTCCTACTACTTTCGCCCACTCACCTATCTCCCTGAGTGTTGGTTACATTATGTAGCTGATTGTCGATGGAAATACACCCGTAATAAATATGTCATCTGCATAAGCATTTATTATTGGGGTTTTCATTTCATATCTCTTTCTAAGGTCATCGACCACAAGATTCAACAGGAGGGGCGACAGGACTCCTCACTGTGGTGTGCACACTTCCATAACTTAGGAGGCTCTTTATCCACAGGTTGATTGCTGGGTGTATGTTAGTCGCTTCCAGGCGAATTTTTATTGCGTTCGTAGCGACGTTATTAAATGCTCCGGAGATGTTAATAAATACTCCCAGCGCATACTTTTTATTGGGAAGGTCGTTCTCAACGGTAACTATTGCCGAGTGTAGTGCCGCCTCCACCGATTCCCCTTTGGTACAGGCATGTTGGTTAGTTGACATCAGTCCCTCTACCTCATTCCTGATGTGTATATCCATTCGGTTGGTTGGCGATCTTAAGGAATTGATTGAGTTTGTTCCTTTGAATCAGTGCTGCCAGAATCTTCTAAGCAAAAATTGCTAGATTTGGGAAAAATTAGTAAAAATGTTGTGAAAATTGCAAAAAAATAATTTCTAAAGCACTAAAATTTTCAACAAATATACATATGTATAATGTCATGTATAATGAATCGTCTAACAGAAGGCTAAAAGAGTGTCTCACCTCTGTCATTGATGTCTGGGCTTCCCAACACATTATGGTGGGGAAGCTTGCCCCCCTCCCTCAGCATTTCCAGTTGGCAAACCGTACGCATCAGCAGCCTAAGTGTTTTGTCGTCGTTGAACTTTAAGATTTGTACCCCACCCAGTACCATCGAAGGTGAGCATAGGGGCCGCGGGGTCTTCATTCATCCGAGCGAACAGTTGGCGAGGCGCCCATGCACCTGCTTTGTAGCGTGCAGGTGTGGGATAGCTGTCGTTTACCCATACTAGTATGAAGAGATTTTGTGTGCATCTCTAGCTATGCTCTGACTAAGCTCGCCGGATTGTCGGGGTTCGTTCTACTCTCTCCTATCACATACAGACACACACTCGCATAATGTTTTAGGTGCACATTTAAAAATAAAAAAAAGAAGAATCAAGAAACAAACATAAAACTAACAACAGAATCCAGGTTTAACCGGAGCAAGGAATTGGTTATGGGACTAACAAGTTGGTTGTGGAAAATGTGGACATACTTATCAATTACTCTACTCAAATGATGAGAAACTCCGGTGTTAGTGAGAATCTCTATCTTCTCTACCCTCCCAACCTATGCTATACAGGTAACCTGACCGTATAGACCCTTGAATAACGTTAAGCAGTTATCATCCCACCACTTCGATCATGCCTTTCTGAGGACGGACTCCTGAATTTAGTTCATATTATGGTTGTACCTCAAAATCAATATCATTATATATATATTTCAATAAATCCCTAATCATATAATTAAATTCTTGGAGCGGGAAGTTTCTTAACTTATAATTAAATTCATTTTTGCTGTGTCTCGATAGGTTAATATATTAGTAAACAAATTTAGAAGAAATATTAGGAAAAATAAATATTTAAAAAATGTCCATCATATATGGGTAACAGATTCTAAAGGGGTGAGTGGTACCAATACATTATGGTTACGGATATATAAAGGTGATATCAATAGAAAAATATATGTAACACGCAGGTTACTTCCCAGCTCAGTGCATATATGTACTTGTTTTTATTTACAAACTCACAGCGCTTTTGGTAGGCTAGTACCGCTTATTCAATTCGAGTTCATTATTGGGTGTCGCTGGCACAGCTAAATCAGTTGACGATGGGGTACATTAGCCCCTTAGCTTGACTTCAGGTTGCCGATCTGATTCGACGTCGGTCTGCGGACTACACTTTCATTGGAGGCTAGATAACGGGTGGCATCAATGACGCCAAAAAAAAAGTTTCGGAGGAACCTCTTGGTTTTCGCCGTGCATCCACACGGTTGTTGAGGCTTTCGACAGACGACGTCAAGCTGCAGGTCTCGCTGTTCGGTGTTTTCCCGCGGGTTCACTACTTGTCTTTTCGATCCGCCCCACAACTCTCGTAAACCACACCGTATATGCAGTCCTATGCAACTGATGATCGCACGAGCAGTACCGTGGCTACGGGCCGCCGTCCTATAACACAAATTCTTATATATATATATTACCACGAACACATTCCAAATTAATCACGGACATACCAGCTGGGATTTCTTTATACCGCTTATCTGGGTAAATCTCCTGGTTCTCGGTCTTAATTGAAACTCAGCTCACGAGGTATGGCGTAGATGCCAGAACTGTTCGTTGGCTAAATATATATATATATATATATTTATTTATTCCCGAATATAGCACAAACACGTCCGCTTTAATCAATCGATTCTCAGTCAATAACTCCAGCCCAACTTCTGCAAGTTCAGCTAAGCGGTACCGAACCAAAAGCTCGAAGATCGGATAAAATTTGGAAATATATTTCCATAATATTTGCATAATCGGATGATCTTAGGAACTTTACCTGCATAATCGGATGATCTTTCGCCCAATTGAGCGAGATTTTGATCAAGCTTTTAATATATGCTCTCCCTACGCTACGCTACTCTCTTGGGTCAAGGTAAACGTGACGTCTTTCGCTTAAATGCGTGCGCTGCGCGCCGACTCTTTTTAGAAAGCTTTTCGGAAAGCTTGCAGCTTACGATCCACTTTCGGAGTTACTATGTATCTGCACTTTTAAGCATTACCAAAAGAAAACTGTACTTATCCGTGATGTTACATACTCTTTCCCTGAATTCGGCCCCTACAGCTTGCACTGTGTCATCTTGCCATTCTCAACGCTACGGTCGATGAGTGCCACGATCAAATGTCGTTTGGTCACATCACTGAGCTCCGCTGTGAGCTTTGTTGTTGCCTTCTTGGCCGTTTTGGGTGGAGGGGCTGCAATCTTGCGCCCGCGTCGTCGCTTGCTCGCCGAGTTTTCATCATGGCAATCTCAGTCGATCTTTCGCTCTTGGTGGCCATCATCTCCAACACCTTATTGGCGAATTACGTTGTTTTCAATAAGTTCAATAAAATTTTTAGCTACCGCACTGGAGCTTATCAGTACGATGTATACTGCTATATTGCTTGGCCTTGGCTTTTGTAAAATTTTGCGGTAATTTTTATGTTAGTTGATTTTAATCAGGCTTCGGATACTAGGGACTCTCGTGGTAAACCAGAGCTGTGGCCAACCCAACACGACCGTTTCTGATCAATTCGATATTTTATGTTGCTCAACATCGTTATGGTGCTTCAAGTGTGAATTCATATGTACAGATGTTAGGCGGTAAATCTTAGGCGGTAACGAATTCACTTCTTTAATTTTAAATTATTTCGTCAAATTCCTTTGACCACCTCTTTATAAACCCAAGCACTCCTATGGCCTTATCTACCATGGTAGAAATGTGTTCGGAAAACTTTAACTTTTCGAGGCATTAAGGTGTAACAAGTTTGCACAACTCCATGACTTAAAGCTATTGAGATCGGATTTCAAGCGAGAATGAAATGAAATGTCCTTGTACTGGACACAGAGTTTAACATCATCCGCATACATAAGTACTCGAGAGTATGTTAATACTGAAGGCAAGTCATTAATAAAGAGTGTGAAAATTAAGGGGCCTAGATGGCTGCCCTGTAGTACTCCCGAAGAAACCTTGACTGGTGAAGAAAGGGAGATTTGAAAAGGACTCTTTGAGACCTGGAACAAAGATAGCAAAAAATCCATCTCAGGAGGTTGGGCGGAAACGCTAAAAGGCCAAGTTTATGTGCTAGAAGGGAATGGTTTACAGAGTCGAATGCTTTACTGAAGTCGGTGTAAATAACATCCGTTTGTAAATTACCTTGAGAGCTTTTAATAATGAAAGAGGTAAACTCTAACAAGTTCTTGGTGGTTGATCGCCGCCTTATAAGTCTATGCTGAGTTGGAGATATAAGTGTCTTGCAGAGATTTTGCAAGTGCAGAGATAAAACCTTCTCAATCATTTTAGTAATAGCGGATCACTTTGCTATACCTCTATAATTTTTTGCATCAGACTTGCTACCTTTTTTGTGGAGGAATTATAAACGATTCCTACCAGATCGGTGGGAAGCAAGAAAAATCAATGGACATGGTGAATAGTTTAAGCAATTGTCCACACAGTGCCTCGGCGCAGTACCTGAGTACACAACCTGGAACCCCGTCTGGACCCGGTGAAAACACCGGCTTAACTAGTCGAAGATCATGAAGTAAGGAACATTCATTTAACAAGGGACTGAAAATGCCGTTTGACTTCGGTAAACCGTATGGGTACGGGTCACCAGAGTAGCTTTCCTCAGAACAGGTGGTTTGGAAAAATTGGGCAAAAAGATCGGCAACTGCCTGATCATTATTTGCGGACGTATTACAAAATGATAGCGAGGATGGGTGTGCGGACGTTCTACGCTTACTGTTTACGAAGCAGTAAAACTGTTTAGGGTCCTGAGAAAAACGTATCCTGCAACGAGATAGGTAGTTCTTATAGCATTGAGCATTAAGAACTGAAAAGTTTGACCGAGCTATTACATAACGAGAGTGAGAAGTAGAAGAACCAACTTCCTGAAATTTTTTATAAAGTCTTGATTTTAAGTTTTTAAAACTGGATAACTCTTTGGTAAACCAAGGGGGTTTTCCAGATCTAATCGGACAAGAAAGTGGGACACAAGAATCAAAAAATGTGCTAAGAGTATTGTAAACGAGGGGGAACGTTGTGAGTTGCTGCGGACACCGCAACTCTACATTTATACCCGATACTTAGTCAGTATGGCTCTTCTCCGGCAGACGCCGCTAATATTAAACGGCACGACAAAGACAAAGTCCCTTCCGCCTCCTGTGGGGCGAAATTTTGAAATGTATGTGTAATAGTGACATATTACAGAAGTCTGGATACAAAATGTCGTTGCTCTAGCTCTTATAATCTTTGAGCCCTAGGCGCTTATAGGGACGGACAGACAGACGGGGTTCAATCGACTCGGCTATTGATGCTGATCAAGAATATATATACTTTATCCCTCTGGACGTTACACACCTCCATTTTCACCACAAATCTAATATATGTATGTACGCCTACACTCATTTTAAGTATCTTGATTTTTATTGAATAATTATTATTTTTGATTTTTTTTTAATAATTGTTATTATAACTGTTATTCTTGATTTTTATTGAATAATTGTTATTATAACTGTTATTCTTGATTTTTTTGAATAATTGTTATTCTTGATTTTTATTGAATAATCGTTATTATAATTGTTATTCTTGATTTTTATTGAATAATCGTTATTATAATTGTTATTCTTGATTTTTATTGAATAATCGTTATTATAATTGTTATTCTTGATTTTTATTGAATAATCGTTATTATAATTGTTATTCTTGATTTTTATTGAATAATTGTTATTATAACTGTTATTCTTGATTTTTTTGAATAATTGTTATTATAATTGTTATTTTTGATTTTTTTGAATAATTGTTATTATAATTGTGCGTGCGAGAGAGACAGAAAATCAGTCTGCGCGTGACGTCGGGCGCTGCGTAGCCACTGCAAATTGATTTGTTTCCTTTGGCTATAAAAATGATCCGATCTGATCCAGATTCAGCAATCTGATATATATGGTCATTATTTATGATTCTGCGTTTTTAGTTTTCTCGAATGTGCAATATTGTGGATGCAACAGATTTTCGTCCTTTGTGGGGGCGGAAGGGGGTGGGGCGAAATTTTGAGATATACGTTTTATAGTGAGATCTAATCCTGTTACGGACACTAAATTTGGTTACTCTAGCCTTAATACTCTCTGAGATTTGTGAATATCCCCAGATTTGCATCCTTTGCGGGGGCGGAAGAGGGTGTGGCGAAATTTTGAAACAAACTCGTCTCGGTCTGATATATTAGGAGTGTGGATACCAAATTTGGTTGCTCTAGCTTTTATAGTCTCTGAGATCTAGGCGCTAATGTTTTACTCTAAGCAAAGCCGCCTATGCTACGTGTGTGTTAGAGAGAGACAGGGCGAGAAAAAATGAAATTGTTTTCTTGATGCTGGCTATAATAATAATACGATCCAATTCAGATTCTGCAGTCTAAAAGATATGGTTATTCTCTACGATTCTGCGTTTTTGGTTTTATCGTATCTTTAAAAATGTGGATGCCACAGATTTTCGTCCTTTGTGGGGGCGGAAGTGGGCGGGGCGAAGTTTTGAAATATTTTTGTAGCAGTGACATATCACAGAAGTCTGGATCCAAAACATCGTTGCTCTAGCTCTTATAGTCTTTGAGCATTAGGCGCTGAAGGGGACGGACAGACGGACGGACGGACAGACGAACAGACGGACGGACGGACAGACAGACATGGCTCAATCGACTCGGCTATTGATGCTGATCAAGAATATATATACTTTATGGGGTCGGAAACGATTCCTTCTGGACGTTCTGTAACGTCCACTTTTACCACAAATCTAATATACCCCAATACTCATTTTGAGTATCGGGTATAAAAATGTTTGTGCCTTTTAGTGCAAAAAATCAGTGCAAAAAAAGCGGACCAATCAAAATCCCTAATGAGGTTATTTAGCTTCACAAACTCGGCTTTACGAAATCAGCGGACACGCAGGTAGCATACTCGACCGATCCAATACAGTTGGTCCTATGTCTAGCGACACCTCGAAAGTAGGGTGGTAGGCGTCTTCAGGTATAGTGAGCGGAAGGGCTCGGGCTAACAACACTATGGTCGGATCCGATACAAAGCATAGATCAAGCAATCGACCCAAGGAATTTTTCACATGATTGACTTGAGACAGGGACAGGTCAAGCAAGCCGTCAACAAAGTCATGTCGTGACATGGGCACTAGGATACTAGACTCGTTTACCGAAGACCAAACAGTTCCTGGCAAGTTGAAGTCACCAAGAACTATCATACGATCTTTATCAGATAGCGAGGAAGCAACAGCGGTTAAAGCGGACAAGTGCTGCTCATAAATTGAAATATCCGAAGAAGGTGGGATATACGAGCAAGTAATGAATATAGCGAAAGCGGGAAGAATCAGTTTTACACACAGGAATTCCAGTTCCTGTTGAACTTATACTGCGAAGAGTTCCGACGTGAAGTAAGAGTGCACTGCAATTAGAACCCCTTCCTGCACGTCGAGACGAACTATCGTTCCTAAAAGTTGTGTCCTGTTAAAACCTCGGAACTAAGAATGTCCGGCTTTAACCAGGTTTCGGTAAGCACAATAACGTGGGAAGCAAATGCAACACTATCCCGGAAAAGAATGCTGAGCTTACTACGCAAGCCTCTTACATTCTGATAGGTTACTAAAAGAGAAGTTAGTTTTTTGGAAAGGTGGAAGCAAGACGGGAAGTTGAGGAAGAGGAAGTTGAGGTTGAGGTTGGCACACTGGAAAGATTTTTAAGGGATATGGGGGGCCTATTCTTCTTCTTAGCCTGAAACTCCTTCACCACCAAATGCTCCGGCCAAAATTTTCCCCAATTGAGTTGGGGAGATGCTTATCTTTAACGAGGCTATCTACCTGGCATAAGTGAAGTTAAATTTCTCCACCTTTAAACCCACGGCTTTTATTTTGCTTTGAATAAAAGCAATTACATCATTAGATGTGAGGTCAGGGCCAGCCGTGAAACAAAAACTTGTCGTTTTGGTGGGACTCCCACCAGTGGTTTAGTCACCACAGGCCTAGTACCTGTGGTGGCAATATCCGGAGGTCCGGAACGTCTATTTACTGGTGGGATCGGGATGGACGGGACAACTAGCGAACTTGCGAACGCCACGGACACGGACGCTGCAGACGTACTTGGCTGCACAATCTAGGCTACCGAATCTGCATCGCCAGCAGCTGTCGTTGCCCTTGGAGTGGCAAACGAGATCAGCAGTTGCAGACTGCCAAATTGAGACTCCATGGTTAGGAGCCGATCGTATTGCTTTTTAAAGCCAACGGTCAGTTTCTTAAAGACCTTCTGCGTCTGCCTCATGAAAGCCACCATGTCTTTCTCCACCGCACGGCATGCCTCGCAACTGTAATGGAACCCATTACATTTAGCTGTAGCTTCACTCACGAGGCCAGAAAATCCAGCGCACTTTGCGTGCACTACGCTGTCGCAGAAACAGCAGGGGCATTCGGCTGATCGTGAGTGATGTGCTTCTTACAGGGTTTTTTTGGCGCAGACCACAGCGTATTCCATTTTTATTATTTATTTATTATTTGCTCAAGAAAATTTACGAAAAAGAAAAAAAGAAAATTTCCACAAAAAATTGGTATCAGACCAATGTGCCACACAACGCTCAAAGTGGAATTGGTAAAAAATGAGAGCAGAGTGGAGAGCGGTTTTAGCGAGCGGTACTGAGTAGAGAGCGCTATTGCTCGGAAAGTTTAAAGAGAGAGAGAGAAAGAACAGTTATTGAAGTTGAGGTGATAGCGAGAGAGTGATAAAACAACAAAAGCTAGAAGACTAGAGACGAGAGCTGTAATGCAATGTAATTTACTCACGTCAACAACACAAACACAACAACCCGACGCCGAAAAATTTTAAGTTTAATAAATAATAATTAAACACAAATCAAAAGGCATGCACTCGCGGAATAGAATATGTTTCCAGATAGTAGGTGGATTAGGAAGGTATTTAATGTTTATTTAAGAAAACACCGGTTGTTTATGTAAAACAAAGGGAAAATATGCAGAGCGCAAAACAAAAACGCGTCTGATCTACGAAAGAGAACGAACGAATTTCTGCTTTATCTATTTAATTCTAACTTCTGCATCGACCGCTGTACCGACATTCCGGCCGCCTTGAACGACCGCAAGTCGGTCTTCAAATCACCGGCAGCTGTGCAATTTTTTAATTGCGCACTTAATTACGCCACCAACTGTCCGCACCTCGGCCACCCTGACATTTCCTTCCGCTCCTTCGACGACGCTGATCACTCTGCCGGGTATCTACTGCTGCGACGGCGTGTGGTCTTCGTGGATCACCAGCATGGCCCAAACCTCAATT
The DNA here is from genome assembly GCF_009870125.1 of Drosophila pseudoobscura. Taxonomy (NCBI): domain Eukaryota; kingdom Metazoa; phylum Arthropoda; class Insecta; order Diptera; family Drosophilidae; genus Drosophila; species Drosophila pseudoobscura. The sequence goes on along the minus strand of NC_046681.1, from coordinate 965,832 downwards.
TTTGAGCTCTGAGAGTAGTTGCCACCTCTTGGTAAATATGGTAGCGCTGCTCAGTGCATCTGGCTTGGACCCTTGAGGCAGTGAGGGAAGGCCGATAAAAAAATGGCCTGGCGTGAGCACCTATCCGTCGTTGGGATCTGTGCTGGCCGGAGTGAGTGGCCTGGAGTGAATTTCCATTGAATTTCCAATTTAATGAATTTCTATTCCACTCCTTTCTCCGCGGCGGGAGCTGCTCCTTGAACGCTTCCTGCAGTCCCCTTAGCTCGTTTCGGTCTCAGACGAAGCTGGTCCCATTGAAGAAATCATTTGCTGATTTGCGTCTGAAGCGTTTAAGCGAAAAAAGAAAAGAATTAGAAAACAATCTGTTACAAGTTCTAAATATACAATTATATGCATATGCATACAATTATGCATGAGTTCCTTCACAAAGATTCAAACCCGAGTCCCAGAATTACTGAACCTTCTGCTCCAAAAAAACTGATGTACCGTTTTTCTATGCACTTGGGCTCATTGCGTCAAATTCATACAAATAGTGCGTCTTTTGATTTCGATGCCATCGCTTTTATCTATCAATGATCATGGAATTTTTTTTTGATAATTACAGTCAAATCTGATTTCTCATCTGTGTTATACCCATTCAATAACATCCATGGACTTGAATTTGTTGCAGTCAAAGCTCGTGTTGGTTCTACATTTTTCTATTTAGCCTGCTCCTACATTCCTCCCAGTTCTGATGCTGAGGTGTACTTAAAACACCTCTCAGCAATTAATATTGTAATATCTTAGGTTGCAATGATCAAATTATATTCATAGGGGTGGTTATGAATTAGTGGACTGTATAATCGTTTATATCTTGAGCTTATTTAGTTTTATTGATTATTTAATATTGGTGGTTATAGTACAATTATATTACAAGAACAGCGGGGGGTTCGATTCTGCGGCGGTACAAAGTATGCGTGCGGGCGGCTTCGTCTAGAAGTTTCTACTGCGGTACAAAGTAAGCGTGCGGGCGGCTTCGTCTACAAGTTTCTACTGACTCAACTCCGCGAAAAGAAGTCGAGCAAAAGGGAATTGGAAGATCACGCGATACGACTCGACGCGACGGTCTCAATGCAAAAACAACGGAACGCATCGCTGTGTGCGTGCGCAGCTGCGGGTCTGGCCATGCGTGTGAGAACATTACAGCTATGTTCTGGACCCGAGCAAACAACAACACAGCTATGCGCGTAAAAATAGTTACTTAGGCGGTGTACTACAATCATGAGCGTGTGAATAGGTCAATCGCAATATACATGAACATTGAATTAAAAACTACGAGGCTCATTTCTCAACATACCGGTCCCCCTGAACGACTGTTCAGAACAAGGGAAGCACAGCAAGTTTGGTAATAGGTCTCTTGTACACTCCTCGGGCTGTTTTGACGGTGACCACTCGAACCCTCTCGTCTTGGCCAGGATTAACTTCGGTGATTCGCCCAAGCAGCCACTTGCTAGGCGGTTGATTTGGCTCCTTCAGTACCACAAGAGTGTCCACGGCTATGTCGTTGGACTCCTGCTGCCATTTCGTGTGAGGTTGCAAGGAAGTAAGGTATTCCAGATTCCAACGTTTCCAGAATCCTTGAACCTTGGCTTGCAGTTGTCTCCAACGCTGCAGTCTGTTAATGTTGACGTCTAGGTTGAGGTTGAGCTGTAAGAAAATGAGCGGGGGTAAGGGGATCCAAGCTGTGATCGTTGGGCGCGCACAGTGGGCGAGAGTTGAGTAACCCTTCAATCTGAGTTAAAATTGTTGAATATTCCTAGAAAGTCAACGAACTGCTACCAATTACTCGGCGAAGGTGGAGTTTGATGTTGTGCCATTGTCCGAGTACAAGTCGGATATAGGGCCCCGTCGAGACCAAAACCGCTTGAAAGCGGCGATAAATGCAGGGGTCGTCAAATCACTGACGAGCTCGAGATGAATTGCTTTGGTGGACAGACAAACAAAAATGGCAAACCAAGCTTTGCCAAACTTCGGTGTCCGACCTGCTGACGTCTTGATGGTAACTGGTCCAACGTAATCCAATCCAGAAAGCAGCGGGTGGGCTGAATGCGAAAGGCGGAAAGATCAGCTATGAGTTGTGTGCTCGTTCCTTTGCGCTGGAGGAAGCATATCTTGCAGTTGAATACAATTTTGCGGACTATGTTACGGGCTCCAAGGATCCAATACTTCTGTCTCAACGTGTGAAACATAAAGCTGGTGTCTAGCTAATAAAACAGCGACTGGTGATTCCTTTGGAAGAAGTATGGGATGTTTTGCCTCATAGGTTGCCATCGAATTTCCAATGCGTCCTCCTACGCGCAGAATTCCTTGGTCTTGAACGAATGGAGTGTAGTGAATCAACTTGGATTTTTGAGAAAGGGCTTGTCCAGTGCTCAGCTGTCTGTACTCCACTTGGAAGAACTCCATCTGGTCATGTTTGATTACCCTAGAGCGGGCAGATTGAAGCTCCCATGACGATAAAAATGATGACAGGCGGTCCTTGCAACGAAGTCGATTTACGAAACGAAAGCAATAGCTACGTGTCCGCAAGAGACGTGACCAGGAGGAAGCTTTGTTGATCATACAGTTAAGATCATTTCCTTCATTGGAAATGTGTAGATTAACTTTACTTCCATCCGCTCAGCGTCCTCAGTCGACAGTGCGAACTTGGCCTTAGCAGGTGGCCAGGTGCGATGTGATTGGGAAAGCCACGGTGGTCCATTCCACCACAGTTTATGTTCTACCAGATCCTTTGGTAGAAGTCCGCGTGATGCATAGTCCGCAGGATTGTCCTCAGTGCGAATTTGTTGCCAGCAGCTACGTGGGCAAGCTTCTAGAATCTCAGCAGTGCGATTACAAACATAAGTGTTCCAAGTCCGTGGGGGTGATGAGAGCCAATGTCTGAGTCGGAGTCTGACCAACACGAAGTACTGGAAATAGGAATAGTTAGAGCTTGCTTAACCAGAGACATCAATTTCGACAGAAGATGGGCGTCATTCAATTCGAGCCGTTGGATGGAGATAGGTTTGATGGGTGCCACACGGGTTTTTGCAGCGATCAGTGTTACAGCATAGTCATTATTGAATCTCAGCGGCGTATGCATGAGATGAAGCATCGGCGAATCCATTCAGCTCCGTTGCTTGAAGTGGCGAGGATAGGTAGCGAGGTTTGCGACAGCTTTCCAGTAAATGAACTTCAGCTACAAACTGTTGCCACCGTGTGCATAGCTGCGATAGTAGCCAACTATCTGGAAAGAGAACCTTTAGGAATACAGTTGTGGGGGCAAGCAACCCCAGTGGATCGTAGATCTTGGCAAGCTCGGACAGCAAAATCCGTTTTGTCAGAACCCTTGTGGCGTCAGGAATGGTCAACTTGAAGGAAAGCTCGTCCACAGCCGGGTATTCCCAGCGTATTCCAAGAACCTTGGTATATTGAGTTTGGCTATCTCCCTCTAGGGCTTCAAGTGGATACTCACAAATGTCCTTTGGCAGCGATTTGAGTAGTGACCAACAGTTTGAACTCCATTTTCGAAGTTTAAATTGAGCTTGGCTCAATAGCAAAATTAATTCATCTTTGAGTGCAATGAGATCGTCGATATTATCGCAATCAGTAGGAATATCATCTACGTAAGCGTCTCGTACAAGCACAGCAGCAGCCTTCGGATACAAATCGGCATGATCTTGCGCGATCGGCTTGAGAACTCGAACAGCCAAGAACGGTGACGACACTTAACCATACGTCACGGTCAGCAATCGATAATGATCGAGTGTAGCAGTCTCCTCCTTTCGCCAGACAATCCGTTGGTAATGCGTGTGATCTTCTGAAACCAGGATGCCTCTAAACATTTTCTCAATGTCCGTACAAAACACATAGAGATGCTGACGGAAACGTAGACATACTTCAAGTAAATCCCTTTGAATAGGTGGTCCGATGTGTAGTCGTGAATTAAGTGAAGATCCATTGCAGTCCTCCCCAGAGCCATCGAATACAACTCGGCATTGCGTGGTGGTGCTATGTGGTTTAAAAACTGGGTGATGTGCTAAGTAAGTGTGATTGGCGGGATCGTTTTCTACGGTAGTAGAAGGAATCACCTCCATGTGTCCTCGTTGTATATAATCCTCCATAAAGTTGACATACTGTTGTTTGAGCGCAGGAAATTTTCGAAATTTCCGCTCGAGAGAAGGAAAGCGGCGTAGTGCTTGTGGCAGTGTGGACCCCATCGGAGGGGCAGATTCCTTGAACGGGTATTGGACGATGTACACGCCATCGTTTCTGCGGGCGTGCGTATGAACGAAGTGTTGCTCAGCGGGATCACTACTCGTTCCATGTCCATGAAAGATCGAACCAAAGTGTCCAGATCCTCGTGCGCGTGATGTGCTAGTGCGTGGTTGTGAGCATCACTACTGAGATGGTAGCTGCCTGTAATGACCCAACCAAAATTAGTATGAAGTGCAATAGGATAGTCAGAACCAAACTCTTTGCGTTCTCCAGTGTAGAGGTTCCAAAGCTGATCAGCTCCTTAAATCACGTCGATTTCGCCTGGTTTAGAAAATGTACCAAATGCTAATGGTAGATCACGAATCCTTTTCCACATCGGTGTGTTAGACTCGATCCTCTGGGCTGGAATCGAGGAGGTTAAAGTGTTCATAATCAGACCTGTTACCACTACTGAGGCCGAGCTTGTGCGGGAGCGCAGCGTGAATGTGGCGCGACCTCTAGTAACCCCAGCAGGATTTGCGCCTAGACAACCACTGGTATACGAGCATGGGTGCGCGGCAATCCAATTCGTTGAATAAATGATTCGGCGACCATCGTTATAGTTGAACCAGTATCCAACAGTATCCTGCAGGTGGTCTCGTTGCCCCAGGAGTCGACTATAGTGGCCAAAATCGTTGGCAATATGGCCTGACTCTTGGTCACGAATTTCCTCTCCAATGTATGATGGCTGACCACGGCAGGATCAGCATCAGCAGGGAAACTGGACGAGCGGACGGGTGAGTCAGCGGATGTATTGACATCAGCGGAAGCCGTGACAGAGCGTATGTCCTCTGGATGAACAAGAGTGTGGTGCCTCAGCTTACACAGACGGCACGTGTTTGTGGAATTACACTCCTTGACTTGATGAGATCGGCTTAGACAATTAAAGCACAAATTACCATCCCTTGCGAACTTGCGGCGGTCCACAACATCCAGAGCCGTGAATTGAGTGCACGCATAAAGACTGTGTTGCTCGTGACAATATACACAATCACGAGCAGACGTATTTGGCACGTCCACATGATGAGAAATTGCACGACGTTTATTCAGCACCGTGTGTGTATCCTGGATTAGCTTTGGATCTTGACAAGACTCAAGTGCATCGCAACGGGCGAAGACAAAGCCGAACAGGTCATTTATGGTCACATTTTCCTTGCACGATTCACTGAAGGTGGCCCACGCTTCCTTGCATTCCGGGTCTAACTTTGAGAGCAAGATATGGATTAGCCACACATCGCGGCTGTCGCAGATCAGCGCATGTAGACCACGTATACTTTCGTCAGCGGTGTCGACTATCTTACGCAACTCGGCGATGTCTGAACCCTTTGCGGTTGGCAACGAAAGAAAGTTTTGAATGAACGAACGAGCAATCAGTGACTTCTTGTTGTAGCGATTTTCGAGCCTCTCCCATGCGTCCTGGTAATTGGCATCCGATACGGGAATATGTTTTATCAGAGACAAAGCTTCACCATCCAGATAGGATTTCAAATAATGAAACTTTTGGCACTTGGACAGACTACTCTTCTTGTTGACTGAGCCTAAGAACAAGTCACTAAACTGACACCAATCCTCGTATCTGCCCGAAAACGTCGGAATGCGTATTTTCTCGAACTGCAGCTCTGTGGTTCCCGATGAGTCCCGAATCCTCTCCAGAAGTTGAGTTTGTCCCTCAAACAAGCGTTCCACAGTGTTCGATAGCAGTAGATTTGAGTTGTCGTGCTCATTATCGTGACTGCTCCGGTCACGTATGGCTTCAGTGAAAATACTATGCGCACTAAAGAACCTTTTCTCATATTCGGGGATGTCCAAATCCGGATCCACGTATTCATCTTCATCATTATATTGGACCAGCTCTTCAGACAGCTCCATAAAGCGGTTGAAAGTTGCAACAAGTCGGTCCAACTTATGCTCTAATGTTTGCACAGAAGTACATGACTGTACAAACTCTTGAGCGTCCGCAGCCACGCGAGTTAATTGGGATTTGCAGGCACCACGTTGCTGAATTAGACGATGCACTAGGGCCTTCATGGCAAACAGCGGTTAACGGTATCACTCAATATGTATATAAATAGACTCAAACGCGGAGATCCGGCTCGAAGGACCAAAATTTGCTATGGTTATGAATTAGTGGACTGTATAATCGTTTATATCTTGAGCTTATTTAGTTTTGTTGATTATTTAATATTGGTGGTTATAGTACAATTATATTACAAGAACAGCGGGGGGTTCGATTCTGCGGCGGTAAAAAGTATGCGTGCGGGCGGCTTCGTCTAGAAGTTTCTACTGCGGTACAAAGTAAGCGTGCGGGCGGCTTCGTCTAGAAGTTTCTACTGCGGTACAAAGTAAGCGTGCGGGAAGCTTCGTCTAGAAGTTTCTACTGCGGTACAAAGTAAGCGTGCGGGCGGCTTCGTCTACAAGTTTCTACTGACTCAACTCCGCGAAAAGAAGTCGAGCAAAAGGGAATTGGAAGATCACGCGATACGACTCGACGCGACGGTCTCAATGCAAAAACAACGGAACGCATCGCTGTGTGCGTGCGCAGCTGCGGGTCTGGCCATGCGTGTGAGAACATTACAGCTATGTTCTGGACCCGAGCAAACAACAACACAGCTATGCGCGTAAAAATAGTTACTTAGGCGGTGTACTACAATCATGAGCGTGTGAATAGGTCAATCGCAATATACATGAACATTGAATTAAAAACTACGAGGCTCATTTCTCAACATACCGGCCCCCCTGAACGACTGTTCAGAACAAGGGAAGCACAGCAAGTTTGGTAATAGGTCTCTTGTACACTCCTCGGGCTGTTTTGACGGTGACCACTCGAACCCTCTCGTCTTGGCCAGGATTAACTTCGGTGATTCGCCCAAGCAGCCACTTGCTAGGCGGTTGATTTGGCTCCTTCAGTACCACAAGAGTGTCCACGGCTATGTCGTTGGACTCCTGCTGCCATTTCCTGTGAGGTTGCAAGGAAGTAAGGTATTCCAGATTCCAACGTTTCCAGAATCCTTGAACCTTGGCTTGCAGTTGTCTCCAACGCTGCAGTCTGTTAATGTTGACGTCTAGGTTGAGGTTGAGCTGTAAGAAAATGAGCGGGGGTAAGGGGATCCAAGCTGTGATCGTTGGGCGCGCACAGTGGGCGAGAGTTGAGTAACCCTTCAATCTGAGTTAAAATTGTTGAATATTCCTCGAAAGTCAACGAACTGCTACCAATTACTCGGCGAAGGTGGAGTTTGATGTTGTGCCATTGTCCGAGTACAAGTCGGATATAGGGCCCCGTCGAGACCAAAACCGCTTGAAAGCGGCGATAAATGCAGGGGTCGTCAAATCACTGACGAGCTCGAGATGAATTGCTTTGGTGGACAGACAAACAAAAATGGCAAACCAAGCTTTGCCAAACTTCGGTGTCCGACCTGCTGACGTCTTGATGGTAACTGGTCCAACGTAATCCAATCCAGAAAGCAGCGGGTGGGCTGAATGCGAAAGGCGGGAAGATCAGCTATGAGTTGTGTGCTCGTTCCTTTGCGCTGGAGGAAGCATATCTTGCAGTTGAATACAATTTTGCGGACTATGTTACGGGCTTCAAGGATCCAATACTTCTGTCTCAACGTGTGAAACATAAAGACGACTCCAGCGTGTAACGATGTGACGTGCTGGTGTCTAGCTAATAAAACAGCGACTGGTGATTCCTTTGGAAGAAGTATGGGATGTTTTGCCTCATAGGTTGCCATCGAATTTCCAATGCGTCCTCCTACGCGCAGAATTCCTTGGTCTTGAACGAATGGAGTGTAGTGAATCAACTTGGATTTTTGAGAAAGGGCTTGTCCAGTGCTCAGCTGTCTGTACTCCACTTGGAAGAACTCCATCTGGTCATGTTTGATTACCCTAGAGCGGGCATATTGAAGCTCCCATGACGATAAAAATGATGACAGGCGGTCCTTGCAACGAAGTCGATTTACGAAACGAAAGCAATAGCTACGTGTCCGCAAGAGACGTGACCAGGAGGAAGCTTTGTTGATCATACAGTTAAGATCATTTCCTTCATTGGAAATGTGTAGATTAACTTTACTTCCATCCGCTCAGCGTCCTCAGTCGACAGTGCGAACTTGGCCTTAGCAGGTGGCCAGGTGCGATGTGATTGGGAAAGCCACGGTGGTCCATTCCACCACAGTTTATGTTCTACCAGATCCTTTGGTAGAAGTCCGCGTGATGCATAGTCCGCAGGATTGTCCTCAGTGCGAATTTGTTGCCAGCAGCTACGTGGGCAAGCTTCTAGAATCTCAGCAGATTCAAACATAAGTGTTCCAAGTCCGTGGGGGTGATGAGAGCCAATGTCTGAGTCGGAGTCTGACCAACACGAAGTACTGGAAATAGGAATAGTTAGAGCTTGCTTAACCAGAGACATCAATTTCGACAGAAGATGGGCGTCATTCAATTCGAGCCGTTGGATGGAGATAGGTTTGATGGGTGCCACACGGGTTTTTGCAGCGATCAGTGTTACAGCATAGTCATTATTGAATCTCACGCGACTGTAGATTACAGCGGCGTATGCATGAGATGAAGCATCGGCGAATCCATTCAGCTCCGTTGCTTGAAGTGGCGAGGATAGGTAGCGAGGTTTGCGACAGCTTTCCAGTAAATGAACTTCAGCTACAAACTGTTGCCACCGTGTGCATAGCTGCGATAGTAGCCAACTATCTGGAAAGAGAACCTTTAGGAATACAGTTGTGGGGGCAAGCAACCCCAGTGGATCGTAGATCTTGGCAAGCTCGGACAGCAAAATCCGTTTTGTCAGAACCCTTGTGGCGTCAGGAATGGTCAACTTGAAGGAAAGCTCGTCCACAGCCGGGTATTCCCAGCGTATTCCAAGAACCTTGGTATATTGAGTTTGGCTATCTCCCTCTAGGGCTTCAAGTGGATACTCACAAATGTCCTTTGGCAGCGATTTGAGTAGTGACCAACAGTTTGAACTCCATTTTCGAAGTTTAAATTGAGCTTGGCTCAATAGCAAAATTAATTCATCTTTGAGTGCAATGAGATCGTCGATATTATCGCAATCAGTAGGAATATCATCTACGTAAGCGTCTCGTACAAGCACAGCAGCAGCCTTCGGATACAAATCGGCATGATCTTGCGCGATCGGCTTGAGAACTCGAACAGCCAAGAACGGTGACGACACTTAACCATACGTCACGGTCAGCAATCGATAATGATCGAGTGTAGCAGTCTCCTCCTTTCGCCAGACAATCCGTTGGTAATGCGTGTGATCTTCTGAAACCAGGATGCCTCTAAACATTTTCTCAATGTCCGTACAAAACACATAGAGATGCTGACGGAAACGTAGACATACTTCAAGTAATTCCCTTTGAATAGGTGGTCCGATGTGTAGTCGTGAATTAAGTGAAGATCCATTGCAGTCCTCCCCAGAGCCATCGAATACAACTCGGCATTGCGTGGTGGTGCTATGTGGTTTAAAAACTGGGTGATGTGCTAAGTAAGTGTGATTGGAGGGATCGTTTTCTACGGTAGTAGAAGGAATCACCTCCATGTGTCCTCGTTGTATATAATCCTCCATAAAGTTGACATACTGTTGTTTGAGCGCAGGAAATTTTCGAAATTTCCGCTCGAGAGAAGGAAAGCGGCGTAGTGCTTGTGGCAGTGTGGACCCCATCGGAGGGGCAGATTCCTTGAACGGGTATTGGACGATGTACACGCCATCGTTTCTGCGGGCGTGCGTATGAACGAAGTGTTGCTCAGCGGGATCACTACTCGTTCCATGTCCATGAAAGATCGAACCAAAGTGTCCAGATCCTCGTGCGCGTGATGTGCTAGTGCGTGGTTGTGAGCATCACTACTGAGATGGTAGCTGCCTGTAATGACCCAACCAAAATTAGTATGAAGTGCAATAGGATAGTCAGAACCAAAGTCTTTGCGTTCTCCAGTGTAGAGGTTCCAAAGCTGATCAGCTCCTTAAATCACGTCGATTTCGCCTGGTTTAGAAAATGTACCAAATGCTAATGGTAGATCACGAATCCTTTTCCACATCGGTGTGTTAGACTCGATCCTCTGGGCTGGAATCGAGGAGGTTAAAGTGTTCATAATCAGACCTGTTACCACTACTGAGGCCGAGCTTGTGCGGGAGCGCAGCGTGAATGTGGCGCGACCTCTAGTAACCCCAGCAGGATTTGCGCCTAGACAACCACTGGTATACGAGCATGGGTGCGCGGCAATCCAATTCGTTGAATAAATGATTCGGCGACCATCGTTATAGTTGAACCAGTATCCAACAGTATCCTGCAGGTGGTCTCGTTGCCCCAGGAGTCGACTATAGTGGCCAAAATCGTTGGCAATATGGCCTGACTCTTGGTCACGAATTTCCTCTCCAATGTATGATGGCTGACCACGGCAGGATCAGCATCAGCAGGGAAACTGGACGAGCGGACGGGTGAGTCAGCGGATGTATTGACATCAGCGGAAGCCGTGACAGAGCGTATGTCCTCTGGATGAACAAGAGTGTGGTGCCTCAGCTTACACAGACGGCACGTGTTTGTGGAATTACACTCCTTGACTTGATGAGATCGGCTTAGACAATTAAAGCACAAATTACCATCCCTTGCGAACTTGCGGCGGTCCACAACATCCAGAGCCGTGAATTGAGTGCACGCATAAAGACTGTGTTGCTCGTGACAATATACACAATCACGAGCAGACGTATTTGGCACGTCCACATGATGAGAAATTGCACGACGTTTATTCAGCACCGTGTGTGTATCCTGGATTAGCTTTGGATCTTGACAAGACTCAAGTGCATCGCAACGGGCGAAGACAAAGCCGAACAGGTCATTTATGGTCACATTTTCCTTGCACGATTCACTGAAGGTGGCCCACGCTTCCTTGCATTCCGGGTCTAACTTTGAGAGCAAGATATGGATTAGCCACACATCGCGGCTGTCGCAGATCAGCGTAGACCACGTATACTTTCGTCAGCGGTGTCGACTATCTTACGCAACTCGGCGATGTCTGAACCCTTTGCGGTTGGCAACGAAAGAAAGTTTTGAATGAACGAACGAGCAATCAGTGACTTCTTGTTGTAGCGATTTTCGAGCCTCTCCCATGCGTCCTGGTAATTGGCATCCGATACGGGAATATGTTTTATCAGAGACAAAGCTTCACCATCCAGATAGGATTTCAAATAATGAAACTTTTGGCACTTGGACAGACTACTCTTCTTGTTGACTGAGCCTAAGAACAAGTCACTAAACTGACACCAATCCTCGTATCTGCCCGAAAACGTCGGAATGCGTATTTTCTCGAACTGCAGCTCTGTGGTTCCCGATGAGTCCCGAATCCTCTCCAGAAGTTGAGTTTGTCCCTCAAACAAGCGTTCCACAGTGTTCGATAGCAGTAGATTTGAGTTGTCGTGCTCATTATCGTGACTGCTCAGGTCACGTATGGCTTCAGTGAAAATACTATGCGCACTAAAGAACCTTTTCTCATATTCGGGGATGTCCAAATCCGGATCCACGTATTCATCTTCATCATTATATTGGACCAGCTCTTCAGACAGCTCCATAAAGCGGTTGAAAGTTGCAACAAGTCGGTCCAACTTATGCTCTAATGTTTGCACAGAAGTACATGACTGTACAAACTCTTGAGCGTCCGCAGCCACGCGAGTTAATTGGGATTTGCAGGCACCACGTTGCTGAATTAGACGATGCACTAGGGCCTTCATGGCAAACAGCGGTTAACGGTATCACTCAATATGTATATAAATAGACTCAAACGCGGAGATCCGGCTCGAAGGACCAAAATTTGCTATGGTTATGAATTAGTGGACTGTATAATCGTTTATATCTTGAGCTTATTTAGTTTTGTTGATTATTTAATATTGGTGGTTATAGTACAATTATATTACAAGAACAGCGGGGGGTTCGATTCTGCGGCGGTAAAAAGTATGCGTGCGGGCGGCTTCGTCTAGAAGTTTCTACTGCGGTACAAAGTAAGCGTGCGGGCGGCTTCGTCTAGAAGTTTCTACTGCGGTACAAAGTAAGCGTGCGGGAAGCTTCGTCTAGAAGTTTCTACTGCGGTACAAAGTAAGCGTGCGGGCGGCTTCGTCTACAAGTTTCTACTGACTCAACTCCGCGAAAAGAAGTCGAGCAAAAGGGAATTGGAAGATCACGCGATACGACTCGACGCGACGGTCTCAATGCAAAAACAACGGAACGCATCGCTGTGTGCGTGCGCAGCTGCGGGTCTGGCCATGCGTGTGAGAACATTACAGCTATGTTCTGGACCCGAGCAAACAACAACACAGCTATGCGCGTAAAAATAGTTACTTAGGCGGTGTACTACAATCATGAGCGTGTGAATAGGTCAATCGCAATATACATGAACATTGAATTAAAAACTACGAGGCTCATTTCTCAACATACCGGCCCCCCTGAACGACTGTTCAGAACAAGGGAAGCACAGCAAGTTTGGTAATAGGTCTCTTGTACACTCCTCGGGCTGTTTTGACGGTGACCACTCGAACCCTCTCGTCTTGGCCAGGATTAACTTCGGTGATTCGCCCAAGCAGCCACTTGCTAGGCGGTTGATTTGGCTCCTTCAGTACCACAAGAGTGTCCACGGCTATGTCGTTGGACTCCTGCTGCCATTTCGTGTGAGGTTGCAAGGAAGTAAGGTATTCCAGATTCCAACGTTTCCAGAATCCTTGAACCTTGGCTTGCAGTTGTCTCCAACGCTGCAGTCTGTTAATGTTGACGTCTAGGTTGAGGTTGAGCTGTAAGAAAATGAGCGGGGGTAAGGGGATCCAAGCTGTGATCGTTGGGCGCGCACAGTGGGCGAGAGTTGAGTAACCCTTCAATCTGAGTTAAAATTGTTGAATATTCCTCGAAAGTCAACGAACTGCTACCAATTACTCGGCGAAGGTGGAGTTTGATGTTGTGCCATTGTCCGAGTACAAGTCGGATATAGGGCCCCGTCGAGACCAAAACCGCTTGAAAGCGGCGATAAATGCAGGGGTCGTCAAATCACTGACGAGCTCGAGATGAATTGCTTTGGTGGACAGACAAACAAAAATGGCAAACCAAGCTTTGCCAAACTTCGGTGTCCGACCTGCTGACGTCTTGATGATAACTGGTCCAACGTAATCCAATCCAGAAAGCAGCGGGTGGGCTGAATGCGAAAGGCGGGAAGATCAGCTATGAGTTGTGTGCTCGTTCCTTTGCGCTGGAGGAAGCATATCTTGCAGTTGAATACAATTTTGCGGACTATGTTACGGGCTCCAAGGATCCAATACTTCTGTCTCAACGTGTGAAACATAAAGACGACTCCAGCGTGTAACGATGTGACGTGCTGGTGTCTAGCTAATAAAACAGCGACTGGTGATTCCTTTGGAAGAAGTATGGGATGTTTTGCCTCATAGGTTGCCATCGAATTTCCAATGCGTCCTCCTACGCGCAGAATTCCTTGGTCTTGAACGAATGGAGTGTAGTGAATCAACTTGGATTTTTGAGAAAGGGCTTGTCCAGTGCTCAGCTGTCTGTACTCCACTTGGAAGAACTCCATCTGGACATGTTTGATTACCCTAGAGCGGGCATATTGAAGCTCCCATGACGATAAAAATGATGACAGGCGGTCCTTGCAACGAAGTCGATTTACGAAACGAAAGCAATAGCTACGTGTCCGCAAGAGACGTGACCAGGAGGAAGCTTTGTTGATCATACAGTTAAGATCATTTCCTTCATTGGAAATGTGTAGATTAACTTTACTTCCATCCGCTCAGCGTCCTCAGTCGACAGTGCGAACTTGGCCTGGCAGGTGGCCAGGTGCGATGTGATTGGGAAAGCCACGGTGGTCCATTCCACCACAGTTTATGTTCTACCAGATCCTTTGGTAGAAGTCCGCGTGATGCATAGTCCGCAGGATTGTCCTCAGTGCGAATTTGTTGCCAGCAGCTACGTGGGCAAGCTTCTAGAATCTCAGCAGTGCGATTACAAACATAAGTGTTCCAAGTCCGTGGGGGTGATGAGAGCCAATGTCTGAGTCGGAGTCTGACCAACACGAAGTACTGGAAATAGGAATAGTTAGAGCTTGCTTAACCAGAGACATCAATTTCGACAGAAGATGGGCGTCATTCAATTCGAGCCGTTGGATGGAGATAGGTTTGATGGGTGCCACACGGGTTTTTGCAGCGATCAGTGTTACAGCATAGTCATTATTGAATCTCACGCGACTGTAGATTACAGCGGCGTATGCATGAGATGAAGCATCGGCGAATCCATTCAGCTCCGTTGCTTGAAGTGGCGAGGATAGGTAGCGAGGTTTGCGACAGCTTTCCAGTAAATGAACTTCAGCTACAAACTGTTGCCACCGTGTGCATAGCTGCGATAGTAGCCAACTATCTGGAAAGAGAACCTTTAGGAATACAGTTGTGGGGGCAAGCAACCCCAGTGGATCGTAGATCTTGGCAAGCTCGGACAGCAAAATCCGTTTTGTCAGAACCCTTGTGGCGTCAGGAATGGTCAACTTGAAGGAAAGCTCGTCCACAGCCGGGTATTCCCAGCGTATTCCAAGAACCTTGGTATATTGAGTTTGGCTATCTCCCTCTAGGGCTTAAAGTGGATACTCACAAATGTCCTTTGGCAGCGATTTGAGTAGTGACCAACAGTTTGAACTCCATTTTCGAAGTTTAAATTGAGCTTGGCTCAATAGCAAAATTAATTCATCTTTGAGTGCAATGAGATCGTCGATATTATCGCAATCAGTAGGAATATCATCTACGTAAGCGTCTCGTACAAGCACAGCAGCAGCCTTCGGATACAAATCGGCATGATCTTGCGCGATCGGCTTGAGAACTCGAACAGCCAAGAACGGTGACGACACTTAACCATACGTCACGGTCAGCAATCGATAATGATCGAGTGTAGCAGTCTCCTCCTTTCGCCAGACAATCCGTTGGTAATGCGTGTGATCTTCTGAAACCAGGATGCCTCTAAACATTTTCTCAATGTCCGTACAAAACACATAGAGATGCTGACGGAAACGTAGACATACTTCAAGTAAATCCCTTTGAATAGGTGGTCCGATGTGTAGTCGTGAATTAAGTGAAGATCCATTGCAGTCCTCCCCAGAGCCATCGAATACAACTCGGCATTGCGTGGTGGTGCTATGTGGTTTAAAAACTGGGTGATGTGCTAAGTAAGTGTGATTGGCGGGATCGTTTTCTACGGTAGTAGAAGGAATCACCTCCATGTGTCCTCGTTGTATATAATCCTCCATAAAGTTGACATACTGTTGTTTGAGCGCAGGAAATTTTCGAAATTTCCGCTCGAGAGAAGGAAAGCGGCGTAGTGCTTGTGGCAGTGTGGACCCCATCGGAGGGGCAGATTCCTTGAACGGGTATTGGACGATGTACACGCCATCGTTTCTGCGGGCGTGCGTATGAACGAAGTGTTGCTCAGCGGGATCACTACTCGTTCCATGTCCATGAAAGATCGAACCAAAGTGTCCAGATCCTCGTGCGCGTGATGTGCTAGTGCGTGGTTGTGAGCATCACTACTGAGATGGTAGCTGCCTGTAATGACCCAACCAAAATTAGTATGAAGTGCAATAGGATAGTCAGAACCAAAGTCTTTGCGTTCTCCAGTGTAGAGGTTCCAAAGCTGATCAGCTCCTTAAATCACGTCGATTTCGCCTGGTTTAGAAAATGTACCAAATGCTAATGGTAGATCACGAATCCTTTTCCACATCGGTGTGTTAGACTCGATCCTCTGGGCTGGAATCGAGGAGGTTAAAGTGTTCATAATCAGACCTGTTACCACTACTGAGGCCGAGCTTGTGCGGGAGCGCAGCGTGAATGTGGCGCGACCTCTAGTAACCCCAGCAGGATTTGCGCCTAGACAACCACTGGTATACGAGCATGGGTGCGCGGCAATCCAATTCGTTGAATAAATGATTCGGCGACCATCGTTATAGTTGAACCAGTATCCAACAGTATCCTGCAGGTGGTCTCGTTGCCCCAGGAGTCGACTATAGTGGCCAAAATCGTTGGCAATATGGCCTGACTCTTGGTCACGAATTTCCTCTCCAATGTATGATGGCTGACCACGGCAGGATCAGCATCAGCAGGGAAACTGGACGAGCGGACGGGTGAGTCAGCGGATGTATTGACATCAGCGGAAGCCGTGACAGAGCGTATGTCCTCTGGATGAACAAGAGTGTGGTGCCTCAGCTTACACAGACGGCACGTGTTTGTGGAATTACACTCCTTGACTTGATGAGATCGGCTTAGACAATTAAAGCACAAATTACCATCCCTTGCGAACTTGCGGCGGTCCACAACATCCAGAGCCGTGAATTGAGTGCACGCATAAAGACTGTGTTGCTCGTGACAATATACACAATCACGAGCAGACGTATTTGGCACGTCCACATGATGAGAAATTGCACGACGTTTATTCAGCACCGTGTGTGTATCCTGGATTAGCTTTGGATCTTGACAAGACTCAAGTGCATCGCAACGGGCGAAGACAAAGCCGAACAGGTCATTTATGGTCACATTTTCCTTGCACGATTCACTGAAGGTGGCCCACGCTTCCTTGCATTCCGGGTCTAACTTTGAGAGCAAGATATGGATTAGCCACACATCGCGGCTGTCGCAGATCAGCGTAGACCACGTATACTTTCGTCAGCGGTGTCGACTATCTTACGCAACTCGGCGATGTCTGAACCCTTTGCGGTTGGCAACGAAAGAAAGTTTTGAATGAACGAACGAGCAATCAGTGACTTCTTGTTGTAGCGATTTTCGAGCCTCTCCCATGCGTCCTGGTAATTGGCATCCGATACGGGAATATGTTTTATCAGAGACAAAGCTTCACCATCCAGATAGGATTTCAAATAATGAAACTTTTGGCACTTGGACAGACTACTCTTCTTGTTGACTGAGCCTAAGAACAAGTCACTAAACTGACACCAATCCTCGTATCTGCCCGAAAACGTCGGAATGCGTATTTTCTCGAACTGCAGCTCTGTGGTTCCCGATGAGTCCCGAATCCTCTCCAGAAGTTGAGTTTGTCCCTCAAACAAGCGTTCCACAGTGTTCGATAGCAGTAGATTTGAGTTGTCGTGCTCATTATCGTGACTGCTCAGGTCACGTATGGCTTCAGTGAAAATACTATGCGCACTAAAGAACCTTTTCTCATATTCGGGGATGTCCAAATCCGGATCCACGTATTCATCTTCATCATTATATTGGACCAGCTCTTCAGACAGCTCCATAAAGCGGTTGAAAGTTGCAACAAGTCGGTCCAACTTATGCTCTAATGTTTGCACAGAAGTACATGACTGTACAAACTCTTGAGCGTCCGCAGCCACGCGAGTTAATTGGGATTTGCAGGCACCACGTTGCTGAATTAGACGATGCACTAGGGCCTTCATGGCAAACAGCGGTTAACGGTATCACTCAATATGTATATAAATAGACTCAAACGCGGAGATCCGGCTCGAAGGACCAAAATTTGCTATGGTTATGAATTAGTGGACTGTATAATCGTTTATATCTTGAGCTTATTTAGTTTTGTTGATTATTTAATATTGGTGGTTATAGTACAATTATATTACAAGAACAGCGGGGGGTTCGATTCTGCGGCGGTAAAAAGTATGCGTGCGGGCGGCTTCGTCTAGAAGTTTCTACTGCGGTACAAAGTAAGCGTGCGGGCGGCTTCGTCTAGAAGTTTCTACTTTCGACTTAGACCTACATCTCTCGCGTGTTGATTGGTCGTTTCTTTATTCATTACCGAACATAGATGCAACTGTAGGGTACCAAGTTGCATTTTAAAACACTGTGCCTAGTCCCTTTGCAAACCCTTGACCTTTCTCTGCAACCTCTCCTTAGAACAGTCTTTTCTCCCAGTAATTTGGAATCAGTCCTACATCATTCCGCTTCACAAAAAAGGTTCAAGGTTCAAATATTGAAAACTATTGTGGTATCGCAAAACTTTCCGTCATCCCGAAGCTTCTTGAGTTCCTGGTCACCCGTTTTTTCAGACATCGTTCAACATCGACTAACCTTTTTGAGTTTTCTAACCTAATCCACCGTGGTTTTCAAAGTAGTTTGCAGACGGATATAGTTTTTACGGACTTCAGCAAGGCATTCGATTCTGTGAACCATGCTCTGCTTATTCACAAGCTCTCTTTATTAGGGTTCCCAACGAATCTTCCAGATTGCATTTTGTCCTATCTCTCTAACCGTCCGCAACGTGTTTTGTTTTCTAATGTGTTTTCAAATATTGTTAATCCTACTTCAGGTGTGCCACAGGGAAGTCATTTGGGCCAGCGTCTGTTTATTTTTTTTATTTTGTTAATGACCTTCCTCAAGTTATAGGTTAGGTTAGGTTAACCCGGACGGCCCTCAGCGGGGCCGCGCATAGGCCAATATGGCCCTTAGTTATCCGGATGGGGGGGTGTATGAACCGTCGCGGGAGTGTTAATGTGGTTTTAAAAAGTCACCGAGAATCGAGGTGTTTTTAGCATAGGCCAGCAGTTCCTGAGGCGTCCTTTTGGAGGCATCTTCCAGTGATGCCAACACTGGGGCGCCCAGGTATCTCCTCCTTGCCCTTGAGAGAGCCGGACAGTTGCAGATGAGATGTTCCAGGGTTTCGATAGCCCCAGGTTCCTCACATTTCCTGCAACTGTCTCTGTTGGTGATGCCTAGCTTTGCTGCATGTGCAGCAGCCAGACAGTGACCTGTTAGTATTCCCACCATCAGTCTGCAGTCCTTTCGTGGTAGGTGCAGTAGGTAGTGGCTAAGTTTCTCGTTGCGCTCCTTGCACATTATCTTCGAGGTTCTGCAGGTGGTGGTACTCCTCCACCTGCTATCAGTCTGTGCTCTAGCCTGCTTCTCTAGATCGCCTTGCAGCGTTCTGAGGGAGACAGGCACGTTCTCGGTTCTCCTATTCTCCAGCCCGACGCCTTCCTTAGCTAGTACGTCCGCCGCTTCGTTTCCTTCGATGCCCTGGTGGCTGGGAACCCAATAGATCCGCACTGTCTTTGTCGTGCTTAGGATGTCTAATGCCTCCCTGCTCGCCAAGACACTTCTGGAACTGACCACGGACGACTGCATGGATCTTATCGCCGCTTGGCTGTCGACGAATAGGTTGACCGCATCGTGTGTTCGTTCTGTGCGGAGAGCGACCTCCGCTGCTTTCCCGATGGCAAAAACTTCTGCCTGGAATATGCTGCATGGGTCGGGTAGCTTATACGACAGCCTTATCACGGGGTCTGTGCAGTATAGGCCCGCTCCTACTCCTCCGTCCATCTTGGAGCCGTCTGTGTATATATTGAGGTGCTCAGTTTGGTCCCTTCCAATCTTCCAGTCTTCAGGTCCCAGAGATGTGGTTGTTTTGACGTCAAGGCAAGTTTGGGGGGTCATGTAGTCAGTTGATCTGGTCATTTCCCTGCCGATTGAACTATGCCCGTATCCTTGTGGCGATAGATTTCCTGATGCTATGAGGCGTTGTGCTGCCTTTCCCGCAATCAGGCGAGCTTGAATGTCCAGGGGGTCGATTCCGAGTATGGTTTCGAGTGCTTTTGTTGGGGTTGACCTCAGCGCCCCTGTAATACAGAGCAGAGCCTGTCGCTGAGTCTTCTCCATAAGCTTATGGTATGTCTTCTTTTCAGTAGCCTGCCACCACACTAAGGCTCCATACAGCAGAGTTGGTCGCACCACCGAGATGTAGATCCAGTGCATTAGAGCAGGTGACAGGCCCCATGTGCTGCTGAGCATCTTCTTGGATGCATAAAGCGCAATGGTAGCCTTCTTCACCCTTTCCACTACATTGGGCCTCCATGCCAGCTTGCTGTCCAGTACTGTGCCTAGGTATTTCACCTGTGATTTTGGGGTCAGCCTAGTTTGGTCAATTTTCGGGGGGGTCCATATCGGTACCTTGTACCTCTTGGTAAAGAGGATGAGGTCCGTCTTGTCCGCGTTGATACTGAGTCCTACCTCTTCCGCCCACTCACGTATCTCCCTGAGTGTACGTTCCATTAAGGAGCTGAGGGTCGATGGACATACACCCGTAATAAGTATGCTTATGTCATCTGCATAAGCCGATATCTTTGGGGCCTTCCTTTCAAATCTCTTGATGAGGTCGTCGACCACCAGATTCCACAGTAGTGGCGACAGGACTCCACCCTGAGGTGTGCCTCTGTGTGCCCCCTTTACCATGGAAGCAGTGCCCCACTCCGATTGCACCCGTCTGCAACTTAGGAGGTTTTTGATCCAGACGTTGATTGCAGGGTGTATGTTATTCGCTTCTAGGCGACTTGTTATTGCGGTTGTGGCCACGTTGTTGAATGCTCCTGAGATGTCCACAAATGCTCCCAAAGCATACTTTTTGTTGTGAAGGGCGCTCTCGATGGTGGCTACTAGCGAGTGTAGTGCCGTCTCCACTGATTTCCCTTTAGTGTAGGCGTGTTGGTTTGTTGACATCAGTCCCTCTACCTCATTCCTGATGTGCAAATCCAACAGCTTTTCTAGTGTTTTTAGCATAAAGGAGGTAAGGCTTATCGGTCTGTAGTCCTTGGGACTCACGTGGCTGCACTTTCCTGCCTTAGGGAGGAAGACAACTCTCGAGGTTCTCCATTGGATGGGGATATAGCCCGTACTTAGGCATGCTGAGTATATTGCGAGGAGCCATGGGGTGATAACCTCTTTGGTCAACTGCATCATGGCTGGGAATATCCCGTCCAGTCCTGGTGCTTTTATGCCCGCGAAGGAGTCTATGGCCCAGTGTATTCTCTTAGTGGTTAACAGACCTATTGGAGGGTGTTGTTCCTCGGTTGCTAGGTCCTGATGCTCCTTGGCGTCAGTGACCTCGGTGCATCCAGGGAAGTGCGCCTCCATTAGTGCTGTTAGGGCTTCTTTGCTGCCCTCTGTCCACTGTCCGTTGTCTAGTTTTAGTTGGCTCTGTACTGTGGGCTGCTTTGAAAGCAGCTTCCGAAGCCTGGCGGTTTCGGGCACTTTCTCGATGTTGGAGCAGAAGTTTCTCCACGAGTTCCTTTGTGCCTTACGTATTTCCTTCTTGTAGCTCCTAAGTAGGATTTTATATTCCTCATTGACAATCTCCTCGTTCGCTTGTTTGGCGATCTTGAAGAATTCCTTGAGGTTGTTCCTTTGGAGAGAGAGATCTCGGTTCCACCAGAGTGGCTTGGACCTCCTCTTCGTTCTCGAGGGTTTGCACGATGCATGGTAGGCGTTCAGTAGCTCGTTGGATAGGGTCCTTAGGGACTTCTCTATATCCTCCGCGGATTTCACTGAGCCCGGATTCGCGAGCTTCGAAGTAACTGTCTTTTTAAACTTTGCCCAGTTTGTGTTCCGGGGGTTTCTATAGACTGTTGTCTTCGAAAGGTGTTTGAATTCGCACTTGAACTGAATGTACTTATGGTCTGAGAAGGATGGTCTATCGAGGACCCTCCAGCTAGATACCGTAGTACTGTTTCCCATTGCAAGTGTTAGGTCTAGCACGTTAGATGAGGTCGGACCTACGAAGGTGTGCTCCTCCCCAACGTTTGCTATATATAGATTAGTTGCTAGTATAAAGTCTAAGAGTGACTCACCTCTGTCATTGATGTCGGTGCTTCCCCACACATTATGGTGGGCGTTGGCGTCCGTTCCGATGACGAGTTGATAGTTTTTGGTGCCGGCTTCTGTCACCAGGCTCCTGAGTTCGTCGGGTGGTGCGGGTCTGTCGTGAGCCATGTAGCAGGAAGCCACCAGAAGGCGCTTTTCCTCACTTTCCAGCATCACAACCGTCAGGTCATCCGTGCTGTAATGAGACATAAGGTAAGCATGGATTCCCTTTCGTACGAGTACGACGGTTCTGCTCCTGCTTACCGATGTTGAGTAGAACAGGTTATGATTTGAGGACTTTAGTCCGGCCACTGAATTGCCTGTCGCAATCCAGGGCTCCTGGACTAGAGCTATGTCGGCGAGCCCTTGCTCCATGGCGATGAGGAGCTCCGCCGACGCTACCTTGCTTTTATGCAAGTTGAGCTGCAGCACACTCAGCATGGGTGGCTGGCTCGCTTGCACCTGACGGGTTGACTACCAGCGTCAGGTCACCGTCTTCCTCTTCTTCGTCTTCAAGCGCAAGACCCTGGGCGGCCTCCACGATGGACTCGAGACCTAGGTCCTTTTCCACCTCGCCTGCCTGCAGGGTATGCGCGTCTTTGTCCTCAGGGTGGCGCTTTTTGAGGCGCAGGTAGACGCTACCCATGCCCCACGCCATCTTCCCGAACTTGGGGTATAGCAGATCCTCTGCTTCCTTGTTTATTTGGAGGATCACACACTGGCCCCCCTCGTTGGGTAGTGGGCTACCAATGTGTAGGATCCTCCAGTCGGCCGTTGGCACGTCCGCGTTTTGCCGCTGAAGGAGCTTCAGCGCTCGGTCCCCCTGGATCGTGATGGGGAAGAGTACCTTCGCCTTAGGCTTGGACGGGATAAGCTCCCGGTCCACAACCTCCAGCTTGGCCCCCTCCCACATCGCCTCCAGTTGGCAGACCGTACGCGTCAGCCACCTTAGGGTTGGGTCATCATTGCACTTCAGGATCTTAACCCCATTTAGCCACCCAGCACCATCGAACGTGGGCATTGGGGCCGCGGGGTCTTCCTCCATCTGTGCAAAGAGTGCGTCGACAAGACGCGCGTGCACCAGCTTCCACTGTGCCGCTGACATCTTGCCGTTTTCTTCGCTGCGGTCAATGAGTGCCACGATCAGGTGTCGTTTGGTCACCTCGCTGACCTTCGCTTTCGGCTTCTTGGCCGCTTTCGGTGGAGGGGCTGCACTCCTGGGCCCGCGTTGCCGCTTGCTCGCTGGAGTGTCCTTAATGGCACTCTCAGTCGAGCGTTGCCTCTTGGTGGCCATCATCTCCTCCACCTTATTGGCATATTCGCCATTCGACGCCCTCATCTGTGGCATCTGGGCATAGTGTAGCCGACCCTCCTCTACTCTCTGCTCGGCCCAGGCTAGCTTGACCTTCTCCTCCTGGGAGATGTCTGCTTTGCCTTGCAGCCGGCTTTTTATGTTGAGGGCCGCTTTGTATTGCGCCTTGGCCTTCATCCCCTCCTTGGAACGCTTCGGCCCTTCCCTACGCAGGGAGCTGGTGCCTGGTTCCGGCGAGCGGAGAAGGCTCTCTTCGTCCGTCCTGCTTAGAGAGAGCACGCTCTCCAGATCCGTGTCTGTATCGACTACGGCATCTGTGCGGCTCAACTTGCAGGGCACGGAGTGAGTTGTTTTTGTTGTTGTTGTTGTGGCAGTAGCTTTACAACTGACCTGGCCTGCTCCCGCCAAGTCTGAGGTGTGACCGCTGGCGACACGCAGAGAGGACTGCTCCTCCCCGTGCCCGCCGGAGGTAGCAGTCACGCTTTCCACCGACGTTTGGGTTGACATCCCAATCCGTGCTTCATCCTTCTTCGCCTCCATATTTGGCCCGAGGGTCCATACTGGTTAATATTTTTCGGGGGGACCACCCCCTAGCGTTTTAGGCCTGACCGCCAGGCACCTCTAGCCATGGCCCTGGTTCGGTTCCCCCGACTTTGAATCGGGAAGACGCCGGACCATAGCCTTAGCTAGACACTGCATTACCCCGGACAGAGCAAGCGACAGTGCATTACCCTTGTCCGGGGTAATGCAGTGTCCATTGCCCAGCCGGCACCCTCGTGGAGGGTTCAGCTAGAGGATTTTCGCCAGCTTCCTCAAGTTATAACATACTCTACTACACTAATGTATGCTGATGATGAAAGCTAAGTTCACGACCACGACGTCTAACAAAAACAAAATGTGACCCCGACGTGATAGCCGTAGGCTTGTCGTGTGTTTCATGTAGTTCGTTAAATCAAATCCGAAGGTTTAACGTAACAATTGCCGAAAAGTAGCGAGCCAGAAATCGCTGTGGCAGAAATTGGCAGCTCTGGCGTTCCGCTATTCGTTTTCGCATCTTTTTCGCCGTCATCTTCAGCCTGCATAGCGCACAGTCGAGACGGGCTGTGTGGTACGTTAGTTTTCTCCTCTTTCGTTGTTTGCTTCAGCTAGCATTCGTGGTCGGATGCACATATCTCTCTCTCGAATTCGAACTCGAAACAGTACAGAACATCTCGATCGTTCGCTTCTGTATAACTGTTGGTTCTTTTCCGGTCGTCGCTTCGTTGTTTTGCCGGCGCATACATTTTAGACATACATACATAAAAAGTGCCGCAAAAGTGAACGCAAATACGTTTTGAACTGGTCTGAACTCACGCGTAACATCATTATGTTTAACTGTGATCGACTCCCCGTCAACAGTCTATAACTGAAACCATGGTCAAGAAGAAAAATAATAGGAGTGGATTGTGGCTACGGGCAATGATAGTGATACTGTGACAGTTGGCGATGTTCAATCTGGTGAAAGGGCTAGAGTCCATACGCACAGAGACGCATAGTGAAAAACTGCGCCAAATGGTTGAATATGATCTGCGAGGATTGTTGGAATCATCGACGTAACTGAAATCTAATTTTATTGTGGCACACACCAGTTTGGAGGAAGTGGATTTTGAGTCTATGTCCAGTGAAATGCCATGAAAATTTGACTCCTCCATCTTATATTTGAGCATGAGTTGGGCAAGCGTTCACAGCCCACGTATTGCTCCACGTTTCACATGAACCCAAGTGAATCCCAATCCATTATGTACATGGCCAATCGATCGCGCTTGCCACAGCTGGAGCTGCCCAAGTTCAGCGGAGACTATACAGAATGGAAAAGCTTCTATTCCATGTTCACAGCTGTGATTGATAGTGAAGCTGAGCTGACTTCTATCGAGGAGTTACAGCATTTGCGGTCTTGTTTGAGCGGAACGGGGTTGTACACAATTAGTTCGTTGGAGATGAGCGAGGCTAATTACAATATTAGATATTTTCAAAAAACGATTTGCTAATAAACGTCTCATTCTATAGGCACACATTAGAGAAATATTTGGGCTGGCGCGTGGGGACTCATCTGTTGTTTCGCTGCGGGCGTCACCTCACATCTTCGCGCGTTGGATGCGCTGGCAACTAAGGTGGAAATACCTTATTGCATCATCGTCCACGCACTCTGGAAGAATTTGGATAGGCAGACTCAAGTTAAATGGGCAGCGGCTTCGTCGAATCACAATCTTCCATCCTGGGAGAAATTATCTGCATTTCTGGAACAAAGATGTCGTACCCTTGAAGGCATTCATCACTACATGCAAGGGCAAGATGGTCAGGTTGGCAAATCAGGGAAAACCGTGCGTACGCATAATCGAAAATCTGTAGCATTTTGCACGAACCAATTGCCAATTTTCAACGGTTCAAAACTCTCTCGCCGATCGTCCCAAGAAAGCAGCGAGGCTCTTGTAATGCGTCAATTTTCTACGAAATCATCACGTGCAAGATGGTAAATCACTTCCCAACCGAACTTGCCAATCGAAGCACCACACTCTTCTGCATTTCCTTCGTCCAACAGACACATTCCATACTGTTTCTCAACAGCCACAGCTCAACAAGCCACAACCATATCATACCGCCATGGTTGCATTGTCGCCCTCCTCTCCGCAAGCTCACCGTCGTCGTTCTCGTCAAAAACAGCGCTGTAACTTTCATGTCATGTCGCGCACTGTTGGACTCGTGCTCGCAATTCGCATTGCAAAACTAACGCTAACTGCAGTCCCTGGCATAGGAGATGCTTGCTTCTCAACTGAAGGTATCTCGGTGGATCTCGTTCTAAAATCGCGGATTTCAGATTTCAGCACTATCATCACTGCCGTCGTTGCCCAGAAGATAACAGACAGTCAACCTTGCGTCTCAATTAACACTGCTAATTTGCCTATACCTGTGAATATTCAGCTTGCTGACCCTTCATTCCATAAGCCGCAGCGAATTGATCTGCTCATCAGAGCCAGAATTTTCTTTGAGTTGCTGTGTGAGGGACCAATTCAGCTGGCGCCTGGATTACATATGCTGCAGAAATGGCCCCCTCTCCTCGTCGTTTATCGAAACACAATCTTTGGATGCCACCAATCACAGAACTCGGCTCGATGACTTGGTTCAACAATTTTGGGAAGTGGAGCACATCTTTGAGCCAATCGATAGGCCGACAAAGGAGGAACTTCACTGCGAGGAACACTTCGTCAACCATCACACTCGCTTACCCTCAGGAAAATACTCTGTACACTTGCCTATGAATCGAGTTGAGAGTCCTTGGGCGATTTGCAAGAAAAGCGCAAGTTCAAATATTCGGCATTAATGAAGGAGTACCTGTACCTCGATCATATGTCTCTGGTGCCCAAGGAAGATAGGCACCTGTGCAAATATTTCTAGCCACGTCACTGCGTCATCAAAGAGGACAACTCCACAACAAAGCAGATAGTCGTATTCGACGGCTCTGCAGCTACCATATCTGGTCTTTCGTTAAATAATCTGCTTATGTCTAATCCAACCATTTTTTTTATAAATGGACGTTGACATGCATTGACTGCATCTTTCAAGAGGCTATGCAATTACTGCGCCTTCAATTGGCCCGTGTGACACCAGCATAAGGCTGTTACGCGCGAATCCCAGGCAAAACGCAGCCCTCCTCCCACCCAACCTACCGAGGGGCGCTGTCGCATGACGAACCGTACGCGAACATGCTAGAAAGATAGTTGTTAGACTAATATTCGACGAAAATTTGTACACTTACTAAAGCTAGGTACACTCAAATACTCAAAATGAGTGTTGGGGTAAATTAGATTTGTGGTAAAAGTGGATGTGTGTAACGTCCAGAAGGAATCGTTTCCGACCCCATAAAGTATATATATTCTTGATCAGCATCAATAGCCGAGTCGATTGAGCCATGTCCGTCTGTCCGTCCCCTTCAGCGCCTAGTGCTCAAAGACTATAAGAGCTAGAGCAACGATGTTTTGGATCCAGACTTCTGTGATATGTCACTACTACAAAAATATTTCAAAACTTTGCCCCGCCCACTTCCGCCCCCACAAAGGGCGAAAATCTGTGGCATCCACAATTTCGACGATACGAGAAAACTAAAAACGCAGAATCGTAGAAAATAACTATATCTTTTAGAGTGCAAAATCTGAACCAGATCGTATAAATCTTATAGCCAGAATCACGAAAACAATTTCATTCTAACTCGCTCTGTCTCACTCTAACACACAGGTTTCATGGTCGGTTTTGCCAATTGCAAAATATGAGTTCAAGGATCTCAGAACCCATAAGAGCTAGAGCAACCAAATTTGGTATCCACACTCCTAATATATCGGAACGAGACGAGTTTGTTTCAAAACTTCGCCCCGCCCACTTCCGCCCCCACAAAGGGCGAAAATCTGTGGCATCCACAATTTTAAAGATACGAGAAAACTAAAAACGCAGAACCGTAGAAGATGACTATAGCTTACAGAGTGCAAAATCTGAACCAGATCGTATAAATCTTATAGCCAGAATCACGAAAACAATTTCATTCTAACTCGCTCTGTCTCACTCTAACACACAGGTTTCATGTTCGGTTTTGCCAATTGCAAAATATGAGTTCAAGGATCTCAGAACCCATAAGAGCTAGAGCAACCAAATTTGGTATCCACACTCCTGTGATATCGGACCTTGACCGTTTTGTGTCAAAATTTCGCCGCACCCCCTTCCGCCCCCGCAAAGGACGAAAATCTGGGGCAACCACAAATCTCAGAGACTATTAAGGCTAGGGTAACCAAATTTGGTATCCGCACTCCTGTTAGATCTCACTATAAAACGTATATCTCAGAATTTCGCCCCACCCCCTTCCGCCCCCACAAAGGACGAGAATCTGTTGCATCCATAATATTGCAGATTCGAGAAAACTAAAAACGCAGAATCATAGAGAATGACCATATCTATCCGGTTGCTGGATCAGATCAGATAATGTTTGTAGCCAAAAGGAACAAATCAATTTGCACTGGCTACGCAGCGCCCGACGTCACGCTCAGACAGATTTTCTGTCTCTCTTGCACGCACTCTTTGTCATTTCGCTTAATATTAGCGCCGTCTGCCGAAGGAGAGCCATACTGACTTAGTATCAGGTATAACTGTAGAGTTAGTCACAACGTTCCCCCTCGTTTTGCTTCACTCTGCGCACTTCTTGCAAAAATTGAGTGCACAAATGATGAATTTTTGTTTTTATTTCATCATCACTTTTGTCTAATTTTTCAGCAATTTCGCGATAAGCATTTTGCTTTTTATGCTTATTTTTATAGTCTGCTGACGACACATCCCATAAAACAGAATAATTCTCGTACAAATCAATTAATTGTATCGTTTTCTCGCGATCCCACATGTTTCTTTGCTTGCTGCAATATTTCGACTGAAAGCAAACAGCACATGCAAGAAAGCAAGCAACTGACGCAACCAAGTTAACCGTAAAATTCTGTATACAGACGAAAATAGTTGCCTCAAACAGTTATTGCAAATTTTTTGTTTGCAGCAAAGTGTTTGCACTCGTGTTCAAACGTGCAAATTTGATCGCAGCAATCAACTTGCTGCAAATTGTTTGCATCGTGTGTACCTAGCTTAAGATACTAAGCATGCAATCAAAATACAAATAAAAATACCACTACAATTACTAATTACTAGAAAGGTGTGTGAGGATAAGTAACTCAATAGATGAAGAGAATTAATGGTGGATATGGCCATATGGCCGAAAGGCGAAGAGTAAAAAGATTTTCTTTATTGATTCTATACGTTCCTGGTGTACTTTGTACTTAGGGCACCATACATAGGAGCCGTATTCTAAGATCAGACGAAAAAGCGAGGTATAGAGAGTCTTTGTTATATAGGTATTTCGAGGTATTAAGGTGTAACAAGTTTGAACAACACCATGACTGAAAGTTACTAAGATCGGATTGCAAGCGAGAATAATATGAAATGTCCTTATACTGGACACAGAGTTTAACATCATCCGCATACATAAGTACTCGAGAATATGTTAATACTGAAGACAAGTCATTAATAAAGTGCGAAGAGTAAAGGACCTAAATGGCTGCCCTGTGTTATTCCCGAAGAAATCTTGACTGGTGAAGAAAGGGAGTTTTTGAAGAGGACTCTTTGAGACCTAGAACAAAGATAGCTAGAAATCCATCTCAGGAGGTTAGGCGGAAAACCTAAAAGGTCAAGTTTATGCGCTAAGTGGGAATCGTTTACAGAGTCGAATGCTTTACT
This sequence comes from Drosophila pseudoobscura, assembly GCF_009870125.1. Taxonomy (NCBI): domain Eukaryota; kingdom Metazoa; phylum Arthropoda; class Insecta; order Diptera; family Drosophilidae; genus Drosophila; species Drosophila pseudoobscura. Next base: position 936,316 of record NC_046681.1, on the reverse strand, counting down.
AAAGTCTGTGTAAATAAAATCTGTCTGTAAGCTACTTTAAAAGCCTTTAATAATAAAAGAGGTAGATTCTAACAAGTTCGTGGTGGTTGAACGCCGACTTATAAATCCATGCTGAGTTGGAGATATAAGTGACTTGCAGAGATGTTGCAAGTGCGGAGTTAAAACCTTCTCAAACAATTTGGGAATAGCGGATAACTTTGCTATACCTCTATAATTTTTTGCATCAGACTTGCTACCTTTTTTGTGGAGGAATTATAAACGATTCCTTCCAAATCGGGGGGCAAGCAAGAAGAATCAATGGACAGGGTGAATAGTTTAAGCAAAGGTCCACACAGAGCCTCGGCGCAGTACCTGAGTACACAACCTGGAACCCCGTCTGAACCCGGTAAAAACACCGGCTTAACTCGTCGAAGATCATGAAGTAAGGAACATTCATTTAACAAGGGACTGAAAATGCCGTTCGACCTCGGTAAACCGTATGGGTACGGATGACCAGAGTAGCTTTCCTCAGAATAGGTGGTTTGGAAAAATTGTGCAAAAAGATCGGCGATTGCCTGATCATTATTTGCCGACGTATTACAAAATGATAGCGAGGATGGGTGTGCGGACGTTCTACGCTTACCGTTTACGAAACAGTAAAACTGTTAGGGTCCTGAGAAAAACGCATCCTGCATAGAGATAGGTAGTTCTTATAGCATTGAGCATTAAGAACTGAAAAGTTTGACCGAGCTATTACATAGCGAGAGTGAGAAGTAGGAGAACCCACTTCTTGAAATTTTGTATAAAGTCTTGATTTTAATTTTTTTAGACTGGATAGCTCTTTGGTAAACCAAGGGGTTTTTCCAGATCTAATCGGACAAGAAAGCGGGACACAAGAATCAAAAAATGTGCCAAGAGCATTGTAAAAAATGTTTGTGCCTTTTATGACATCAGTGCACAAGTACACAGCGGACCAATCAAAATCCCTAATGAGGTTATTAAGCTTCGAAAACTCGGCTTTACGAAAGGTAGTAAGGTAGTCTACTCGACCGATCCAATACAGTTGGTCCTATATCTAGCAGGGGACATTCGGCTGATCGTGGGTGATCTGCTTCGTACAAGTTTCTTTTTGGCGCAGACCGCAGCGAATTCCATTTTTAATATTTTTATACCCGATACTCAAAATGAGTATTGGGGTATATTAGATTTGTGGTAAAAGTGGATGTGTGTAACGTCCAGAAGGAATCGTTTCCGACCCCATAAAGTATATATATTCTTGATCAGCATCAATAGCCGAGTCGATTGAGCCATGTCTGTCTGTCCGTCTGTTCGTCTGTCCGTCCGTCCGTCTGTCCGTCCCCTTCAGCGCCTAATGCTCAAAGACTATAAGAGCTAGAGCAACGATGTTTTGGATCCAGACTTCTGTGATATGTCACTGCTACAAAAATATTTCAAAACTTTGCCCCGCCCACTTCCGCTCCCACAAAGGGCGAAAATCTGTGGCATCCACAATTTTAAAGATACGAGAAAACAAAAAACGCAGAATCGTAGAGAATGACCATATCTTATAGACTGCAGAATCTGAATTGGATCGTATTACTATTATAGCCAGCATCAAGAAAACAATTTCATTTTTTCTCGCCCTGTCTCTCTCTAACACACAGGTAGCATAGGCGGCTTTGCTTAGAGTAAAACATTAGCGCCTAGATCTCAGAGACTATAAAAGCTAGAGCAACCAAATTTGGTATCCACACTCCTAATATATCGGACCGAGACGAGTTTGTTTTAAAATTTCGCCACACCCACAAAGGATGCAAATCTGGGGATATTCACAAATCTCAGAGACTATTAAAACTAGAGTAACCAAATTTGGTATCAGCACTTCTGTTAGATCTCACTATAAAACCTTTATCTCAAAATTTCGCCCCACCCCCTTCTGCCCACACAAAGGACGAAAATCTGTTGCATCCACATTATTGCAGATTTGAGAAAACTAACAGAATCATAGATAATGATCATATCTATCCGATTGCAGAATCTGGATCAGATCAGATCATTTTTATAGCCAAAGGAAACAAATCAATTTACAGTGGCTACGCAGCGCGTGACGTCACGCTCAGACTGATTTTCTGTCTCTCTCGCACGCACTCTTTGTCGTTTCGTTAAATATTAGCGGCGTCTGCCGGAGGAGAGCCATACTGACTTAGTATCGGGTATAACTGTAGAGTTGCGGTGTCCGCAGCAACTCACAACGTTCCCCCTTGTTATATTTAAAAATTTGCAACAACAAATTTGAAAAGAAATTGGTATTAGACCAACGCTCAAAGCGGAATTAGTAAAAAAAAGAGAGCAGGGAGGAGAGCGGCTATAGCGAGAGCTACTGAACAGAGAGTGCTATTACTCAGAAAGTTTTAAGTGCGAGAGAGAAAGAACAGTTGTTTGAGTTTGGATAATAGGGAGAGAGTGATAGCTACAGCAAAGGCTCCGGGATAAGAGCGGGCAACACTCAATGAAAAGAAGAGGAGCGCAAAACAAAAACACGTCTGGTCACTGCGAAAGAGAACAAACGATTTTACGCCAAGCTATTTCACACAATGTGAAATCGGAGACAATTCGGGAATTGGTGGATATTATGCGGCAAGCTACGGATCTTCTTGCTCAAGGGAATTTTGAGTTGGGAAAATGGTGTTCCAATTCCCCTGATGGGGGTTTTCTACAAAGGTTCCCAGAGACCGAAAGGTTTCACTTTCTGAAGCGGCTGGGCTCATTTGACAGCCACATAAGGACAACTTTTTGTATATATTTGCTCCTCGTTTCGGGGTTGGTAAGCTTAGTAATCGTTCGATGTTGTCACTACTGCTATGATCCTTTTATTGGACCTACATTGACTAAAGTGAACATAATCACGCAGCGCATGTGGACAGACGAGCTGCATTGTGATGAAAGCCTTCCTCAGCTTTTGGATTCGGCATGGACTCAGTTTTGCAAGGATTTCGCTACTGAGGGTTACGCTACATTTCCTCCGTACATACTTCAACCTAAGGCAACCTAACGTTTGAAATGCATGCTGAAAATTTAGAATAGTTTTTCTAAATAAAAGAGACCGAAAAACTTGGGTGACTGCAAATTATTGTATTTTGTATTGTATTTTACGACGACGAAAAAAAGGAGTGCGTGCGTTCGTTTCAATAGATTTTTTCGACTTCTCCATATATTCAAAACAATTTCGTCTTCGCCTAACTTACCTACGGTGGCAAAGCGGGGCGAATTCGCCAAGAGCGAGAGAGCGAGCGCTCCCGCTTTGCCCTAGCCTAACTTACACTAGACTTCATAAAATTCGATCCTAATAACAATTATTATACGCCAAATGGCGCTACACCGGCCCCATTGAAGGCCTGGAAGGCTTCAAACCAGTGGCGGAAGCGCAAACTTGTGAATTGGCCTCCTGAACGTGGCTCCGCTGCTCGTCCTTAGCTCGACCACTCTGACCCTTCCGTCCTGCCCGGCGGTTGTTCCGACCACCCTTCCGAGGAGCCACTGTTGAGGGGGGACGGTTGTCCTCGGCGACGATTACGAGGTCGCCTTCCTTGATGTTTGGTTCCTGGTGCCACTTGCATCTTATTTGCAATCCCAGCACATACTCCCGGGACCATCGCAGCCATACATTTGCCTGGCTGACGAGACAAGCTGCCATCGCTTTAAGCAGCTCAGACCCTCCTGGTCCGGGGTCATGGGTGCTGGGGGTGCGATGAGCGGCCCGCCTGTCAGCAGGTGCCCGGGAGTCAACGCGTCTCCGTCGCTTGGGTCTGGGCTTAGGGGTCCTAGCGGGCGCGAGTTGAGTACCGCCTCGATCCCGACCAGCACGGTCTCCAGCTCCTGTGCGGTGAGGAGAGCGCTTCCGACTGCCCGTAGGAGTAGGCCCTTGGCAGACTTCACACCGGCCTCCCAAAGTCCGCCCATGTGCGGTGCTCGAGGCGGTGTGAAGGCAAACTCGCACCCGCTTCTTGACGCAAATTCGCGTATCGCGTCCGCTTCCGCCTCGATCTTCATCCGCAGTTCGCTGAAGTGGCGACTTGCTCCGACGAAATTTGTCGCGTTGTCGCAGTTCACGCGTTGCGGACATCCTCGACGACCGACGAACCTTTGGAATGCCAACAAGAAGGAATTAGTCGTCAAATCGGAGACAATTTCTAAATGAACCGCCCTGGACGCAAAACAGACAAATAACGCTATGTAGGACTTATAAGGGGGCCTTCCACGAATTTTCAGAGTCGTATAGACTGGGCCACAAAAATCAACGCCACATACTGAAAATGGGCGGAGAGCACGGAGCCGGTCTGCGGGTAAGTTGCCCATCATTTGGGTGTGGAGTAGAGGCTTGCATTTACAGCAACGAATACACGACCTAACTGTCGCCCTGCAGACCGCCTGAGCATTCACTATCCAAATGCGCTGTCTAAGGATACTCACGAGTGCTCGTGGGCCGGCATGAAAATTCGTTTGATGCAGATAGCGAACGTATGTCTGCACAAACTGCGAGCGTTTTGTCAATAAAAAGGCAAACTTGGCATTATATGACATAGGAGCGTTAACTAGTCGCCCTCGCCATCTACGGATGACGGAATTGTTCCAAAGTTGAGACTTTTGTCTTTGCATTTTCGAATGAAGCGGAACACGAAAACGAACACTCTTAGCAGTTTGAGGTGTGACGAGTATCCCTCGATTACATCCACTAAATAATTTGGCTTGGCCGCGACGGTCAGTCCGACCGATTTCTTCCGACTTTCCATCTGTAGCTCTTCTTCGGAAAGCTTGAAGTGTGGATTTCTGGGCCAGCTCTCTTCTTCAAACTTTAAGAACGCTGGTCCACCAAACCAGATCGACTGCAGGATTTCCTCTACGTCACAACCTCTCGAAACTATGTCTGCTGGGTTCTGTTTTGTTGGCACATGCCGCCACGTAGCTTCACTTGACCACTCTTAACTCTCCGCTACTCAGTTCGCAACGAATGTTGACAACGACGAAGGGTGGGATCTGATCCAATGAAGAGTAACTTCTGAATCTGACCAGTATATCATTTTATCAATTGGACCCTTGAGTAGCGATTTGCTTCGGTGACAAGAAGGTATGCAAGAAGGTGAGCGGCACATAACTCAAGCCTTGGCAGAGTTTTCGCCTTGAGCGGCGCTACTTTCGACTTTGCAGTCAACAAGGAGACTTCGAAACCTTCTGCAGTCATTCTACGGATATGGACGCAGGCTCCATAAGCTCTCATGGATGCGTCGGCAAAGGCGTGTACTTGAATCGGTGACATGGGATCAGTATGCACAAATCGAGGTATGGTAATCTTCTCCAACTGACCCAAGGATTCCTTTAATAAGTTCCATGCTGTTTCCAAGTTCATTGGAATTGACTCATCCCAATCTAGCTTGTTAAGCCAAAGCTCCTACAGTAGGATCTTTCCCTTAATTACTGAAGGACTTAACAAGCCAAGGGGTTCAAACAGCTTTGATGTCACCGATAATATGCTCCGTTTTGTCGCTCGGAGACCCATAACTGACGTGTCAGTTTGGAACTAAAAGACGTCTTCGTGTGGCAGCCACGATATTCCTAACGCCTTAGTTGATTTTGAGTCAGAGATCGTTATCGGTTTAACTGTGCTCTCGGATGCGGTGACCTCAGGTGAGTTCGAAAACCATTTAGTCAATTCAAACCCAGCAGTTTAAAGAACCTGAGCCACATCAGACTTAATTGTCTTTAGCTCCTCTACGCAACCAGCACCAGTCAACATGTTATCGATATAGAAGTCGGAGTCAATAACTTTAGCAGCTTTAAGGAATGAGAGTTTTGCAGACGCACTCAACCTCTTCAAACACCGAATAGCCAAAAATGGGGCTGGTCCAGTCCCATATGTTACGGTGTTGAGCTGGTATATTCTCAAGGACTCAGACGGGTTTCTTCTCCACACTATGAGCTGAAATTGTCTATCCGCATCTGCGACCCAGACTTGGCGATACATCTTCTTGACATCAACTGTCAAGGCGTACCTGTGTAGTCTGAATCAGAGCAATGTCGAATACAGCTCATCCTGTATCGTAGGACCGACCATCAAGATGTCGTTTAAGGCCACCTGAGAGGACGTTTTACAAGACGCATCGAAAACGACACGGACCTTGGTCGACGTGCTTTGGGGCCTCAACACACACTGATGTGGAATGAAATAATGTGGAGTTTTAGGGATTGTGTTGTCTGTGGTAGACATGTGAGCCAAGGAGAGGTACTCTTCCATGAACTTCCATGAACAAGTACATTTTCTGTAACTCGGGGTCACGAGACAATCTTTTTTCAAGCGATAAAAACCGCCGTTTAGCCACTTCAAAGGAGTAGCCTAAGATACTGGGATCTGATTTGAACGGCAGTTTTACTTCAAACCGACCTGAAGGCACGACCTGAGTAGTCCCGACATAACTTGTGTTCAGGAGATAAAGACTCTTGAGAAGACGGCAATTCTTCCAGTGACCAAAACGTTTGTAATGTGCTGTTGATGTGTATCACTGACTCTTCTCGACAACTCAAACAATTCCTCGCTTCTTGGGTGGCAGTCACCCTTGGAGTGTATCTGCCCGACACAATCCAGCCGAGAAGCGTTTTCTGCAGGGTTGGATAGTCAGGACCTTGTCTAATTTGACCAACAGATAAAAGTTCGAAAATGTTTCTGCACCTATCAACATATCTATCTTCTGTGGCTTGAAGAAATATGGGTCTGCAAGTGGTAAGTTCTTCGGGATTTTCCAGTCACTCAAGTTTAGTGTTTGATCAGGGTGATACCCCGAAATGGACCTTAAAATCCAGAAATCGACCGAAAACTCACTACCAGTAATTCGCGACTTCACCACCGTATGTCTCTTTTTCTTGACTTGTGAATTGGATTCACCAATACCAAGCAAGTTGATACACGACTCCACCCTACGGATCTGTAAGCGCTGTGCTAAGTCCTCAGTTATAAAATTGGTTTGAGACCCCGAGTCAAGCAGAGCTCGGGCCAAAACATGTTCACTATTATTTGTTCGGACGCTTACGATCGACGTAGCCAGAATAACTCTATCCATAGCTGTCGCATGGAGAGCATGCGAAGTAGAAGGTTGATTCTGATTGGGAGGAGGAGAAGAATTCTCTGGGGGTGATGGTAACGCTAGACTTTTATTCGCCACTGTGTACCTATTCAATAAGGTATGGTGTGAGCAGCCACACACTCGACACTTCTTAGCTTTGCATCGTACTACAGAGTGGCCTGGCTGCAGACAATTGATGCACAAGGATGCAGTTTTTGCGAATTCGAACCTTTGCATTACTGCTAGCCGACCAAATGGACTGCAATCTGTCATCAAATGGCCTTTCGCATTGCAGTAGCTGCATTGTTGATTTTTAGTATTCGCGGTGGAACACGCGAATGAGCTCCGATTATGCGGCTTGCTTGGCACAGCTTTCTGCTCCTGCTTTGGTTTGTCCGAATTTTCGGCCGAAAGATGCTGATGTCTGCGATTAAGCAACCTTTCACAGTCCGTCCAAAGTGGCAGTTTGTCATAATCGAGCTGTTCTTCCCATTTCTCTTTGGTCACCGGATCGACTCTGCTCAAGACGAGATGAATAATCATCGAATTCGAGATCTTTTTATCATCGCCTATCGACATGAACCATATATGGATGAGGCGGTATCGATAAGGTTCCTTAAGGACGATGCTGATTGCTGTTTCATTTTGGGAAGACTAAATAGGGCATCAATGTGATTTTTAAAGATCAGACAATCATTATCGAAGACCCGTTTTAAGCTAGCCATTGCTTTGTCATAGTTGGTCTCGGTTACTTGGAAAGCCCTAACTGTTCCCAACGCTTCACCGGAGAGACATGAAATCAAATGGTTGAACCTTTCGATAATTGGAATGCTTTCGTCATTGTGAACTAGAGTCTCAAATAAACCCATGAAGTTTTTAAAGACCGAAAAGTTGCCGCTGAACTGCGGCAGAGCTAACTTCGGCGAGCACGAGTTGGGCCACCATAAGCTGGTACTGCCGGTTTTGTCTCATCAGCTGCCTTCAATGCGCAAATGAGAGATATTAATTTTGCCTTTGTGACAATTGAGAGTTCTTCCAACTCGACTCCAAATTCATCGTCAAATTCAATTTTCTCTTGAAGTTCGCGTGCCGTGTCAATGCTACGCATCAGCGTTTCGAGTCTGCACTCGAGCTCCGTCAATACCAGCGGAATATCCCCCGCTTCTAAGCGGTCCGCTAATAAACGAATGCCTTTGACACGGCATCTGCGCTTTTCAAGGGCGATATTGGTGGCTTTTGAGGTCAAATTGATTCTCAATACAAGCAACTGAAGGTGAAAGGTCGTTTCTAATAATCGTATTCAATGCCGAGTCACTCAAGGAAATAATGGGAAATTGTACCCAAACGAGGTAAAAAACCAATATACCCGAAAAATTTAGGGTATTGCGTCACGTAGCTCAAGTGCTTACGTATCTAGTTCGTGGTTGTACCCAACGAGCTGAAAATCAATATACCCGACCAATTTGAGGTAGAGCGTCGCTTGGCTGGCGCGTAAACGAAAACCATACAAAAGGAGCAGCGATAAGCAACGGTGAGGAGCGAAACGAAAAATTCACCGCTGTAGTTCTGAAAACTGGATGTTGTTAATACGTATGCACCGACGACGATCGACGCTAAATTGATTTGCGAAGCACTACTTTGTCTTAATTGATAGTTGGATCCTACTGACATCAAACGAATATACCAGACGATACAACTGGATACAAACAGGGTAGCGCGTCACTTGGTGTTTGGTTTGGATCAAGCTCTCCAAAGAAAAAGAACAGCAATAAGCAACAGCGATGAGCGAAAGCGAATCGAAAAATTCACCGCTGCAGCTGCGTATTGGTATGCGTTCGTGGCCAACGACCCAACTAAAAATATGTATATTTGACACAACGAAAACGAGAAAGAGGGAAGTGGTGACAGCGATTGCAGTTAAATGAGTTACATATATGTATTGCGTCCAAGATGGTTAGGTGTATGCATATGTATTAATATATGTATATGTATGCTCAACTCTAACTACAGCATGCAATCTAGCTCTACTATGTCATACGTATGTGCCAAGAATTGAAAGCGAGGTGCAATTGTTTCAGCACAAGACACAATTGCGAGTTTTTTAATATTTGCGTCTTCACTCGAGCTTTCATTTTTTTGCACAGATACCTCTTTATCAGATTGGAAATTCCAGTTGCTGTACTCTCCTCTTCTGATGCTGGATGCTCCACTTGGATCTCCTTTGGTAGATGGTATATACTCGTATATCTCCTTTGGTATATAGCTGCAGACAGAGTATTGCACGATCGACGCGGTGATTTTCAGTTTGTTTGTTGTATTCTTGGCACACATGTCGCGGTCAATTTGGCAATTTAGCTGTAGCACATATGCATGTACATAGGTATGATAGATTTTGGCTATTGATCTATTCTCCACTGTGTCACTGTCACTTTTGCCTTCCACTTTTAATTAATACGTTTAATTTGCAAGTCCACCCGGGGGCGCCATGAAAATTTAGAATAGTTTTTCTAAATAAAAGAGACCGAAAAACTTGGGTGACTGCAAATTATTGTATTTTACGACGACGAAAAAAGGAGTGCGTGCGTTTCTTTCAATAGATTTTTTCGACTTCTCCATATGCCTTCTGTGATGCCAGCCTCCAGCTATATGGGGCTAGGGTTGCCCCACTGAAAAACATCACGGTGCCTATGCTTTAACTATGGGCAGCGTTCTTATTGGCCAATTTGTTGTCGGATGGTTGGATTCAACTGTGGTCCTGTCTTGGCTACGAGAGGAACTATCCAAATTGAACGTTTTTGTTTCTAACAAGATCTCGGCCATACAACAACTTACGAGGGGCATGAATTGGCGCTATGTACCAACTGAGGGGAGTCGCGCCACAGGAGCTCTTGAATTCTAATTTGTATATAAATGGACCTGCCTTCTTCCACGGCGGAAGAACGGTGCCTCAACGGTGCTCGCCAGAAGTCAATCTTCCCGAAATTCGACATAGGGTATTGCTTTCGTCTGAGCGTGTTGACATCTCGCTTTCGTTTAAGCAATCAACTCATTTGGAGTCATGATGCACACTTTTGGCTACATTCAGAAGTTCATCAGTAGGAAGTCATCGTATCTCTCATCTGAGCACCTTCGCAAAGGATCGCATTTGATTTGTCGCAGTGTTCAACGAGCCCACCTGTGTCCTGAGTACCATGCTCTGCGGGAAATGCGAAAAGACTTCCAACAGAAGCATCTCGCTCTCGCCTTTCATAGATGACTTTGGTCTAATTCGTGTTGATGGCAGCCTGCGTCACTCAACTCTCGGCTTCGAAGCACGCCACTGAATCCATTGACGTTCGGAATCATTTCGCACTTTCATAGGAATCATCACCATGCTGGTCCGCAGTCGCTACTTGGAGCGATTCGCTTACAGTTTTGGCCCATCGGCGGCATGAAAAGTGTGACTCGCGCTTTGCGAAAATGCGTCATCTGCTGTCGGTCAAGTCCTCGTCGTGTGGAACAAATGATGGCTGACCTACCGAAGGATCGAGTACAGGATTCGCCGGCATTCAGCGTCACTGGAATTGATTACTGCGGTCCCTTCTACTATAAGTCAGATGGGCGCAGTCGAACGCCGAATAAATGTTACATCTGCGTGTTCATCTGTTTTGCAACAAAGGCCGTCTGGATGGAATTGGTGAAGGACCTAACCACTGATGCTTTCTTTTGCGCCCTCAAACGCTTCGTTGCCACGCGCGGTATTCCCCGATGCATTTGGTCGGATAATCCCAACAATTTTGTGGGTGCAAGAAACGAGCTAGAGGACCTTCGGTGACTATTTATGGGCGAGAACCATCGTGCTGAAGTTCATAATCATTGCATCAACAATGGTTTCGATTGGAGATTCATACCGCCCCGCTCGCCGCATTTTGGCGGCTTGTGGTAGGGCAGCATTGAAGACTGCCAAACAGCATTGGGCCTTGGGATCGTCACTTTTTGGATTCGACGAGCTGCGGACACTGGTCTGCCAAATCCAGAATTCATTCTCGTCCTCTTATCTCTGCTTCAACAACGTACCAAATGGCGCACACCACAATCGTCGATCCGGGTCAATGACGTCGTCGGTATCAAGGACAAAATGGATGGGTGATGAAGGCTATCGCGGCAAATGGCGCTGTACGAGGTGCCATCCTGCGGACCCCATCTAGAACCACTCGTCGAACCGTCAACAAGCTGTGCGTCCTTCTAATTGAGGATCCTGTTGAACGTCTTTCAACAGGGTGAATGATGTTCGGAGCAGCAGTTAACGGCTGCTCTTAAGTAACGTCAAGAACCTCTCTCTTAAGCTTTCTATTATTGCGCTCATCTCATGTTTGCTATCATTTCATACAAGCACACACATATGCAACGTTCCTATTTCTTATATTCTACTGCTTAGACCCTTCCGCCAGCCAATCTGTCAGTCCTACTCGTCTAAAGCACTTGTTTGTGCGGGGCTGATCGAGACGTAATTATCTAACGAAGAGGACGGTGTTGTAGAATAACACCAAGCACTCGTCGTAATAAAAAATGCATATGTATATATGTCTCATATTTGGTCATTCGTGTTGTATGTTGACCGGTTGAAACGGGGGTGAAATCGTTACTAAAACTTAGCTTAAGCGTTACGCTGCGGTGAACGCCACGTGGATAGCGTGCACCGAGCGCCCCCGACCGCACGAGAGCGAGTTGGGTCCGGAGCGCACGGAGTTGGCACAGTGCGCGGCAATTATCTGCTGCTGCCCTGAAAATCGTCCCCCCCCCCATGCGGGATTGCAAAAGTGTAGTTGAGGACCTATGGCTTAGTGCACGCCCCGGACACGATCCATCCGAAAACGGTACTCTGGGCCATCGGCAAGGAACCTGGGCTGGAGCACCTCCGGGTAGACGCCCGCTCCCAAGATGAGCGAGCTTGATGCCGGTCATGGAACTGCTCATCGGTAAGCCTCAGGTCGCCGAAACACACCCGGACGGAATTGCTCAGCTGTCGGATTGGCGTGCCGATTTCCAAAGCGGGCTCGATCTTAAGCACCGTCTCCATCTGGAAGTCGCCCATTTTGGGGTGTATCGCGGTACACACCTTCTCGTCCCCTACACAAGTGGTGGGCAACTTAAAGGCTCTGGCCAAGGAGTCGTCGATGCAGCTCACCGGCGTGCATGGGTCGATGAGCGCCGCCGTCTCGTAGTTTTTGGAGGATGTTGAGGTTTGGGGTTTGTTGATGGTGCTGGGGTTCCTAGGGCGGCTCACAGAGAGACGAGGGTGGCGCTCAGCTTGGGACGCTGGAGTCACAGACGATGGTGTTGCGGACGGGACGACGAGGGCGTTGTTTGGCGCGGGACACTGTAGATGGCAACGATGGTCCTGAGCCGAGCGGGCTGGACGTTGAAACTTGGGTACGAGCCAGGCAGTTCCGGCAATTTTTATTAATTAGGACGGCACGGAGTCTCTTCTCGGGGCTCAGCCGAAGAAAATGGTGTCCGTAGGGGATGGACTCCTCAGCAGACCTGCAAACGGTAAAAGGTAAACCATCGAGCACGACGGCTCTCCGTCGTGCGGTTGGCGCGTAAAAGTGGGTCCATGTCTGGAGGAAAAAAAAATTGAGCGTAGAAAAAAACGAGGGGGAACGTTGTGAGTTGCTGCGGACACCGCAACTCTACAGTTACACCCGATACTAAGTCAGTATGGCTCTCCTCCGTCAGACGCCGCTAATATTAAACGACACGACAAAGAGTGTGTGCGAGAGAGACAGAAAATCGGTTTGAGCGTGACGTCGGGCGCTGCGTAGCCAGTGCAAATTGGTTTGTTCCTTTTGGCTATAAAAATGACCTGATCTGATCCAAATTCAGCAACCGAATAGATATGGTCATTCTCTATGATTCTGCGTTTTTAGTTTTCTCGAATCTGCAATATTGTGGATGCAACAGATTCTCGTCCTTTGTGGGGGCGGAAGGGGGTGGGTCAAAATTCTGAGATATACGTTTTATAGTGAGATCTAACAGGAGTGCGGATACCAAATTTGGTTACCCTAGCCTTAATAGTCTCTGAGATTTGTGGTTGCCCCAGATTTTCGTCCTTTGCGGGGGCGGAAGGGGGTGCGGCAAAATTTTGACACAAAACGGTCAAGGTCCGATATCACAGGAGTGTGGATACCAAATTTGGTTGCTCTAGCTCTTATGGGTTCTGAGATCCTTGAACTCATATTTTGCAATTGGCAAAACCGACCATGAAACCTGTGTGTTAGAGTGAGACAGAGCGAGAAAGAGTGAAATTGTTTTCGTGATTCTGGCTATAATAATTATACGATCTGGTTCAGATTTTGCACTCTGTAAGCTATAGTCATCTTCTACGGTTCTGCGTTTTTAGTTTTCTCGTATCTTTAAAATTGTGGATGCCACAGATTTTCGCCCTTTGTGGGGGCGGAAGTGGGCGTGGCGAAGTTTTGAAACAAACTCGTCTCGTTCCGATATATTAGGAGTGTGGATACCAAATTTGGTTGCTCTAGCTTTTATAGTCTCTGAGATCTAGGCGCTAATGTTTTACTCTAAGCAAAGCCGCCTATGCTACGTGTGTGTTAGAGAGAGACAGGGCGAGAAAAAATGAAATTGTTTTCTTGATTCTGGCTATAACAATAATACGACCTGGTTCAGATTCTGCAGTCTAAAAGATATGGTCATTCTCTACGATTCTGCGTTTTTGGTTTTTTCGTATCGTCGAAATTGTGGATGACACAGATTTTCGCCCTTTGTGGGGGCGGAAGTGGTCGGGGCATAGTTTTAAAATATTTTTGTAGCAGTGACATATCACAGAAGTCTGGATCCAAAACATCGTTGCTCTAGCTCTTATAGTCTTTGAGCATTAGGCGCTGAAGGGGACGGACAGACGGACATGGCTCAATCGACTCGGCTATTGATGCTGATCAAGAATATATATACTTTATGGGGTCGGAAACGATTCCTTCTGGACGTTACACACATCCACTTTCACCACAAATCTAATATACCCCAATACTTATTTTGAGTATCGGGTATAAAAATTCTACGGAGGAAGCTGGAAGGAAATTACTTTCGTAGTAAGACCCCGAGTCTTCTACCAGTTTGAGGCGTTATTGAGGCCGGAGACCTTTGCCTGGATACGTTGGAATGGCAATTTGATCAGTTCAACAAGAAGTTCCGCATTGAACGTTTCCTCATAGCCAGAGTCAATCAGACGGCGGTGACAAATATTAACGATTGCCGGGCCTAGAAGGACAGCACTTGTACCGGAGGCGAAACAATATTGAACGTTTATCTGAGCTTCAGACAAACTTGGATTTTGTGAGCTTGGTAGTCGTAGACTTAGCTCGGGCTAAGCTGGGGAATTTTGTACCGTTGTGGAAATCGGCACGCTGGAGATTGCTGGATTGCTGGATTGGTTTGCAGAGCAGTTCAAACAAAGCTGCTTTTGCTTAATGTAGTCGGAGCGAGCGTCAGCGGGAATTTGAAGGAAGTGAGGATTGGATGATTCTGTTTGGAGCACAGATCACGAGTGAACCCTCCTTGGATAAGGACTTCCTTGGAACTGAAAAGGATTGCTTCTGGAGTTGTGTCAAGTGGAGAGCTGTCTGTGAAGAGCTCGGAGTGGTTGAGTGCCGTGAGGCACTTGTAAACGGCCCTCTGGAGCTCTGAGCTTCTGGTCGAAGCAGGTCAGTCTGCTTGCAGCCAAGTCAAACTTAGCTCCTGCTCAACTGGCGGCCGATTGGGCCAAAGTTCTAGGAACCGTGCGAGGGACTACCGAGCAACAAGGTCTCGAAAGCAGCTGGCCTGATACCCCTGGACGTGGTCGGGCCTCGCTAAACTGGGGCCGGACGGGAAGATGTGGGCGTAGTGACTGAGCCGTTGGATCTGGGCGGATGGGTCAAACTCAGCGAACCCACCCGCTTAAACTTCCTGCGAGACTTCTCAGCAGTGGGCATGTTTGGCTTGGATTAACGATAACTCGTATCAGAGTCTCACAGGCAGGTGAGCGGAAATGAGACGTGGAAGTTCTGAACTACGAACCGTAGATATGTGGTTTTGCTGGAATTTATTGCAAGTATAAACTGCGAATATAAATATTATGGAAATCGTACACCGTGGCCGCTAACGCTGGCGTCCGGAGGATTGTCGAGGTTCCCTCAACCTCAACTCCCGTAACTACTACTCTTCCAACTAACACCTCTACGTCCACTGCTCCCGTCTCAACAAATAATTCTCTGACCCCTCCCTCTGTTCTTACTGCGGTTGCTCCTCTAAAACCTATTTTCGTTTTTCGACTAATGTCATCGGCTACGGAGGTCATGGTTCGGAACTTCATATTGTCTAAGCTCAACAAAGATAGTTCTTCGGGTCTTGTAGTTACCAAATTTAACTTCAAGGTCAAGCGAACGAGGAGACTCTTTTACAATTCTCGTCCCGGATAAGCATGTAAATAGTTTGCTTGCCTCCTCTTTCTGGCCGGTGCACGCGGCCATTACAAATCGTCCCACTAGCCCTGAACATCGAGCTAGTATTCTGCCTACTCCATCTCCGTCTGCTACATCCTCTCTAGCAAAAAACTAGCTTCTCCTAGTACGTTAAAGATTGCCTATCAGAACGTTCGTGGTTTGGGCAGCAAACTCGACAAGTTACATACTGATAGTGCAACTTTTGGGGCCGACATTATAGCTTTCTTCGAAACCTGGCTTCATTTCTCAATCTCTGATTCCGAAATCCTTATTAACAAATTTAACATTTAGAGATCGGAGCGTCCATCTCGCGGTAAAGGTGTTCTGATTGCTGTCTGCTCTGACATAACATCCCAACTTTTTTTCTGTCGAAGCTCATAACAATATTGAAATTATAGCAGTTAAACTTCGACTCTCCACGATAAATCTATTTATATCGTGGCCCTACATCCCACCGTCCTCTGAATGTTCAACCTACATACTTCACGCAGCCCATTTTCGAACTGTTTCGTCCCAACTTAATGAGATTTCAATCTTCCAAATATTTCCTGGTCTCCATCCGAAGAGAGACCATCATCAAGAGATGAAGCAAAATCAATTGGAAAATCTAAATTTTCCATTTTTAATATTCTATGATATAACAGTTATTTGTTTAAATGCAAGCTCAACTTTAAACGAGATCCTAAACAATTCTTTAAGTTTGTTAACTCTTCCCCTCTCAGAAATCTTTCTGGCCCCATTTGGTTCACTCCGCGGCTAATAAAGCTAAGGAATTTAAAATCTCTTTTATATAAAAAGTTTATACTTTCTGGCTCGCAGTCAGATTTTTCTAAGTATTCAATTGCAAAATTCAAATTTTCCATTTGTAATATCCTATGCTATAACAGTTATTTCTCTAAATGCAAGCTTAACTTTAAACGAGATCCCAAACAATTCTTTAAGTTTGTTAACTTTAAACGTATTTCTTCACAATATCTCTCTTCTTTACACTTATATGGTACTTATGCAGATAACAATTCCGATATCGCTAACCTATTTGCCTAATTTTTTCAACGTTACTGCTCTGCTCCTTCTAATAACATGCCCTCTATTCTCGCTTCACCTAACGACTATCCTGCCGTGCACTCATATCCTATCCCTTTAAATAGCGCAAGTTGTATCCATCCCCCCTTTATCGATTATGATGGCCCTCTAACTAATTTAAAATCGTGTAAATTTTCTTTCAGCACTGATCCACATTTGGTTCCCAGTGCCGTGGCTAAACTTTGTGTGGATTCACTTTGCGTGCCTCTCTTAAAACTCTTCAACCTCTCTCTCGAGTTTGGTGATTTTCCCACTGTCTAGACGGAGTCATACATAATTCCTATTCATAAAAAGGGGTCTATATCTAAAATTTATCTACCATTACTTCTCAGCTCCAACACTTTTGTAGTTCCCTGTTATCAGAATCACAGCACGGATTTCTAAAACGTCGCTCAGTTTCGTCAAACCTCCTTAAATGTTCCTCTTATGTAACTGCCGGACTTGCAAAGCAATGCCAAAGTGACGTAGTTTATACTGATTTTAGTAAAGCTTTCGACTCAGTTAATCACTGTCTCCTCATCCACAAACTATCTTTATTAGGATTTCCGACCAAACTTCTTCTTTGGACTAATGCGTACCTTTGCAATCGTTCTCAGCGTGTCTGCTTCCAATCTTCTCTTTCTAAGCCAGTTTTTATCTCTTCGGGTGTGCCGCAAGGTAGCCATCTCGGGCCCTTATTATTTAACCTCTTTATCAATGATCTTCCCCTAGTCTTAACTAATTCTCGAGTCCTAATGTATGCTGATGATGTCCAGCTATGTTTGTCCTACAACAACCCGGTGTCCCAGTTATTTCTTCAATCGGATCTAGACGCTCTCAACAATTGGTGTACTGTTAACGGTCTTCCTCTAAACATTTCCAAATGTAACGTCATCACCTTCCATCGCAACAAGCCTTACCTTTTTGACTTCACTATTAATACAATTTCCTTGGAACGCCTGTACAAAGTTTATGACTTAGACATTATCTTTGTACCTAACTTATGTTTTAATTCTCATATATTCCTTATCTTTGCCCTGAGCGGTCTTAATTGGGACCCCTCTCGTCATCTTCCTTCTTATAAGAGTCGGCTGCGTCTCATTAAGTTGCACGCTCTTGAAAGCCGTAGGACTTGTCATGGAGTTCTCTTTCTCCACAAACTTCTCCTAGGCGAGGTTGAATCCTCGTCCCTCATTAGCCTTCTCAGCATTGTTGTCCCATCCCGCCCGACTAGGCATTACTTTCCTCTCCGTCTTCCTCTCTGACCTTAGGTTAGGTTAGGTTAGGTAGAGACGGCCGCCAGGCTGGACAGGAACAGAACAGGTGTTCCACAGTTTCCTCCTCGTCCTCGTCTCTGCAGCTGCGGCAGAAATCATTGTATGGGGCACCCAGCCTGTTTGCGTGGGTGCCTACTAGCCAGTGTCCTGAGAGGGAACGTATGACTGCGCTGCACCTTTCCCTGCCTAGTTTGCAGAGCTCTGAGGTGCGCTTCTTATCTATGGTCGGCCATGTTTGCCGAGCTGTGCGACAACGTGGCCCTGTTTGCCACTTGTTTTCTATCAGTAGCGTGTACTGCTCTTTTATGATGAGCTTGCAGGTGGCCATAGGCATACAGATATCCTCCTTATCTTGGAGAAGGGGGGTTGTAGTGCCAGATCTGGCCAGCTCGTCCGCTATGCAGTTGCCCTCTATATCCCGGTGACCCGGGACCCATATAAGGCTGATAGCAAATTGCTGAGCCATCTCGTGAAGAGATCTGCGGCACTTTGCCACAGTAGCCGAGTTCGAGGAGATCGCGTTAAGTGATCTGATCGCAGCTTGGCTGTCGCTGTAGATGTTTAGATTGGTTGCCGTGGTGGTAACCGTATGAAGGCAGTACAGAGCCTCCCTGATTGCTGTAACTTCCGCTTGGAAGACGCTACAGTGATCCGGAAGCCTGAAAGATTGCCTTATGTTAAGTTGTTCAGAGTAGATTCCTCCTCCAACCCTGCCGTCCAGTTTTGAGCCATCCGTGAAGATGCTTATGGCCCCGTCTGGGCCGGGGGGTCCCTCGAGCCAATCGTCTCTATGAGGGATGATTATGCTGAATGGAGTCTCCGTGTGCTCCATTGGAACTTGATAGTCCGTTCTTGCTGGGACCTTGTTGTTTTTGTTTAGTATAGATGAGTGACCTATGTTCTGGGGTACCCATTGTTCAGAGTCCCTAAGACGTATTGCTGCCATTTCTGCCCGCTCCTTTCCTGCAAAGTCAAGGCTCTGAAGGCATAACATGGCGTTTAGCGCATCATTTGGTGTAGTTCGAAGAGCTCCACTGATGCAGAGGGCGGCTGTTCGCTGAACCTTGCCCAGCTGATTGGTTATTGTCCTTTTCGCTAGGGCAGGCCACCAGACAGTAACTCCGTAGAGTATTATAGGTCTGACTATTGCCAGATATATCCATCGGACTATGCTTGGGTTCATGCCCCACTTTAGGCCGATAGCTTTTTTGCAAGTATAGAGTGCTGTCGTTGCCTTCCTCACTCTATCCTTGACATTCAGGTTCCAGCTAAGCTTTTTGTCAATTACCAACCCTAAGTAACTGGCACTGTCGCTGAAGGAGAGCCTGTATCCGTTTAGTGTTGGTGGGTTGAGGGGCGGGACCTTGTATTTTTTGTGTGAATAACACGAGTTCCATTTTCGAGGGATTTAGTCCCAATCCGCGCGATTCTGTCCATTGGGACAATCGAGCAAGCTTTACAGTCATTAGGTCGCATAGTGTTTGGGGGTATTTCCCAGCAAAGATAATTGCAACGTCATCCGCGTATGCCACTACTTTACAGCCCCCCTCTTCCAGGTCGCAAAGAATCTTATTGACTGCAGTGTTCCATAGAAGAGGAGACAGAACTCCCCCTTGCGGGGTTCCTCTGTTGACATACCTTGACTGGGTGGACGATCCCATCGATGATGTCACCGTCCTGCGTATGAGCAATTGATCAATGAGCATCACCAAGTGACGGTCCACCCCCAGGTCAGTCAGGGCTTCTGTAATGGCGCCCGGTGTGACGTTATTGAAGGCTCCCTCGATATCGAGAAAAGCTATTAGTGAGTATTCTTTGAGATGCAGGGATTTTTCTACACTCGAGATCACTTCGTGAAGTGCCGTTTCTGTGGATTTTCCTTTCCGGTAGGCATGCTGCGCACTTGAGTACAGCTGGGGACTTATGGTAGTACGTAATTGTAGCCCGATAAGTCTCTCAAAGGTTTTGAGTAGGAAAGACGATAAACTGATTGGTCTAAAGTCTTTTGGGGTTGAGTGTGAGGCTTTGCCTGCTTTAGGGATGAAAACTATCCTAGCCTTAAGCCACGCTTGCGTTATTGTACATACCGCCAGTATCTTCCTGAAGATACTATGTAGCCAGTTGATGGCCGTCTCCCCGGCCCTCTGAAGCTGGGCCGGGATTACCTGGTCCGGGCCTGGCGATTTAAACGGGTTGAAGCTGTTTACTGCCCAACTTATGTTCCGTTTTGTAAGGATATGGTCCATCGATACTACCGATCCCTCTCTTGGGAGGTATGACGGCTCGGTGGATGTGCATCCGGGGAAGTGCGTGTCGAGCAAAATGTGCAGGGACTCCTCACTAGAGTTGGTCCACGTGCCATCATTCTTTTTGAGGTACCCTACCGAGGGGGTGGTTTTTGAGAGAACTTTCCGGAGTCTTGCGACCTCCGAGGTTTCCTCGATTTCGGAGCAAAATTTTTGCCAGGAGGCTCTTTTAGCCTTTCTCGTTTCCTTTTGGTATAGTGCTAGACTGGTTTTATAGTCTGCCCAGTGAGTATCCTCCTTAGTTCTTGTGGCTCTGTTGAATAGAGTCCTGCAAGTTCTACGAAGGGTGTCTAGTTGCTTTGACCACCAGGGGGGGTTTCTTTTTTCCCCTTGGTCTGGTAGAAGGACATGCTGCCTTGAAGGCTTTGTTGCACGCATCCGTAAACCTGTACACAAGACGGTTTAGGTTGTCTTCAGTGTTCGGGCAGTTAGGGGCGTTAGGAGGGAGTAGCTCCTCCAGCGTTGTGCTATATTTTTCCCAGTTGGCTTTTCTGGGGTTGATATAGTCGGTTGGTTTGGGAATATCGAAGGATAATATCGTCTCGATATACCTGTGGTCCGAGAAGGAGTGGTCTCCTAGGACTCTCCAGCTCTTGATTGCGTCCAGCAGTTTGCTTGACACTAGCGTGAGGTCAATGACCTCCTGCCGATTTTTAATTATAAATGTGGGGTCATTACCCCGATTGCATATGAATAAATTTGAGTTCAGGATGAAGCTGAACAGTGACTCACCCCTTACATTCGTGTCCGTACTCCCCCATTGGGTGTGGTGGGCGTTGGCATCGCAACCTATAAGTAGGTCTTTGTCCGTCCTTTCGCTGTCGCTGGCTATTTTGCGAACAAGGTCGCTCGGAGGATCATCCTCCTCGTGGGCCATATAGGATGCCACCAGCCTGAGATGATGACCTCTTAGTTCTAGGCTTGCCGCCGTGTTATCTCCATCGCTCTAATTGTGGAGCAGAAAGATATTTAGGTGCTTTCTAGCAAGTATGCAGGTACGGATTTTACCTTCATTTTGGGATACAATGATCTTGTATTCCCTCGTCCCCAATCCACAGACCTTGCCTCCTACCACCCAAGGCTCCTGGATCAGGACTACGTCGGCTCCGCTTGCGTCTAGGCGGAGTATGAGAGCAGCCGATGCTGCTTTACAGTGGTGGAGATTTATTTGAAGGATCCTTAGGACCATCTTCAAGATTCTCCACCACAGTGATGTCCGCGTCCGAGTCATCTGAGACTCTCTCTCGGCACATTGACTCGAAGTCGAGCATCAGTTCTGTCTCTGAGGAGAAGCCTTCCTGGTCTGGCTCCAGCTCGTCGTCAGGCGCTTCGATCTCCGCAACGACATCCTGCACGTCTGGGTTGACGACAGGAAGCGCCGCGGCCGCCGCGTCCGATTTGTACACCTTGATGGTGACCAAGCTGAAGCCGAAGTTTAGCTCTCCTTTTGCTGCCTCTATCGGGGCCAGCGACTCTTTATTGAGAACGAGAACTGCCTGGTTAGTCGGCCCTTGTGTCGTCTCAACTTTGGCTACCTTCCAATCGGAGGTTGGTAGTCCTGGGCTGCATCTCTGCAACATCTTGAGGATGCGTTCTGGCTCCTTAAAGGTAGCCGGCACCCAAATTCTGGCCCTCGGTCTGCTGGGCACCTCGCTCCAGTCGACTGCGACGAGTTTCGCCCCAGCATAAACCTCGCCGACCTGCGCTACCGCCGCTTTGTAAAGCTTCACAGAGCGCTCGTCTTCGCAGGCAATTATCTTTAAATTGCCCTGGAACCATCCCATGTCCTTGCAGACTGGCGGAGGTCCAGGGTCTTTGTCGAGGAGCTCGAAGCAGCAGTCGGCCAATGCCGCTTCCACCCACTTCACTGACTCCTTGGGATTCTCCCCTCTGCGCTGCCTTTGTCGAGGACACCAATTAGCGTCCTCTCCTTGGCAATCTGCGCAAAGGAGACATTTGGCAGCACTCTGGAGCGCTTTGCTACCGGTCCCGGTGTCTCCTGCGAGCGCTGCCTCTTGGCTTGGGGAGCCACCTTTTTCTGTTCTAAGGTGAACTCCGGAAGTACGGCCGAAGCCCATTCCACCTTCTTCAGCCATTCGGCTGATGGGCTGGCTTCACTGCTGGCGTGTTGCCGACGGAGTATGTGCCCTGCACTCCTCTTTTCGGCATATGAGTATCGTCTGGCTTGGGCACTTGTCGACGGCAAGTCAACCCCCTCCGCTTTACCAGAAGGTCGGGCAGCCGCAATATTGCTTAGCTTCCCTTCCAAGGTGTCAGCTTCGGGAGTTACCTTGCCACCCACACCGGATTCGGGATGGGACCCCCTCGGGTTCGCACAGGCACCTTCCACCTTGTAGGTATTCCCCACTATAGAGCCGGTTGGGCCAGGCCTTTGGGCCGCTGCCTTCCCGAGCTTGGGATTGCTCCCAGTTGGCATTTGGGGAGCGCCGCACTCATTTGTTTTTTTGTTGGTTTTTTTGTTTTTATTGTTATACATCTTGTTCCCACGAGATGCAGAGAAAGGGAAAGGTCAGCCCGGGCAGAGATCCACGTTGCCCGGGTAAGGCATCATTAGAACAGGGGGCTGCCAAGTCCCTGAGCCCTCCGTTAGAGACTG
This sequence comes from Drosophila pseudoobscura, assembly GCF_009870125.1. Lineage (NCBI taxonomy): Eukaryota > Metazoa > Arthropoda > Insecta > Diptera > Drosophilidae > Drosophila > Drosophila pseudoobscura. The sequence continues at coordinate 913,483 of NC_046681.1, read as the reverse complement.
GGCTATTTTTTATACCGGGCCCCCAGCCAGGCTGACTCTCGGCACGGGTCGAGTAACACACTTAGTCCGGCCCGGTGTGAGGTGGATGTGGGGGTTGGGATGTGGGTAGGTATTGTGTATGGATGGGAGTGTGTGAGCTACTTATTGAGGCGGCACCACAAGCGCATCGTCAGTGTTGCTGCTTCGCGAACACCCGCTGGTTGTCCGGGACTGCTTATTTCGGTACTCTCCCGTGAGGGATGCCCGCTTATTCGCAGCTGACCTACCGAGGTAGGCCGTTCGCTATCCGCAACCCGCGACCCGTCCGGTGGCCTCAGCTAGGCCCCCTTTGAGCTACCTCACAAGCTCATCAGACCAGATCTCTGACCTTCAAACTACTCTAATCTTTCCGTAGCCTTTGCCGCGACTACAATACATTTTTCCATGTTTTTTTCGTTTGATACTTAAGCTCCTAAAGTAAAATCTTCTTTAATGAATAATTTAAGTTAACTTTCTTCTTCCTTGTATTGTGATAATTTTATAATATGTATATTCCTATTTATATACAGTTTAACTGTAAATAGTTGAACTCTAAACATTAGACATATACAGCCAGGCTCCGTTTTTCACATTCACAAAAGTTTTCCGATTTACTTTTGAAATCACATAAATTGGGGCTCTCTTTTTCCCATTCCGCAAGATTTGTTCGTTTTCAAAACGAAAACATTTTCGTTGACGAAATGAAAAGTAAACGGCTTAACATTAACATAAACTTGATACCTATATCAGGATAAGTTAACTTGTGCTTTCTTTATAAATAATTTTATTTTAACCCAACCTAAAATTTGACTCGGAAAAAATTGGCCACAGCAACAACAAATTTCGTTTTGGTGTAAGCAGCTGACGCATTCCGATTTAGTTATCGGAACGTTGGCAATTAATAAATTTTTGCGTATAACAGCACAAATGTGCATGTAACAGCTCAGACTGTGCTTGTAACATGCGCTCAACAGAAAATCTGGGTGAGCACAGCTGTTTCCCGCCCAATTTAATTCGGACTTCAAAATGTAACATATCGATACAAAAAATATGTGAAAAATGGAACACCTTAAAACGAAAACGAAACGTTTTGGCTGAAAACGTAATCCGCAAAAGTAAATGAAAAACGGAGCCTGCCTGAATATGTTAAACAATGCAGGCTGAATAACAGGGCCTGTCATCATCACATCATTTAGAGAATATCCAGTTGATGTAGCTGCGGATCCATCGAAAACGACACGGAGTTTTGTCGTCGTACTGTCCTCCTTTAGGACACAGTGATGAGGCAAGAAATATTTGCAGAGGCTACGGGAATCAGGGTTGACTTGGTGCATATGATGCAAATCAATATACTCCCTCATAAAGGCGGAATACCGCTCCTTGAGTGTAGGATTACGCTCCAGTTTTTGCTCCAGACTGATGAACCGTCGATAAGCCTGAGCGTAAGATTCTCCTAAACGATCAGTATTGTTATTTAGCGGCAGACGAACTGCATACTCCCCGGATGGCAACCGGTTGCTTACGAAATGTGCTTTACAATCGTCTTCTTCGTTGGTATTCAACCCAGCCTCCACACAATCCTCGACTTCCCAAAACATACGAAGAGTTTTATCCAACCTTGCTTCCATCTCAGCTATCGAATCTGGACAATTGTGTGTGGCCAAAAGCGCCGAGCTTGATACCTTCTGTCCACCACCAGATACGATCCAACCAAGCCGGGTCTTCTGCAGAAGAGGCAGTCCATCGGTGAGTTTGATTTACCCTACGTAGAGGAGATCATAAAAAACGCTCGCACCAATGAGAATCAGAGAGATCAACCCGTTGAGGATTGAAAAATGCAGGATCAGCGAGCTGAATGTTAGATGGAATACGCCAATCGGTTACATTTACTGTCATACTTGGTTGAGAATCGGTAATCGTGGGGGCGATGACAGCAGTAAGTGTAGTTGTGTAAGCAGAGGTGCGAGAATGCATACAAATGCTTATGGTGGATCCCTCAGTAGAAACGCTGATATCGCCCAGCCCAGACACAAGTGCAGACGATTGAGTTCTCCTAAGCTGAAGCTGCTGGGCGAACCTGGATGTGACGAGATGCAGCTGCGATCCTGAATCTAAGATGGCACGACAAGGAACTAAAAAGCCAGACCGATTCTTCACGAGAACCACGGCTGTAGCCAGAAGCACGACATCAGAGTGAAGACCTTGGGCAGCAAGAGAGGTAGACGAAGGTAGAGACGAGCTGCTAGCAGAATTTTGAGCAACGGAAAGAGTGTCCGGTTGAACGGCCAGATCGGGAGGAGTAATACCTGGGCAGCCTTGTGTTGTGGGCTGTATACTATCGAAGTGCAACAAACTATGATGCCTACCGCCGCATACTCGACATTTTCCACTATTGCATGCGCGGGTCCGGTGCCCCGGTTTTAGGCAATTGAAGCATAGGGAAAGCTTCTTCACTTCTTTGTGGCGCAGCAACGGTGAGAGAGCCCGCTGAGTGGCAAAAGACGCATACAGACGGGTCGGCGGAAGAGTTTGAAGCTACAAACGTTTTCTTAACATGCGTATAGGAATGGTTTTTTCCCACCTGATCGCTACTAGCGTGTGTCGCTGTAGCATATTCCAATCGCTCCATTTTCTGGCAGCGTTGCTGCAAGAATTCGAAGAATTCCTCTGCGGTAGGTATAGCATCCGACGATGTGTGCTCCTCCCATTTGGTTTGCGTCTTCGAATCCAACTTCTGCAGCAGCATGTTGATAACTATGAGTCCCGAAATCTCCTCAGCAGTTCCCAATGTCTGCAACGCTCGCATGTGTAAATTGACTGCATCCGAAAACTCCCGAAGCCTTTTAGCAGAAGGCGAGTCTACCCTCTTTAGCCCAAGAATCTTCTTGATGTGTGCCTGGAAAACAAGTCTTTTGTTATTAAAGCGTTTATTAAGTATATCCAGAGCCGCACGATAATTGGCACTGGAGAGCTCCAACGATCGAACCGAATCCAAAGTCGCATCAGCGAGGCAAGAGCGAAGGTGCTGGAATTTCTCGATGTCACTGAGATCCGCATCCACTTCAATCACCGATTTGAACATTGCCATAAAATCCGAGAACTCGATGTATCCACCAGAAAACTTCGGCACCTTCAGCTCAGGAAGTCGCTGCTTGTGAGCCATGATGATGGTACTATGTCCGGAATGGCTTGGCAGAGTCGTAGAATGGACAGCGGCGTGTGACTGGCTTACTTCAACAGCAGCCAGCAACTCAGCTTTCAACGATATGAAAAGAGTATCGAAGATTTCGCGCAGCTCACTCCCAATCTCGTTTTGATCGAGAGCCTCCAACTCATTATGGGCCTTATTAAATTCCTCTCGAATTTCTGCCAACATATCAAGGCGCACCTCGACTTCCGCGGCGGTCAGCTTATCGATTTTATTCCCCGCGAAGGATTCGCCAAGCCTGTGCAATCGATCATATAATGACTGACTTTTACGCTTATACAGACTCAGTCTGGAATCCGCCTCCACAATATTTCCGTCCGCGCCTGTATTTGGATCGTTGTCCATGTTAACCGTTGTGCAATCGACACAACAACGGAAAATGAAATACCGCTTAAGCGACGATGTATAGACGCGAGAGCGAGAATGCAAGACACGAAAAGTCAAGAACCGCGGCTGCAGCTGCGCAGAGAATGAGAGATTCGACGCTTAAAGAACCGGAATTTGTCTATAAATATTCCAGCCGCACTCTCACTGAATTTGCACTTTAAACTGTTTTTAATGTGCACACAAATGTATTTGTTGGTAGTTAAACTACCCAACAACACAATATTGTATAATTAATAAGTGTTTTAACGGAACGCGATTAAGAAATGGTTTTATATCACGTCGGGGGGTCACCAATGTTTGAGATGCCAAGCTTTTTTGGCACCTATGTGTTTCAAAAATGAAAAGAGGTTTTGGGTTAATCTTTATAATTCGTATTTAATCTTGGTGGCTTAGCGTAAGCCGATTGCTTGCTATTGCCAGATAAAATTTATGTGAGATCGATATGCAACCAATGCGCAGAGGGGTTAGCATAGAACTGAACTATATCCTCCGTTTTTTTTCTTTTGAGGTAAAAGCCACAAAAGAGCGGTCACTCACGCGACTTCAAATACTTCAAACTCTGCGAATTGTGTGCAAATTTTGAACTTGAATTATTTTTGACATAAATACGAAATATGAAGCTTTATTAGTAGTTATATGATTTTTCAAAATTTGGCCTGTCCTTTTTTTGCGAAGGATTCTTCTGGGTCACTCACGCTACGTTTTTTCCAATGCAGTTTTGTGTGCAATTATATATATAATAATAGTCAAACGGCCGTTCAAAAAAAAAAAATATACTCCGAAATGCAGGGTAGCGTGACGTTCCGTTACGGTCAAGCGCGGCACCGCAAAATATTCTACCAACAACTAGGTTAGGTTAGGTTAAGGCGGTAACCGGGAGGGGGAATGTGAGCCTCCCGCCCCCGAGCTCACTTGGACATATAAAAGGTCCGATGTGTTTCCGCATGCGCATGTTCCCCTTCTCGTTGCCTGAACCGTGAGAGCAGACTACCACAGGTTAAGGGCAGTCCCATCCGGAGGCTTGGATGTATTTGGACAAGGTGCCTGGTTTGATTTCGGACAGGTCCGAAATGTCCGTGAGGAAAGCGGCCCCGAGAATACGAAGACGACGATTTCCAAGGGCTGGGCAGTGGCAGAAGAAGTGGGGATTCCTCCTCCTCCTCGTCGAGACAACTCCTGCAGAAGTCGTTATGAGGTATTGACAGTCTGGAGGCATGAGTGCCGATCTGCCAGTGTCCCGTAATTGCTCGAGTAACTGCAGAGTACTATGCTCTGCTGAGTTTATACAGCTCTGCTGAGCGCTTCTTCGATCGATATGGCCATATCAATCTTGAGACTTTACAGGAAACGGTTTGTAGCCAAGGGCATCGCTACTTGCTCCCTCTCCGATAGGAGAGGAATCGTAGTACCCTGCCTGGCTAGCTCGTCGGCGGCGTGGTTCCCCTCGATTTCCTTGTGGCTGGGGACCCATATAAGGAAGAGATCTAACTGCTCTGGCATCTCATGCAGAGACCTGCGGCAGTCATTTACAGTCGCTGAGTTCGACGATATTGAGCCTAGAGCTTTAATAGCTGCTTGGCTGTCCGAGAAGACGCACACTAAGTGCGTGTCTAGACGTAGTTTGGAGACGATAGAAATGGCCTCCTTGATGGCTTCCATCTCTACTTGGAACACACTACACTGATCCGGGAGCCTGAAGCAATGACTGATGTTCAGCTCGCTGCAGTAGACTCCGCCTCCCACGCTGCCGTCTAGCTTTGAGCCATCAGTGTAGACGTGGACCGCATTTGCAGGTCTAGTTCGCCCATCTCCCAGTCCTCCCTAGATGGGATTGATACCTGGAAGGGCGTCGAGAGGTGATCACTGGGGATACAGTAATCTGTCCTCTCTGGTAATTGCGGGAGTCTCATCAGGATTCCCGAGTGCCCAACCGCTTTACTCTATCCTCTATGCTCAATTTCCAATCGAGCTTTCTATCGAGGATTAGGCCAAGATACTTGGCGTTGTTGCTGAAGACTAGCGTTTTCCCACATAGTCTTGGGGGAATCAGTGCCGGAACTTTGTACTTCCTAGTGAAAAGCACCAGTTCCGTTTTAGACGGGTTGACGCCTAACCCGCATTTTTCTACCCATTTCGACATTTTCGTGAGAGTACTGGTCATGCACTCACATAAGGTCTGCGGAAATTTTCCGGCGAGTACTATAGCAACATCGTTCGCATACGCCACCACACGGCAGCCGCCCCCCTCTATCTCCCGCAGCAGTGTGTTCACTGCCACGTTCCATAGGATAGGCGAGAGGACTCTGCCCTGCGGTGTGCCTCTGCTGACAAATCAGGTGAACGTTGACGTCCCCAATGATGCCTCAACGGTCCTGCATTGTACCATCTGATCGATCAGGGTCACCGTCCTGGAGTCAACCCCCAGATCCGTCAGTGCGCCCGTGATGTCGGTCGGAAGGATGTTGTTAAAGGCGCCTTCTATATCGAGGAAGGCTACTAGGGTGTACTCCTTCAAGTTAAGGGACGCTTCGATAGTTAACGATGTAATCGATAGTCATGCTGGGAGTCTGAGATCAGACTGGACGGAATGCACGCCGTGAGATGCAGCCCCAGGAGCCGTTCCATCGCCTTTAGAAGAAAAGAAGATAGACTAATGGGCTTGAAATCTTTTGGGGCAGTGTGCGAGGGATTGCCTGCCTTGGGTATGAATACGGCTTTGGTCTGAGGCCAGGTGTCAGGTGAGAAAATTCCCTCGTAAATTATTTTCAGCCAATTAATGGCTCTATCTCCCGCGTGAATCAGTTGGGCCGGGAAAATGCCGTTTCTCCCCGCGGACTTGTAAGGTTTAAAGCTTCTGATCGCCCAGGAAATGTTCTCCTGGCTTAGCAGGCTCAGGAGGGCATTTGAGACGACAGAAGGAGGCGCTGCTGAAGGAGCTACTCATCGCTGGACGTAGTCCACGACTGGTCGGTGTTCTTCAAGTAGCCCAGGGTGTGTGTTGTCTTCGAGAGAACTCTGCGCAAGCGCGAGGCTTCAGAGTTACTCTCGATTTCGCTGCAGAACTTATGGCAGGAGGTGCGTTTAGTCGCTTCTAAGTTCTTTGTTGTAGGTTGACAGACTGGCCTTGTATTGGGCCCAGTTTTGCTCAACGTTCTCAGCCTTAGCTTTATTGAAGAGTCTCCGGGAGGCTTTCCGGAGTTCACCCAGTTTCGGATACCACCGGCCTCTGTTCTTGCCAGAACGGCATGCTTTGTGGAGCGCCTTATTGCAGGCGTCGGTAAAGATCTTAAAAAGTCGGGTCGTGGCCTCCGTGGAGAACTCCTCCTCAGACGGGGGCTCAGTGAGAACACGACAGAGGTAATCAGAGTACCGAGTCCAGTTTGTCCGCCTGATGTTCCGGAATCGAACTGGCCTAGGTACTGAGAAGGAAAAAACAGTTTCCACGTACCTGTGGTCCGAGTAGGAGTGCTCTTTCCGGATCCTCCAGGATACAATGTTACTCTGTATCTCATGAGAGGCAAGCGTGAGGTGCAGGACCTCCTTGCGGTTTTTAATAAGAAAGGTGGGATCACTACCCCGGTTTAATAAGACCATCTGAGTGTTCAGTAAGTAACTGAAAAGGTACTCACCCCTTTCGTTTGTGTCAGTGCTTCCCCACTGACAGTGATGTGATGTGCATTGGCGTCGCACCCCACAATTAGGCCGATGTCCTTGGCCGAACAGTCTGCGATTAGAGCCCGGAGAGGCGCGTGTGGAGGGGGCTGGGTGATCATGCCCCATGTATGCGGAGCAGATCCTCAGTGAGCGCTCCTGGCCTTCGAGGCACACTGCGGTGTGGTCTTCATTGCTGAAATTTGGGAGCAAACATAAGTGCTACTCTCTTTTTGCAAGAATGCAGGCACGGTTTCACCTGCGGTTTCAACTACGTATAGCTTGTAGTCAGAATGCAGGTACGAATTTTACCTGCGGTTTCAGCTACGTATAGCTTGTAGTCAGAAGTCCTCAGACCGGAGACCCTGTTTCCGAGGATCCAGGGCTCCTGAATGAGGACTATATCGGCTCCACCCTTGGTCAGGTGGAGCAGTAGAGCAGCGCATGCCGCCTTACAATGGCGGAGATCTATCTGCAGGAGCGTCAGCGACATTCCTGAGGCTCGCCTCCACCATTGTTGCTTCTAGATCGCTGTCAGGAGACTCCGGCTCCTCCCCGACAACGATGTGGCTGAGACCTCTGGCTAGGTCGCTCTAGTCGAACGCGTAGTCGTCCAGGATGTCGTCCGATATCATGGACGCCGCATCCGACGCCGGGTTGTCTTCCTCGCACGAGGCCCCCTCCGCTTGCCTGCCCTTGCGATCCGACTTATAGGTGGATATGGTGACCTTTTTGTACCCGTAGAAGACCACACCGTCCGTCTTAGCGAGGGGCTCTAGCGACTCCTCAGGATACTCCTTTAGGATAATCTGGCGCCTCTGCCCCTGGATATCCTCTACCTTGGCCACCTTCCAGTTGGCTGTGGGAAGATGGGGGTTGCAGACCTGCAGTAGCCTGAGGATTTTCACAGGGTCTGCAGGTTTAGCCGAGACCCATGCTCTGGCTCTCGGACTACTGGGGACATCCTACCATCTCACGACCTCCAGTTTCGCCCCTGCATAGACCTCTTTTAGAGCAGCCACCGCCTTCATGTAGAGGGCCGCAGAGCGAGCGTCTTGGCAGGCTATGGCTTTCACCTTGCCTTGATGCCATCCTGCATCCTCACACTTTGGCGGTGGTCCACCGTTCTCCTCCAGTTCCAGTAGGAACCGGTCCTGGAGCTCGTTCTCCACCAGGGGCCATTTGTCGCGAAGGACATGACCGTCTTCGGCGCCCCTGTCCAAGACACCGATCAGGGTTTTGCTCCTCGCCACCTCAGCGAACGACCGGTTGTGAGGTGGGTCTTCACCCGCTTGGCTTGCTGGGCTTGGACTGGCTGATTAGTGGGGTCCTCCGCTGAGCGTTGCCGCTTGTTGGGGGCCTTGGCTGCGCTCTTTCCGGCTTTTGCTTGCTGGAACAGTGGCAGGATTGAGGAGGCCCACAGCCTCTGCTCCTTTCCTTCGGCCGACGAACTGTAGTTCGGGTCCTCGTTGGACAGGATGAAAGCCGCTCGTCTCTGGTCCTGGTACGACGGCTTTCCTCCCCGTGGTGCAGAGACGCTGCTCGCCGGGGCTTCCATGGGTTCCAGCCGCGATTACGCTCTGCTTGGCAGCCACACCGGTATCCGATTCGCCCTTGGAGCCACTCGACTTGAAAGAACCCGATTGGCTTTTCGCCCCCCCCTCTCCTTCCCCGTCTTCTTTGGAACTGGTTTCCCAGGCGCTGGTGCAGAGGGATTGGCTTGTCCCTCCGGACAGAGTACCGAGCTCCTTTGCGGTGTTTTTGTTTTTTATATCTTATTTATTTGGCATTGTTGTTCCCACGAGTAGGCGGGAAGGGGTTGGTCACCCGAGGCATAGCCCGCTTGCCCCGGGAAGCCTAATTTAAACTGGAGGTCGGCAGGTATCCAGAGTCCGCATATTAGCGACCGGGCATTGTCACCTTGGATTGGGGTAATTTCACTGAGAGTTTTCTTCTCTCCGCCCGACTACCATTCGCCAGCATCCTGGCAGAGACATGACCGTGCCAGGACCTGTTTCCAGCCGCCCTCACGGGGAGATTATAGTCGCACTTCCACCGGTGTGTACAGTTACGGCGGGTGACGGTTCGCTCGCAACCCTCCGTGTCCTAGGGGTGTGGGACGCAGGTCGCACCGGGTATTACTAACTGGAGCGGCTGCGCCTCAGTTCCGTGTTCACAGTTGTGCGAGCCGACCCGTCATCCGTTTGTCCCCCTGTAGCACCCGATGGCTGACGGCCTCCAAACAACTAAAGTGCAAGCAAACGGTGGAGAAGCAAAAGCGAAAAGAAAAACGAAAAGAATGAATCGCTCCTGCTGCTTGTATGTGTGTATAGCTGCAAGTGCTGTGTAACGAACTACCATTTTGGCGAGATTTAAAACAACGCTTAAAACGGTGTATAACCGTTTCATATACATCATATATACATATATACGGATGTCCAGAATATGCTAATATAAAATGCGTACGTATATGTAAGATAAATACATATGTGCCGTATGGATGGAATCGTGTGTTATTGTTATTGGCAATATAATTAGTTAAATAAAAAAAACGCAGTGATGTGTTATTTTATATCTTTGTAACTAACCTAAAAGGGTTCGATACAATCCAACCCCCGACTCATAATGAGCATATCGCACCACACCCCGCAACCAACGCCCCCTCTCCGGACGCAGCCACCGATCAACACGCGGACTTTCCCCACTCCAGGCCAAACCATTAGCCAAGTGCGGTCTTCCGGGTTCATCAACTGCGGAGAGATGACACCGCGAAAGTCTGCGACGGTCACCAAGAACGAGAACAATCCATTGGTTCCGCACCAGCCGACTCCAGAGCGCCTCATGGGCCGATTTCCGCCAGGAATTCCTAGCCTTTTTCCTGCCTCTCCGATACTTCGAGCAAATGGAAGACCAAATCAGGGACCGCAAACAAGCGTTCAAGGACTTCGTCATCGAGCTCCAGTTGCTCATGCACCACGCCAAGGAACTTAGTCGGATCTATGACAACACCCTCCCGGCGTACCAGCTGTACGTGCGAAGACACGAACTGAGAAGTCTGACGCAATTAACAATGTTGGCCACAGAGTTCGAGAGTATCCAGGAACGAAACGTACCGGCGACCCTCATCCCCCCTCGACAACCACCCAGGTACAAGCGGCCAACGGCGCAACAACTGTAAAAACGAAAGCAGGACGAATCGGGCCCAATTCCGAAAACCTCATTAGAACACCTCGGAACCCGCAAGGAAGCCGCACCAGGCCGGCGCTCCAGCACAGGAAACGGCACATCGAATGATCACCACACCCATCCCCAACCCACACGCAGCTTCTCGACACTGCGGAGAGGCTGGACATGTTTCTCGCGACTGCACCAACCCATCGATCCTCTTCTGTTGGGAGTGCGGCAAGCGCGAAACGCGCACCGTGGGCTGTTGCCATCGAGCAAGAGGTACAGATGCCACTCCTGATACTACCCTGGTACTAGAGCAAGCCATCATAGGGATGGATTTCCTGAGCACCATTGAAACCACAATACAATGTGGCACCACGCGCCTTCATCTCCAAGGCTCCCAACGCCCCATCCCAAACACGCCGATGATCACCGCCAGCCAAATACACGCCCCCGGACCCACGAACTCGAGACCTCCGCCGCCAACGAATTCCCCTCCACGACACGAGAGAAGAGCACAAGGAACAAGGAATACATAGCCCATGGACACGACGAGGCACACTAGCCACACTAGCCACTCCGAGAAAACCAAAACTAAGCAAAGCAACGGAGAAAGCTAGCCGGTCTCCCGAGGGCACCGACGCGGTTCTACCAACGAAGAGAAAAGGAACCCAGGACGCCCCTCCAGAAGACAACCCGGCCCCAGCAACGACGGCCGCCACGCAGCAGCCAGGCGCTCGAGGTACCACCCCCGACCGCCACCCTGGCCCACGAACACGTCGACACCGCCCTCGACGCGAAAACGACCCCTACGACACCGACCGACCCGCTACTCCCGCGTCCTCCCGCGTCCTCCCGCGTCCTCCTGTGTCCTTCGACACAACGATCCTCCCCGAGAGCCCCGACCACACTTGCGACCCAGGAATCGACGACCCACCCGAGGACGGTTCGGAACGAATCTCCGACCCATGGCCTTCCGACATCGCGCCGAAAATACGGGACTATGGTACTACTACGACAACACCACCTCTCAAACACCGCCGAGGGCTTTGCAGCAAAGCTAGCCCTGAAGTTCAACGGCCCCAACCTGGTCAAAAGTTTCCCATCGCCAAATTGCAACATTGCGAAAGCCGGAAACAGAAGACCGCAAATATCAATGACCTGAGAGAGTTCCACGATCACGAATCCGAAAAATCCACTGACCTACCTGAGAATGCTGACATCGACGAGGAAAGCAACAAGACATTAACCCGACGCCCCAACCACGGCACCGCAGAAACCCGCGCACCCCACAAATCCGCTGACGAAGCGAAGAGAACCCACGAGTCCTCGTAACTCTCGCCGGCAAAGAAAGGGAAGGGTGTAACGAACCCAAAAGGGTTTGATACAATCCGTCCCCCGACTTATAATGAGCGTATCGCACCACACCCCGCAACCAACGCCTCCTCTCCACACGCAGCCACCGATCAACACGCCGCGACTCCATAACGCTGACCAAAGACATCAGGTCACGCGGACTTCCCCCACTCCAGGCCAAGCCATCGGCCAAGTGCGGTCTTCCGGGCTCATCAACTGCACAAAGATGACACCGCGAAAGTCTGCGACGGTCACCAACGGCGAAGTGCACCCCGACGCGGAAGTGCACTTTCAAGCCCGCGGACCCAGCAATACGGGCCTATGAAAAGACGACCAATTAAACTAAATTCATTTAAAAGTACTAAGAATTATAATAAAGTGCCAAATTATCAGAGTAACACCCAATCGCGTAAGTTCATTACAACTAGCCGAGGCACCGACACTACCCCACCCCGAGTCCACGTTCGCCGTTTCGTATACACGACGATCGACGCCCACTCTAGCCCCGATCCACCTCTCTAGGATTAAGGTTCCATCTATTTCTACAAATTTATTGTGCATTGACCCCTGGACGTGACTGAGCTTACCTCAGCCTGAAATAGGTCTATCACATCTTTATAAAACCCAGACAAACTATGGAACGCTGAGCATGCCCGGACTAAACTACAAAGTAATTGCAAGAATATGGCTTTATGTTTGTTGCCAGCCGCTTGTATTGCGTTGCTTACATATATGTATGTTTGTATGCAGCTGTAACATATACAGCAGCAACGAAAGCTCAGCTGGTAGCTGGAAGAGGTAGGAATATTATTTACAGACAGCTATATATGATTGTGGGAACTAGATCGGGACCCAGGAGCTAGATCGCATCAAATTAAACCTTTGGCGAAGTAGGAGGACTCATGAAAACGTCCGCCTGAAATGTGCTGCATCGGTCTGGTAGTTTGACCCATATCTCAGGGTGTGTGCAGAATAAGTCCTCTCCTATTCCTCCGTCCATCTTGGAGCCGTCCGTATATATGTTGAGGTGTTTAACTTGGTCCCTTCCTTTTTCCAGTCTTCGGGTCCCAGAGATGAGATAGTTTTGATGTCGAGGCAAGTTTGGGGGATCATGTAATCAGTCGATCTGCTTATGTCCCTGCCAATTGAACTGTGCCCGTATATCTGTGGCGACATATTTCCTGGTGCGATTAGGTGCTGTGTTGCCAAGGGGTCGATTCCGAGTACAGTTTCGAGTGCTTTTGTTGGGGTTGACCTCAGCGCCCCTGTAATACACAGCAGAGCCTGTCGCTGAGTCTTTTCCATAAGCTTATGGTATGTCTTCTTTTCAGTAGCCTGCCACCACACTAAGGCTCCATACAGCAGAGTTGCTCGCACCACCGAGAGCATTAGAGCAGGTGACAGACCCCATGTGCTGCTGAGCATCTTCTTGGATGCATAAAGCGCAATGGTGGCCGTCTTCACCCTTTCCACTACATTAGGTCTACATGCCAACTTGCTGTTCAGTACTGTGCCTAGGTACTTCACCTGTGCTCCTGGGTTAAGCCCAGTTTGGTCAATTTTCGGGGGGGTCCATATCGGTACCTTGTACCTCTATTCTTGGACGTTGACATGGAATGACTGCATCTTGCAAGAGGCTATGCAATTACTACACCGTCAAGTGGCCCGTCTGAAACCAGCAGAAGTCTGCATGCAGGAAAGATAGCAGTTAGACAAATATTCGAGGTAAATTAGCGTTAAACTTACTAAGAGAACTAAGCATGCATTCAAAATACAAATACCACTACAGTTACTAATTACTAGAAAGGTGTGTACAGATTAGTAATTTAATAAGAGGAAGAGAATTAGTGGTGGATATAATATGGTAGAGGCAATAATAATCCCAGCATAAGACCCTACACGGTTCATGCAAAGAATAATTCGATCTACAAGGAGGAAGGAACAACAGTGTAAACAGTAGAAATTTTTCTAGTGAGTCTTATAGGAATCGTGAAGTTTATGTGCATAAAAATCACACTAAGCATTTTTCTACGGTTAACTAGGGATGGGAGGTTTACTAATAGTAGTCTACTAGAGTAAGATGGGCGTCTCACACCCACATCCCAGTTAAGGCCCCGCAGAGCAAAGAGTAAAAAGTTTTTCTTTACTGATTCTATACGGTCCTGGTGTACTTTGTACTGAGGGCACCATACACAGGAGCCGTATTCTAAGATCGGACGAACAAGCGAGGTATAGAGAGTCTTTGTTATATAGGGGTCGTCAAATTCCTTTGACCACCTCTTTATAAACCCAAGCACGCCCATGGCCTTATTTACCATGGTAGAAATGTGTTCAGAAATGTGTGGACACACAGTTTAACATCATCCGCTTACATAAGTACTCGAGCGTATGATAATACCGAAGCCGAGTCATTAATAAAGAGTGTGAAGAGTAAGGGGCTTAGATGGCTGCCCTGTGGTACTCCCGAAGAAACCTTTATTGATGAAGAGAGGGAGTTTGTGTAGAGGACTCTTTGAGACCTGGAACAAAGAGGAGAGAGTAGCTCTCTCTCTCTCTCATTAGCTGCTGCTGCAACTGTTCTCCTCTCCTCCTATTAGCATTTGTCTGGCTCGCTGGTTTGATAGCCATTTGTTTTGAAAAATAATTTGATTTTAATTTTGTTCAAATTTTTTATTAGAGAGTTTTCTATTGTGCCAAAAAATTCTGTCGGAAGCAGATCAGCCGAGTATCTCCTGATGGCTCTGCGATAGCGTAGTGCACGAAAAATGCGCTGGGTTAACGGGCCTCGTGGGCAATGCCATGTCAAATCGTAATGGCTTGCACTACAGTTGCGAAGCATGTCGTGCGGTTGAGACTGACATGGTAATATTTATGAGGCAGACGCGGAAGGGCTTTAAGGAGCTGACCGTTGGCTTTAAAAAGCAATACGATCGGCTCCTAGCTCGGAGTCTCAATTTGGCAGTCTGCAACTGCTGATTGAGTCTCCGAGGCGTAAAAGGGTCACTCCGCGGGATCTGCAAGTGCCAACCGTCACTCAGTCGAAAAATTGACTCCGACCAATCCAAGTATGCAGCAGTTTATCTCGTTTGCCACTTCAAGGGCAACGACAGCTGCTGGCGATGCAGATTCAGTAGCCGAATTCATCGCCTCGGAGAATGTGCAGCCAAGTGCGTCTGCAGCGTCCGTGTCCGTGGTGTCCGCAAGTTCGCTAGTTGTCCCGTATATTCCGATCCCACCAGTAAATAGACGTTCCGGACCTCCGGATATTGCCACCACAGGTACTAGGCCTGTGGCAAAATAAAGCAAAGCAAAATAAAAGCCGTCGGCTTAAAGGTGGAGAAATTTAATTTCTCTTAACACCATTTTCTCTGACAAATTCTTGCGAGAGCAAGACTGTGCACCATTTGATGGTGAAGGAGTCCAAGGCTAAGGGCCACCATAACTCTTAAAAATCATCCCAATGTGCCCGACATTCTTAGTTCGGAGGTTTTGGCAGGCCGGTAAACAACTTTTAGAAAAGACCGTTCGTCTCGACGTGCAGGAGGGTTTCTGATTGCAGTGAACTCTTACTTCACGTCGGAACACTTCACAGTCCAAGTTCAACCGGAACTGGAATTCCTGTGTGTAAAACTGATTCTTTCCGCTTTCGCTATATTCATTGCTTGCAAGTATATCCCACTTTTTTCGGATATTTCAATTTATGAGCAGCACTTGTCCTCTTTAGCTGCTGTTTCTTCCTCGCTATCAGATAAGGATCATATGATAGTTCTAGGTGACTTCAACTTGCCAGGAACTTTTTGGTCTGCGGTAAACGAGTCTAGTAACCTAGTGCCCATGTCACGACATGAATTTGTTGACGGCTTGCATGATCTGTCCCTGTCTCAAGTCAACCATGTGAAAAATTCCTTGTGTCGATTGCTTGATCTGTGCTTTGTATCGGATCCTACCTTAGTGTTGTTAACCCGACCACTTCCGCTCACTATACCTGGAGACCCCTACCATCCTACTTTCGAAGAGTCGCTAGATATAGGTCCAACTGTATTGGATCGGCCGAGTATGCTACCTGAACGTGTCCACTGCTTTCGTAAAGCCCAGTTTGCGAATCTTAATAACCTCATTAGGGATTTTGTTTCGTCAGCTTTGTACTTGTGCACTGATGTCATAAAGGGCACAAACATTTTTTACAATGCTCTTGGCAAATTTTTTGATTTTTGTATCCCGCTTTCTTATCCGATTAGATCTGGAACTCTTGGTTTACCAAAGAGTTATTTAGCATAAAAACCTCAAATCAAGACTTTTTAAAAAATTTCAAGAAGTTGCTTGTCCTACTTCTCACTCTCGCTATGTAATAGCTCGGTCAAACTTTTCAGTTCTTATGGCTCAATGCTATAAAAACGACGTATCTTGATGTAAGATACGTTTTTCCCAGGATCCTAACCAGTTTTACTGCTTCGTAAACAGTAAGCGTAAAACGTCCGCACATCCATCCTCGCTATCATTTTGTAATACGTCGGCAAATAATGATCACGCGATCTACTACTGTAAGCTACTCTGGCCACCCCTACCCATACGGTTTACTGAAGTCGAAGGGCATTTTCAGTCCCTTGTTAAATGAATGTTCTTTACTTCATGATCTTCGACTAGTTAAGCCGGTGTTTTCACCGAGTACAGACGGGGTTCCAGGTTGCGTACTCAGGTACTGTGCCGAGGCTCTGTATGGACCCTTGCTTAAACTATTCACCCTGTACATCGATTTTTCTTGCTTCCCACCCGATCTGGACGGAATCGTTTATAATTCCTCTCCATTAAAAAGGTAGCAAGTCTGAAGCAAAGAATTATAGTGGATCCGAATTCGATCTTTTGCGCAATTTAGAGCTCTTGGAAGATCGAACCGTGCGGTTCAATAGGGAAGATTCATTCGACTTGATTCGCTGAAAAGCAAACAGTCTATGCAACAGCAACGCATAAGAAATGAGTGAAATTATAATCGCCGAAGCCGAGAAACTTCCTTTGCCGTTGGTCAGCGGCCTCGGGATCCTTCTGGGCTACAAACTACGGGAGGCGATGACATGCGGGAGCGCCGACAGGGGGCATCGAGAGCGCCTAGGCAATCGCCGGACAGCGGCCTCGGGATCCTGCCAGGCTACGAACTGCTGGAGGGAGTCATGCGGGGTAGCGACGGACATCTGTAACGAATACGGATCACCACGTGGGTGGGGCAAGAAGCGACTCGGGCAAGAGGCGTAAGGATGTACAGAGAAGGCGAAGCCCCGGACATCCAGTTTCCCTAGTGTATAGATTGTTGGTGACCAAGCTATGTTTTCGTTATATCCATTATTTTTCACTTTATTCTCTTATTGCCCTACCTATCGCACCGCTTAGCAGCCCGCTACATGACTAGAGACTCGCTTACCGTGAATTCCCACGCTTATAGTTTCCGGCAGCTTCCTCTCCTCAGTAGTCAGTACAGGATCCTTCCTTTTCCTCCACTGGTTGCAATCTTCCCGTTACACTCTGATTCTTTTCAGCAGCCACTCGGTCTTAATAATTTTCTCCGCGAACACTTCTATTCAATTCGGCACTCTCTGATCCACTCTCCTTTCTCCACGTTTTCCCAGCTCAGAACAGGCGTTCTGCTGGCTCTGCTGATACAGCGTCACCGTGGGAGGCCAGCGTCGCCTGGCGGCTGGCGCCGTTGTTTCCGCTCTCTTTTCCGCTGCTGGCGCGTCGCTGCTTGCTGGGTTTTAGTTTTCGGCGTTTCTCTTCCGCTGTTGCTGCGTTGATGCTGTTTGCTTACTGCTGCTACGTCGATGCTGACAGCTTGCTGTTCTCGGCGTTTCTCTTCTGCCGCTGCTGCATCGATGCTGTTTGCTTATCGTTTTCCGCTCTTCTCCTCTGCCGTTGCTGCATCGGTGCGGTCGGCTCGCTGTTCTCGGCGTTTCTCTTCTGCCGCTGCTGCGTCGTTGTCGTTGGCTTATCGTTTTTGGCGTTCCTCTTCTGCCGCTGCTGCGTCGTTGTCGTTGAGTTTTTGGTTCTCGGTGTTTTCCTCGTCTCTCTTCTGCCGCTGCAGCTGCTTCGTTGTTGATGGGTTTTTTGGTTCTCGGTGTTTCCTCGTATTTCTTCGGCCACTGCTGCGTCGTTGTCGTTGTTGGTTTACCGACCTTGAACAGCCAGTGGCGTCTGCCGTGATCGTGACTTGCGAATTAGAATTGCCAATTCGATGGATACAATTGATAGATCAAATAAAATAAACTATGGGCATTAATATGAATTCCTGCTACAGCAACTACTTGGTAGAGGTCATGCGTCGTGTTGTGGATAAATACATGCTTAGGTAGACCAGATAGACTTTTTTGGGATTTATTCATTTCACATTTTTATACCCGATACTCAAAATTAGTATTGGGGTATATTAGATTTGTGGTGAAAATGGATCCTCTGGACGATCCAGAAATAATCGATTCCGACCCCATAAAGTATATATATTCTTGATCAGCATCAACAGCCGAGTCGATTGAGCCCTGTCTGTCTGTCCGTCCGTCCGTCTGTTCGTCTGTCCGTTCGTCTGTCTAGAGCAACGACATTTCAAATCCGGATTTCTGTGATACGTCACTGCTACAAGTATATTTCAGAGCTTTGCCCCGCCCACTTCCGCCCCCACAAAGGGCGAAAATCTGTGGCATCCATAATTTCGACGATACGAGAAAACTGAAAACGCAGAATCGTAGAGGATGTCTATATGTTCTTAAGTGTAAAATCTAAACCAGATCGTAACATTATCATAGCCAGAATCAAGAAAACAATTTCATTCTTTCTCGCTCTGTCTCTCTCTAACACACAGGTTTCATGGTCGGTTTTGCCAATTTCAAAATATGAGTTCAAGGATCTCAGAACCTATAAGAGCCAGAGCAACCAAATTTGGTATCCACACTCCTCTGATATCGGACCTTGACCGTTTTGTGTCAAAATTTCGCCACACCCCTTTCCGCCCCCGCAAAGGACGAAAATCTGGGGCATCCACAAATCTTAGAGACTATTAAGGCTAGAGCAACCAAATTTGGTATAAGCACTTTTGTTAGATCTCACTACAAAACGTATATCTCGAAATTTCGCCCCACCCCCTTCCTCCCCCACAAAGGACGAAAATCTTTTGCATCCACAATATTGCAGATTCGAGAAAACTAAAAACGCAGAATCATAGATAATGATCATATCTATCAGATTGCTGAATCTGGATCAGATCAGATCAAATCCAAAAGCAACAAATCAATTTGCAGTGGCCACGTTCAATATTAGCTGCGTCTGCCGGAGGAGAGCCATACTGACTAAGTATCGGGTATAAATGTTGAGTTGCGGTGTCCGCAGCACCAAATTTGGTTGCTCTGGCTCTTATAGGTTCTGAGATCCTTGAACTCACATTTTGCAATTGGCAAAACCGACCATGAAACCTGTGTGTTAGAGAGAGACAGAGCGAGAAAAAATGAAATTGTTTTCTTGATTCTGGCCATAATAATAATTCGATCTGGTGCAGATTCAGCAACCGGATAGATATGGTCATTCTCTCTGATTGTGCGTTTTTAGTTTTCTCCAATCTGCAATATTGTGGATGCAACAGATTTTCGCCCTTTGTGGGGGCGAAAGTGGGCAGTGCAAGGTTTTGAAACATTCTTGTATCAGATACATATCACAGAAATCCGGATTTGAAATGTCGTTGCTCTAGCTCTTATAGTCTTTGAGCACTAGGCACTGATAAGTACGGACAGACGGAGAGCCAGACAGGGCCCAATGGACTCGGCTATTGATGCTGATCAAGAAAATATATACTTTATGGGGTCGGAACGCTTCCTTCTGGTCGTTACACTCATCCATTTTCACCACAAATCTAATATACCCCAATACTCATTTTGAATATCGGGTATAAAAAAAACCCATTAAAGAATCGTAAAATTACAAAAATAGACACATAAAACTCAAAAGTTCACCGGTTCATCTAAACATTTTTCGGTATAAATTATCCACATTTATTAAAGGATTATTCTCTATGAGTCTGTGTTTTCAGTGTTTTTATACGCGATACTCAAAATGAGTATTGGGGTATATTGGATTTGTGGTGAAAATGGATGTACGTAACGTCCAGAAGGAATCAGCATCAATAGCCGAGTCGATTGAGCCCTGTCTGTCTATTAGCCCTATTAGCCCCTAGTGCTCAAAGACTATAAGAGCTAGAGCAACGGTATTTCATAAGCAGACTTCTGTGATATGTGTCACTGTTACAAGAATATTTCAAAACTTTGCCCCGCCCTCTTCCGCCCCCACAAAGAGCGAAAATCTGTGGCATCCACAATTTTAAAGATACGAGAAAACAGAAAACTCTGAATCGTAGGAAATGATTATATATTCTAAGATGCAAAATCTGAACCAGATCGTACTACTAGTATAGCCAGAATCAAGAAAACAATTTCATTCTCTAACACACAGGTTTCATAGTCGGTTTTGCCCTTTTTGCAAAATATGAGTTCCTAGATCTCAGAGACTATAAGAGCTAGAGCAACCAATATTTTGATGGACACTCCTGTGATATCGGACCTTAACGAGCTAGTTTCAAAATTTCGCCACACCCCCTTCCGCCCCCGCAAAGGACGAAAATCTGGGGCATCCACAAATCTCAGAGACTATTAAGACTAGCGTAACCAAATTTGGTATCCACACTTCTGTTAGATCTCACTATAAAAATCTGAAAAAAATCCGTTCTCTTTCGTAGTGATAAGACGTGTTTTTGTTTTGCGCTCCGCATTTTTTCCTTTTCTTTTGAATAAACAGCCGGTGTTTTCCTAACTAAATTTTAATTATACTTCCTAACCAGACAACAATCTGGAAACATATTCTATTACGCGAGTGCATGCCTTTTGATTTGTGTTAAAACATTATTTAACTTTTTATTTTTCGGCGTCGGCTTGTGCTTGTGATTGTGTTGTTGCAGTGAGTGAGTACGCATTACATTGCATTGCAGTCCACTCTCGTCTGGTAGCTTTTGTTTTTTTATCACTCTCTCGCTATCACCTCAATTTCAATAACTGTTCTTTCTCTCTCGTTCTTTAAACTTTCTGAGCAATAGCGCTCTCTGCTTAGTAGCTCTCGCTATAACCTCTCTCCACTCTGCTCTCTTTTTTACCAATTCTGCTTTGAGCGTTGTCTGGCACATTGGTCTGATACCAATTTGTTTTGCAAATAATCGTAAATAAAGTTTTTCCCAGTTCTTCCAAACCTCCTATTCTGAGGAAAGCTACTCTGGTCAACCGTACCCATACGGATTACCGAGGTCGAACGGCATTTTCAGTCCCTTGTTAAATGAATGTTCCCTACTTCATGATCTTCGACTAGTTAAGCCGGTGTTTTTACCGGGTCCAGACGGGGTTCCAGGTTGTGTACTCAGGTACTGCGCCGAGGCTCTGTGTGGACCTTTGCTTAAACTATTCACCCTGTCCATTGATTCCTCTTGCTTCCCCCCAATCTGGAAGGAATTGTTTATAATTCCTCTCCTTAAAAAAGGTAGCAAGTCTGATGCAAAAAATTATAGAGGTATAGCAAATTGTAGGGATCCTTGGTGGGCTCCCTACAAGTGAGTAAGAATCCGCTCCAGAAACTCAATCCGGTTCCAAATTGGGTACGCTTAATAGCTACCATATCATTAACTTGGTACTCTTTTTCTAAATTTGTCTGGCTTTATCCAACAAAGAGTACAGGCGCTGATGATGTGGTTGATAGGTTGCAGAAACAGGGCGAAGTTTTTGGAAACCCGAAGCGTGTGATCACGGATAGAGGCACTGCATTTACTGCTAATGTTTTCGAGGAATATTGTAAGGAACAGGATATCAAACATTTGCTGATAGCGACAGGAGTGCCGCGTGGTAATGGACAGGTAGAGCGAATTAATAAGGTCGTTACTACTATGTTAACAAAGCTTTGCGCAGAAGATCCGAAAGCCTGGTACAAGCATATTGGTAGGGTACAATCGTTTATAAACTCCACTCCTCCGAGAAGTACCAAGATATCCATTTAAGATTTTGACAGGCATAAAAATGAGGACAAAGTATGACAGTGACTTAGAAAAGCTTGTAGAGGAAGAGTATATTTTAGAGCTGCAGCAGGAGAAAGAAGAAATTCGCAAGATAGCCAGAGATAACATAGTGCAGATACAAAATGAAAATTGCAAGTCGTTCAACAAGTCCAGGAAACCAGAAAAAGAGTACCAAGTTAATGATATGGTAGCTATTAAGCGTACCCAATTTGGAACCGGATTGAAGCTAAAGGGAAGATTCTTGGGTCCTTATATTGTGACGCGTAAACTAAGACATGGACGGTACATTGTTGAGAAAGTGGGTGATGGTGAAGGGCCTTTGAAGACCAATACGGTGGCAGAGTATATGAAGATGTGGTCTCAATCATTCGGGTCGAATGATGAGTCAGGACGGCCGAATGTAGGGTTGGCAGCCCTTTAATGAGTATCGATCTATCGCTAGGGATAGTCAAGGGTAGAGGAAGATATATCGATAGTAAGTAAGAGTTCGACTGCGGGAGCGAGTAGACGTGCAGAGAAGAACGTGTTAAGAAAAAGAAACTTATTGTAACCATTTATTAAAATAAAGACAATACAACGATGAGTGGCTTATATTTGATGGAGTTTCTGGAGCGGATTCTTACTCACTTGTAGGGAATAGCAAAGTTATCCGCTATCCCCAAAATGTTTGAGAAGGTTTTAACTCCGCACTTGCAACATCTCTGCAAGTCACTTATATCTCCAACTCAGCATGGATTTATAAGGCGGCGATCAACAACCACGAACTTGTTAGAGTTTACCTCTTTCATTATTAAAGGCTTTCAAGGTAACTTACAGACGGATGTTATTTACACCGACTTCAGTAAAGCATTCGACTCTGTAAACGATTCCCACTTAGCGCATAAACTTGACCTTTTAGGTTTTCCGCCTAACCTCCTGAGATGGATTTCTAGCTATCTTTGTTCTAGGTCTCAAAGAGTCCTCTACACAAACTCCCTCTCTTCATCAATAAAGGTTTCTTCGGGAGTACCACAGGGCAGCCATCTAGGCCCCTTACTCTTCACACTCTTTATTAATGACTTGCCTTCAGTATTAACATACTCTCGAGTACTTATGTATGCGGATGATGTTAAACTCTGTGTCCAGTACAAGGACATTTCATTTCATTCTCGCTTGCAATCCGATCTCAATAGCTTCCAGTCATGGTGTAGTGCAAACTTGTTACACCTTAATGCCTCGAAATGCAAAGTTATGACATTTCATCGTTCTAACCCTTTGTTGGCTCCCTACACCCTATTTGGTGGTTCTCTTGAGAGAATTACCCTGGTGGATGATCTGGGTGTTATGTTAGACCCCAAGTTAAAGTTTTCCGAACACATTTCTACCATGGTAAATAAGGCCATGGGCGTGCTTGGGTTTATAAAGAGGTGGTCAAAGGAATTTGACGATCCCTATATAACAAAGACTCTCTATACCTCGCTTGTTCGTCCGATCTTAGAATACGGCTCCTGTGTATGGTGCCCTCAGTACAAAGTATACCAGGACCGTATAGAATCAGTACAGAAAAACTTTTTACTCTTTGCTCTGCGGGGCCTTAACTGGGCCACAACTTGATCAGGGGTGACATAGACAGCCCTGATCTGTTGAGCCGCATAAGCTTCACGATTCCTATTAGACTGACTATAAATTTTATACCGTTGTTCCTTCCACTTTGTATATCGAATTATTCCTTGCATGAACCGTTTTGGGTCTTATGCTCGGATTATGTCTTTTGACAAAGCTTGAGAAATTCTGAGGAAATGAAATCAATTCGCTCGATTCATCGACTCAGAAATCTTCAGCAGATGTATAATTTTGCAATGCAAAATTGTCAACTGAAGTTTCTTCACATAGATTCGATGATTTTAGGCATGCGTTTATTTTATTGGTAGGCGTTGATCTTGTAATGTGTGTTTAGCGAAAATAGCAAGACAGTAGAATCATAGTGCCTGCAAAATATCTCGAGTTATTGCGTATATCTTTTAATGCGCCGTTAACTGCTTTTGACTGCGCCATTATGCATTCGTCGCAGTTTATGATTTTCGATGCTGACAAAACTATTGCCACTGCGGAGTTTTTTGCAATATTATAAATAGGGTCTTGAATATTTTAAAGATTTAACGGCAGTTTTAATGTCGTATCCCAATGTGTATCGTTTTCTAGTAAATTGAGTTCTTCACATGCTGCACGATCTTGGACGTATCTTTCCATAACTGCATCTTTTAAGATGCGATGCACTTACTGCACCATCAAGTGACCCGTGTGACGCGCCGGTCCCAGGCAAAGCGCAGCCCTCCTCCCGGCCAACCGACCGAGGGGCGCAAGTATTAACTTGCTAAGAAAACTAAGCATGCATTTTAAGTACAAATACCACTATAATTAATTCTAACGAGAAAGGTATGTGAGTATTAGTAAATTAATAAGAGGAAGGGAATTAGTGGTGGATATAATGTGGTAGACGGAATTATAATCCGAGCATAAGACCCTAAAAGGTTTATGCAAGGAATAATTCGATCTAAAAAGTGGAAGGGACAACAATATATAGTTTCTAATGAATCTAATAGAAATTACGACGTTTATGCGACACTCTTGATCAAGTTGGCAGATGGCATGTTTACTAATAGCAGTATACTAGAGTAAGATGGCATCCCAGTTAAGGCTCCGCAGAGCAAAGAGTAAAAAGTTTTTCTGGACTGATTCTATATGGTCCTGGTGTATTTTGTACTGAGGGCCGTACAGAGGAGCCGTAATCTATGATCGAACGAACTAGCGAGGTATAGAGAGTCTTCGTTATGGTCGTCAAATACCTTGTACTGAAAGCTATTGAGATCGGATTTCAAGCGAGAATGAAGTGAAATGTCATCCGCATCCAAATACGAGAGTATTTTAACACCGAAGGCAAGTCATTAATAAATAGTGTAAAGGCTCTTACATATATGGCTTAGATGGCTGCCCTGTAGTACACCCGAAGAAACCTTGACTGGTGAAAAGAGGGAGTTTTTAATATGTTGGGAATATTGTTCCATTCACAGTGGGTAGTGACTCAAATTACGTTGACCCACGCACATTAACCAGCAAAAACCGCAAAATATAAGCTGTAGAAGCAAATGTATACATACGACCAAGACCATCAGTAGAACGCACATTCGGATAACCAGGAACTGCATCGCCATACTTTCGTCGTTTAAATATCTTCGATGCAGCATTCCAAGTGTAATAGCGTGACATCTCCGAGTAAAGCGATAGTTCGACCGTTATCGTCGGGTTATCTGCGCCGATGCAGTGGATAACCGTCGTTCCCAGTGAAGGTCTCCGCCATTAATCTCTGCGGATATCGTTTGGAAAACTGGTCGTCGACCAAGCTAGATGATTGGGGATTGATGACGCCTCTCGGTCTGTGAATCATATTTGCAATTACGCCATCATGTAGGTCTAGATCGGCTTCGTGATCAGGAATCTCAGTACATGTGAGTATCGAGTATCTCCAAAGACGCGTCTTGAACACTTTAGTTCGTCAAGGACCTCATTTTATACCCAATACTCAAAATGAGTATATGGGTATATTAGATTTGTGGTTAAAGTGGATGTGTGTAATCTTCAGAAGGAAGCTTTTTCGACCCCATAAAGTGTATATATTTTTGATCAGCATCAATAGATGAGTCGATTGAGCCATGTCTGTCTGTCTGTCCGTCCGTCCGTACGTCCCTATGAGCGCCTAGTGCTCAGAGACTATAAGAACTATAGCAACGATATTTTGTATCCAGACTTCTGTGATATGTCACTGTTACAAGTGTATTTCAAAACTTCGCCCCGCCCCCACAACGGACGAAAATCTGTGGCATTCACAATTTCAAAGAGACGAGAAAGCCAAAAACGCAAAATCGTAAAGAATGAACATACCTTCTAGACTGCAAAATCGGAACCTGATCGTATTAATATTATAGTCCGAATGAAGAAAACAATTTCATTCTTTCTGGCTCTATCTCCCTCTAACACACACGTTTCATGGTCGGCCTTGCCTATTGCTAAAAGTGAGCGCTAGAGCAACCAAATTTGGTATCCAAACTTCTGTTAGATCTCACTGTTACAAAATTCTTCCGTTTTCCAAGCAGCGATACCAAAAGTTTGAGAGAGAAAAACCATGCGGCAATCATCGTCTCCGATACCAATTCTGGCGCGTACGAATAAATTCGTATCGGGTAAAGAAGAAAAGCTACGGGCCTTGCCATTCAAAATGTTCTAGCTCGTTTTCGATACAGTATTGTGATCCATAACACCCTAACTCCTTCGTTGCAAAGATTTGAGCAAGGAGTAACACAATAAATCATAAACTTTGCGTATAAAAACGTAATATTTCCCAGTCGGTAAGCTTGGGCAACAAATTTATAATTATAATTATTAAATTATTAATTAAAATCGCCGAAAACTTTGGGTGGCTGTAATTTAATTATGTGTATTTGGCGGGGCGAAAATTATTGCGCTCGATCTGTTTCAATATTAAAGATAGACTATATCCTTCACAATTAAATTTCTTATTTTAGCTAATCTACGGTAGCAAGAGCGAGAGAGCGAGCTTTAATTGCGCTCCCGCTTTGCCCTAGCCTAACTGTAACTAGACTTCATAATTACGATAAAAATAAACAATTCAAGCGATTAGATGAAGGTCACGAAACACCGGCCTCGTTGAAAGCCTGCACGGCTTCAACACATTGGCAGCGACGGAAGCTTGTGTATGGTCCGCCGAAAAACCGCTCCAGTGCTAGTTCTTATTTCGACCACCCGGACCATGGCGTCCTATCCTTCGTGCTTGGCGATGACCCTCCCCACGAGCCACTCCTGAGGCGGCAGATTGTCCTTGGCCACGATGACCAGGTCTCCTTCCTCGAGGTTCGGTTGCCGCTGGTGCCATTTGCCCCGAATTCGCAACCCCAGCACATACTCGCGGGACCATAGCTACCAAAACACTTGCCTGACTGACGAGACAAGTCACCATCGCCGCAAGCAACTGAGATTCTCCTGGTACGGAGCCCACAGTGCTGTGGGGGCGATAAGCGACCCGCCTGTTAGCAGGTGCCTTGGTGTAAGGGCCTGGCCGTCGCTTGGATCTTGGCTGACGGCTCCCAGCGGCCTCGAGTTCATTATTGCCTCGATACCGACAAGGACTGTGGCGAGCTCTTCGGCGGTTAGGAGCGCGCTGCCTACCGCCCGTAGGAGTAGGCTCCTGGCAGCTTTTCACCTGTTCGCGGCGGTATGTACGTCCCCTTGCTCCCTGAGCCAAATCCGCAGATCGCTGAGGTGGCGGCTCGCTCTGACAAAGTTCGTCCCGCTGTCGGAATAGACGACTTGGGTATATCCTCGGCGCCCGACGAACCTTTGGAAAGCCAATAAAAAAACTATCAGAGGTTAGATGAAGCTATTTGTATGTGAACCGCCTTGGACGCAAAACAAACAAAAAGCGCAATGTATGACTTGTATGGGGGCCTTCCGCGAGTTTTCAATGTCGTGTGCACTGGTCCACAAAAATCAACCCCGTGAATTGAAAATGGGCGGAGAGCACGGAATCGATCTGTGGGTAAATTCTCCATAATTTGCGTCAACAATCGAGGTTTGCATTTAAAACAGCGCATACACGATCGAACTGTCTGACGTAGAAGTGGTCAGTCCAACCGCAGTCTTCCTCTTTTCCAGTTGAAGATCTTCGAGAGGTTCGAAATAAGCGTTCTTGGGCCAGTTTTGTGCATCCTCTTTCAGAAATGATGGTTCCTCGAACCAAATTGACAACGATTTCGTCGACGTCAGAACCTCTTGAGACAATATCTGCTGGGTTCTGTTTCGTGGGTACATGACGCCACGTAGCATCATCTGACCACTCTTGAATAACAGCCACTCTATTCCAAACGAAAGTCGACAACGACGATGGATGAGACGAAATCCAATGAATAGTTACCTCTGAATCCGACCAATAAACGACTCGTTCAATGGGCACGTTTAATAGGGGCTTGATTCTGTGACAGAGATCTGCGAGAAGGTGAGCGGCACATAACTCAAGCCTTGGGAGCGTTTTGGTCTTGAGCGGCGCTACTTTGGATTTCGAAGTCAACAATGATACTTTTAAACCTTCTGCAGTTCTGCTACGTATATAGACGCACGCTCCATACGCTCTCATGGAGGCGTCAGCAAAGGCATGTATTTGAACCGGTGACATCGGATCGGAATACACAAACCGAGATATGGATATGTCTTCCAATTGAGATAGTGTATTTTTCAACTTATTCCACGCTGTTTCCAAATGCAGCGGGATCGACTCATCCCAATCTAGTTTGTTAAGCCAAAGCTCCTGCAATAGGATCTTGCCTTTTATAACGATAGGACTTAATAAACCAAGGGGGTCAAACAACTTTGATGTCACCGATAGTATGTTACGTTTTGTCGCTCGGAGACCCATAGCTGAATTGTCAATTTTGAACTTAAAGGCATCGTCAGTAGGTTACCATGAGATTCCTAACGCCTTTGTCGACTCAGAATCCGAGATTGTTATGGGTTTGGCTGTGCTCTCAGATGCGGTGATCTCGGGTGAGTTTGAAAACCACTTAGTCAACTCAAACCCTGCGGTCTGAAGAACCTGAGACACTTCGGACTTAATTGCCCTTAGCTCCTCTACGCATGCAGCACCAGTCAACAAGTCATAGACGTAAAAGTCGGACCCAATAACGTTAGCAGCTCTAGGGAATGAGAGCTTCGCAGACTCACTCAACCTCTTCAAACACCGAATTGCCAAAAATGGGGCTGGTCCAGTCCCATATGTTACGGTGTTGAGCTGGTATATTCTCAAGGACTCAGACGGGTCTCTTCTCCACACTATGAGCTGAAACTGCCGATCCGCTTCGTTCACCATCACTTGGCGATACATCTTTTTAACATCAGCAGTCAGGGCAAACCTGTGCAGACGGAAACGGAGCAGTGTCGAGTATAATTCCTCTTGAATGGTAGGTCCCACCATCAGAATGTCATTTAAGGCCACCTGTGAGGACGTCTTGGACGAAGCATCGAACACGACTCGGAGCTTGGTAGACGTACTTTGGGGCCTCAGAACACACTGATGAGGGATTACGTAGTGTGGAGTAGAAGGAATCGTATTGTCAGTAGGAGACATATGACCTAAGGGGAGGTACTCTTCCATGAATTCCAAGTACATTTTCTTCAACTCAGGGTCACGATGCAATCGTCTTTCAAGCGACAAAAACCGCCGTTTCGCAACCTCAAAGGAGTTGCCTAAACAATTTGGATCTGATTTAAACGGGAGCCTTACTTCAAACCGACCTGAAGATAGTACCTGAGTCGTCTTACGATAGTGTTCTTCACATAGCTTGTGCGCAGGTGTGGCAATTTTCTTGGTAGATGACATTTCTTCCAGTGACCAAAACTTTTTCAAGGTCCTATCGATGGATACTAGCAACTCCTTACTGCAACTCAAACTGTTTGTAATTTGAGGAGCAGAACTCCTGGAAACTTATTTTCCCGACACAACCCAACCAAGAAGGGTTTTCTGAAGAGTTGGAAAGTCAGGACCTTGTTTAATTTGACCAACAGCTAATAATTCAAAGAACGATTCTGCTCCATTTAACATATATATTCTTTGTGGCTTGTAGAAATAAGGGTCTGCCAGGTAGGTTCTCTGGGATTCGCCAGTCAGTCACATTCACTGACTGGTCAGGGTGATAACCTGAAATTGATTTCAGGATCCAAAAATCAAAGGAGAACTCACTACCATTTATTCGCGACTTCACCACTGTGTGTATTTTATCCTTTACTTGAGAATTAGATTCACCAATTCCAAGCAAGTTAATACAGGACTCCTCTCTACGGATCTGTAAGCAATTAGCGAGGTCCTCGGTAATGAAATTTGTTTGTGATCCAGAGTCGAGCAGAGCTCTGGCCAGAATGTGTTCATCGCTCTTAGTTTGGACGCTTACAATCGACGTAGCCAGAATTACCCTGTCCAACGCTGTCGCATGCAGAACATGTGACGTGGAAGTTTGATTCTGATTTGATGGAGGAGAAGGACTCTCTTGGGGTGGTGGCAACGCGAGACACTGTGTATCGATGCAATAATGTATAATGTGAGCGGCTACACACTCGACATTTATTGGCTTTGCATTTTACAACAGCGTGGCCTTTTCGCAGACAGTTAATGCATAAGGATGCTGACTTGGCAAACTCAAACCTTTGCATCACCGAGAGACGCGAAAATGGAGGGAAATTTGACACTACATGGTCTCCTGAATTGCAGTAGCTACAAGTTCGCTGAGTTCTACTGTTGGTGGAAGTGGAAGAACAAGCAAATGAACTGCAATTATGTTGCTTGACTTTGTCCCGCCTTGGCTTCGTCGATTCTTCAGCAGACAGATGCTGGTATCGACGATTCAAGACTTTCTCAAAGTCTCAAAACGAGATGAATAAGCATTGCATTCTGTTTGCATTCTCCAAATGAAGAAGTCAGAGTGTTTCCAATAAATATGTTCCATGTATTTATGTATATATGTAGATTGTAGGTGCGCGTATGTGCACGACGGCAGCTTGTAGCGGGGTGGGAAACGTAACTCCTTGTAGCTTACATGCTAAGACTACCGTGAGCGTCGTGTGGATCGTAGGAGCGCACCGAACCGAAAGCTCGAGAGCGAGGCAGAGGGCTATGTAACTGGCTGTTAACTGAGCGCGGCACCCAGCAGCGATAACAGGCTGTTAGCCTGGTGTGCTAACAGCTCGGTTGCCCTGTTACAGCTTCTGCTCTGAACACATTCGAAATTTTTGTATCGTCTCCGATCGACAGTAACGATCCGTAAATCGACGAAACAGTATCGATTATCGACATATAACTGTTGCGTCCAAATAGCGGTTCACATATGTCTGTATGTGTCGATTTGTATGTATTTATGTGTATTTTGCTATATTTATAAGAAATCATTAATAAATTCCATGCAATCTAGCTCCACTATGTATCATACGTCTGTGCCTTGAATTGAAATCGATGTGCAAATACCTCTGATTCCTCTTTTGGATTGCTACTTGCTACTACTCCAATTGCTACTTTCCTGGCTTTATCGCAGGGCATCCCTCGGCGGTAGCAGAAATTTGCACAAAAATTAATATTGGCGCGACCGACGCGATGATTATGCAAATGGATTGGTAGGACACAAACACCACGACGCGGGCAACGATTGTGTTTGCATATACTGCAATTTCTTGTGTTACTGTCACACTTTGTTGTTGCCTACAATTAACTTTACAGTCCATCCGGGGGCGCCTTGAAAAATTAGAAGAGTTTTTCTAAATGAAGATCACCGAGAACTTTGGGTGGCTGTAATTTAATTATTTATAGGCGGGGCGAAAATGAATATGCTCGATCTCCTTCAATATTAGCAAACAACTATATTTTCTTCATAATTCAAATCTCTGACTCTAGCTAACCTACGGTGGCAAAGCGGGACGAAATCGCCAAGAGCAAGAGAGCGAGCTTTTATTGCGCTCCCGATAAAAATAAACAATTCAAGTAGTATGACGATTAGATGAAGGTCACGCAACAGACGGATTGATAGCTGTATTCATAAACTTACAAAGCTTTTAATCTACAGTGGCGAGCACGTGTGGATACATGTTTATCACTTTTCACTTTAAGCGCCTGTAAAGTCTTTAAAAATCAATCAATCCTTGTCATTTTTTTTTTAAAGATTCATTAATTTATTGAGAATGAGAAAAGACAACAATTTGAATTCAAAGATATCCTTTTCCTCAAGAGATTTTAATTTGTTCAAAAAATTAGCATGTAACAACTTTTGCACGTTTCAAATTTTTTTACTTTAATAATTTTTTAAAAATATTTGTTCCAAAGGGCCTTAGTATTTATCATAGCAGTGTAGCAGCCCTACACCGTCAGTCTTCCTCGTCCATGCTTTATTGTTTCCTTGACCTGATGATTTTTTAGCTTTCCACATGAGCGGTATCAGTAGTTTTCGTTTCGATCAGACTTAAAACGGTTTATTTTGGTATATCTAACCCAATTACCTTCTTAAAATTTTCCCTGGTCCAGTTCCTATGCTCCTCGGTAAATATAAGATGCGCAGCCACTTTTTGTGAGAGAGGGCAGGTTTTTTCTGGCTATCTGCCGGTGTCAGGCCGATCGTACGCAGAGCTTCCACTCATGGGACGTTCTCCAATTGGTTAAAATCGATGGAATAATGAAGAAAGAATATTATCTTATTATTTAGGAACCCATTTTGTCAAATTTTATAGAGAAATGTGACTTCCCCATATCCGAGATCACTTTCCAGCCAGACGGTAGCCCGGCTAAATTCGTGAAAAATCGTCCCAATAATTCGAGTTTTCACTTAATCCAGTGGCCTGCTGAATAGTCCAGATCTAAATCCCATTGAAAATCAATGGGCTCTGTTTAAAAAACATTGGAAAAGTACGAAACGTGCAAAAGTTGATACATGCTCATTTTTTGAACAAATTAAAATGTCTTGAGGAAAAGGATCTCTTTGAATTGAAATTGTTGTTTTTTTTTCATTCTCAATAAATTAATGAATCTTTAAAAAAAAATCACAAGGATTGATTGATTTTTAAAGATTTTACAGGCGCTTAAAGTGAAAAGTGATAAACATGTATCCATACGTGCTCGCCACTGTAGATATAACACAAAAAAAAGTTATGAACAATATATTATTTTTTTCAACTTTAAGAAATGTTTTGAAAGATAAAATACATAGTTCCTCTTGGAGTAAATATCAATGGGATAGTTGGTTCTGAATATAGCACTTATACTATTTTTTGTCTTTTTTCATATTATCTTAGGATTTTCCAGCTACTTTGTATCTTATGAGTATTTGATGCGGCAAAGGGATAGTCCTAATATCCCATATACTCTTATGGCCGGAGGCTGTGCTGGAATAGCCTCATGGCTAGCCTGCTATCCAATTGATGTAATTAAAACGCATATGCAAGCGGACGCCCTAGGAAAAAATGCTAAATACAATGGATTCATAGACTGTGCGAAAAAAGGCTTTGAAAAAGAGGGTACTCTCTTTTTCTTTAGAGGATTGAACTCTACTCTGATAAGAGCTTTTCCAATGAACGCTGCTTGCTTTTTTGTGGTTTCCTGGATAATGGATCTTTTTAATAAAAATGGAATGGATATGGCAATGAGCTCTGATAACCCACTATATCTTGTAAACTTAGAAAATACGACCCTGGCTAATCTGGGGAACACGTCCTCAAAAATTGAAGAATTAGTAAGGAACATTATAACTGACAACTCTATTTTAGTCCAATTAATTTCCACTCATCAGGACATAACACCAAACCAATTTACAAATAATATTTATAACGACTCTGATAATTTTAAAAGCCAAATGGAGTCTAAATAAAACTTATAATAAAAACCCAAAACCTCAATGTTATCCTATTAGTCTGTGCTACTCACCATCCACACTATCCGCTTCTGGTTCTATAGTTGAAATTTTATATATTCCTTGTACTGAACGAGTACAGGGGGATATTAAATCCGTGTAGATTTATTTAATGAACATGAGGACACACGTTACCGACCCCATACAGTCTATATACTAAATTCTTGATAAACATTATTAGTCGATATAGCCAATTCTGTCACACTGTCTTGTCGCCTAATACTCGGAGACTTAAGGTCTAGATTTTTTACGAAGCTCCTTGCTGTCCGAGCATAACTCCAGGGCATAGCGTTGTCAGACTGTGGGACTGTACGGTTGTCTCAGTAGAAGCATTAAATTCTGTCAGCTGTCGGGAAGAGGTGCATGGAGTCCAACGAATCATCCAATTACATGATTTACTTTTGTGCCACGAACACGGCTTGAATATTTTTAAATTGAAAATCGTCCTGAATATAGCGAATTATTTAAGTTTACACTAACCTGCATTCGGACTAAGTCACAGTGCCTGAAATAACCACTCTAGACGGAATTTATAATAATAAATAAATATTTTTATTTAGTAAATAAATATTTTATTTTATTGTTTAATAAAACATAAATTGGAGCGTACAGAAAAAGTACAGAATGTAGAGAAAAAACTAAAGCCTTTTTTTAAGAAAAAAAATCATTTTTGTATTATAATTTTTTTAATTTTAATTTTAAATCCAAAAAAAATTATATTTTCTATTTTTTAAATTAAGTTATAGTCAAGTAATACAAACAAAATATTTAGATAAATTATTGTCGCTGTACAAATTGAAGTTGCTATGTTTATTTGCTATGTTTCTACATTTACTTTGAATAACGACAAGCTCTAAAATATTTGTTTTTAACGGGAATATATTTTTGTATTCTTTCTTTATACCATACGGAAAATAAAGATTGCTATGGAACGGACATTGAAAAATAGCACTAATTCAAGGTTAGTAGCTATTAGCAAACAATTTTATTTATTTAAATTCACAATAAACAAAACTAACTGAATATGTGTGTCTTTCGGGTGCTGGGAGGTGCTAGTAGGCGGGACGAGCGGATGTTCCTCTCAGGTTGGGAGATGGTACAATGCTGAGGAATGCAGCAGCTATGTTTTAGTAAACCTCCGATTCAGTATTATGAACACTTAATCTTCACAAATTCTTGGTGGCGTATTTATTTTTGCACTTAACCTCTTGCTTACTACTTTTTCTTCCTACATGTAACTTCATCTTTTTCTTCCGCTCGAGTCCAGCCAATCGAGATGGTATATAACTATCGATAGAGCGGACCGAGGGCTCTAAGGGCACTAAACTTTAAAAACGACTTTTTGTTACATTGCACTCTTCATAGAGTCGAGCCTCCTGCCCGACGTATTTCAAAACGGGTCATTTATATGCAACGAATCCGTTAAAATGGTTGTCTAGGTGGTGCGCATTCCGGAAAAGCATATTTCGTAGACTAGGTCGGAATGATTGCGAATTGCCCATCTAGTCTGATTGGAGTTTCGGACATTGGCCCACTTTCCGGACAGGTGCATACAGCCATACAAGCTCGCCCTTAGATGTTCCCTTGTCGCGTGGTGCCTGTCCCGCAATTGAGATTTATCCACAAAGGCCAGGTAGCCTTCCACGTCGGCTTTTGGCCTGCCATTCAATAGCTCGTACGGCAATCGGGTTAGGGTTAGCTTCGTAGGAGAGAATGCTTTAGCCCCATGAGGGGCGGTCCGATAAGCCCACAGCGCCCATGGCAATCGTTTGCCACAATTCCATTGATTGTTGGCTCCGAATTTAGCAAGGTAACTGAACAGCGTACGGTTAAAAAGATCAATCATTCCGTCCCATTAAGGGTAAAGATGGGTGGTGCGTGTTTCAGATTAAAAATTGCGTCCTTGGGCCGAGTGAAACAGGAAGGGAACACCATATTAGCAACCATCTCTGCCATCTGATCCGGTAGAGCTAAGAATTCTGCCTACTTTGTAAAGTAGCACATGATGACACAGGACACATGAAAGACAGAGTGCTTATGATCACAAGCCAAGACGGCGTTCCTGTCATTCCGTCCGCAGTACAGCTGGCAATACTACAAAGCGTCCACCAATCCTCCAGGCCACTTCGGCGTATAGAAAACTGGCTAAGGCTAAGAAACGGTTTTAGTGGATCGAACTAAGCGCTGTCAATATTTTGCACCCATTGCTTGGCGTTTCATGCTCGAAGCGGTCTCACCAGGCGAACAGTCTCCGGGCTTAATCTCAGGGCAATCGGTGCCCCATTCGAAAGGAACACCTTTTCAAAATACTTCAGATGCTCTTCCGCAGTGCGTGAATGTAGAATGATGTCATTTAAGTTTACCAGCGGCGATCTCTAGGTTTGGCCAGCGAACAATTAGTCCATTAGTCTCCCGAAAGTGGCTGCAGCGTTATCCTAACGGCATTACGTTAAACTCGAACAATCCACAGCCACAGGCAAAGTCAGTCTTGGGCCTAGCTTGGGCTCGGCTATCTTCATCTGACAGTAGCCGCTCTACTACAAAGGACGGTTGAGGCATCACTGCCCACGTATACCAGCGGCAGTGAACGTACTGCTGCGGGAGATAGAGACGCGTCGTTGCCGCGCCCCGCCTGCCCATCAGAGTGTGTCTAAGTGGTGATCCACATCCACCGGCGGAATCTAGGTGGGAAGTGCGAGCCGTAGCGTGCGGATTAGAGTGGCGGGCCAAAGCAGACGCTGAGGTCGATTTGCCCCTAACCTCACTCGACGAGAGCCCCGCGTGTGGTGAAAACCCATAGTTAAGAGACCTAAGTCTTAGTATATAAATATAATATAATATAAATAAAGCGCACTTATATTACCGAAGTAAGAGTTGTTGTAATTTGTCGTTGTGGCAACAATACAAATTCGTTGCATCGAGCCTGCTAACCGCTGAGCGAGCCCAGCTAACTCGAGCGGGCCAAAAAGAATTTTCGATACAACAGGCGTCCAACATGGGGCTTACAGCGACAAATAACAAAACAAAGGGAGGATAGGTAAAGACTCTGAGCCGATTGGGCTGACCTGCTTGAGGTGTGGGAGTGTCGGGCGGACAGGTCCTCGCCGACACCCCGTGCGGACGACAAACAGGCCGCATACGAACACCTGGCACCCCCGACCAGCGCTGCCGTGGCGGCGCTATGGAGGTCCCCGGCCAAAATACAACAAGAATTGGTCGCGAGTCTGTCGGTGTCGGTACCGGATCGCTCGCACACGGTGACGCCTAGCAGGCCCCGCCATGCGGGTAGGGAACGAAGCCGACAGGCGAAAGGGGGAGGACCGAACCAGCAACCGTATGGCCGGCACACCTGGACTATGCCAGAATGGCTATACAGGTGAGAGAGTGGTCGTTCCGTTTCGACGTAATGATGAAGCCTCTCGAGTTCTTGGAGGAGATCGAGTGGTCCGCCGAGACATAAGGTCTGGATCCTGATCTAATCCCAAGGGCGATGCCAGAGCTGCTGAAGGAACGGGCGCTGATGTGGTTTGTGGCAAACAACCGGCAGTGGAGAACGTGGAAAGAGTTATCAATCAGCTTCCAGGCCTATTTTGTGCCGCGGAGATACTTTGAGAAGTTGCTGCAGGAAGTGAGGACGAGGAACCGGAAATTGGGAGAGCCCTTCAAGGAATACATGGTGGAAATGCAGACGCTTATGCGACTGAAATGTCCCCAGGAGGAGCAAACGGAGGTGATCCGGGAGAATAACATGCCAGAATTGAGGGCGTACATGAGATGCAGGGATCTGGACACCATGGTGGAGTTGGCAGACGAGTTCGAGGCGCTGGAAAGGGACCGCCTAGAATTCCAAAGAGAGAATCCGACCGTCAAAGCCCGGTCAGCGAATACCTTCAACAAGCCGGCCGAGACGACGGTGTGTCGACGGTGCAAAGACCAGTGGACGGACCAGTGAGAGCAAACGCACCGCAACCCACGCCGCGCCCCCCTCGCAAGATGCTGTCCCTCAAGCCTAGTCGGCAGGATGACCAGCGAAGAAGCGCCACTATCTGCAGTAGTGGAAGTTGCGGGCATTGAGCTGTGAGCCACGGTAGACACAGGGGCATTATAAGCAGTTTCGTGAGCCGCGAGCTGGCGGATCGACTGACAGGTGAAGGCCGGGAGGCGGCAGCAAGGAAACGGGTGAACAGATCGAGGTAAAGGTAGTGTGGAGATAATGTTTTTTATCCCCAATCGGCCGACTAATTATTTCAATTAAATAAAACTCGGCGCAGAAATAAAATTGCGATATGTTCTTTAATGCGTGACATCCAAATTGCAAGTGTGGCTTGCCTGCCCTTTACATTGCCGCTCCGATCGCTAAGCGCAGCTTCGCTCGGCCGACGTCGGTAGGCAGACGCAACGCGGAGATAGCGAAGAGCGAGCTGGCAGAGAGCGTTTAGCAGGGCAAGCAAGCGCAAAGCTTTAACAAACAAATGAGTGACATAGACATAAGTAACAAACAAAATAAGCGGCTGAGGGCCAAGAATTAGGTGCTATTTGGTAAGCAGCTAATCGGCTGGGTTCTGCTCCGAACATTCACCCCCCGTTGGAAGGCAAAGGCTTTCAACAGATCCATCCTGAAGGGGCAGAACCGCTATTTTTCCAACGGCCCTCTTGAAGATGCTTGCTTGGGCGCAGCTGGCGGCTACGCTGGGATGCTCGTCGAACGCAGCAATCGGCGCTTCTTTACGAAGGCGGCTTGTCGTGATTACGTCTTGATCATCGGGAACCTCTGTAATTGCATAGAATGGCAGGAAATTTGGCAATGTAGAAATTGTTGAAAGTTGAATTTCATTTAGCGTGGATATGTAGGTTTTTAATATATTGAAAAGTTCGCGCTGCAGTTCCTGATTCTCCGATCGCAGTTTTTCCACTTGCACCTGGCACTCGAGCAGCTGCTTCCTGCATTGCTGCTCTAAGTTTTGGTACTCCAGCGTTGTGGCCCGAAAATCGTCATTAGAGATGGAGGAGGAATTTTCAAAAGCGGCTAAAACTGCACGCTTATTCTCCGAGCTATCAATGCTTCCTGACACTATCCAACCAAGTTTTGTCTCCTGCAATGTTGGCAATTGGTCTGATAGTCGAATCTGTCCGACGCACATTAAATCGAAGAACAAACCACCACCTATCAACAGATCGATACGTTGGGGCTTGGAGAAATTAGGATCAGCTAGTTTTAGATTATTCGGCATGGGCCAATCCTTTGCGTCTAGGCCGAAGTTAGGCTGCATTTCCGTAATTGAGTTGGTGACAATTGCAGCGAAGGAAGCTCGATAGCTTGCGTCCTGGGATTGTACAACTATATGTACAGACTTGCTCGAAGGTAGAATGGAATCTCCGATTCCAGAGATGTGAACATAAGACGAGCGATGATCCAACTGCAACTGATCAGCAAGTCTAGATGTTACAAAGTTTGCCTGTGACGCAGAATCCAAAATGGCACGACATGGGATAAGTGCTCCATAACGATCTGTTACATGGACGAGGGCAGTAGGTAGCAACACGTTCTGGCTGGGCTGAGATTTCTGGATCGAGGGGGGAGGGCTAGAACACCCGCTTGCTAGAAGCACAGTCGCGGCCTCTTGCTGGATCGATTCCTCGGCCGGTGAAGAGGATGATGAAGCACCAGTTCCCGATTGAATGTGGAGTAGCGTGTGATGTTTGGCCTGGCAATGCCTGCAAAGTCCTGACCTGCACCTCTGCAATTCATGGCCTTTGTTGAGACAGTTCAAACACAAGCGGCTCTTCTTTGCTTCTTTGTACCTTTCAAACGCAGAGAGATTCAGGAATGCCTGACATCTAGATATGTAATGCTCGGAGGAATTGCAATGGTTACACATGGGGTTAGGATGGTCGTTACTGGAGGTGATAAGGGTGACAGGTTTGTCTTCTCCCACCTGTTGACTAGGACTTGTTGCCATGGCTGATCCCAAATTCTCCAGCATCCGACATCTCGCTTCCAAAAATGAGGCCATTCTTGACCACCGAGGCAATCCTGACGTCGGCAAGTTCTCTTCCCATTTCTCTTTTGTTTTGTGGTCCAGTTTCGTGCCTATGATGAAGATCAGCAACCCATCCGAAATCTCCTGCGGGGTCGCCAAGGTCTGAAGTGCACGCAAGTGCGAATTGATTTTGTCGCTGAGCGCGCGCAAGCCGATAGCTGAGCCCTTCTCCACCCCTTGCAGCCCGAAAATAGCCTTGACGTGTGCCTGAAAATGTAACAGTTTATTATCGAATCGCAACATTAGCAAATTCAACGCCTTGTCGTAATTCTCCTCAGAAAGTTCCAAGGAACGAATCGTATCCAGCGCAGCACCATCTAGACATCCACGAAGATATTGGAATTTTTCGATGATTGGGATACGATGGTCTTTGTGCACCATTGTCGAGAACATCGAGTGGAATTCTGGCCAATCCATGTAGTTCCCACCGAATCGCGGAAGCTGCAACTCGGGCATTCGAGAACGACCTATACTATTATAGGCGAACAACGACGAATTCCCCTCGAGAGTATGCCGAGCTGTTGAATTGGCAACATTTACCGTGCGAGCAGCCATCAACTCCCGCGACAGCCTGGACCTAACCTTGACATAAACATTCGCAAAGTCCAGCCGGGCATCATGGGCTAACTGCAGGAAATCCAACCTTTCAAGGCTCGTTTGAGCGGCATCGAAATCCGCATTCATTCGCTCAATTTGCTCTAAGCGAGCTTGAAGTTCTGCCTCATCTAACTCGGCAAGCTCTTCCTTGGTGAGAAAGCGATCCATGGCCTTTAGTTGGCGCGCGACGGACTCGGCCTTGTGCTTGTAGAAATCAACATCACTCGGCATTGCTGCGTTCGCGACATTGGTAGGCTCAGGTGCTGCCATGTTGAGGTTTTAAAAGAGTCACTCAGCACGACCGAAAAAGACACCCTGTATACGTATAAACGTGCGAACCGAAAGCAAAGGGATTACAGCTAATGCCTTTAGCTGTGCGGCTGTGCGAGCTGTCCGATTCCGCTTTGTACTCCGCTTGTGTGTATTAGTGAGTTCGCTGCACTGCACTGACCGAATTGTCGCGACAGAGAAATTAGTAGGTGTATGTAAGTATGTTTTAGCACCGAATTGTGCTTAACCGCCGAAAATTTGTTAAGGCTAACGAATGTCGATTGCGAATGATAATTAATTGACACTGCAACTCAGAGATCACGTCGGGGTCACCAAATTTTATGTGGAGATAATGTTTTTTATCCCCAATCGGCCGACTAATTATTTCAATTAAATAAAACTCGGCGCAGAAATAAAATTGCGATATGTTCTTTAATGCGTGACATCCAAATTGCAAGTGTGGCTTGCCTGCCCTTTACATTGCCGCTCCGATCGCTAAGCGCAGCTTCGCTCGGCCGACGTCGGTAGGCAGAC
Source organism: Drosophila pseudoobscura (assembly GCF_009870125.1). Taxonomy (NCBI): domain Eukaryota; kingdom Metazoa; phylum Arthropoda; class Insecta; order Diptera; family Drosophilidae; genus Drosophila; species Drosophila pseudoobscura. The sequence continues at coordinate 872,692 of NC_046681.1, read as the reverse complement.
GCAACGCGGAGATAGCGAAGAGCGAGCTGGCAGAGAGCGTTTAGCAGGGCAAGCAAGCGCAAAGCTTTAACAAACAAATGAGTGACATAGACATAAGTAACAAACAAAATAAGCGGCTGAGGGCCAAGAATTAGGTGCTATTTGGTAAGCAGCTAATCGGCTGGGTTCTGCTCCGAACAGGTAGGTTTTGGGAAGAAGAAGATCCCAATGGCACTACTCGTGTTACCGGGCGTAATAGATGAATTGGTTTTACGATGGGACTTCCTCAGCGCGGTCGAGGCAGTGGTGACCTGTGCAGGGCACGTGGAAGTCAGGAGGAAAGACTGTCCGTGGCGAAGGCCGAGGCTGGGGACACGGCCCCAGAGCCTAACGAAAAAACGGAAATGACCCAGGAAGCGGCCGCCATAGAGGAGGAATTCCTATCCCGAGAGTTGGAGGCGTTCTCCAAGATCGAGGGAGTATCCAATGTGGCGGTGCACACAATTACCATGAGTGATCTGCAACCGATTAAGCAAAGATATTACCCGAAGAACACCAAAATGCAGGCCGAGATTAACCAGAAAGTGGACGAACTACTAGAAATTGGATGCATACAGCCGTCAAGGAGTCCCTACAGTTCGCCTATAGTGATGGTAAAGAAGAAAAATGGCAAGTGGAGATTGTGCGTGGACTTTCGTCAAGTAAACGCGAAATCAATAAAAGACACGTACCCAATGCCATGAATCGACTACATCGGGCGAACAGAGGAAGAACACCGAAGAAACCTGAAAGAAGTGTTTCGACAGCTGCGCATGGATAACATGCGGCTGAACGCAGACAAGTGCGAGTTCTTCAGAAAAGAGCTGCGGTATCTGGGCCACAAGGTGACCGGCGAGGGGATATGTACAGACCCCGAGAAAGTCGCAGCCATAGCCGAACTGAAACCGCCGACAAATATCAAGGAGCTGAGACAATACTTGGGAGTGGCCTCATGGTACAGGCGGTTCGTGCCCGACTTCGCCACCCTCGTGCAGCCACTCATCGGGCCCCTCAAGAAGAAGACGGAATGGGTCTGGACACAGGAACGGCAGGAAGCGTTCGAGGAGGTGAAAAGACGACTAGTGGCGGACCCCGTGCTGGCGTTCCCCGACTTCTCGAAGAAGTTCATCCTACAGACAGACGCCAGTGATTACGGTGTGAGGGAGCGTACGCTCCACCCACATTTTTTCGCCCATCAACTCGCCGGCATTTTCCAATTGGAGGGCCCCGAAAATACTTTATTAGAATTAAGATTTTTGACTTTTCTTCGTTTTCTAGGTTTAAGCATTGACTTTTCAGTTTTAGGTTAAGGGGGAGGGGGGAAGGCCACGAAGGCTACATGGTATTAATTTTATATATTATACGGCCCGAGGGGTCTCTAAGCCCCACGTAGCTTATTATCTTTTTTAAATGGGGGGCAAGTCGCGATCACGGCGGATGCCACTGGCTTTTCAGAACCAAAACCCAACAACAACGACACCGCAGCGGTCAAAGGAAGACGAGGTAAACACAGAGAACCAAAACCCAACAACAACGACGCAGAAGCTGTCAAAGAGAGACGAGAAATACGCCGAGAACCAAACCCAACAACAACGATGCAGCAGCGGCCAAAAAGAGACGAGGAAAACACCGGGACCCAGCGAGCCGCTGGCATCGACGCGGCAGCGGCAGCGGCAGCAGAGAAACGCCGAGAACAGCGAGCCGCCGGCATCGACGCCGCAACGGCAGAGGAGAAGCGCTGAAAAGATAAGATAAGAGCATCAAGCCACGGCAGAAGAGGACCGCGGAGAACAGCAATCAAGTCCATCAACGACGCACCAGCAGCGGAAAAGAGAGGCGAAAGTCACCGGCGCAGCTACAGACGACGAAAGAGAGGGGAGACAACGGCGCCAGCCTTCTGCCGCAGCGAGGATGACGACGCTAGCCGCCCAAACTGACGCTAGATCGGCAGAGCCAGCAGAACGCCGGCTCTTAGCTGGGAAAATGTGGAAAGAGAAAATTCGATTGGGAGCAGTCGTAGGAGTAGGACGTGTTCGCGGAAAAAATTCGAGTGGCTTGTGAAAAGTAAAACACGTGGCGGACCGGATCCACGCCAACGCGATCAGTGACACGAGGAAGATCCTGCATCGACGTTGCGCTTACGGCGAGAAGACCCTGCATCGATACTACACTTACGGAGAGGAGATCCTGCATCGACGCTGCACTCACGGGGAAGAGGAGGCTTTCAACGAGTACAAGCGTGGGAGTTCAGGGGTAAGCGAGTCTCTAGACGTGTGTACGGGCTGCTGAACGGTGCGATAGGTAGGGGACCAAGAAAGAATAAAGTGAAATGTAACGAATATAACGGAAACATAGCCTGATCACCAACAATCTATACACTAGGGAACCTGGAGGCCCGGGGCTTCATCTTCTCTGCCCTTCCTCACGCCTCTTGCCCGAGTCTGGGTGATTCCATCCAGTAGTTCGTAGCCCGACAGGACCCTGAGGCCGCTGTCCGGCGATTGCCTAGGCGTTCTCAGTGACACCTGTCGGCGTTCCCTCCGCATGATTCCCTCCAGTAGTTTGTGACCCCGCAGGGTCCCGAGGCCGCTATCCGCTATCGTAGTAATTCTTAGGCCTAGGTACTCTCGGTGATACCTGTCGGTATTTCTGCATAGCAAAGCCCCCTTCCGCTTCGTGGTAACTCTCAGGCCGGCGGGGTCTCGTAAGTACTGTCCGGCGATAGCCTAGGTACTCTCGGCGAGATGGCGAGATGGGCATTAGAGCTACAGCAGTACGACTTTGAAGTCGCGTACAGGAAGGGTCAGCTCAATGTGGTAGCCGACGCACTCTCCGTTGGAGGAACAATACCGTCGGATAGGACATGAGGAGGGAACACAACCGGTGAACGAGCCGCCCTGCAAGTGGTTAGAGGGCATGGTAGAAAAGATCAGAAAGGAATCCCCGAAGTATCCCGACTATGTGGAGAAGGGGGGAAACTTGTATCGGCACACTCCTCACCGGGCAGGGAGCGAAGAGGTCGCCTCGTGGAAACTATGTGTGCCGAAAAATGCCCGGGAAAGGGTTTTAAAGGAAAGCCACGATAACCCGGAAGCAGGCCACGCCGGCGGAAGGAGGACCACGGGACGGGTGGCGGCAAGATATTACTGGCCAGGAGTGCATAGGGATGTTAGGGCCTACGTGCGGAAGTGCGAACTATGCCTTCGTTTCAAGCCAAGCCAGCTACAAGCAGCAGGGGAAATGTTGACACGGCCGGAAGAGCCGTGGGCGACGGTATACGCTGACTTTGTGAGTCCTTTGCCGAGGTCGAAGCATGGGAACTCGATGCTGCTGGTATTAGCGAACCGATTCTCTAAATGGACTGAGTTGGTTCCGCTGAGGAAGGCCACAGCCGAGGCATCGATAAAGGCCTGTCGTGGGGCGCCCAAAGTCTTCAATACGGACAATGGAGTGCAGCTCACGAGCAGGACATTTAAAAGATTCCTGTAGCAGCTGGAAGTTCGCCACCAATATACTGCGCCAGTATATCAACAGGATATTCACCGGCGCTCATGGTGCAGGCAAGGGAGCCGAATAGAGGACTTCATATCTCCAGTCATATGCCGCCTATGGAAGGAAGGCGACAAAAAGCAATGAACGGCACACATCCGAGACCTGAAACCCCAACCCGAAGAGCAAGAGACACAGGGGTGAAGGGGAAGAGCTATAATAGGCCACGCAGGGCACATGATAGGCTACGCAGGCCGCGCAAAGGGGTCACGCAGGACCAGTAAAAGTAAAGGATGTCACGCAGGACACTCAGAAAAGGTGCCACGCAGGACACGCACGAGACTCGTCGGCCAATGGGTGACAAAAACCAAGGGCCAGGCTCACGCCTCAGCGCCTCAGCTTCAGGACGCGCAGGGCAACTACGAGCTTCGGGCCAGACCGACGGGTGCCGCTCATGCGTGTACTACCGGGCGAGGAGTCGGATGATTCTTAGGTCCGAGACACTGTGTGAGGGAGACACCCGTGAAATGAGTCCGGCCGAAGGCGCATAAAAGTGTCCTGGGCCGTGGGTCGGACCACCTGTTGCTCACGGGCGGAATCGCGGCAAACGGCCCACGCTGAGGGCAGAGGGCGAGCTGTAAGAAGGGAGAGGTTTGAATATAGTCATACAGGGCGAAATAACTTACCCAGACGCAGGAAGAACCAAGCGGTATGGGATGACGAGGGCAGGGTGAGCGGTAGCGTGTCTAAAACAAAAGAGAAAACATATAAAAATAAGCATAAATAAAGTGTCAGCTGTAGCGTGTCTGAAACGGAAAAAAATATAGAAATATATAGTGTCTAAAATAAAAAAGAAGGAAAAATACGTCAATAAATATGAGATCGAAGGGCCTCTTCTGATCAAGAAACGACTCAGGCCCGAATACATACGCACCAATGACCCGCAGGTTGACAGAGTCTTCAGGACAGTGGCTAACCGGGTAAGGAAGAAATTGGCGAAACAGAAAACCGAGGACACGGGACTGCTATCGCAGGGCACAGTTAGACTCAAACTACGCTCTTTGGAAACTGACAGGACGCCACAAGCGGCAACCTACACCTCGCTTTCCGGTAAGGAAGGCTGACGGCTCATGGGCAAGAACAGCAATAGACAGAGCGGAGGCTTTTGCGACGAACCTGGAAGAAAGATTCACACCATTCCGGACGACATCTAGTAGCAGAGCAATGAGGTCCCTGTGGCGTCCCTGTCACTTTTCAAGACATCTCGGTAGACATAAAGAAACTTAAGTCCGAGAAGGCCCCTGGCGACGATAAGATTGACAATGTTGTGGCAAAGGCGCTACCAAGCAGAGCGATTCTGTATCTGTTGCTAATCTTTAACGCGTCGCTGAGATTAGCATACTTTCCCAAAGCCTAGAGATGTGCCAACATAATCCATAAGCCAAATCCAGAAAAGCCACCGGACCTCAACAGACCTCAACAACAATAGATCAATTAGTCTCATTTCAACTTTTGGCAAAATGATTGAGCGATGCATCCTACGAAGGGTAATGGAGTCGCCGCGGCACACCCAAAAAACTGCACAGGGTAGTGGAACACATACTAGACGGCTTCCAAAACAAGCAGCACACTGTAGCTGCTTACCTGGATATTTCGCAGGCTTTCGACCGAGTTCGGCACGAGGAATGACTCGCTAAAATCAAAGTGATGCTGTATGAAGTTATCAAAAGCTTTCTGACGGGGAGGAACTTCCGTATAGTCCAGGATGGTGTAGCATCTTTGACCAAGACCATCAAGGCAGGAGTACCGCAGGGCAATGTGCTTGACCCGACACTATACTGCTTATTCACCCACGACATGTCAAATCCCTCTACAGTCCGAGATGCCAAGCTTTTTTGGCACCTATGTGTTTCAAAAATGAAAAGAGGTTTTGGGTTAAACTTTATAATTCGTATTTAATCTTGGTGGCTTAGCGGAAGCCGATTGCTTGCTATTGCCAGATAAACTTTATGCGAGATCGATATGCAACCAATGCGCAGAGGGGTTAGCATAGAACTAAACTATAGACGACGGCGTTAGATCAAAGTGATTGCCGAAGTGGCGGCAGCAGATCAAAGTAATTGCCGAAGTGGCGGCGGCAGAGAGCCCCTTTAGCGGGAGAGCGCAGCAGCTCTGCAGAAAGTCAACGCTTTACAACATATGTAGGCGGCTCTCTATGCTCATATAATAATAATGTTAAAGTTACGGTTATTCTTCAGCGGCTGGCCCGAACATACTCCCCCCGTTGGGAGCTAGTCTCTCAACAGATTCCTTAAGGGGCAGCAAACATAGCCGAGTGACGGCCCTCCTGATGTTTCCTGAGGATGTCTTCAGGTCAGCGACGCGACACACTCCGTCCTTGCCCAAAACGACATCGAACACTCTAGCCAGTGGCCAACGCATTGGAGGAAGATTTTCGTCCTTCACCAGAACGAGGTCGTTCTTGCAGATGTTTTGCGCGGCGGTACGCCACTTCGCGCGCTCTTGCAAAAGAGTGAGATACTCTTCGCGCCAACGGCTCCAAAATATTTGTTGTAGTTGGGTGACCCGCTGCCAGCCATCCAGACGATTGTAGTTCAGCTTCGTTAGGTCAGGCTCGAGGATTTTCTCATGGGGGCCGCCTAAAAGCAGATGAGCAGGAGTCTAAATCTTCAGGATTTTCTGAAAGCGAGAGCAAAGGGCGAGAGTTAACAATTGCAGTGATCTGACAGATCAGAGTGCGCAGCTCGTCGAAGCTAAGCACAGATGGTCCAACTGAGCGGTACAGGTGATATTTTGCGGTCTTCACGACCGCTTCCCACAACCCGCCAAAATGCGGAGAGCGAGGTGGGATGAAACGCCAGTCGATCGAGTCAGCCAAGCAGGATTCGTGGACCTCCTTCATATGCGGTTCGCTCAGACAAAGCTTCTTTAGCTCCAGAAGCTCGTTCTTGGCCCCAACGAAGTTTGTCGCATTGTCCGACCAAATTTGACTTGGCCTTCCTCGAGTGGAAGTAAAACGCTTTAGTGCGCCAAGAAACGATGCAGTGGTCAAATCCTTTACGAGCTCCATGTGTATAGCCTTAGAAGTGAAGCAGATGAATACGCTAATGTAGCACTTGATCGTAGGCCTTGTGCGGATTTCTGATCGGTAGAAAAAAGGTCCACAGTAATCTACTCCAGTGACTTCAAAAGCTCGAGATCCTTCCAAACGTTCCTTAGGTAGGTCTCCCATGATGTGTTCAACCATGCGCGGCCTAGTCCTGAAGCATCTCACACATCTGCTGACGACCCTTGACACTGCCTTAACACCTCCAATGGGCCAATATTCCAGCCGAATTTTGGATACCAAGGCGCGAGGTCCGGCATGGAGGTTTCTTTCATGGTAATATCTTATCAGCGCAAAGGTAATGGAATGTCCCTTTGGCAGAATGAGCGGGTGCTGAGCGTCAAATCCTAACGATGAGTTGCCAAGACGACCTTCAACTCTAAGTAGTCCAGAATGATCGATGAACGGGTTGAGCGAACTAATAGAACTGGATTTCATGACTTGACCATTGCGCCGAATCTCCTTTATGTCCATCCACAAATTTGCCAGCTGAATGTGTCTAATTAGAAGATGCGTTCATTGTCGAATATCAGAAACGGTGAGTCCTGGATGCCTAAGACGATGTATAAATTTATGCATGTAGGCGAATGTGCGCTGCATGCGAAAGAATGAATTCGCAAATTTGCATCCAGACGTGAGATCGGCATGTGGAGACCTGATTAGCAATCCTCTCTTGCGAAGCTCGAAAGTTGCTATGTTGTTAGATAGAGATACAGGCCACTTATCCTTGGAGCCTAGCAAAAAGGATGGGCCGTGAAACCATAGCTCTGACTGGATAAGATGGTTGGGAACCGAGCCTCTCGAGAGAATATCAGCAGGATTTAAAGATGTGGGAACATAGCGCCATTCCATGGCTGCCGTCAACTCCTGAATTGATGCCACTCGATTTGCCACGAAAACTTGAAATTTAGCTGGCTCGTCCCTAATCCAAGATAATGCTGTTGACGAATCCGACCAGCAATAGAACCGACTTGTAAAGATTCCCATGTCCTTTAAATTCTGCATGATTTTCGCAAGCAAATGGGATCCACTTAATTCCAGCTTAGGAATCGATATAGTCTTTAGCGGCGCCACTCGCTACTTTGAGCACAAAACGTGGCTCGAAGACTGGGCTTCACTGGACACGACATACACGCAAGCGCCATATGCTTCTAAGCTGGCATCACAGAATCCGTGAACTTCTGTAGCCACACTAGAACGAAGAACCAAGCGAGGAAATGAGATCCGAGAAATGCTTGCCAAACTATTTCTCAAGTCCATCCAAGTTGAATGCAACGCTGAGGGTAGGCTTTCATCCCAATCCAAATTTTCTCTCCAAAGCTGCTGAAGGAAGATTTTGCACCTGACAATGACTGGATTTATTAATCCAAGAGGGTCGTAGAACCGCACAATCGTAGATAAAACCGACCGCTTTGATGGCTTTGAGTTTGTGTCCAGTGCGGACAAGGCAAAAAGCAGATGATCCGAAGCAGGGTCCCACGCTAAGCCGAGAGTTTTGGCAATGTCGCTTCCATCATTGAACTTTAGGAACTTCTCTATGTCATCTTCAGGGGTTCCCTCAAGTACTTCCTGGTGACTGGAGCACCATTTCCTAAGTCTAAAATTACCACGGGACAGTAAAGCTGATGTTTGGTGCATCTTGTCCATGACCTGTGCGACCGAATTACCGCCCGAAATAAGGTCATCCACGTAAAACTCCTGCCGCAGAGCAGCTGAGCCAAGAGGGTAGGATTCACCCTCGTCGATGGCCAGCTGGTGCATTGCGCGGACCGCTAAAAATGATGCAGCCCTCGTCCCGTATGTGTAGACTTGAACCTCGGACTCGATGGAATCTCGCCATAGGATGCACTGATACAAATTGTCGGGTGGAGACACTCGTACGCAGCGGTACATTTTACAAATGTCCCAAGTGAGAGCGACTGGATATGTTCGAAAGCGAATCAATCAGCCAGGCTCCGTTTTTCACATTCACAAAAGTTTTTTGAAATCACATAAATTGGGGCTCTCTTTTTCCCATTCCGCAAGATTTCTTCGTTTTCAAAACGAAAACATTTTCGTTGACGAAATGAAAAGTAAACGGCTTTTTATACAACAAAACGAACCTTAATTGCAAAAGGAAAAAAATAGATGACTTATTGATGCATTAACATAAACTTGATACCTATATCAGGATAAGTTAACTTGTGCTTTCTTTATAAATAATTTTTTTTTAACCCAACCTAAAATTTGACTCGGAAAAAATTGGCAACAGCAACAACAAATTTCGTTTTGGTGTAAGCAGCTGACGCATTCCGATTTGGTTATCGGAACGTTGGCAATTAATAAATTTTTGCGTATAACAGCACAAATGTGCATGTAACAGCTCAGACTGTGCTTGTAACATGCGCTCAACAGAAAATCTGGGTGAGCACAGCTGTTTCCCGCCCAATTTAATTCGGACTTCAAAATGTAACATATCGATAAAAAAAATATGTGAAAAATGGAACACCTTAAAACGAAAACGAAACGTTTTGGCTGAAAACGTAATCCGCAAAAGTAAATGAAAAACGGAGCCTGCCTGAATATGTTAAACAATGCAGGCTGAATAACAGGGCCTGTCATCATCACATCATTTAGAGAATATCCAGTTGATGTAGCTGCGGATCCATCGAAAACGACACGGAGTTTTATCGTCGTACTGTCCTCCTTTAGGACACAGTGATGAGGCAAGAAATATTTGCAGAGGCTACGGGAATCAGGGTTGACTTGGTGCATATGATGCAAATCAATGTACTCCCTCATAAAGTCGGAATACCGCTCCTTGAGTGTAGGATTACGCTCCAGTTTTCGCTCCAGACTGATGAACCGTCGATAAGCCTGAGCGTAAGATTCTCCTAAACGATCAGTATTGTTATTTAGCGGCAGACGAACTGCATACTCCCCGGATGGCAACCGGTTGCTTACGAAATGTGCTTTACAATCGTCTTCTTCTTTGGTATTCAACCCAGCCTCCACAAAATCCTCGACTTCCCAAAACATACGAAGAGTTTTATCCAACCTTGCTTCCATCTCAGCTATCGAATCTGGACAATTGTGCGTGGCCAAAAGCGCCGAGCTTGAAACCTTCTGTCCACCACCAGATACGATCCACCCAAGCCGGGTCTTCTGCAGAAGAGGCAGTCCATCGGTGAGTTTGATTTGCCCTACGTAGAGGAGATCATAAAAAACGCTCGCACCAATGAGAAGATCAACCCGTTGAGGATTGAAAAATGCAGGATCAGCGAGCTGAATGTTAGATGGAATACGCCAATCGGTTACATTTACTGTCATACTTGGTTGAGAATCGGTAATCGTGGGGGCGATGACAGCAGTAAGTGTAGTTGTGTAAGCAGAGGTGCGAGAATGCATACAAATGCTTATGGTGGATCCCTCAGTAGAAACGCTGGTATCGCCCAGCCCAGACACAAGTGCAGACGATTGAGTTCTCCTAAGCTGAAGCTGCTGGGCGAACCTGGATGTGACGAGATGCAGCTGCGATCCTGAATCTAAGATGGCACGACAAGGAACTAAAAAGCCAGACCGATTCTTCACGAGAACCACGGCTGTAGCCAGAAGCTCGACATCAGAGTGAAGACCTTGGGCAGCAAGAGAGGTAGACGAAGGTAGAGACGAGCTGCTAGCAGAATTTTGAGCAACGGAAAGAGTGTCCGGTTCCAGATCGGGAGGAGTAATACCTGGGCAGCCTTGTGTTGTGGTCTGTATACTATCGAAGTGCAACAAACTATGATGCCTACCGCCGCATACTCGACATTTTCCACTATTGCATGCGCGGGTCCGGTGCCCCGGTTTTAGGCAATTGAAGCATAGGGAAAGCTTCTTCACTTCTTTGTGGCGCAGCAACGGTGAGAGAGCCCGCTGAGTGGCAAAAGACGCATACAGACGGGTCGGCGGAAGAGTTTGAAGCTACAAACGTTTTCTTAACATGCGTATAGGAATGGTTTTTTCCCACCTGATCGCTACTAGCGTGTGTCGCTGTAGCATATTCCAATCGCTCCATTTTCTGGCAGCGTTGCTGCAAGAATTCGAAGAATTCCTCTGCGGTAGGTATAGCATCCGACGATGTGTGCTCCTCCCATTTGGTTTGCGTCTTCGAATCCAACTTCTGCAGCAGCATGTTGATAACTATGAGTCCCGAAATCTCCTCAGCAGTTCCCAATGTCTGCAACGCTCGCATGTGTAAATTGACTGCATCCGAAAACTCCCGAAGCCTTTTAGCAGAAGGCGAGTCTACCCTCTTTAGCCCAAGAATCTTCTTGATGTGTGCCTGGAAAACAAGTCTTTTGTTATTAAAGCGTTTATTAAGTATATCCAGAGCCGCACGATAATTGGCACTGGAGAGCTCCAACGATCGAACCGAATCCAAAGTCGCATCAGCGAGGCAAGAGCGAAGGTGCTGGAATTTCTCGATGTCACTGAGATCCGCATCCACTTCAATCACCGATTTGAACATTGCCATAAAATCCGAGAACTCGATGTATCCACCAGAAAACTTCGGCACCTTCAGCTCAGGAAGTCGCTGCTTGTGAGCCATGATGATGGTACTATGTCCGGAATGGCTTGGCAGAGTCGTAGAATGGACAGCGGCGTGTGACTGGCTTACTTCAACAGCAGCCAGCAACTCAGCTTTCAACGATATGAAAAGAGTATCGAAGATTTCGCGCAGCTCACTCCCAATCTCGTTTTGATCGAGAGCCTCCAACTCATTATGGGCCTTATTAAATTCCTCTCGAATTTCTGCCAACATATCAAGGCGCACCTCGACTTCCGCGGCGGTCAGCTTATCGATTTTATTCCCCGCGAAGGATTCGCCAAGCCTGTGCAATCGATCATATAATGACTGACTTTTACGCTTATACAGACTCAGTCTGGAATCCGCCACCACAATATTTCCGTCCGCGCCTGTATTTGGATCGTTGTCCATGTTAACCGTTGTGCAATCGACACAACAACGGAAAATGAAATACCGCTTAAGCGACGATGTATAGACGCGAGAGCGAGAATGCAAGACACGAAAAGTCAAGAACCGCGGCTGCAGCTGCGCAGAGAATGAGAGATTCGACGCTTAAAGAACCGGAATTTGTCTATAAATATTCCAGCCGCACTCTCACTGAATTTGCACTTTAAACTGTTTTTAATGTGCACACAAATGTATTTTTTGGTAGTTAAACTACCCAACAACACAATATTGTATAATTAATAAGTGTTTTAACGGAACGCGATTAAGAAATGGTTTTATATCACGTCGGGGGGTCACCAATGTTTGAGATGCCAAGCTTTTTTGGCACCTATGTGTTTCAAAAATGAAAAGAGGTTTTGGGTTAATCTTTATAATTCGTATTTAATCTTGGTGGCTTAGCGGAAGCCGATTGCTTGCTATTGCCAGATAAACTTTATGCGAGATCGATATGCAACCAATGCGCAGAGGGGTTAGCATAGAACTAAACTATAGACGACGGCGTTAGATCAAAGTGATTGCCGAAGTGGCGGCAGCAGATCAAAGTAATTGCCGAAGTGGCGGCGGCAGAGAGCCCCTTTAGCGGGAGAGCGCAGCAGCTCTGCAGAAAGTCAACACTTTACAACATATGTAGGCGGCTCTCTATGCCCATACAATAATAATGTTAAAGTTACGGTTATTCTTCAGCGGCTGGCCCGAACAGGCAACCAGGACAGACCCTCAAGGTAGCAACATTTGCTGACGACACAGCAGTACTATCGAGGGCTAGCTGTGTTTATGATGCCAGAGGCAATCTACAGCAATACCTCAAGCTATTTGAAAACTGGTCCTGCCAATGGAACACCTCCATAAACCCTGATAAGTGTGCAATGGTGACGCATACTTTAAGAATGGGCTCTAGCCCTGGTGTCTTCTTGCTTGGGAAACTCGTGGAGCAGTTTATACAGCTCTGCTGAGCGCTTCTTCGATCGATATGGCCATATCAATCTTGAGACTTTACAGGAAACGGTTTGCTGCCATCTCCTATTGGCATTTTGCTCGAACAATTCGTGCGTTAGGAGCCTGCACGTAGCCAAAGGCATCGCTACTTGCTCCCTCTCCGATAGGAGAGGAATCGTAGTACCCTGCCTGGCTAGCTCGTCGGCGGCGTCATTCCCCTCGATGTCCCTGTGGCCGGGGACCCATATAAGGAAGAGATCTAACTGCTCTGCGATCTCGTGCAGAGACCTGCGGCAGTCATTTACAGTCGCTGAGTTCGACGATATTGAGCCTAGAGCTTTGATAGCTGCTTGGCTGTCCGAGAAGACGCACACTAAGTGCGTATCTAGGAGTAGTTTGGAGACGATCGAAATGGCCTCCTTGAGGGCTTCAACCTCCGCTTGGAACACACTACAGTGATCCGGGAGCCTGAAGCAATGACTGATGTTCAGCTCGCTGCAGTAGACTCCGCCTCCTACGCGGCCGTCTAGCTTTGAACCATCAGTGTAGAAGTGGACCGCATTAGCAGGCCCTGGTTCGCCCATCTCCCAGTCCTCCCTAGATGGGATTGATACCTGGAAGGGCGTCGAGAGGTGATCACTGGGGATACAGTAATCTGTCCTCTCTGGTAATTGCGGGAGTCTCATCAGGATTCCCGAGTGCCCAACCGCGGATGCTTTCCACAGTCTGGCTTCTCTCATTCGGAGGGCGGAAAGTGTTGCCACCTTCTTTCCCATGAGATCAACCGGGAGGAGGTCCAGCACAGTATCCAGGGCTTCCCCTGGAGTAGTGCGTAGCCCGCCGGTTATGCATAGTTCTGCCATGCGTTGAACTCTGCTGAGTTTATTGAGGCCTGTCCTTTTGTCCAAGGCTGGCCACCATACCACCACTCCATAGAGCATGATTGGTCGTATGATGGCTCGCACCAATGAGAAGATCAACCCGTTGAGGATTGAAAAATGCAGGATCAGCGAGCTGAATGTTAGATGGAATACGCCAATCGGATACATTTACTGTCATACTTGATTGAGAATCGGTAATCGGGGGGGCGATGACAGCAGTAAGTGTAGTTGTGTAAGCAGAGGTGCGAGAATGCATACAAATGCTTATGGTGGATCCCTCAGTAGAAACGCTGGTATCGCCCAGCCCAGACACAAGTGCAGACGATTGAGTTCTCCTAAGCTGAAGCTGCTGGGCGAACCTGGATGTGACGAGATGCAGCTGCGATCCTGAATCTAAGATGGCACGACAAGGAACTAAAAAGCCAGACCGATTCTTCACGAGAACCACGGCTGTAGCCAGAAGCACGACATCAGAGTGAAGACCTTGGGCAGCAAGAGAGGTAGATGAAGGTAGAGACGAGCTGCTAGCAGAATTTTGAGCAACGGAAAGAGTGTCCGGTTCCAGATCGGGAGGAGTAATACCTGGGCAGCCTTGTGTTGTGGTCTGTATACTATCGAAGTGCAACAAACTATGATGCCTACCGCCGCATACTCGACCTTTTCCACTATTGCATGCGCGGGTCCGGTGCCCCGGTTTTAGGCAATTGAAGCATAGGGAAAGCTTCTTCACTTCTTTGTGGCGCAGCAACGGTGAGAGAGCCCGCTGAGTGGCAAAAGACGCATACAGACGGGTCGGCGGAAGAGTTTGAAGCTACAAACGTTTTCTTAACATGCGTATAGGAATGGTTTTTTCCCACCTGATCGCTACTAGCGTGTGTCGCTGTAGCATATTCCAATCGCTCCATTTTCTGGCAGCGTTGCTGCAAGAATTCGAAGAATTCCTCTGCGGTAGGTATAGCATCCGACGATGTGTGCTCCTCCCATTTGGTTTGCGTCTTCGAATCCAACTTCTGCAGCAGCATGTTGATAACTATGAGTCCCGAAATCTCCTCAGCAGTTCCCAATGTCTGCAACGCTCGCATGTGTAAATTGACTGCATCCGAAAACTCCCGAAGCCTTTTAGCAGAAGGCGAGTCTACCCTCTTTAGCCCAAGAATCTTCTTGATGTGTGCCTGGAAAACAAGTCTTTTGTTATTAAAGCGTTTATTAAGTATATCCAGAGCCGCACGATAATTGGCACTGGAGAGCTCCAACGATCGAACCGAATCCAAAGTCGCATCAGCGAGGCAAGAGCGAAGGTGCTGGAATTTCTCGATGTCACTGAGATCCGCATCCACTTCAATCACCGATTTGAACATTGCCATAAAATCCGAGAACTCGATGTATCCACCAGAAAACTTCGGCACCTTCAGCTCAGGAAGTCGCTGCTTGTGAGCCATGATGATGGTACTATGTCCGGAATGGCTTGGCAGAGTCGTAGAATGGACAGCGGCGTGTGACTGGCTTACTTCAACAGCAGCCAGCAACTCAGCTTTCAACGATATGAAAAGAGTATCGAAGATTTCGCGCAGCTCACTCCCAATCTCGTTTTGATCGACACGAAAAGTCAAGAACCGCGGCTGCAGCTGCGCAGAGAATGAGAGATTCGACGCTTAAAGAACCGGAATTTGTCTATAAATATTCCAGCCGCACTCTCACTGAATTTGCACTTTAAACTGTTTTTAATGTGCACACAAATGTATTTGTTGGTAGTTAAACTACCCAACAACACAATATTGTATAATTAATAAGTGTTTTAACGGAACGCGATTAAGAAATGGTTTTATATCACGTCGGGGGGTCACCAATGTTTGAGATGCCAAGCTTTTTTGGCACCTATGTGTTTCAAAAATGAAAAGAGGTTTTGGGTTAATCTTTATAATTCGTATTTAATCTTGGTGGCTTAGCGGAAGCCGATTGCTTGCTATTGCCAGATAAACTTTATGCGAGATCGATATGCAACCAATGCGCAGAGGGGTTAGCATAGAACTAAACTATAGACGACGGCGTTAGATCAAAGTGATTGCCGAAGTGGCGGCAGCAGATCAAAGTAATTGCCGAAGTGGCGGCGGCAGAGAGCCCCTTTAGCGGGAGAGCGCAGCAGCTCTGCAGAAAGTCAACACTTTACAACATATGTAGGCGGCTCTCTATGCCCATACAATAATAATGTTAAAGTTACGGTTATTCTTCAGCGGCTGGCCCGAACAGGCAACCAGGACAGACCCTCAAGGTAGCAACATTTGCTGACGACACAGCAGTACTATCGAGGGCTAGCTGTGTTTATGATGCCAGAGGCAATCTACAGCAATACCTCAAGCTATTTGAAAACTGGTCCTGCCAATGGAACATCTCCATAAACCCTGATAAGTGTGCAATGGTGACGCATACTTTAAGAATGGGCTCTAGCCCTGGTGTCTTCTTGCTTGGGAAACTCGTGGAGCAGTTTATACAGCTCTGCTGAGCGCTTCTTCGATCGATATGGCCATATCAATCTTGAGACTTTACAGGAAACGGTTTGCTGCCATCTCCTATTGGCATTTTGCTCGAACAATTCGTGCGTTAGGAGCCTGCACGTAGCCAAAGGCATCGCTACTTGCTCCCTCTCCGATAGGAGAGGAATCGTAGTACCCTGCCTGGCTAGCTCGTCGGCGGCGTCATTCCCCTCGATGTCCCTGTGGCCGGGGACCCATATAAGGAAGAGATCTAACTGCTCTGCGATCTCGTGCAGAGACCTGCGGCAGTCATTTACAGTCGCTGAGTTCGACGATATTGAGCCTAGAGCTTTGATAGCTGCTTGGCTGTCCGAGAAGACGCACACTAAGTGCGTATCTAGGAGTAGTTTGGAGACGATCGAAATGGCCTCCTTGAGGGCTTCAACCTCCGCTTGGAACACACTACAGTGATCCGGGAGCCTGAAGCAATGACTGATGTTCAGCTCGCTGCAGTAGACTCCGCCTCCTACGCGGCCGTCTAGCTTTGAACCATCAGTGTAGAAGTGGACCGCATTAGCAGGCCCTGGTTCGCCCATCTCCCAGTCCTCCCTAGATGGGATTGATACCTGGAAGGGCGTCGAGAGGTGATCACTGGGGATACAGTAATCTGTCCTCTCTGGTAATTGCGGGAGTCTCATCAGGATTCCCGAGTGCCCAACCGCGGATGCTTTCCACAGTCTGGCTTCTCTCATTCGGAGGGCGGAAAGTGTTGCCACCTTCTTTCCCATGAGATCAACCGGGAGGAGGTCCAGCACAGTATCCAGGGCTTCCCCTGGAGTAGTGCGTAGCCCGCCGGTTATGCATAGTTCTGCCATGCGTTGAACTCTGCTGAGTTTATTGAGGCCTGTCCTTTTGTCCAAGGCTGGCCACCATACCACCACTCCATAGAGCATGATTGGTCGTATGATGGCTCGCACCAATGAGAAGATCAACCCGTTGAGGATTGAAAAATGCAGGATCAGCGAGCTGAATGTTAGATGGAATACGCCAATCGGATACATTTACTGTCATACTTGATTGAGAATCGGTAATCGGGGGGGCGATGACAGCAGTAAGTGTAGTTGTGTAAGCAGAGGTAGCAGAATTTTGAGCAACGGAAAGAGTGTCCGGTTCCAGATCGGGAGGAGTAATACCTGGGCAGCCTTGTGTTGTGGTCTGTATACTATCGAAGTGCAACAAACTATGATGCCTACCGCCGCATACTCGACATTTTCCACTATTGCATGCGCGGGTCCGGTGCCCCGGTTTTAGGCAATTGAAGCATAGGGAAAGCTTCTTCACTTCTTTGTGGCGCAGCAACGGTGAGAGAGCCCGCTGAGTGGCAAAAGACGCATACAGACGGGTCGGCGGAAGAGTTTGAAGCTACAAACGTTTTCTTAACATGCGTATAGGAATGGTTTTTTCCCACCTGATCGCTACTAGCGTGTGTCGCTGTAGCATATTCCAATCGCTCCATTTTCTGGCAGCGTTGCTGCAAGAATTCGAAGAATTCCTCTGCGGTAGGTATAGCATCCGACGATGTGTGCTCCTCCCATTTGGTTTGCGTCTTCGAATCCAACTTCTGCAGCAGCATGTTGATAACTATGAGTCCCGAAATCTCCTCAGCAGTTCCCAATGTCTGCAACGCTCGCATGTGTAAATTGACTGCATCCGAAAACTCCCGAAGCCTTTTAGCAGAAGGCGAGTCTACCCTCTTTAGCCCAAGAATCTTCTTGATGTGTGCCTGGAAAACAAGTCTTTTGTTATTAAAGCGTTTATTAAGTATATCCAGAGCCGCACGATAATTGGCACTGGAGAGCTCCAACGATCGAACCGAATCCAAAGTCGCATCAGCGAGGCAAGAGCGAAGGTGCTGGAATTTCTCGATGTCACTGAGATCCGCATCCACTTCAATCACCGATTTGAACATTGCCATAAAATCCGAGAACTCGATGTATCCACCAGAAAACTTCGGCACCTTCAGCTCAGGAAGTCGCTGCTTGTGAGTAATGATGATGGTACTATGTCCGGAATGGCTTGGCAGAGTCGTAGAATGGACAGCGGCGTGTGACTGGCTTACTTCAACAGCAGCCAGCAACTCAGCTTTCAACGATATGAAAAGAGTATCGAAGATTTCGCGCAGCTCACTCCCAATCTCGTTTTGATCGAGAGCCTCCAACTCATTATGGGCCTTATTAAATTCCTCTCGAATTTCTGCCAACATATCAAGGCGCACCTCGACTTCCGCGGCGGTCAGCTTATCGATTTTATTCCCCGCGAAGGATTCGCCAAGCCTGTGCAATCGACCATATAATGACTGACTTTTACGCTTATACAGACTCAGTCTGGAATCCGCCACCACAATATTTCCGTCCGCGCCTGTATTTGGATCGTTGTCCATGTTAACCGTTGTGCAATCGACACAACAACGGAAAATGAAATACCGCTTAAGCGACGATGTATAGACGCGAGAGCGAGAATGCAAGACACGAAAAGTCAAGAACCGCGGCTGCAGCTGCGCAGAGAATGAGAGATTCGACGCTTAAAGAACCGGAATTTGTCTATAAATATTCCAGCCGCACTCTCACTGAATTTGCACTTTAAACTGTTTTTAATGTGCACACAAATGTATTTGTTGGTAGTTAAACTACCCAACAACACAATATTGTATAATTAATAAGTGTTTTAACGGAACGCGATTAAGAAATGGTTTTATATCACGTCGGGGGGTCACCAATGTTTGAGATGCCAAGCTTTTTTGGCACCTATGTGTTTCAAAAATGAAAAGAGGTTTTGGGTTAATCTTTATAATTCATATTTAATCTTGGTGGCTTAGCGGAAGCCGATTGCTTGCTATTGCCAGATAAACTTTATGCGAGATCGATATGCAACCAATGCGCAGAGGGGTTAGCATAGAACTAAACTATAGACGACGGCGTTAGATCAAAGTGATTGCCGAAGTGGCGGCAGCAGATCAAAGTAATTGCCGAAGTGGCGGCGGCAGAGAGCCCCTTTAGCGGGAGAGCGCAGCAGCTCTGCAGAAAGTCAACACTTTACAACATATGTAGGCGGCTCTCTATGCCCATACAATAATAATGTTAAAGTTACGGTTATTCTTCAGCGGCTGGCCCGAACAGGCAACCAGGACAGACCCTCAAGGTAGCAACATTTGCTGACGACACAGCAGTACTATCGAGGGCTAGCTGTGTTTATGATGCCAGAGGCAATCTACAGCAATACCTCAAGCTATTTGAAAACTGGTCCTGCCAATGGAACATCTCCATAAACCCTGATAAGTGTGCAATGGTGACGCATACTTTAAGAATGGGCTCTAGCCCTGGTGTCTTCTTGCTTGGGAAACTCGTGGAGCAGTTTATACAGCTCTGCTGAGCGCTTCTTCGATCGATATGGCCATATCAATCTTGAGACTTTACAGGAAACGGTTTGCTGCCATCTCCTATTGGCATTTTGCTCGAACAATTCGTGCGTTAGGAGCCTGCACGTAGCCAAAGGCATCGCTACTTGCTCCCTCTCCGATAGGAGAGGAATCGTAGTACCCTGCCTGGCTAGCTCGTCGGCGGCGTCATTCCCCTCGATGTCCCTGTGGCCGGGGACCCATATAAGGAAGAGATCTAACTGCTCTGCGATCTCGTGCAGAGACCTGCGGCAGTCATTTACAGTCGCTGAGTTCGACGATATTGAGCCTAGAGCTTTGATAGCTGCTTGGCTGTCCGAGAAGACGCACACTAAGTGCGTATCTAGGAGTAGTTTGGAGACGATCGAAATGGCCTCCTTGAGGGCTTCAACCTCCGCTTGGAACACACTACAGTGATCCGGTAGCCTGAAGCAATGACTGATGTTCAGCTCGCTGCAGTAGACTCCGCCTCCTACGCGGCCGTCTAGCTTTGAACCATCAGTGTAGAAGTGGACCGCATTAGCAGGCCCTGGTTCGCCCATCTCCCAGTCCTCCCTAGATGGGATTGATACCTGGAAGGGCGTCGAGAGGTGATCACTGGGGATACAGTAATCTGTCCTCTCTGGTAATTGCGGGAGTCTCATCAGGATTCCCGAGTGCCCAACCGCGGATGCTTTCCACAGTCTGGCTTCTCTCATTCGGAGGGCGGAAAGTGTTGCCACCTTCTTTCCCATGAGATCAACCGGGAGGAGGTCCAGCACAGTATCCAGGGCTTCCCCTGGAGTAGTGCGTAGCCCGCCGGTTATGCATAGTTCTGCCATGCGTTGAACTCTGCTGAGTTTATTGAGGCCTGTCCTTTTGTCCAAGGCTGGCCACCATACCACCACTCCATAGAGCATGATTGGTCTATGATGGCGGTATGATGGTATGATGGCGGTGTAGAGCCACCGAACTATATATGGGGTCCAATCGAGCTTTCTATCGAGGATAAGGCCAAGATACTTGGCGTTGTTGCTGAAGACTAGCGTTTCCCCACATAGTCTTGGGGGAATCAGTGCCGGAACTTTGTACTTCCTAGTGAAAAGCACCAGTTCCGTTTTAGACGGGTTGACGCCTAACCCGCATTTGTCTGCCCATTTCGACATTTTCGTGAGAGTACTTGTCATGCACTCACACAACGTCTGCGGAAATTTTCCGGAGAATGCTATGGCAACGTCGTCCGCGTACGCCACCACGCGGCAGCCACCCCCCTCTATCTCCCGCAGCAGTGTGTTCACTGCCACGTTCCATAGGAGGGGCGAGAGGACTCCGCCCTGCGGTGTGCCTCTGCTGACAAATCTGGTACACGTTGACGTCCCCAGTGATGCCTCAACCGTCCTGCATTGTAGCATCTGATCGATCAAGCTCACCGTCCTGGAGTCAACGCCCAGATCCGTCAGTGCGCCCGTGATGGCGGTCGGAAGGATGTTGTTAAAGGCGCCTTCTATGTCGAGGAAGGCTACTAGGGTGTACTCCTTAAAATTAAGGGACGCTTCGATGATCGATGTGATCGAGTGTAGGGCCGTTTCGGTGATCGTTTCTGAGATCAGACTGGACGGAATGCACGCCGTGAGATGCAGCCCCAGGAGCCGCTTCATCGCCTTTAAAAGAAAAGACGATAGACTTATGGGTCTGAAATCTTTTGGGGCAGTGTGCGAGGGCTTGACTGCCTTGGGTATGAATACGACTTTGGTCTGAAGCCAGGTGAAGATCTTAAGAAGACGAGTCGTGGCCTCCGTGGAGAACTCCTCCTCAGATGGGGGCTCAGGGAGAACACGACAGAGGTAGTCAGAATACCGAGTCCAGTTTGTCCGCCTGATGTTCCGGAATCGGACTGGCTTCGGCACTGAGAAGGAGAAGACAGTTTCCACGTACCTGTGGTCCGAGAAGGAGTGCTCTTCCAGGACCCTCCAGGATACAATGTTACGCTGTATCTCATGAGAGGCAAGCGTGAGGTCCAGGACCTCCTTGCGGTTTTTAATGATAAAGGTGGGATCACTACCCCGGTTTAATAAGACCATCTGTGTGGTCAGTAAGTAACTGAAAAGGTACTCACCCCTTTCGTTTGTGTCAGTGTTTCCCCACTGACACTGATGTGCATTGGCATCACACCGCACAATTAGGCCGATGTCCTTGGACGAGCAGTATGCGATTAGAGCCCGGAGAGGCGCGTGTGGAGGGGGGTCTGGTTGTTCATGCCCCATGTATGCGGAGCAGATCCTCAGTGAGCGCTCCTGGCCTTCGAGGCTCACTGCGGTGTGGTCTTCATTGCTGAAATTTGGGAGCAAAAATAAGTGCAACTCTCTTTTTGCAAGAATGCAGGTACGAGTTTTACCTGTGGTTTCAGCTACATATAGCTTGTAATCAGAAGTACTCAGACCGGAGACCCTGTTTCCGAGGATCCAGGGCTCCTCAATGAGTACTATGTCGGCTCCACCCTTGGCCAGGTGGAGCAGTAGAGCAGCGCATGCTGCCTTACAATGGTGGAGGTTTATCTGCAGGAGCGTCAACGAGGAGCGTTCCTGAGGCTCGCCTCCACCATTGTTACTTCTGGATCGCTGTCAGGGGACTCCGGCTCCTCCCCGACAATGATATGGCTGAGACCTCTGGCTAGGTCGCTCTCGTCGAACGCGTAGTCGTCCAGGATGTCGTCCGATCTCCGGCAGCTCCGGGTCTGGCTCGACCTCCGCTTGCCTGCCCTTGCGATCGGACTTGTACGTGGATATGGTGACCTTCTTATAGCCATAATCCACTACACCGTCCGACTTTGCGAGGAGATCTATTGATTCCTCATTTAGGACGAGGATAATCTGGCGCCTCTGCCCTTGGATATCCTCCACCTTTGCCACCTTCCAATCGGCTGTAGGAAGGTGGGGGTTGCAGACCTGCAGTAACCTGAGGATCTTCTCAGGCTCTGCAGGCTTAGCCGAGACCCACGCTCTGGCTCTCGGGCGACTAGGGACATCTTCCCACTTCACGGCCTCCAGTTTCGCCCCTGGATAGACCTCTTTTAGGGCCGCCACCGCCACCGCACCGTAGAGGGCCGCAGAGCAAGCGTCTTGGCAGGCGATGGCTTTCACCTTGCCTTGATGCCACCCTGCGTCCTCACACTTTGGCGGTGGTCCGCCGTTCTCCTCCAGTTCCAGTAGGAAACGGGGGTGGAGCTCGTTCTCCACCAGGTGCCACTTATCGCGTGGGACATGGCCGTCCTCGGCGCCCCTGTCCAGGACACCGATCAGGGTCTTGCCCCTCGCCACCTCAGCGAACGACCGGTTCGTGAGGTGGGTCTTCACCCGCTTGGCTTGCTGGGCTTGACCTGGCTGATTTGCGGGGTCCTCCGCTGAGCGTTGCCGCTTGTTGGGGGCCTTGGCTGCGCCCTTTCCAGCTTTGGCTGGCTGGAACAGGGGAAGGATTGAGCAGGCCCACAGCCTCTGCTCCTTTCCTTCGGCTGACGCCTTGAAATTCGGGTCTTCGTTGGACAGGATGAAGGCCGCTCGTCTCCTGTCCTGGTACGACGGCTTTCCTCCCCGTGGTGCAGAGACGCTGCCCGCCGGGGGTCCCAACGGTTCTTCGGTCCCGGTGCGCTTACCAGCCGTGATTACGCTCTGCTTGGCAGCCACACCGGTATCCGCTTCGCCCTTGGAGCCACCCGACTTGGAAGGACCCGATTGGCTTTTCGGGCCCCCCCTCGCTGCGGCTGCTGCCTGAAGACGGTGGACCGACTCAGTCTCCTTCCCCGTCTTCTTTGGACCCGGTTTCCCAGGCGCTGGTGCAGAGGGATTGGCTAGTCCCTCCGGTACTTTAAGAGGAGTACCGAGCTCCTTTGCGGTGTTTTTATTTTTAATATATGATTTGTTTGGCATTTTTGTTCCCACGAGTAGGCGGGAAGGGGTTGGTCACCCGAGGCATAGCCCGCTTGCCCCGGGAAGCCTGATTTAAACTGGAGGTCGGCAGGTATCCAGAGTCCGCATATTAGCGACCGGGCACCCCCCCGGCCATGCATCCCTCGGCATATAACAGTGTCACCTTGGCTTGGGGTAATTTCACTGAGTTTTCTTCTCTCCGCCCGACTACCATTTGCCAGCATCCTAGCAGAGACATGACCGTGCTAGGACCTGTTTCCAGCCGCCCTCACAGGGAGAGTATAGTCGCACTTCCACCGGTGTGCACAGTTACGGCGGGTGACGGCTCGCTCGCAACCCTCTGTGTCCTAGGGGGGTGTGAGACGCAGACCGCACCGGGTATTACTAACCGGAGCGGCTGCGCCTCAGTTCCGAGTTCACAGTTGTACGAGCCGACCCGTCATCCGTTTGTCCCCCTGTAGCACCCGATGGCTGACGGCCCTAAACTTAAATAACTGTTATTTCTATCTCGCTCTCGTAACTTTCAGTTCAGTAGCTCTCACTCTCATTAGCTGCGGCTGCAACTGTTCTCCTCTCCTCCTATTAGCGTGTGTCTGGCAAACTGGTTTGATAGCCATTTGTTTTGAAATATTATTATTCCCGATACTCAAAACGAGGGGGAACGTAGTGAGTTGCTGCGGACAACGAAACTCTACAGTTATACCCGATACTAAGTCAGTATGGCTCTCCTCCGGCAGACGCCGCTAATATTAAACGACACGACGAAGAGTGCGTGCGAGAGAGACAGAAAATCAGTCTGAGCGTGACGTCGGGCGCTGCGTAGCCAGTGCAAATTGATTTGTTCCTTTTGGCTATAAAAATTATCTGATCTGATCCAGATTCAGCAATCTGATAGATATGGTCGTTATCTATGATTCTGCGTTTTTAGTTTTCTCGAATCTGCAATATTGTGGATGCAACAGATTTTCGTCCTTTGTGTGGGCGGAAGGGGGTGGGACGAAATTTTGAGATATACGTTTTATAGTGAGATCTAACAGGAGTGCGGATACCAAATTTGGTTACTCTAGCGTTAATAGTCTCTGAGATTTGTGGATGCCCCAGATTTTCGTCCTTTGCGGGGGCGGAAGGGGGTGTGTCGAAATAATGACACAAAACGATCAAGGTCCGATATCACAGGAGTGTGGATACCAAATTTGGTTGCTCTAGCTCTTATGGGTTCTGAGATCCTTGAACTCATATTTTGCAATTGGTAAAACCGACCATGAAACCTGTGTGTTAGAAATAGACAGACTTTGGCACGCGACGGCGACAAAGCGGCGCCAGCGACAGAGCAGTAAAGCAGCAGCGACGGAACAGCGAGCCAGCGGCAGAGCGGAGAAGAGCATCAGCGACAGAGCAGCGTGACAGTGACAGAGAAACCAAGCAGCGGTAGAACAACGGGGCAGCGAGGGACAGAGGGCGAAGGCAGAGCAACAGCTAGATGGCAGAGAAGCCCTCGGTCACAAAGGAATGGCCACGGCCAATATAAGGCGGAGCAGGAACACAAGTCGGGGAGTTACCACCGGACAGTCAGACAGTTAATACCGAGCAGTCAGAGAGAGTTATTACCGAGCTTCCACAGGGAACCGTTCCCTGTACCGTGCAACGTATCTTTCGACAGGATCATCCAACCCAGTGCTGTGTATCCTAGTACAGGATCATCAATCGAGTACCGTGCCGCGTGTCCTTCGAACCGGATCCCCCACCTCAGTGCCGTGTATCCTAGTATAGGAGCACTGACCCAGTACCGTGCTGATAACGACTCACACCGGTGCCCCGATTAGTGGAACAGGATCAGGATGAACATCCGCTGGATAGCGTCCCGCAGGAAGGACGAGCTGCAGAGCCTGGCTAAGGAGTTTGGACTAGGAGAAACCGGGACGGTGGAGGATCTACGGAGCCGGATCATCGCACGCACTCCGGCCAGGATTGTCGCAGTGGCGGGCTGTGCCGGGTGTGTGGCAAAAACCACCACACTCTACTCCACATACCCTCGTCTCGGCGTCCAGTCCGCTCGGCCTCAGGAGCATCGTCGCCATCTACAGCGCCCCACGTCAAACGCCGACCTCGGCGTCCAGCCCGCTCAGCCTCGGCTGTATCGTCGCCATCCACGTCGGCCCACGCCGACCGCCGCCCGCGTCTCCCCGTGAGCCGCCCCGTGGCAGGGCCCACGGCACCATCCGTCGACTCACTTCTACAACATCGAAGCCTCATCATACTCCCGACGGCGCTGGTGGTCTTGGATACGGGTTCCAAAAACTTCGAGACGGCGGCGCTCATCGACCCATGCACGCCGGTGAGCTGTATTGACGACTCCTTGGCCAGCGCCTTCAAGTTGCCCACCACTTGTGTGGGGGACGAGAAAGTGTGTACGGCGGTGATCCGCGCCAAAATGGGCGACTTCCAGTTGGAGACGATGCTCAAGGTCGAGCCCCGTGTGCGCATCCGCACGCCTATCCGACAGCTGAGCGATTCCGTGCGGGCGCGTTTCGGTGACCTGAGGCTTGCCGATGAACAATTCCATCGACCGGCGACAATCACGCTCATCTTGGGAGCAGATGTCTACCCGAAGGTGATCCAGCCCGGGTTCCTTGCGCGTGAGGACGGCCTGCCGGTGGCCCAGAGCACCGTTCTTGGATGGATCGTGTCGCGGCCGTGCACCCAGCCATAGGCTACCC
Source organism: Drosophila pseudoobscura (assembly GCF_009870125.1). Lineage (NCBI taxonomy): Eukaryota > Metazoa > Arthropoda > Insecta > Diptera > Drosophilidae > Drosophila > Drosophila pseudoobscura. The sequence goes on along the minus strand of NC_046681.1, from coordinate 846,701 downwards.
CATTATACTTTGCAATCCTGCAAGGGGGGGGGAGGATGTTCAGGCCAGCAATAGACAGTTTCCGCGCACTGTGCCGGCTCCGCGCGCCTCGGTCCCGGCAGCATAAAGCATAGATCATAAGGCATAGAGAGTCAGTTACGTTTTCCACCCCGTTACAAGCTGCCGTCGCACATACGCGCGTCTACAATTCACACACCTATACGCAAATACATGGAATACATTTATTGAAACCGAATCTGTCTTTTCCTTTGGATATTTTCCCACTCATCGCTGGCAACTCGCTCCGGTGATCCGCCCTCCTACCGTAGCCACTGAAAATTGATTTGTTCGTTTTGGCTATAAAAGTGATCCGCTCTGATCCAGATTCAGTAATCCGATAGATACGGTCATTTTCTATGATTGTGCGCTTTTAGTTTTCTCTTATCTTCAATATTGTGGATGCCACATATTTTCGTCATTTGTTGAGGCGGAAGGGGGTAAGGCGAAATTTTGAGATATATACGTTTTATAGTGAGATCTAACAAGAGTGTGGGTACCAAATTTGGTGGCTCTATCTTTTATAGTCTCTGAGATCCCAATGAATCTCCAAATTGGATTTTGTTCTATCTCACCCAACGCACCCAACGTGTTGTACTTTCTAATGTGCTGTCAAATATCGTTAATGTTAATTCAGGAGTGCCCCAGGGAAGCCATCTGGTCCAGCTTCTATTTATTATACCCGATACTCAAAATGAGTATTTTTTTTTAATTCATATTTTATTAGGCAGTGAAAGACAGAAAGGAAAAGCATTTACATTATATATACAGCAGTATAGAATTAGTAGTATAGTAGTATTTGGTTGGTTAGGTAGGTAGGTTGGTTTGCCAGGTGCTACTGCGGGACGACCGTCAGGTATTGGTTCGCAGGGCCCGGGCGGGCACTCTATGACCCTCCTGTTTGCCGTCTTCTGGCACGCTCGTCCTCGCGTAGCTTACGCATTACGCAAGCAAAGTTGCATACTGCCTCCCATTTGAGCGTGTCCTCCAGCATCGCTCTCACAAGTGTTTCCTTAGTCAGCCTTCCTGCACAGCAATCCTCCATACTCTCTATCTCTCGGCTTCGAATCTCGCGCAGTTGAAGACTATGTGCTCCGCATCCTCTGGTGTTCCGTCTCCGTCTATTTCGTGCCCAAATCTATGCAGGTATGATTTAAAGCAACCGTGGCCGCTTAAAAGTTGCGTCAGGTAGAAGTTCACACTCCCGTGACTTCGCGTCCACCACTCTTCGACTCCTGGGAATGGGGTGTAATCTCCCCTTCGCCAACTCCGTCCATCTACGCTGCCACTCTGCCATTGCTTTCTACCGCTCCCGTTGACCGATAGCGCCCCTTATTGGCGCCGCCGGTGCTACATCTCTTCGCTGCGAGTATATTTCGGCAGCCTTGCTTGGATGTTCTTCACATATGTTTTTGTGTTGACCGCCTTCGCCCAGACCGCTGCACCATACAGTACTGTCGCCTTTAACACGTTGTGTAGTAGGAGCCGCCGTCCTTGCTTCGGGCCCCTCGTGTTGAGCATTATTTTATTAAATGCCCTGCCCAACGCCGCAGCTCTAATGCTCACCTGGCTGAGGTGCTCACGAAAGCACAGCCGTGTGTCGAGCATCACTCCCAGGTATCGTATGGCTCTCACGGACTCTATCCTGCAGTTCCTACGTTGACTAGCGCAGTTTCTGTTTTTTTGCGGCTGCTTACTTCCGTTTTGTGGTCGGCCAGTTGTAGCCCAGCGGAGCTCAGCCACTATCTGATTTGCCTTATTAAGGCATCAAACTTGCCTTCGGTATCCTTGAGGTTCTTTGCTACGGCCACTAGCACCACATCGTCGGCGAACCCTATCATTCTCGTGTCCTCGGATACTTGCAGACGCATGATGTCATCATACATGGCGTTCCAAAGTAGCGGCCCAAGGACCGATCCTTGTGGGACGCCGCCAGTAACCTCGTATCTCTTATTACCTTCTTCAGTATCATACACTATTACCCGATCCCGGAAGTAGTCTTGGACCATGCGCATGAGATGGCCGTCAATGCATTCCCAGTTGCCAGTGTTGAATGCGTTTCGTACATCTAGTGTCACCACGATTCAGTATTTTTTGGCCTCGCACTTCCAACGGGTGCCTTCGATTGCCTTTGCTGCAATATCTGCCACCGTTGTTAGCGCGTCTAATGTAGAGTGGGCCTTGCGGAAACCAAATTGCATTGGTGACAGGTCGCCACCTCGCTGAATGGCTCGCTCCAGCCTTGCGCAAATGATCCTCTCGAGGATTTTCCCCGCGGTGTCCAGTAGGCATATCGGCCTATAGGACGAGGGCTCATCAAGCGGTTTTTCTGGCTTCGGGATCAGCACTAGCTTCTGTAGCTTCCATCGCTCCGGGAAGATTCCTTTCGCCCAGCATCTGTTAAACATCCTTCCGAACATTTCCGGGTGGAGCATAATGGCCGTCTTTAGTGCTCTGTTTGGGATGCCATCTGGGCCAGGTGGCTTAGCAGCTGGGATACTCCTAGCTGCGGCCTTGACCTCTGCCTCGGTAATTTTCTCTAGCTTCCTTTGGTTCTCCGCATACTCCTGCCTTGGTGGGATGCCCACCTACCGGTTTCCCTCGGTACATACCAAACACTTTGGCTTCTTTTGGCACGTTGCTGCTTTGCGTTGCGTTTGCTGCCACACTTGAGGCAGCCCACTTGGTTTCCCAACGCCAGGTGGATGTCTTCTTTCATCCTCTCGTTGCTTCTGCTGCACTCACCCTTCAGCTCAAGCAGTAGTTCTCCTTTTGCTGTTTGCCTTATGCGGTTGACGCTTTCGCTGACAGCCTTCAGCTTGTCGTCCTGCCGTGACCATTCGCAGCATATCGCTGTAGGTTAGGATGCCCTGACGTTGGATGATTATGGCATCCGGCCTGTGTCTCCTTTCGGTCCGCTCCCGCTTTGATTTTCTGTCGACGAGTTGCCCCTTCTGCAGCTTACTGCTGGGGGTATCCGCTCTGGTTAGTGGTGCGGTTGTGGGAGTGCTCTCGCTGCCCGCTGTCGCATGTCCTTGACCTGGGTCTGGCAACATCAGTTTGTGGGGAACTCGGATCTGCGGCGGTCCCTTGTGCCGCTTTGGTGAGAAACGCCTGCTCCTCGACAACTCGCGTACCCGTTTGTACACGCATCCTCTCTTATTTTCCTCCCTCTCCGGCAATGTCTGCGAGGCCCTCTTTACCATGGGTGGGTTTTCCTTCGGCGTTTTTCCTTCATAGCAGGGTTTCTCCTTGGTCGAGCTCTCCCAGCATTTAGCCACCGTTGTTTGCAAGACTGATATTTCTGCATCAAGATCTCTCATGGCGGTGTTACGTGCCGCTGCTCGCTTATCATGGTTGTCAATTCATTTACTCTCTCGCATAGGTTGATGAGTGCTTCGCTCATATTGGGCAAGAACTCTTGAGTCTTGCTCCCATTCCACTGTGCGAGTAGAGCGACTCTTTCAGCCGCCGGGGCAGATTTAGGTGGCGATCTTCCTATGGTATTCCGCCTCCCGAATAGCGCGTCCTCTGAAATCTCGATTTGCTGCGGATTCAGCTCATCTGTCAATTTATTGATAATTGAAGTAATTTCCTTTAGTGGGTCCCAACTCTAGTCCGTTGTCGTCAGCTGTAGTGCGTAGTCACCATAATGATCCCATGGGTACCTTTCCGAGAGTGAGGTCCATGCGAGAGTTGACTCTGGGCCTTATGAGCTACAGAGTTCAGTGCCAGATCGGTGGTGATTGGGATGGAATCAACCAAACCTACGCAACCAACTTAATGGTGCAGCTGCCGAGCGTTAGAAGAGGCCTGCCATGGTTTTAACGGGACGGTGGCGGCAAGAACATTAGCCCATGAGCCAATTTAACAGCGTATAAAGCTACCTATTGAGGTCATGGAATGCCGTTGCCGTCAGCCATACCATACGGAGCACCTTACTTGTTTCAGTGCTACGGGCAGGTTGGTAGCCTGCCAATTCCCTTTTGCTGTCCGCTCGAGTATGCTTCTAACAGGATGGCCGTCGGTTGGGGCAGCCTTTTGCCCAAGCCATTTGCGTCCGTTATGAAGCGCTCTTTGTTGGGCGGTAGTCGCCTGGCGGCTCCGGTAGATCCGCGCACTGCGGCATCTGTAGGTAGCTCTAATCGACCTTGTTGGATCGCCTTCAGCGCCCTCTGTTGGCGCTTTTCGGCAGCGCGTCAGGGCTGCTGCACGGCTGCGGAGCACCGATCCGCAGCTGGCGGCTCGATCAGCTGGCATGACTTGTTACAATTTGCAACAAAGCAAATAATTAATTACAACACCAGTGGCATGCCTGGAATGACAGACATAGAGGGCAAAACTCACCCCTCCCCCCTGCCCGACGACCAGGATTTTCCGTTTGCCGCGTCTGGATTATTGCGCTGGGCTAAGTTTTTGCACACTATAGGTGGCCATTTGGTACGTAGTCTTCCCATGTGTACACCTGTTTCCTGAAAGAGCTTTTTTCCAGCAGGTTTCTCGGTTTCACGGGAGCACCGGGAAAAACGCGCCCGCACTTTGATACTTTGACACACCGTCAAAAAATAAGTATAGGGGTATATTAGATTTGTGGTGAAAGTTGATGTGTGTAACGACCAGAAGGAAGCTTTTCCGACGCCATAGAGTGTAAATATGCAATGATCAGCATCAATAGCCGAGTCGAATAAGCCATGTCTGTCTGTCCGTCCTTATGAGCGCCTAGTGCTCAGAGACTATAAAAGCTAGAGCAGTGTCATTTCGCATCCAGACTTCTGTGATATGTCACTGCCCCGCCCCACTCCGCCCCATAAGAGAGGAAACTCTGTGGCATCCACCATTTTGAAGATACGAGAAAACCAGAAACGAAGAATCGTAGAAAAACGACTTTATCTTCTAGACTGCAGAATCTAAACCAGAGCGTATTATTATTATAGACAGAATGAAAAAAAAAAACAATTTCATTTTCTCACTCTCTGTCTCTGTTCAAAACATGAACATATTATCGTCAATACAACGCCACTTTCGGCCCCTTGCAGAATGTTTAAATATAAATATATTATTGTACACATTCACTCATGTAACAAACCGATCTCTAAAGAAATCACATAAAGTAGACAAGTTATGACTGCACGGGTGTAAACAGAGATCTGTAACCCATTAATACGACAACAAAACACATGCGGAGAAAACACTTAACAAATGCGGTCCTAAAATAAAACTAATGTAAGCATGTACTCAAATAGACACCTTCAGTAAAGTGTATCCTCTACGTAGATCTAATGATAATTATAGACTACCAAATTGTACCCCCTACCTCATTGTCAAATCACATATAAGGCTCTGATTTTAAGAATATAATTTAGTTTGAATTTACAACTCAACTCGCAAATGTCTAGACTTTTTTCTAAGGTCTTAATATTTTGGTCCTACGAGACTCTCCGTTGTTTCCCCCCTGTGGTAAGAGCACGGAGTTAAACCAGCTCCTTTGATACTGAACAAGTGTCTAGTTCACTGACAGCTAAAGGTAGCAAAATAAAAATTCTGATTTCTGATAGGAAGGAACAGAGTATAAAATAAATTAATGAAACAGAAGTTTCAATTAATAATTTGGACAGGCTGTATTTTAATAGATAACGAAAGATTGTAATTGTAATTGAAAAATACATTTTTTTCCGCGACGGTCGCGTTTTCGACGGCGGAACACCGAAAGAAAAAATTAATAATCCGCAACATCGAAAGTGTTTAATGGCTAGCAATTTATAAAAAAAAATGTGGCAAATAACTGTGACTGTGTGTTCAGTTGCAGAAATATGCTTAAGTAATAGTGTATAATACCCGTCGGCATAACACAGTGGCACTGTGACACAGTGTTCTACGTAACATGCAATATAATACCTCACGACAACACACTAGCTACTGCAGTGAGTTCTGCTGACAATGCACTCTCTCCGCAGAGTGCGAAGACAGCGGGGCAGTTGCTGACCATCAAAATGTCGCAATTGCCCACCAGACACTAAAATTATTCATAATACACAAAACATATATTTTACAGACTCAGCACTTTTGTACCTTTTGATTACCTATAAATAAGAATCATTTTTATCAATAAAGTCAGTATCAGAAACAGTACCATAACTGCCTGTCACTCATCTTCCATCGCAATCATCAGAGGCTGTCGCTGTGTCTTCAGACCCTCCCTTGCGCACCGTAGGATACCCACTCCGCAGTCCAACTGGTTCAAGTTCTAGTTGCGACGACCAAACTGTAGACGGTTTATGTACCGTATGCAACCCAGCTTCCTACACACACACACACACACACATAACATTAACATTAACATGGTGCTGGAGCAGCAGATCGATGTAGCGCTCCTCAGTGAGCCCTATAAGGGAAGAAGCGAAGCGATCTGGCACCAAAGCACAGACGGCGGTGCGGCAATCTGGAGCTGTGGCCCCCAACCAGGCCAGCTCACACATAGAGCGGCTAGGGTGGGATATGTGAGAGCCAAACATAATGGCATGTACATATATAGCTGCTACATAGCCCCCCGATTCACACAGAGTGAATACGAGGCGGTCATCAGGGACATAGCCAACGACGCCAAGGACAGATCCCCGGTCATAATAGCGGGCGATTTCAACGCCTGGGCTACGACCTGGGGCAGCGCCAGGAACACGCCCCGAGGGACAGCGCTATTGGAGGAATTTGCGAGCCTGAACGTCTGTCTCCTGAACGCAGGAAGCACCCCGACATACAGCAAAGCAGGCCGAGTGTCCATCATAGACCTCACCTTTGCAAGCCCGGAGATCACTCGCCACGCAAAGTGGCAAGTCCTGAGCACGTACACGCACAGCGACCACCTGGCCGTGATGACGGACACAGCCGCCATCGGGAATGCAACAAGGGGGCAACGAGCGCAATTGACTGGCTACAAAGAAGCAACGCTGGATACGGGCGCGCTTCTAACAGCAGCAGAGAATCTAGCTGCCGCCGGGGACGCCGAAACAAGCGCGAGATCCATCTCCAGGACCGTCGTAGCGGCATGTGATGCAGCTATGCAGCGAAGGAAGCTAGGAGGAAGTCGACACCGCCCAGTACCATGGTGGAACGAGCACATCGCCCAAGCAAGGAGGGAGTGCTGCGCAGCGCGACGCGCGTACCAGCGATCTAGAGGTACACCACAGTTTGGGATTAAAGGGGCGGCATTCAAGGCAAACCGGAGAGCCCTTAGAGACGCCATCAGAAGCAGCAAGGCCAAATGCTTCCAGCAGCTCTGTGAGGCGGCAGATGCAGAACCCTTCGGAGGGGCATACAAGCTGGTCATGGGAAAGCTCTGTAGGCAACCCACCCCCAAGTGCCCTGTCCTACTGAGGGAAATTGTCTGCGCACTCTTCCCTCGGCAACCACCACTCCTGGAGGCAGACAGCGCTGAGCACCAGGCACAGGCGGCCACCACCACCTTCTCGGTGAAGGAGGTGCAGGAGGCCACTGCCAAACTGAAGAACGGCAAGGCGGCAGGACCCGACGGAATCCCCAACGCGGCCCTGAAATGCTTGGTCAGTGCCCACCCAGAGGCATTCACACGGATGTACAACCAGTGCATCCAGGAGCGGTACGTACCACTAGCATGGAAACGCCAGAGACTTGCCCTGGTACCCAAGCCAGGCAAGGACCTAAGCGACCCATCGGCATACCGACCACTATGCATGCTAGATGGTGTGGGTAAGATCTATGAGAGGCTGGTATGCAACCGACTCGAGGCCGAGCTGACGCAAAGGAATGGCCTATCCACCCTCCAGTTTGGATTCAGGAAGCAGAGGAGCACCACCGACGCCATCCAGATGGTCACGAGCTTGGCCAGAGAAGCCATTGCAGGAACGCGATGGGCAGGAGGCTCGAAAGAATACTGCCTAGTGTGCACGCTAGACGTGCGGAACGCCTTCAACTCGGCCAGCTGGAAGAGCATCCTCGATGCACTGGCGAGGAGAGGCATACCCCAATACCTGATCCGGACGCTCAGAAGTTATTTCACGGACCGCGTATTGCTGTACGACACGGAGGATGGAGCGAAGCAGCACACAATCACCGGTGGCGTCCCACAGGGTTCGGTCCTAGGGCCGATCCTGTGGAATGCGATGTACGACGACATCCTGCGTCTGGAACTACCGGAAGGCTGCACGTTAGTGGGCTTTGCGGACGACATCGCGCTAGTGACGGTAGCAAAGCACATCAGAGGAGCAGAGCAGAGATGCAACGCAGCAGTGGGAAAAATAACTTCATGGCTCACAGAGAACGGACTGTCTCTAGCGGAGAAGAAAACGGAGGCTGTGCTCATAAGCAGCAGGAAGGTGGTCGAACAGGCGTGCGTGATGGTTGGCAGCACTGCCATCAGGACCAAGCCCGCCCTAAAATACCTAGGGGTAGTACTCGACCAGCGACTTACATTTAAGGCGCACCTGGAGTACGTGAGCGCGAAGGCAGCCACAGCAACAGCGGCCATCAGTAGGATGATGGCCAACACTGGAGGGCCAAGACAACGCAGCAGACAGCTTATCGCCGGAGTGGTCACCTCCATAATCCTATATGGATCGGTTGTGTGGGCACCAGCAATGAGGGTGCCGTCATACAGCAGGGACAGCAGAGGCGCATACAGACGCTGCGCCCTCAGGGTTGCATGCTGCTTCCGGACGGTGTCAGAGGACGCCGCACTAGTGGTGGCAGGCATGGTCCCGCTGGACCTCTTGGCGGACGAGCGGCAGAGCGGCTTGACAGTCGGTGGCGAACGCCGCGAGGGCACCATAGCACGCTGGCAACGGCGATGGGACCAAGCCAAGAATGGAAGATGGACGAGACGGCTAATCCCCCAGCTGAGACCATGGATGCAGCGGAAGAGAGGCCAGATCGACCACTACCTCGGCCAACTGCTAACGGGGCATGGCTGCTTCAAGCAATACCAATACCGCTTCAAGCACGCCGATGACCCGTACTGCAGCTACTGCGGGCCAGGAGTTGATGAAGACGCGGAGCACGTCTTCTTTTCCTGCCCCCGCTTTCGTCGGGAACGAGAGATTCTAGGAGAGGCGAGTCCAGGAGTAAGTGCAGACACCCTCACCGAGCGGATGATAGCCGACGAGCAGACGTGGCACGCGGCTGCCAATATGGCAGCAAGCGTCATAAAGGAGCTGCGTAGGCTGGAGCGATGCCGAACAAACTAGAGCCATAGAAGACACCAAGCTCCGCACCGCGAAGTAATGCCTAGCGGCAGTCCCGCGGGAGCGGAACTACCATCAACACTCCCATTCCCAACAACCCATCCCCCCCCCCACCACCCACTATTGTTAATATTGTTTTCCCAATAAAAAAAAAAAAAAAAAAAAAAAACACATAACATTAACACACACACAGTTGCAGTTTTTCAAGTGCGGTCGTGTTTGCAAGCGAGCTCCGAGTTTTATACAAACAAAATCCGTACCACGCCTGGAATCAAAAGAGAAGACGGTTCAGGCCAGGCTTTCAGAGTCCCGGTACTCACTGCGCATGGTGGCTGGCGACGGCGACATCCCAGTTGGTTGCAGGGGCACACGCTGACGCGCAGATAGCCCAGGGGGGGTGATCGTTGGTTTTGGCGCATTTCTCTATCCATCGCGTAGGTGGTAGGAAATATAAAAACAACTTTCACTCAAATCGCTTCACTTGCCTCGATCTATATTCACGGATCAGCTGATCGAGCAGAGGTGCTTAACGCACGGAGTTGCCGGACAGCGTAGGACAGTCGTAGGGTTGCCAGATCGGCCAACCTGTTCGAAAGTTGAGCGCCAACAATTTCAAATTTCAAATTTAGAATTCGAATAATTGGCAATCACATACAGGAAGAATGGAGGAGGAAGAAAAGCGGGTCTTTGAGAGGAGAACTAGCCTGCAGCGTTCCCCACCACAGTGGCAGACGCCCCGAGGCATTTGGAGATTAAAGACGCCTCGAAGGAGACCGCGCAGCTGCTTCGCGAGGACATAGGCACTGTCCTAGGAGGCAAGGTGGAGGCGCGAGCACTCACCCAGCAGACGAGGCTAGAGATGGTCGACTTGGACGAGATGGCTACCACGGAGGACGTGAGGAAGGCCTTCAGCGAGCAAATGGGGATTACTCTCGATGCGGACGCCGTTAAGAGTTTGCGCCCAGGCTTTGGTGGCACCCAGCGGGCTATTATTTGCCTGCCGGCGACCCTTGCGACGAAGGCGCTCTCCGTCGGAAAGGTGAAAGTGGCATGGTCCGTCTGCCGCATACGGGAACGAAACCTTCCGTTAAAGTGTTTCAGGTGCCTTGAGATCGGCCACGTTGCACTAAAGTGCAAAAGCTCTGTGGACAGAAGCGGGTGGTGCTTCCGCTGTGGTTCTGCGGAGCACAAGATTGGTGACTGCCACAATGAGGCAAAATGCTTCCTCTGCGCCGGAAAGGGCAAGCCCCACACACATGTGGCTGGTAGCCACAGGTGCCCCATGGCACCTAAAGAGAAGGCAAGTCACCACGCTGGACATGGTTAGGTTTTATCAAATAAACCTAAACCATTGCGAGGCTGCCACAGACCTGCTCTCTCAGTCGGTGCGCGAAATGAGATCGGACGTTGCAATAATTAGTGAACCCTACATATCCCCCGACGATGGATCCTGGGTCCAAAGCTCCTCAGGCAAAGCAGCAATATGGGCCTGCGGTAAGCCTCCTCTACGGCCTTCAGGGTGCGCGGAGTTCCGACATTTTGTCAGGGCAAAACTGGGGAACTTGTGGATCTACAGTTGCTATCTCCCTCCAAGCCTGAGCCGCCATAGTTTCGCTGCGGCGATGGACGAATTGGCCGACGACGCCAGGCACCACAAACCAAACGTGATTGCTGGCGACTTCAATGCTTGGGCCCAGGAGTGGGGCAGCGACATCTCCAGAAGCAGCAGTTCAGATGCCATATCCAAGGGGCATGCACTTCTTGAGGCCTTCGCTGCGTTGGACGTAGTACTGCTGAACCAGGGGACCGCGAATACCTTCAATAGGGGTGGCGCTGGGTCAATCATCGACCTTACTTTCACCTCTAGTAGCCTTTCCCCTCTGTCCACCTGGCGAGTGGGAAACCACTACACAGCCAGCGACCACGAGGCAGTGGTGTTCTCGATAGGCGGAGAAGGTGGCTGCAGACCGACCAGGACCCCGCAAACAAGCCGGAGAGCAGCCTACAACCCCGAATCAATGCGGATTCCAAGGTTCCTGGAGGCGCTGAGGCATATGGAGGTCGGAGGCTCAGCGCAACAGATGGTCAACCAGCTTCTGGAATCCCTACTGCTCGCATGCGATGCCAGTATGAGTCGCAAGAGGCCATACAAGGGTAAGCAGTCGACGACCTATTGGTGGAATGACGAAATTCAGGAGGCCAGACGCACCTGCCTGTCAGCTAGAAGGCGATATCAACGGGCCCGCAGAAGGAGCGACACTAGTTGGCCAAGACTACAGGCGGAGTACTGCGGAGCTAGAAAAGCTCTAAAGTACGCTATCAAGGAGAGCAAGAGGGAGTGCTTCCTGCAGCTATGCGACTCAGCCGATAAGGATCCGTGGGGACGCGCCTACAAGACGGTGATGAAGCGAATTCATGCCAGCAACGCGGGGGCGCCGTCTGACCCAGCCCAGCTGCGGACTATTGTTGAGACATTGTTCCCATCCGGGGCTCACGGCCTCGCCACAAGTGCCGTTGCACACCAGTCTTCATATACGGTCGAACCAGTCACGGAGGACGAAATCGCCGCCCTGGCCCGCAGCTTAAAGGCCAAGAAGACTCCAGGCCCTGATGGAATCCCCAACCGTGCGGTAAAACTGGCGATGGCATACAGCCCGCATGAGTTCGCCAAGGCATTCACGCAGTGCCTGCGGGAAGGACTATTTCCGCCGCAGTGGAAGTCGCAACATCTGGTGCTCTTGCCAAAGCCAGGAAAGCCGCCGGACGATCCCTCCTCGTTTCGACCGATTTGCCTAATCGACTCGCTGGGTAAGGCTCTTGAGCAGATAATTCGCAGAAGGTTGGACAACGCCGTCGAGGATGCTGGGGGACTTTCTCCAAACCAATACGGTTTCAGGAGAGGGAAGTCAACGGTGGACGCCATAGGCAGGGTAGTCGACATAGCCTCCAAGGCAGTGGAGGGAACTCGATGGAAGGGCGGCAAGAAGGAATACTGCCTGATTGTCACCCTAGACATCAGGAACGCCTTCAATTCGGTGAAGTGGGAGTGCATCTTGGACTCATTGAACCGGCGCGGGGTACCCCAATACCTGCAGGCAATAGTACGGAGCTACTTCGAGGGGAGACTGCTGGAGTATAATACGGCGACCGGCGCGCAGTCTCACGGCATAACGGCAGGCGTTCCCCAAGGATCAGTGTTGGGACCTCTCTTATGGAACATTGCCTACGATGGAGTCATGAGATTAGCACTCCCAGGCGGATGTCAACTAACCTGCTACGCAGACGACGTCGCCCTGACGGTTGTAGCCAAGCACCTGGACGTCGTCGAAGCAAATTGCGACACCGCAATCCAGCTGATTGCAGACTGGCTCCGTTCTGCGGGACTAGAACTAGCCGCTCATAAAACCGAGGCAGTATTGGTGAGCACCCGTTCGACTGTGGAGACCGCTCACATCAGGGTTGGCGACCAGAGATTATCGTCGAAAAGAGCCATTCGGTATCTGGGCGTGATGATAGACACCAGGCTCAGTTTCCGAGAACATCTAAGCTACGTTCAGGAGAAAGCGGCAAACACGAGTCGGGCGCTGTTCCGAATACTACTGCTACGGCGCTTCGCACTTAAGAGGGAGGAGCTGTGGCGAGCCGCCGGCGGGCAGCTCACGCCGAACAACCTGATCGAGACGATTGTAGAAGACCCCACGGCATGGTCGGCCTGGAACAACTTTGCCGCCGACGCCATGAAAGAATTGCGTAGGTGCGAGCGCCGAAGAAATGAGAGTGGTTAGGAGGAACCATGGTCCCTGCGAAGCATTGCTTTGCGGCCGTCCCGCAGAGACCCGGAACTTCCTTCCTTCTCCAACTCAACACAGCTCCCTGTCTAGCTATAGTTAAGTCCTAGGCTTATAAAAATTTAATAAAATTAAGGAGTTTATTTAGAATAAAAAAAAAAAAAAAAACACATTAACATTTGGTGACCCCGACCTTGGTCATCCTTTCAAACTGTCAGACAAGCTACAGTGAAAGGATTCGATCTGGACATCAGATTGAAGCAGTCAACAGGACATCTTCAAAAAAATTTGGCACCAGGCCATACACTTACGGTAGCATCTCCTACCAATAAGTATCACTTTGGCAAATCTGACATATTCAGGTTATCAGCCAACAGCAAAACAGCTATAGAATTCGATTACCACCAAGGTAATCAATTTTTGTTGGTCCGTGCGTTCCATAGATTGGAAACAGCACAAATCCCTCCATCCAACACATCACCTGTACTATTACCTTTCTGACCGACAACGGTTGCGATTCGGAGCGTATCCAGCTGCAAATAAAACACTCCCAACGGGTCGAAAGTAATAAGTACAAACAGATAGAATGGATACACATATGGAGGCAGAAGCTGCCGCTACAATGGCAATGGATGTGCAGCAAGAGATTGGTGAGGAAATATCGAGGTGCATTCGGAACTTTAAAAAAGATTCCCAAGAACGAAAGCAAAAGGCCTCTTATTTTCAAGCCAAAATATCAGCACTCGAAAATGCGTGGAATCGCTTCAACAAAAACGACTCCAAACTTCGCGATACAGGCAAACCGGATGAATACGTAAAATTCCGTGAAGACTTACGTACAACATAAGCAATACATTACGATGTTTGCCGAATGCATGGATAAGCTATCACAGACGTCTAGTGCTCGTGGGGAATCGTCTTTAAAGAAAGGCATGAGAATCCTCCGGTAGCTCCCAAAGAAAGCGGTCTGATCCAGCAGTCCTCGAAGGATTACAGCAAACTTCTTTCACTATGTCGCGGACAAAAGGCCATAGTAGAGTCCGTTAAACGCAATCTGAAACAACTTTCAGAGGCGGAAGGACGCACATCAAGTGATTTGATAAAATCACTATGGACTCAAGCGCAGGAAGTCCACTTCACAATTCATAAGGAATACGAGGACCCAGTGGAAGGAGGATATGACATGGAATCCTACCTAACACTGGAAAGTAAGGTCCAAAGAGCATTGGCAAAATCAGCCACACCAAACACGGATAACGTGCAGCTTCCACGCATCAGCATCCCAAAGTTTGATGGGGATCTATTAAAATGGACCCAGTTCTTCGATCTGTTCTCATGCATGGTGCATGAGACCAACATGCCTACGGTGAAAAAGAAGTGGTATCTTAAAACCACCGTTACCGGCGAGGCAGAAAGATTGATTCGACATATCGATCTAAGGGAAGAAAATTATGAAGCCGCTTGGGAAATACTAGTTGACGCATACAACAATCCCAGAGATGTGTCAAACACGGTACTGAACCGCTTCCTCAATCACCAAACAATTAATGACGATCCCAAGTCATTAAAAGAGTTGTATATAACAACCATAGAATCCCTTACATCACTAAAGGGATTGGGCATCAATATATCTACATGGGATCCGATATTGATTGCCATTATCAGAAACAAACTGGATGTAACAAATAAGGCCTTGTATGAGCAATCATTGGGAAGCTCAAAGGACATTCAGGCGCTGGATACGATGCTTCAGTTCTTGGAGCAAAGAATTCGGGTTCTAGGAACCAGTAAGAAGCCACCAGCATCAAGGAGAGAGCCAAAAGGCACGACATGTGCATCAGCAAACAAAGGAAGAGCGCGAGCACCCTTATGCACATTCTGCAAGAAAGCAAGCCATTGGCTCTACGGATGCGAAGAATTTCGCTCCAAATATCCATCAGAACGACTAAATTGGGTACAAAAACAAAAAATGTGCGTTAATTGTTTTAGAACAAATCACAAAACAAACGCATGCCCTGGTCGAAACTGCTTCAAGTGTGACAAGAAGCACAACACGATGCTACATTTGGAAACAGCATCAGGCGCAGCTACAGAACCAAGAGGTCCGACGGTTGGTGCAGCAAGTAACACTAGCTACAATCTTCTGGCGACAGCAAAGGTGGCAGTAGAAGCCAACAACGGGCAGGTTGCTAATTTCAGAGCACTGCTAGATTCAGGATCACAGATAAACTTGATCTCTGAACGAATGGCATCAATGTTGTCACTCAAACTAAAAGACACAACATTACGGATCGAAGGAATTGGAGGTCAATCAAAGACCAGCAGAGCACGAGTAAATGTGCTCATGAAATCCCTTCAAAATGAGTTTACGCAAGAATTGAAGCTTTCGTATTACCACAGATAATAGCTGACCAACCAGCTCAGGCACTCGATTCAGAGAGCTTAAACATACCAAGCAGGATCTCACTGGCAGATCCCAACTTCCATAAGCCAGGCAAAATCGACATGCTAATCGGAGCCAAGCATTACTACTCCCTGCTGCTACCAGATCAACAGCAGCTAAGGAAAGGAGGCCCGTTGCTACAAAACACGAAACTGAGATGGATTGTGGCAGGAAAAAGTAAATCTGCCCACAATTCCTCACCAATTTGTGCAACGGGAGTAAACGAGCTCATGGAAAGATTCTGGACTCTGGACAATCTAGAGACGGAAAACAAACCACGCACTCCAGTGGAAGCACGATGCGAAGCTCATTTTATAGAAAATCTTCAGACAGTTTCAGACGGCCGTTTTATTGTAAAGCTCCCATTTTCCGAACACCCTTCAGCCCTTGGGGAGTCTTTGGAAACCGCAACAAAAAGATTCCTAGCGTTGGAGCGTCGAAGCTCAACAGAAACTTGGAAGAGTTATGTGGACTTCATGGAAGAGTATGAAGGACTAGGACATATGAAGATTGTGCCAGCATCAAAAGTTCCCAAAAGGCACTACTTCATTCCACATCATTGTGTACTCAAACCTGAGAGCACCACCACAAGGCTTCGGGTAGTATTCGATGCCTCATGCAAATCAACAAGCGGGAAATCGTTGAACGACATTCTGCAGGCTGGACCCACCGTTCAGAGCGAACTTATGTCCATTCTGCTACGATTTCGAATTCATAAGTACGAATTCACAGCGGACATAGAAAAGATGTACCGGCAAGTGTGGATGAATCCGGAGGATCAATTCCATCAGATGATAGTGTGGAGAAACAATCCATCCGAAGAGATCAGGTACTATCGCCTGAAAACAGTAACATATGGGACAACAGCTGCTCCGTCCTACAATACAAAGACAGACTACCAGTCGGATCAACAACATTAAAAACCGATTTCTATGTTGACGACTGTCTAACTGAAGCAAACACGATTCCAGAGGCAATTCATGTGCGACAAGAACTAAATAAGATATTGCTACCGTCCGGATTCAAATTGCGCAAGTGGTGCTCCAACAATGAGCAACTTCTCCAAGGAATCCCCAAAGAGGATATTGTAACCGATGTAAAACTAGGAGAGACACTAGAGCACTACAGCGTGAAAACTCTGGGTCTCATCTGGATGCCGAAGAAGGATACATTGTGTGGACGAACACAGAAAAGCCAGGCTACACGCATCACCAAACGGGTGGTATGTTCCGAACTGGCACAAATCTTTGACCCACTAGGACTCTTTGCACCGGTGGTAATAAAGGCAAAAATCTTCATGCAACAACTTTGGGAGCTCAAACTGGATTGGGATGACGAATTACCATTACAACACCAAACCGAATGGAAAGAATACCGGGACGACTTACAAACATTGAACAAAATGCAAAATTCCCCGGCATATCTACGATGGTAAAATTCCAGTTACACAAGAACTCCATACGTTTGTAGATGCATCAGAACGAGCATATGGCGCAGCAGTATATGTACGCGCTACATACAAAAACAACCAAGTGTCAGTAAGACTGCTCGCTACCACGGTTAGAACTTTGTGCTGCAGTCCTCGGTGCCGAGCTCACAAACCGAGTCCGACAGGATCTGCACATGGACATTAACACGGTTTCAGGATGGTTTTGGAGTGATTCCACAGTTGTGTTATCTTGGATAAACGCATCGTCATCAACATACCATACCTTTGTGACAAATCGAATAGCCAAAATCCAGGCATTAACAAACCAGTCACAATGGCATCATGTGTCATCGGCCAACAACGCAGCTGGCAGATCACAATCTGTGGTTATATGGACCATTATTCCTGAACGGATCTCGAGACAACTGGACGAAGGCACCCAACATAGAACCCAGCAATCTTGAGAGAAAGGCTAAACATGTAAGCTTGCCAATCACACCTAGCGCACTTAGGGATGAATTATATACTTGCAAACATAGCAACTCGTTTCACAAGCTGCAACGCATTGTGGCATATATGTTACGCTTCTGCTAAAAAACCAACAGAGCGAACATCACAACGCTCTGCGCAGAAGAACTGACTCACGCCCGCACTATAATCCTGCGAACCATACAACAAGTCGAGTTTACAGCAGAGTTAAAACAGTTCCAACGCTATAAGACTGTGGATAGAAAGAGCTCGATCATATCGTTATCTCCCTTCCTAGGAGACGATGAGCTCATCCGAGTTGGTGGTAGACTTGAAGAAGCTCTACTTCCATACAACGCAAAACACCCAGTTTTGCTGCCTTACAATGACCCAATCGTCAAAATGATCTTGCGGGAGCTACATGAGGAGAACAAGCATTGTGGTGCTCAAGCATTAAGGGCAATCGCAAGACAACAATATTGGATTATCAATGACAAGACAATGGCTAGAAGCATTATCCACAGCTGTGTTAGATGCACCAAGGCTGGACCAAAGCTGATGCACCAGATCATGAGCAATCTCCCAGCACAACGAGTCACACAAGCACGCCCGTTTCTTAATGCAGGCGTCGACTACTGTGGACCAATCCACCATAAGATCCGAGGCAAAAAACCAGATAAGGCATACATCGCCGTGTTCTGCTGCTTTTCCACAAAGACAGTACACCTGGAGCTGGTAAGCGACCTGACCACAGATGCATTCTTGGCCGCCCTGCGTCGATTCTTAAGCAGACGTGGGAAGTGCCAAACTATTCATTGCGACAATGCAACGAACTTTGTGGGTGCAAACAACCAGCTTAAAGAATTAGAAGACTCTATATTCAGCTCAAAGGCAAGTGCTCTGATCACGAATCACGAAAAAACAAGTGGATTTTAAATTCATTCCTCCCAGGGCCCCATCGTTTGGCGGCCTCTGGGAAGCGGCGGTAAAATCAGCAAAAAGGCTGTTGATAACAACCACCAACACAGCCTCATTGACATTTGAAGAACTAAACACAGTGATAATCGAAATTGAAGCAATTCTCAACTCTCGACCCATCACTCCAATGTCAAATGATCCCACTGATGCCAATTCCTCTGCCCTTGGACCGAGATCTCTTTTAGGAGTGGCTCCACCATCTCGATCTCGCTCGGGACTTCAACTTAGAGCAGTGGTCCCTCGGCAAGCAATATTTGTTTCTCGTCTTATTCCTGAGGCTACAACGGAGGATGTTAAACGGAGGATGTTAAATGTTCTCCCTGATTCTTTACTATCCAGTTCTCTAGAACCGTCAATATGGCCTGAGCATACAATTGTGCATGAGTTCCTTCTCAAAGATTCGAACTCGAATCCAAGAATTACCGAACATGCTCCAAAAAACTGATGTACTATTTTTCCATGCACTATCAGAACGTTCGCAGTTTGCTGGGAAAATTGCGTCAAATTCATACTAATAGCGCGTCCTTTGATTTCGATGCCATCGCGTTTAACGAAACCTGGCCTAACTCCTCTGTCAATTATCATGAAATTTTCATTGATAGTTACACTATTTATAGAATGGACCGCCCATCTTTTGCAGGTGGGGTTGCAGTTAAATCTGTTTTCTCATCTGAGTTATTCCCATTCAATTCCATTCACGGAATTGAATTTTTTGCAGTCAAAGTTCGTGTTGGCTCCGCATTTTTCTATTTAACCTGCTCTTACATTCCTCCCAGGTCTGATGCTGAGCTTTACTTACACCACCTCTCAGCAATTAATATTATTGTTTCTGCATTAGGGTGCAATGATCGAATTATTGTCATGGGGGACTTTAACCTCCCATTTCTTTCTTGGCTGCCTTGTGATGACGCTAACCTGTTGTTTCCCAATGGCCATAATGACTTTATCAATGGGCTAACAATACAACACAACAATACAATACAACGCCACTTTCGGCCCCTTGCAGAATGTTTAAATATAAATATATTATTGTACACATTCACTCATGTAACAAACCGATCTCTAAAGAAATCACATAAAGTAGACAAGTTATGACTGCACGGGTGTAAACAGAGATCTGTAACCCATTAATACGACAACAAAACACATGCGGAGAAAACACTTAACAAATGCGGTCCTAAAATAAAACTAATGTAAGCATGTACTCAAATAGACACCTTCAGTAAAGTGTATCCTCTGCGTAGATCTAATGATAATTATAGACTACCAAATTGTACCCCCTACCTCATTGTCAAATCACATATAAGGCTCTGATTTTAAGAATAAAATTTAGTTTGAATTTACAACTCAACTCGCAAATGTCTAGACTTTTCTTTTAAGGTCTTAACATTTTGGTCCTTCGAGACTCTCCGTTGTTTCCCCCCTGTGGTAAAAGCACGCAGTTAAACCAGCTTCCTTGAGACTGAACAAGTGTCTAGTTCACTAACAGCTAAAGGTAGCAAAATAAAAAACTTTGATTTCCCTCCTATAGGAAGGAACAGAGTATAAAATAAATTAATGAAACGAAAGTTTCAATTAATAATTTGGAAAAATACGAGCTAAACAGGCTGTATTTTTAATAGATAACTGGGTATATCTAATGTGATCGGAGAATACCAAAAAAAAAAACATTAGTAAAAATTAATGAAACGGAAGTTTCAACTAATAATTTTGAAAAATACGAGCTGGACAGGCTGTATTTTAATAGATAACGAAATATGTATATCTATTGTAACTGAAAAATAAAAATTTTTCGCGACGGTGGCGTTTTCGAGGCCGGAACATCGAAAGAGAAAAAATAATAATCCGAAACATCGAAAGTGCTTAATGGCTTGAATTGAAAAAAGTGGCAAATAACTGTGAATGTGAAAAATAAATATATAACAGCAACAGCGATGTCAGCAGAAGCGACTTAAGCAGAGGCAACACCAGCAGCAGCAACAGCGGTATCAGAAGCAGCGACTTCAGCGGCAGCAGTAACAACAACAGCAGAAGCAGAATTCATCAGCTAAGTGTTAACATATGGAGTAGTCGATCATGACTACTATAAGAGACAGCAGTACGAAAAAATGATTAAAAATATAGAGGACATACATAAAAAGTATGTAGAGAAAAAAAATAATGAAACCCTAATGAAAGGGAAGGTAGAAAAAACAAAGTTACAATCAGTGGAGACTGGAACTTTGAAGGAAGATATAGAGACCAAAATTGACAATAGTATAGAAAAAGTATCTGAGGAAATCGTCAGAATAGTGGAAAGCAGAATAGTGTGAACCTGAGGACATATTTAGAGCAAACCATGCAGAGGTTTGATAAGGCTAAAATGGGAGAGTGTAGAATGAGAAAAGAAAAAATTGAGTTCCTCAGTAAAAGAATGAGCTCAAAAATTGAGGAGTATTATCATAGCTATGAAACAAACGACAGCTTCGACAACCAGATCGGAGATTTGGAATTTGATATTCAAAACATGTTGAGCAACCTAGAAGTTAGGATGCAAACCATAGCTGAAGAAAACAGCATTGATACTAAAGGGGCAACGGTAAAAAAAGAAGATATCGATTTGCCTGATCTTCCGAAAGTGGAAGTACCCACATTCTCGGGCGAAGAAAAAGAGTGGGGTGGCTTTTCACAAATATTTTGTGAATTAATTCATAACAGAGATAGTCTGAGTACATCTCTAAAATTCAATTATTTGAAAATCGCGATAAAGGGTGAGGCACGGAGTATGGTAGCTCACCTTTTAACTGGGCCGCTGGAGAATTATAAGGCCGCTTGGGAATTGCTGACCAAGCGGTATGAAAATAAGCGAAACATTTTTTCGGATCAGCTGAATCGTTTGCTCGACTTACCAATGCTAGATCACGATTCAGCGAAACATATTAAATGGTTTTCGGATTCTATAAATGAGTCAATTCATTTAATTAAATTAAAGTCACAATTAACAGAAGAAGTTGATGTGATTTTCGCGCACATTGTGGTGAAAAAATTCAACAAAGATACCTTACAATTATATGAAAGTCATATAAAAAGGAAAAAAGAGATCTAAGCATTACCAGATGTAATGGAATTTTTAGAACAACGGTACACTTCTCTTTACACGTCGCAGGATAAAGAGTGGAAACCGTTGGAAAAAATAGTGCAATATGGTAAAATAAAAGAAAATTGTCCGCTATGTAAAATGGCAGGACATACCATAATTCACCGCTATAAGGGAATGAGTCCGATAGATAGAGGCCAGTTTATTAAAAAACAGCTCCTTTGCACAAAATGCTGTAGGCATGATATGTATAAGAAATGCTTTTCTGAAATTTTATATGGGATTTGTAAAAAACCTCATCATACGATGCTCCATATTCCCTCCGAAAAGAGGGAAAATGTTAACACTTGCTTGACAAAAGAACAAGCGTTCTTAGCCACAGCACTTATAAAAGTAAGGGGAAGGGCTATCACCATTGGTGGCTTTCCTTCCACACCGTTCGTTCGTTCTCTTTCGTAGTGATCAGACGCGTTTTTGTTTTGCGCTCAGCATTTTTTCCTTTTGTTTTGAATAAACAGCCGGTGTTTTCCTAGGTTAGGTTAGGTTCAGGCGGTGGCCTGGGAGAGTGATGAAACCCTCCCAAGCTCACTTGGTCCTATAAAAGGTCCGTTGTGGTGCCGCATGGGCGTGTGCCCCTTCCCAGTGCCTAGAAACCGTGGAGAAACAGGCTGTTGCAAATTAAGGGCAGTCCCATCCGGAGGCTTGGATGAATCTGGACAAGGTCCCCGGTTTGATTTCGGACAGGTCCGAAATGTCTGTTAGGAAAGCAGCCCCGAGAAAACGAAGACGACGATTTCCAAGGCTGGGCAGTGGCAGAAGAAGTGGGGGACCGATTCCTCTTCTTCCTCGTCGCGACAACTCCTGCAGAAGTCGTTATGAGGGATTGACAGTCTAGAGGCATGAGTGCCAATCTGCAAGTGTCCCGTAATGGCTCGAGTAACTGCAGAGCACTGTGCTCTGCTGAGCCTATACAGCTCGGCTGAGCGCTTCTTCGATCGATATGGCCATATCAATCTTGAGATTTTACAGGAAGCTGTTTGCTGCCATCTCCTATTGGCATTTTGCTCAAACAATTCGTGCGTGAGGAGCCTGCACGTAGCCGGAGGCATCGCTACCTGCTCCCTCTCCATAAGGAGAGGAATAGTAGTACCCTGCCTTGCTAGCTCGTCGGCGGCGTCGTTCCCCTCGATGTCCCTATGGCCTGGGACCCATATAAGAAAGAGGTCTAACTGATCTGCGATCTCGTGCAGAGACCTGCGGCAGTCATTTACAGTCGCTGAGTTCGACGATATTGAGCCTAGAGCTTTAATAGCTGCTTGGCTGTCCGAGAAAACGCACACTAAGTGCGTGTCTAGAAATAGTTTGGAGACGATGGAAATGGCCTCCTTGATGGCTACAACCTCCGCTTGGAACACACTGCAGTGTTCCGGGAGACTGAAGCAATGACTGATGTTCAGCTCGCTGCAGTAGACTCCGCCTCCCACGCGGCCGTCTAACTTTGAGCCATCAGTGTAGAAGTGAACCGCATTTGCGGGTCCTGGTTCGCCCATCTCCCAGTCCTCCCTAAGTGGGATTGATACCTGGAAAGGCGTCGAGAGGTGATCACTAGGGACACAATAATCTGTCCTCTCTGGTAATTGCGGGAGTCTCGTCAGGATTCCCGAGTGCCCGACCGCGGACGCTTTCCACAGTCTGGCTTCTCTCATTCTGAGTGCGGAAAGTGTTGCCACTTTCTTTCCCATGAGATCTATGGGGAGGAGGTCCAGCACAGTATCCAGGGCTTCCCCTGGAGTAGTGCGTAGCCCGCCAGTTATGCATAGCTCTGCCATGCGTTGAACTCTGCTGAGTTTGTTGAGGCATGTCCTTTTGTCTAAGGCTGGCCACCATACTACCGCTCCATAGAGCATGATCGGTCGTATGATGGTGGTGTAAAGCCACCGAACTATATAGGGGGTCATTCCCCATCTCAGTCCGATGGCTTTCCTGCAAGTATAGAGGGCTACTGTGGCCTTCTTTACTCTATCCTCTATGCTCAATTTCCAATCGAGCTTTCTATCGAGGATTAGACCAAGATACTTGGCGTTGTTGCTGAAGATTAGCGCTTCCCCACATAGTCTTGGGGGAATCAGTGCCGGGACTTTGTACTTCCTAGTGAAGAGCACCAGTTACGTTTTAGACGGGTTGACGCCTAACCCGCATTTGTCTGCCCATTCTGACATCTTCATGAGAGTGCTTGTCAGGCACTCACACAGCGTCTGCGGGAATTTACCCGAGAATGCTATAGCAACATCGTCCGCATACGCCACCACGCGGCAGCCACCCCCCTCTATCTCCCGCAGCAGTTCGTTCACTGCCACGTTCCATAGGAGGGGCGAGAGGACTCCGCCCTGCGGGGTGCCTCTACTGACAAATCTGGTGGACGTTGACGTCCCCAGTGATGCCTCAACCGTCCTGCATTGTAGCATCTGTAGCATCAGGCTCACCGTCCGGGAGTCAACCCCCAGTTCCGTCAGTGCACCCGTGATGGCGGTCGGTAGGATGTTATTAAAGGCGCCTTCTATGTCCAGGAAGGCTACCAGGGTGTATTCCTTACAGTTGAGGGACGCTTCTATGATCGATGTGATCGTGTGTACGGCCGTTTCGGTGGATCTTCCTTTCCGATAGGCATGCTGGGAGTCTGAGAATAGACTAGGCGGAATATTTACCGTGAGATGCATCCCCAAAAGCCGTTCCATCGTCTTCAGAAGGAAGGACGATAGACTTATGGGTCTGAAATCTTTGGGGGCAGTGTGCGAGGGCTTGCCTGCCTTGGGGATGAAGACGACTTTGGTATGAAGCCAGGTTTCCGGGATATATCCATGGGAGAAGATTCCCTCATATATCCTTTTGAGCCAATTAGTGCCTTTTTGTCCAGCGTGAATCAGTTGGGCAGGGATGATGCCATCTGGTCCCGCGGATTTGTATGGTTTGAAGCTTTTTATTGCCCAGGAAATGTTCTCCTGGCTTAGCAGGTTCATGATACCACTTGAGGCAACGGAGGGAGCCGCGATGTAGTGTGGTCTGTTTTCATCGCAGCCGGGAAAGTGGGTGTTAAGAAGAAGATTTAGCGACTCATTACTGGACGTTGTCCATGATTGGTCGGCGTTCTTCAGGTAGCCCAGAGTGCGTGTAGTCTTCGAGAGAACTTTGCGCAAGCGCGAGGCTTCCGAGTTATTCTCAATGTCGCTACAGAACTTACGACATGAGGCGCGTTTGGCTTTCCTCAGTTCTTTATTGTAAACTGACAGACTGGCCTTGTAATCGGCCCAGTTCTGCTCAGCGTTTTCGGCCTTAGCTTTATTGAAGAGTTTTCGGGAGGCTTTCCGGAGTTCCCTCAGTTTCGGATTCCACCATTCAGGTTTCTTCCGGCCTCTGCTCTTGCTAGAGGGGCAGGATTTATCGAGCGCCTCATTGCAGGCGTCGGTAAATAGTTTAACAAGATGAGTCGTGGCTTCCCTGGAGATCTCCTCCTCAGGTGGAGTCTCAGGGAGAACACGACAGAGATGGTCTGAGTACCGAGCCCAGTTTGTCCGCCTAAGGTTCCGAAATTGAGCTGGTCTCGGTAGTGAAAAAGAGAATACGGTTTCCACGTACCTGTGGTCCGAGAAGTAGTGCTCTTCCAGGACCCTCCAGGATACGATGTTCCCGTGTAGCTCATGAGAGGCAAGTGTGAGGTCCAGGACCTCCTTGCGGTTTTTAATAATGAAGGTAAGATCACTCCCCCTATTTAAAAGGACCATCTGAGTGGTCAGTAAATAGTTGAAAAGGTACTCACCCCTTTCGTTGGTGTCAGTGCTTCCCCACTGGCAGTGGTGTGCGTTGGCGTCGCACCCTACGATTAGGCCGGTGTCCTTGGCCTCGCAGTCTGTGATTAGCGCCCTGAGCGCCTGTGGAGGGGGGTCTGGTTGGTCGTGACCCATGTACGTGGAGCAGATTCTCAGTGAGCACCCCTGGCCTTCGAGGCTCACTGCTGTTTGGTCTTCATTACTGAAATTTGGGAGCAAAAATAAGTGCAAATCTCTTTTTGCAAGGATGCAGGTGCGAGTTTCCTGGGATCCTGGCAGAGACATGACCGTACCAGGACCTGTTTCCAGCCGCCCTCACGGGGAGAGTATAGTCGCACTTCCGCCGGTGTGTACAGTTACGGCGGGTGCCGGTTCGCTCGTGCCCACCTGTATCCTATGACGCGGAGCACAGTCGCCTTGGATCCAGGGCAAGCCATGAACCCGAGGCGCCCGTGCCCCTTTCCGAGTCTACAGTTGTGACGAGCCGACCCGACATCCGTTTATCCCCCTATAGCACCCGACGGCTGACGGCCGGTGTTTTCCTAAATAAACTTTAATTAACTTCCTAACTAGCCAACAATCTGGAAACCTATTCTATTCCGCAAGTGCATGCCTTTTGATTTGTGTTAAAACATTATTTACCTTTTTTTCGGCGTCGGCTTGTCGTGTTTGTGCTGTTGCAGTGAGTGAGTACGCATTACATTGCATTGCAGTCCGCTCTCGTCTGGTAGCTTTTGTTGTATTAGTTGTATTAGTACAGCTGCAACTGTTCTCCTCTCCTCCTATTAGCGTTTGTCTGGCGCACTGGTTTGATAGCCATTTGTTTTGAAATATTATTTGATTTTAATTTTGTTCAAATTTTTTATTATGGAGTTTTCTGTTGTTTCTCCTCCTCAAGTGGAGTCTCAGGGAGAACACGACAGAGATGGTCTGAGTACCGAGCCCAGTTTGTCCGCCTAAGGTTCCGAAATTGAGCTGGTCTCGGTAGTGAAAAAGAGAATACGGTTTCCACGTACCTGTGGTCCGAGAAGGAGTGCTCTTCCAGGACCCTCCAGGATACGATGTTCCCGTGTAGCTCATGAGAGGCAAGTGTGAGGTCCAGGACCTCCTTGCAGTTTTTAATAATGAAGGTGGGATCACCCCCTATTTAATAGGACCATCTGGGTGGTCAGTAAATAGGTAAAAAATGACTCACCCCTATTGTTAGTGTCAGTGCTTCCCCACTGGCAGTGGTGTGCGTTGGCGTCGCACCCTACGATTAGGCCGGTGTCCTTGGCCTCGCAGTCTGTGATTAGCGCCCTGAGCGCCTGTGGAGGGGGGTCTGGTTGGTCGTGACCCATGTACGTGGAGCAGATTCTCAGTGAGCACCCCTGGCCTTCGAGGCTTACTGCTGTTTGGTCTTCATTACTGAAATTTGGGAGCAAAAATAAGTGCAAATCTCTTTTTGCAAGGATGCAGGTGCGAGTTTTACCTGCGGAGTCAGCTACGTATAGCTTATAGTCAGGAGTCCTCAGACCGGAGACCCTGTTTCCGAGGATCCAGGGGTCCTGAATGAGGACTATGTCGGCTCCACCCTTGGCTAGGTGGAGCAGGAGAGCAGCGCATGCTGCCTTACAATGGTGGAGGTTAATCTGCAGGAGTATCAGTGACATTCCTGAGGTCCACCTCCACCATTGTCCTGTCGTGGTCGCTCTCCGAAGAGTCCAACTCCTCCGCGACCCCGATGTGTTTGAGATCCCTAGTGAGATCGCTCACGTCTGAGACGTAACCATCTAAGATGTCATCCGACACCACTGATGCCACGTCTGACACCGCAGGCTTGATCTCCAAACTAGGGATTGTCGGGGGCTCCAGGTCTGGCTCGACCGTCAGCTGCATTCCTTTGGAGTCGGACTTGTACGGTACTACGACTACTTTCTTTTAGCCGTAGTCCACAGCGCCCTCCGTGTCGTGGAGAAGTCTGACCGACTCCTCGTTCAGGACGAGGATAATTTGGCGCCTCTGCCCGTTGCTCTCCTCTACTTTGGCCACCTTCCAATCGGCTGTGGGAAGGTGGGGGTTGCAGACCTGCAGAATCCGGAGAATCTTATCCGGCTCTGCAGGCTTCGCCGAGACCCACGCTCTGGCCCTCGGCTTGCTGGGGATGTCCTCCCACTTCACGACCTCCAGCTGGGCTCCTGGGTAGACCTCCTTGAGCGACGCTACCGCCTTCGCGTAGAGGGCCGCCGAGCGAGCATCTTGGCAGGCGATGGCTTTCACCCTGCCTTGGTGCCACCCGGCGTCCTCACACTTGGGCGGAGGTCCTCCATTCTCCTCGATTCCCTGGGCAGACGCCGGGAACACCGGGTCGTCGTTGCCCAGGATGAAGGCCGCACGTCTTTTGTCCTGAAACTTGGGCCTATCTTTCGAGGCAGAGGCGCCGCCTGCCGGGGTTTTCAAGGGGTTCCCGGTCCCAAGGGGTCCGCCAGCCGCAATATCGCTCTGCATGGTCGCTCCCCCGGTAACCGGGTCGCCCTTGGGGCCCCCCGACGTGGATTGGCCCGATTGGCTTTTCGGTCCTCTCCTCAAAGCGCCTGCTGCCTCGAGACGGTGGACCGACTTAGTCTCCTTCCCCGTCTTTTTGGGCACTGGTTTCCCAGATGCGTTTGTAGAGGGATGGTCTTTTCCCTCCGGCACTTTAGGAGGAGTGCCGTGCTCCTTTGCGGTGTTTTTTGTGTTTATGTTTAAATTTGGCATATTTGGTCCCACGAGTAGGCGGGAAGGGGTTAGTCGCCCGAGGCATAGCCCGCGTGCCCCGGGAAGCCTTATTAAAACTGGAGGTCGGCAGGTATCCAGAGTCCGCATATAAGCGACCGAGCACCCCCTCGGCCATGCATCCCTCGGCATATGACAGTGTCACCTTGGATTGGGGTTATTTCACTGAGAGTTTTCTTCTCTCCGCCCGACTACAATTAGCCAGCATCCTGGCAGAGACATGACCGTACCAGGACCTGTTTCCAGCCGCCCTCACGGGGAGAGTATAGTCGCACTTCCGCCGGTGTGTACAGTTACGGCGGGTGCCGGTTCGCTCGTGCCCACCTGTATCCTATGACGCGGAGCACAGTCGCCTTGGATCCAGGGCAAGCCATGAACCCGAGGCGCCCGTGCCCCTTTCCGAGTCTACAGTTGTGACGAGCCGACCCGACATCCGTTTATCCCCCTATAGCACCCGACGGCTGACGGCCGGTGTTTTCCTAAATAAACTTTAATTAACTTCCTAACTAGCCAACAATCTGGAAACCTATTCTATTCCGCAAGTGCATGCCTTTTGATTTGTGTTAAAACATTATTTACCTTTTTTTCGGCGTCGGCTTGTCGTGTTTGTGCTGTTGCAGTGAGTGAGTACGCATTACATTGCATTGCAGTCCGCTCTCGTCTGGTAGCTTTTGTTGTATTAGTTGTATTAGTACAGCTGCAAATGTTCTCCTCTCCTCCTATTAGCGTTTGTCTGGCGCACTGGTTTGATAGCCATTTGTTTTGAAATATTATTTGATTTTAATTTTGTTCAAATTTTTTATTATGGAGTTTTCTGTTGTATGTGCCAAAAAATAGTGCAATAAGCAGATCACCCACGATCAGCCGATTATCCCCTGCTGGCTCTGCGACAGCGTAGTGCACGCAAAATGCATTGGATTTTCTGGCCTTGTGAGTGATGCCATTTCAAAGCGTAATTGTTTGCACTACAGTTGCGAGGCAAGCCGTGCGGTGGAGAAAGACCATGTCTTTTATGAGGCAGACGCGGATTGGCTTTAAGGAGCTGACCGTTGGTTTTAAAAACCAATACGATCGGCTCCCAGCCATGGAGGCTCAGTTTAGCGGTTTAAAACTGCTGATTGAGTCTCCGAGGCACAAAAAGATCACTCTGCGGGATCTGCAAGTGCCAATAGTCGCTCAGCCGCTCGTTGCCGAAAACCGGACTACGACCATTCAAAGTGTACAACAGCTGATTTCGTTTGCCACCCCAAGGGCAACGACAGCTGCTGGCGATGCAGATTCGGTTGCCGAATTCATCGCTTCGGAGAATGTGCAGCCAAGTACGTCTGCAGCGTCCGTGTCCGTGGTGTCCGCAAGTTCGCTAGTTGTCCCGTCTATCCCGATCCCACCAGTAAATAGACGTTCCGGACCTCCGGATATTGCCACCACAGGTACTAGACCTGTGGTGACTAAACCACTGGTGGGAGTCCCACCAAAACGACAAGTTTTTGTCTCACGGCTGGCACCTGACCTCACATCGAATGATGTAATTCCTTTTATTCAAAGCAGAATAAAAGCCGTGGGTTTGAAGGTGGAGAAGTTTAATTTCTCTTCCCCAACTCAATTTGACACCATTTGCTCCGCCAAATTTTGGCCGGAGCATTTGGTGGTGAAGGAGTTTGAGGCTAAGAAGAAAAATAGGCCCCCCAAAAGACTTACAAATCACCCTAATGCGCCATCCTCATCTTCCCGTCCTGCTTCCACCCTTCCAAAAAACTAAGCTTGCGTAGTAAGCTCAGCATTCTTTTCCGGGATAGTGTTGCATTTGCTTCCCACGTTATTGTGTTTACTGAAACCTGGTTAAAGCCGGACATTCTTGGTTCCGAGGTTTTGGCAGGTCGGTACACAACTTTTAGAAAGGACCGTTCGTCTCGACGTGCAGGGGGGATCCTAATTGCAGTGGACTCTTACTTGACGTTTGACGGAACACTTCACAGTCCAAGTTCAACAGGAACTGGAATTCCTGTGTGTAAAACTGATTCTTCCCGCTTTCGCTGTATTCATTACTTGCTCGTATAATCCACCTTCTTCGGATATTTCAATTTATGAGCAGCACTTGTCCGCTTTAACCGCTGTTTCTTCCTCGCTATCTGATAAAGATCGAATGATAGTTCTTGGTGACTTCAATTTGCCAGGAACTGTTTGGTCTTCGGTAAACGAGTCTAGTATCCTAATGCCCATGTGACGACATGACTTTATTGACGGCTTGCTTGACCTGTCTCAAGTCAATCATGTGAAAAATTCCGTGGGTCGATTGCTTGATCTGTGCTTTGTATCGGATCCGACCATAGTGTTGTTAACCAGAGCAATTCCGCTCACTATAACTGAAGACGCCTACCATCCTAATTTCGAGGTGTCGCTAGATAAAGCACCAACTGTATTGGATCGGTCGAGTAGACTACCTGAACGTGTCCGCTGCTTTCGTAAAGCCGAGTTTGCAAAGCTTAATAACCTCATTAGGGATTTTGATTGGTCCGCTTTGTACTTGTGCACTGATGTCATAAAAGGCACAAACATTTTTTACAATGCTCTTGGCACATTTTTTGATTCTTGTGTCCCGCTTTCTTGTCCGATTAGATCTGGAAAACCCCCTTGGTTTACCAATGAGTTATCCAGTCTAAAAAACTTAAAATCAAGACTTTATAAAAAATTTCAAGAAGTGGGCTCTTCTAATCTCCAAACGCTGTCGGAATTCATTATCATCGCAGAGGAATTCGAAAAAATAGAGACAGATGCAGGACTCTCCAAGGTTACAGGTCGCCAATGGAATTACCCACAAAACGACCAACCAGCATGGCAAAGAACGCAATACCGACAAAGGAGATGTCAAAGATGTGGAAACTATGGGCACGAGGCCCGAACATGCAACAGGAAACCCGTACTGTACTGCTGGACCTGCAACTAACAAGGAGTACGCACAATAGACTGCTGCAGAAAACAACCGGAAAACACACAGGGCCCAGGACCAACCCGCGAATCTCCTGTGGCCCAGAACCAGCTGAGCGGGACAACACACAACTAATATTTAACAAGAACCAACTTTTAGGACGGGCCAGGATTGGATCAAAACTGATGGAAGTAATCATCGATACAGGGGCAACGAGATGCATGATAAACGAAAGGGCGGCCGAAAAACTAAAAGGAGAAGGTATCGATGGAGTGGAAAACAGATTAATCGGTCTCGCGGACGGAAGCACTCGGAGAACAACACGAAGAATCCAACTAACAGTAGAACTAGGGGGAAAAGAAACCACCCAATCATTCCTAATCATGACAGGGGTACCAGACACCCCCATACTAGGAATATAATTCTTAAAGGATGCAGGCACATCAATAACGTGCGGAGAAGCCACAATAAACTTCAACGGGGAACCAAACCCAAAGAGAAAGGAGGAACAGCGGAGGTACAGAAATCCAACACTCTTGAAGGGGTGAGCAATATTACGAAACATCGGATATTTCTGAAAGATGACAGACCAGTCAAACAGAGGTATTACCCAAGAAACCCAGCGCAAATGGAAATCATCAACAAAGAGATCAGCGAACTCATAAAGCAAGATCTAATAGAACCATCACACAGCCCATACAGCTCACCGATTGGCCTCATAAAAAAGAAAACTGGAGATTGGAGGGTCTGCGTGGACTACCGACTGTAGCACCTGTACAGACTGTAGCACCTGCTACGTTCCAAAGAACCGTAGACTCGGTAATCGGACCGGACATGGAACCATTCGCTTTCGCATACCTAGATGACATAATCGTAATTGGGCGGACGAAAGTTGAACACATGCAGAAACTACAAACGGTATTCGAACGACTACGGACAGCAAACCTACGCATTAACGCAGCAAAATGCCACTTTTTCCAAAAGAAACTTAAAAACCTAGGACACATGGTGAGCGAGGAAGGAATACACACAGACCCAGACAAAGTGGCGGCCATTAAAGAACTCACCGCACCAACTACACTGAAACAGCTGCATAGTTTTTTGGGCCTGGCATCTTGGTACCGCAGATTCGTACCAGCGTACACCGAACGAGCAAAAGCTCTACAAGACCTATTCAAAAAGGGACAGAAATTTGAGTGGGGTTAAGCACAAGAGAACAGCTTCAGAGACTTAAAGCTGTGTCTAACGGAAGCACCAATATTGGCATGCCCAGACTTCAAAAAAACATTCATACTCCAAACAGACGCAAGTGACTGCGGCCTAGGAGCGGTGTTGACCCAGGAAGATGCGGACGGAGAACATTTTTCCAATTTCCTACGCAAGACGCAAGCTCAAAAGCGAGGAAACCAAATACTCCGCAACGGAAAAAGAATGCCTAGCCATCTACTGGGGTATACACAAGATGAGGATGTACCTAGAAGGCTATCAATTTATCGTAATTACAGACCACCTAGCCCTCAAATGGTTAAATTTCATCGAAAGCCCATCCATTTTCATTCGAAATACGATATCGAAAAGGCAAGTTGAGCGCATTGGCGGACGGACTCTCCCGCTTACCACGCGAAGAAACCCGAATAGCAGAAATCGTAGAATGCGCTTGGTATCAAACCAAATGGAACCAAGTAGAGATGACACCAAAAAAAGCTACGGATAAACCATAAAACACGGAAGATTATACCGACCCATACCAAGCCAAGCCGACGAAGACGATCAACCCTGGAAACTGTGCGTGCCAAAACAAGAGAGACAGAGAGTACTAACCGAAAATCACACAAACCCAGCAGCCGGACATCTCGGGATCAGACGCACAAAAACAGAATAAGGCAGCGATACTTTTGGCCAAGGCTAAGCAGAGACGTAACAAGATTCGTACGAACACGCGAAAGCTGCCAAAAATTTAAGGTATCGCAACAAGCAGCGGCAGGCAAAATGATGACCAAAATCGCAAACGCACCATGGGAAACACGGCTCCCAAGAGCGCCGCACGGCAACACCGCACTAATCGTGTTTATCGATAAATTTTCGAAGTGGGTGGAGGTCACACCGGCAAGAAGCGCAACAGCTGACGCATTCCTAAAGGCGTTCAGAGAAAAAATACTGACGAGGGGCGGTACACCAAAGCGATTGATCTCAGACAACGGCGTACAATTTACAAGTAGAAAAATGAAACAGAAAGATGGAAAATAATGAAAATAAATTCAACATTTCGGCCCGGAAATTTAAGGAAAGGATGGCACAGGCCAGCCACAAAAAACCGAGCGGCAATACTACTATCGGCCGCCCCCCCCAAACAGCTCACGGATGAGAGTATCAGGAAAAAAAGTGTCAGCACCCAGGAAAACAGCAACAAACAAAACGATGGAAACCACGGCAGGACAGCGCGAGACACAAGGAGAACCAGAAGAAACACACAAGGAAGTAATCCCCACAAAGACGAGGATCAGCTGGGCGAACCAGGCCAACCAACAGGAACAAATGGCACGAAGAGTCAGCAAACAACAAGGCACGGAACTTTCCTGGGCAGAACAAGTAGAAGACGAAGAATCGGACAGGGACGTGCTGGACCAAAACCCCGAGTGGCAAACACCAGAACCGGAACCATGAAAGCCCAGCCAGAGGGGTAGCATCCCGAGGGAATGGAACGTTCCGCATAGCGTCGAGCTATCGGACGCATCAATAAAAACGAGGGGGAACGTTGTGAGTTGCTGCGGACACCGCAACTCTACAGTTATACCCGATACTAAGTCAGTATGGCTCTCCTCCGGCAGACGCCGCTAATATTAAACGACACGACAAAGAGTGCGTGCGAGAGAGACAGAAAATCAGTCTGAGCGTGACGTCGGGCGCTGCGTAGCCACTGCAAATTGATTTGTTCCTTTTGGCTATAAAAATGATCTGATCTGATCTGATCCAGATTCAGCAATCTGATAGATATGGTCATTATCTATGATTCTGCGTTTTTAGTTTTCTCAAATCTGCAATATTGTGGATGCAACAGATTTTCGTCCTTTGTGGGGGCGGAAGGGGGTGCGGCGAAATTTTGAGATAAACGTTTTATAGTTTGATCTTATTCTCCGAATATCCCCAGATTTGCATCCTTTGCGGAGGCCGAAGGGGGTGTGGCGAAATTTTGAAAAAAACTCGTCTCGGTCCGATATATTAGGAGTGTGGATACCAAATTTGGTTGCTCTAGCTTTTATAGTCTCTGAGATCTAGGCGCTAATGTTTGACTCTAAGCAAAGCCGCCTATGCTACGTGTGTGTTAGAGAGAGACAGGGCGAGAAAAAATTAAATTGTTTTCTTGATGCTGGCTATAATAATAATACGATCCAATTCAGATTCTGCAGTCTAAAAAATATGGTCATTCTCTACGATTCTGCGTTTTTGGTTTTCTCGTATCTTTAAAATTGTGGATGCCACAGATTTTCGCCCTTTGTGGGGCCGGAAGTGGGCGGGGCAAAGTTTTGAAATATTTTTGTAGCAGTGACATATCACAGAAGTCTGGATCCAAAACATCGTTGTTCTAGCTCTTATAGTCTTTGAGCATTAGGCGCTGAAGCGGACGGACAGACGGACGGACGAACAGACAGACATGGCTCAATCGACTCGACTATTGATGCTGATCAAGAATATACTTTATATATATATACTTTATGGGGTCGGAAACGATTCCTTCTGGACGTTACACACATCCACTTTTACCACAAATCTAATATACCCCAATACTCATTTTGAGAATCGGGTATAAAAATCAAAGCGAAACTCGAAGACCGCCCGAAACACACGTAAAGACGGTTCAAACTATGGAACGAGGAACAGGAGGTTTGCTGGGTCAAGATTGGCCGAACAGGAGATGTCCGCATCGGCACCTGGTTCCGAGCTCCCCAAGGAAAGACAACCGAAAACGCCACACTGGGAAAGGAGGGGGGAGTGTCACGCCCAGCACCAGGAAGACCAAGCGCCGGCGCCACAAACACAACAAAACATTAGAAACACCGAGAAGAAACCCTGAAGACTAATTATTCTAGAAACACCAAGACAAGCCATGAAGACTAAACTAGAAGTATTAGTAGAATAAGTAGAACATAAGAGACAATACATGAAGACCTGCCCTAGAAGGAGAAAAGAAATAAACAGAAAAAGAACAAACAATAAGAAAAAACCAAAACAAACATAGAACCAACCACAGCTGACCAGCCCAAGTGTGACCAAACCCCAGCGGATCCGCACAAACGCGTTAGGGACACACCAGCACGAAATCCGCCGATCAGCACAATGCGCTAGGAACATGCCGTACGGATCAGCTGCGTTTCAGAAATAAAAGGGGCTCCGCCAGAGCGATCAGGATCAGTTCGGCTCCGGCCAGTGGAGAGGTAAGCATCAGTAGCAGCCACCAGCAGCCCCAGCGATCCTCCCATCCTCCTCGGAGCGCATTTACCCTCCGCAACATTTATTCTCCTCGGAGCGCATTCACCCTCCGCAACATTATTTCTCCTCGGAGCGCATTTACCCTCCGAAACATTTATTCTCCTCGGAGCGCATTTACCCTCCGCAACATTTATTCTCCTCGGAGCGCATTCACCCTCCGCAACATTATTTCTCCTCGGAGCGCATTTACCCTCCTAAACATTTATTCTCCTCGGAGCGAATTTACCCTCCGCAACATTTATTCTCCTCGGAGCGCATTTACCCTCCGAAACATTTATTCTCCTCGGAGCGCATTCACCCTCCGCAACATTATTTCTCCTCGGAGCGCATTTACCCTCCGCAACATTTATTCTCCTCGGAGCGCATTTACCCTCCGCAACATTCTTCTCCTCGGAGCACATTTGACCTCCGCGCCCTCAACCGACCAGAAGACTACCAGGACCCGCACGCAACCATCCGCCACGTGCGGCCAACCCGAAGGACGACCCCGGCAGCCGACCCTGAAGGAAGAGCCAGAAGAAAAAACCCGCGCACCTACCAAACTTTGTACCTTTTAAGAACAATAAAAATAACTATCTCTTTTATTACCGCTCAAGCCCCGCCTCCCGGCGCGACGAGCATACCCCGACCGAAGCGTCGTCACATCACTCTCGCTTTGTAATAGCTCGGTCAAGCTGTTCAGTTCTTAATGCTATAAGAACTACCTCGATGCAGGATACGTTTTTCTCAGGACCCTAAACAGTTTTACTGCTTCGTAAACAGTAAGCGTAGAACGTCCGCACACCCATCCTCGCTATCATTTTGTAATACGTCGGCAAATAATGATCAGGCAATTGCCGATCTTTTTGCCCAATTTTTCCAAACCACCTATTCTGAGGAAAGCTACTCTGGTCATCCGTACCCATACGGTTTACCGAGGTCGAACAGCATTTTCAGTCCCTTGTTAAATGAATGTTCCCTACTTCATGATCTTCGACTAGTTAAGCCGGTGTTTTCACCGGGTCCAGACGGGTTTTCAGGTTGTGTACTCAGGTACTGCGCCGAGGCTCTGTGTGGACCTTTGCTTAAACTATTCACCCTGTGCATTGATTCTTCTTGCTTTCCCCCGATCTGGAAGGAATCGTTTATAATTCCTTTCCATAAAAAAGGTAGCAAGTCTGATGCAAACAATTATAGAGGTATAGCAAAGTTATCCGCTATTCCCAAATTGTTTGAGAAGGTTTTAACTCCGCACTTGCAACATCTCTGCAAGTCACTTATATCTCCAACTCAGCATGGATTTATAAGGCGGCGATCAACCACCACGAACTTGTTAGAGTTTACCTCTTTCATTATTAAAGGCTTTCATGGTAACTTACAGACGGATGTTATTTACACCGACTTTAGTAAAGCATTCGACTCTGTAAACCATTCGCTTTTAGCACATAAACTTGACCTTTTAGGGTTTCCGCCCAACCTCCTGAGATGGATTTCTAGCTATCCTTGTTCTTGGTCTCAAAGAGTCCTCTTCAAAAACTCCCTCTCTTTACTGGTACTGGGTTTACTGGGGAGTGCCACAGGGCAGCCATCTAGGCCCCTTACTCGTCACACTCTTTATTACTAACTTGCCTTCGGTATTAACATATTTTCGAGTACTTATGTATGCGGATGATGGCAAACTCTGTGTCCAGTATAAGGACATTTCATTTCATTCTCGCTTGCAATCCGATCTTAATAACTTTCAGTCATGGTGTTTAATGTTTAATGTTTAGAGTGCAACTATCTACAGTTAAACTGTATAAAAATAGGAATGTACAAATTATAAAATTATCACAATACAAGGCAGAAGAAAGTTAACTTAAATTATTCATTAAAGGAGATTTTACTTTAGGATCGCAAGTATCAACGGAAAAAAGATGGAACAATTTATTGTAGTCGCGGAAAAGGCTACGGAAAGATTCATGGTCAGAGTAGCTTGAAGGACAGAGAGGAAGTGTTGTGCAAACTTGTTACACCTCAATGCCTCAAAATGCAAAGTTATGACATTTCATCGTGCTAGCCCTACTTTGTGGTTCTCTTGAGAGAAGTAACCTGGTGGACGATCTGGGTGTTATGTAATACCCGAAGTTAAAGTTTTCCGAACACATTTCTACCATGGTAAATAAGGCCATGGGCGTTTATAAAGAGGGGTTTATAAAGAGGTGGTCAAAGGAATTTGACGACTCCAATATAACAAAGACTATCTATACCTCGCTTGTTCGTCCGATCTTAGAATACGGCTCCTGTGTATGGTGACCTCAGTACGAAGTACACCAGGACCAGGGGTGGCAAAGACAGCCCTGATCTGTTGGGCCGCATAAACTTCACGATTCCTATTAGACTCACTAGAAAACGAGGGGGAACGTTGTGAGTTGCTGCGGAGACCGCAACTCTACATTTACTTAGTCAGTATGGCTCTCCTCCGGCAGACGCCGCTACTATTAAACGACACGACAAAGAGTGCGTGCGAGAGAGATAGAAAATCAGTCTGAGCGAGTCGTCGGGCGCTGCATAGCCACTGTAAATTGATTTGTTGCTTTTGGCTATAGAAATGATCCGATCTGATTCAGATTCAACAATCTGATATATATGGTCATTCTCTATGATTGTGCGTTTTTAGTTGTCTCGAATCTTCAATATTATGGGTGCCACAGATTTTCGTTTTTTGTGGGGGCAGAAGAGGGTGGGGCGATATTTTAAGATATACGCTTTATAGTGAGATCTAACAGAAGTGTGGATTCCAAATTTGGTTACTCTAGCCTTAATAGTCTTTGAGATTTGTAGGTGCCCCAGATTTTCGTGCTTTGCGGGGGCTTAAGGTCAAGGTCCGATATCACAGAAGTATGGATTCCAAATTCGGTTGCTCTATCTCTTATAGTCTCGGAGATCCCTGTACTCACATTTTGCAATAAGCAAAGCCGACCATGAAACCTGAGACACAGCGAGAGATAATGAAATTGTTTTCTTGATTCTGGCGATAATAATTATTATATAGTCATCCCGTACAATTCTGGGTTCTGTTTTCCCGTATCTTTGAAATTGTGGATGCGACAAATTTTCGACCTTTGTGGGGGCGGAAGTGGGCGGGGCGAAATTTTGAAAATTTCTTGTAACAGTGACATATCATAGAAGTCCGGATATAAAATGTTGTTGCTCTTGCTCTTACTGTCTTTGAGCATTAAGCGCTGATAGAGACGGACGGACAGACAGACGGACGAACGGACAGACAGGGCTCAATCGACTCGACTATTGATGCTGATCAAGAATATATATACTTTATGGGGTCGGAAACGATTCCTTCTGGACGATACACACATCCATTTTCACCACAAATCTAATATACCCCTATACTCATTTTGAGTATCGGGTATAAAAATATATCCGTTGTCTCTTCCACTTTGTAGATCGAATTATTCCTTGCATGAACCGCTTGGGGTCTTATGCTCGGATTATAATTCCCTCTACCATATTATATCCACCACTCAAATTCTTCCTCTTATTAAGTAAATCCTAATCCTCACACACCTTTCTAATAAATAGTTATTTTAGTTTAATATGTATTTGTATTTTAAATACTCGCCCCACTTAAGCCTCCTTGAAGGTAGCCGGCACCCATATGCTGGCCCTTGGTCTGCTGGGAACCTCGCTTCAGTCCATTGCGGCAAGTTTCGCCCTAGCTTAGACCTCGCAGACCTGCGCCAACGCCGCTTTATACAGCTTCACGGATCGCTTGTCTTCGCAGGCAAATATCTTGGTGTTGCCGTGGTACCACCCCATATGCTTACAGAATGGCGAACGTCCTGGGTCTTCGTCGAGGAGATCGAAGCAGCGGTCGACCAATGCCGCTCCTACACACTTCCACTGACTCCTTGGTATCCTCCCCTCTGCGATGCATTTGTCGAGGACGCCGAACAGCGTCCTCTCCTCGGCAATCTGCGCAAAGGAGACATTGGGCAGCATTCTGAAGCGCTTTGCCACCGGTCCAGGCGTCTCTTCCGAGCGCTGCCTCTTAGATTGGGGAGCCACCTTTTTCTGCTCTAAGGTGAACTCCGGGAGCACAGCAGAGGCCCATTCCACCTTCTTCAGCCAGTGGGCTGATGGGCTGGCTTCGCTGGTGATGTGTTGCCGACGGAGTATGTGCCCTGCACTCCTCTTTTCGGCGTAAGTGTAGCGTTTGGCTTGGGCGCTTGTCGACGGCAAGTCATCCTCCTCCGCTTTACCAGAAGGCCACCCACTCCGGATTCAGGATGGGAACCCCTCGGATTCACACTAGCACATTCCACCTTGCAGGTATTCCCTGCTGTAGAGCTGTACTGCTGTATTGTACATCTTCTTCCCACGAGATCAACCCGGGCAGAGATCCACGTTGCCCGGGTAAGGCATCGTTAGAACAGGAGACCTAAGCCCTCCATTAGCAACTTGGCTAGTTTTAATGCCGGTCCCCCAGCCAGGCTGACTCTCGGCACGGGTCGAGTAACACACTTAGTCCGGCCCGGTGTGAGGTGGGTCTGGGGGTTGAGATGTGGGTAGGTAGTGTGTAGGGATGGGAGTGTGTGAGCTACTTATTGAGGCGGCACCACAAACGCATCGTCAGTGTTGCTTCCTCGCGAACACCCGCCGGCTGTTCGGGACTGCCTATTTCGGTACTCTCCCGTAAGGGATGCCCGCTTATTCGCAGCTGACCTACCGAGGTAGGCCGTTCGCTATCCGCGACCGCCTTTGAGCCACCTCACGAGCTCATCAGACCAGACCGGCCTTGACACTTAGTCAGTATGCAAATTGATTTGTTCTTTTTTGGTTATAATAATGATCCGATCTGATCAGGATTCGGCAATCTGGTAGATATGGTCATTCTCTATAATTGCGCGTTTTTAATTTTCTCGTATCTTTGAAATTGTGGATGCCACAGGTTTTCGTCCTTTTTGGGGCGAAAGGAAGTGCGGCAGATTTTCGAAATACTCTTATAACAGTTAGATCTAGTAGGAGTGTGGATACCAAATTTGGTAGCTCTAGCTTTAACAGTCTCTGAGATCTGTGGAAGCCACAGATTTTCGTCCTTGGCGGGGGCAGAAGGGTGGGGTGAAATCTTACATATACTTGGGAGGGTTTGATATCACAGGAGTGTGGATAAATTGGTTACTCTTGCTCTTTTAGTCTATGAGATCTAGGCGCTCACTTTATGTTTTCTAAATTCTGGCTATAGGTTAGGTTAGGTTGAGGCGGCTGCCGAGCTCGCTCGGAACCCGTCACACTTAGGCCGGTTTCGGCCCTTTGTGAAACCGCATAGGATCATTCCTTCCTGCGTTGTGAGACTTCCTGTCAGCAATTATCCCATCCAGATGCTCTCACAAAGTTCGCTATCCTCCTGGGACATAGTTTTGACATCTCTGAGATGTCGTGTAGAAAGGCTGAGCCCAGGTGCTGTAGCCTTCTTCTGCTGAGAGCTGGGCAGGAGCAGAACAGATGTTCCACTGTCTCCTCCTCTTCCTCGTCTCTACAGCTGCGACAAAAATCGTTATATGGGGCCCCCAGACTGTTAGCGTGGGTGCCTATTAGCCAGTGTCCCGTGAGGGAACGTATGACTACGCTGCACCTTTTCCTGCTTAACTTGAGGAGCTCGGAGGTGCTCTTCATGTCCATGGTCGGCCATGTTTGCCGAGTTATGCGACATCGTGGCACTATTTGCCACATATCGTGTGTTAGTCGCTTGTATTGCTCTTTTATAATAAGCTTACAGGTGGCCATTGGCATACAGATATCCTCCTTGTCTTGGAGAAGGGGGATTGTAGGGCCAGATCTGGCCAGCTCGTCCGCTATACAGTTGCCATCGATGTCCCGGTGCCCCGGGACCCAAATCAGGCTAATAGCAAATTGCTGAGCCATCTCGTGCAGAGATTTGCGGCAGTCTGCCACGGTGGCCGAGTTCGAGGAAATCGCACTTAGCGATTTGATCGCAGCCTGACTGTCGCTATAAATGTTTAGCTTGGTTGCCGTAACGGCAGCCGTTTGTAGGCAGTCTAGAGCCTCCCTGATTGCTATGACTTCCGCTTGAAAGACACTGCAATGATCTGGGAGCCTGAAGGAATGCCTTATGTTTAGCTGTTCAGAGTAGATTCCCCCTCCGACTCTGTCGTCCAGCTTTGATCCATCTGTGAAGATGTTTATGGCCCCATCTGGGCCTGGGAGTCCCTCGAGCCATTCGTCTCTGTGGGGGATGATTTTGTCGAAGGGAGTGACTGTGTACTCTTTTGGAACTTGGTAGTCTGTTTTTGAGGGGACGGTACTGCTATTATTTAATATGGCTGAGTGACCTATGAACTGTGCCACCCATTGATCTGAGTCTCTTAGACGTATTGCTGCTGCTTCTGCCCATTCCTTTCGTGCGAGGTCAAGGCTCTGTGGGCATAGGATGGCATTTAGCGCATCATTTGGGGTGGTGCGAAGAGCTCCGCTGATACATAGGGCGGCAGTTCGCTGGACTTTGCCCAGTTGCTTGGTAGTTGCCCTTTTTGATAGGGCCGGCCACCACACAGTAACTCCGTAGAGTAGTATTGGTCTAACTATAACTTGGTATATCCATTGGACTATGCTTGGGATCATACCCCATCTTAGCCCAATAGCTTTTTTGCATGTGTAGAGTGCAGTCACTGCCTTCTTCACTCTGTCTTTGACATTCAGGTTCCAGCTAAGCTTCTTGTCAATTACCAACCCTAAGTAACTGGCACTGTCGCTAAAGGAGAGCCTGCATCCATGTAGTATTGGCGGGTTGAGGGGTGGTATCTTGTATTTATTTCTAACCAATACGAGTTCCGTTTTTGAGGGATTTACTCCCAGCCCGCGAGATTCTGTCCATTCCGACAGTTGCGCTAGCTCTGCAGTCATTAAGTCGCATAGTGTTTGGGGGTATTTCCCTGAGAAGATAATCGCAACGTCGTCCGCAAAGGCCACGACTTTGCAGCCCCCCTTCCAGATCGCATAGAATCCTGTTGACTGCTGTGTTCCACAGAAGAGGAGACAGGACACCACCTTGCGGGGTGCCTCTGTTGACATACCTTGACTGGGCCGACGATCCCATCGATGATGTCACCGTCCTGCGTATGAGCAATTGATCAATGAGCATCACCAAGTGACGGTCCACCCCAGGTCAGTCAGGGCTTCTGTTATGGCGCCCGGTACAAAGTTGTTGAAAGCTCCCTCGATATCGAGAAAGGCGATAAGTGAGTACTCTTTGAGATGTAGAGATTTCTCTACCGCTGATATCACTTAATGAAGAGCCGTTTCCGTGGATTTTCCTGTCCGGTAGGCATGCTGTGCGCCTGACAGCAACTGAGGGTGTATAGTTGTCCTCAGTTGCAGCCCGACGGGTCTCTCAAAGGTTTTGAGGACGAAAGACTGATTGGTCTAAAGTCCTTTGCAGTTGAGTACGATGCTTTCCCTGCTTTGGGAATGAAGACTATCTTTGCCTTAAGCCATGCTCGCGGGATTGTACCCACAACCAGTATCTTCCTGAAGATACCTTGTAGCCAGTTGATGGTCGTATCCCCGGCCTTCTGAAGTTGGGCCAGGATTACCTGGTCTGGGCCTGGCGATTTGAACGGGTTGAAGCTGTTTATTGCCCAGCTTATGTTACGTTTTGTGAGGATGTGATCCATCGAGGTTACCGGTCCCTCTTCTGTTAGATGTACCGTCTCGATGGTTTTGCACCCTGGGAAATGTGTGTATAGTAGAATGTGCAGGGACTCCTCACTGGAGTTGGTCCACGTGCAGTCATTCCTTTTAAGATACCCTACCGAGGGGTTAGTTTTTGAGAGAATCTTACGAAGCCTTGCGGCCTCTGACGTTTCCTCAATTTCCGAGCAAAATTTTTGCCAAGAGGCCCTTTTTGCTTTCCTTGTTTCCTTTTCTATAGTGACAGACTGATTTTGTAGTCTGCCCAGTGGTGCTCCTCGCTCGAGCTTTTGACCCTGTTGAAGAGGGCAGCTTTTACGTAGGATGTC
The DNA here is from genome assembly GCF_009870125.1 of Drosophila pseudoobscura. Lineage (NCBI taxonomy): Eukaryota > Metazoa > Arthropoda > Insecta > Diptera > Drosophilidae > Drosophila > Drosophila pseudoobscura. The sequence goes on along the minus strand of NC_046681.1, from coordinate 803,264 downwards.
TATTTGTTTTGACCACCAGGGGGGTTTCTTTTCCCCCTAGGTTTGCTAGAGGGTCATCAAGAACTTGCCAACTCTTGACTATGTCTAGCAGTTTGTGAGACACTAAGGTGAGGTCAATAACCTCCCGTCGATTTTTAATTATAAAATTGGGGTCGTTGCCCCAATTACAAATAAATAGATTAGAGTTAAAGATGAAGCTGAAAAGTGACTCACCCCTTACATTTGTGTTCGAGCTCCCCCATTGAGTGTGGTGAGCGTTGGCATCGCAACCTATCAGTAGGTCTATGTCCGACCTCTCGCTGTCGCTGGCTAGTTTGCGGACAGGGTCGTTTGGAGGATCGTTTTCCTCATGGGCCATGTAGGACGACATCAGCCTAAGATGTGTCCCTTTCAGCTCCAGGCTTGCCGCCGTGTTGTCGCTATCGCTATAATTATGGAGCAGAAAGATATTGTTCGGAGCAGAACCCAGCCGATTAGCTGCTTGCCAAATAGCACCTAATTCTTGGCCCTCAGCCGCTTATTTCGTTTGTTACTTATGTCTATGTCACTCATTTGTTTGTTAAAGCTTTGCGCTTGCTTGCCCTGCTAAACGCTCTCTGCCAGCTCGCTCTTCGCTATCTCCGCTTTGCGTCTGCCTACCGACGTCGGCCGAGCGAAGCTGCGCTTAGCGATCGGAGCGGCAATGTAAAGGGCAGGCAAGCCACACTTGCAATTTGGATGTCACGCATTAAAGAACATATCGCAATTTTATTTCTGCGCCGAGTTGTATTTAATTGGAATAATTAGTCGGCCGATTGGGGATAAAAAACATTATCTCCACATAAAATTTGGTGACCCCGACGTAATCTCTGAGTTGCAGTGTCAATTAATAATCATTCGCGATCGACATTCGTTAGACTTAACAAATTTTCGGCGGTTAAGCACAATTAGGTGCTAAAACATACTTACATACACCTACATACACGCATTGCTGGCTATTAATTTCTCTGTCGCGACAATTCGGTCAGTGCAGTGCAGCGAACTCACTAATACACACAAGCTGAGTACAAAGCGGAATCGGACAGCTCGCACAGCCGCACAGCTAAAGGCATTAGCTGTAATCCCTTTGCTTTCGGTTCTCACGTTTATGCGTATACAGGGTGTTTTTTTTCGGTCGTGCTGAGTGACTCTTTTAAAACCTCAACATGGCAGCAACTGAGCCTACCAATGTCGCGAACGCAGCCATGCCGAGTGATGTAGATTTCTACAGGCACAAGGCCGAGTCCATCGCGCGCCAACTAAAGGCCATGGATCGCTTTCTCACCAAGGAAGAGCTTGCCGAGTTAGATGAGGCAGAACTTCAAGCTCGCTTAGAGCAAATCGAGCGAATGAATGCGGATTTCGATGCCGCTCAAACGAGCCTTGAAAGGTTGGATTTCCTGCAGTTAGCCCATGATGCCCGGCTGGACTTTGCGAATGTTTATGTCAAGGTTAGGTCCAGGCTGTCGCGGGAGTTGATGGCTGCTCGCACGGTAAATGTTGCCAATTCAACAGCTCGGCATACACTCGAGGGGAATTCGTCGTTGTTCGCCTATAATAGTATAGGCCGTTCTCGAATGCCCGAGTTGCAGCTTCCGCGATTCGGTGGGAACTACATGGATTGGCCAGAATTCCACTCGATGTTCTCGACAATGGTGCACAAAGACCATCGTATCCCAATCATCGAAAAATTCCAATATCTTCGTGGATGTCTAGATGGTGCTGCGCTGGATACGATTCGTTCCTTGGAACTTTCTGAGGAGAATTACGACAAGGCGTTGAATTTGCTAATGTTGCGATTTGATAATAAACTGTTACATTTTCAGGCACACGTCAAGGCTATTTTCGGGCTGCAAGGGGTGGAGAAGGGCTCAGCTATCGGCTTGCGCGCGCTCAGCGACAAAATCAATTCGCACTTGCGTGCACTTCAGACCTTGGCGACCCCGCAGGAGATTTCGGATGGGTTGCTGATCTTCATCATAGGCACGAAACTGGACCACAAAACAAAGGAGAAATGGGAAGAGAACTTGCCGACGTCAGGATTGCCTCGGTGGTCAAGCATGGCCTCATTTTTGGAAGCGAGATGTCGGATGCTGGAGAATTTTGGATCAGCCATGGCAACAAGTCCTAGTCAACAGGTGGGAGAAGACAAACCTGTCACCCTTATCACCTCCAGTAACGACCATCCTAACCCCATATGTAACCATTGCAATTCCTCCGAGCATTACATATCTAGATATCAGGCATTCCTGAATCTCTCTGCGTTTGAAAGATACAAAGAAGCAAAGAAGAGCCGCTTGTGTTTGAACTGCCTCAACAAAGGCCATGAATTGCAGAGGTGCAGGTCAGGACTTTGCAGGCATTGCCAGGCCAAACATCACACGCTACTCCACATTCCATCGGGAACTGGTGCTTCATCTTCCTCTTCACCGGCCGAGGAATCGATCCAGCAAGAGGCCGCGACTGTGCTTCTAGCAAGCGGGTGTTCTAGCCCTCCCCCCTCGATCCAGAAATCTCAGCCTAGCCAGAACGTGTTGCTACCTACTGCCCTCGTCCATGTAACAGATCGTTATGGAGCACTTATCACATGTCGTGCCATTTTGGATTCTGCGTCACAGGCAAACTTTGTAACATCTAGACTTGCTGATCAGTTGCAGTTGGATCATCGCTCGTCTTAGTTCACATCTCTGGAATCGGAGATTCCATTCTACCTTCGAGCAAGTCTGTACATATAGTTGTACAATCCCAGGCCGCAAGCTATCGAGCTTCCTTCGCTGCAATTGTCACCAAATCAATTACGGAAATGCAGCCTAACTTCGGCCTAGACGCAAAGGATTGGCCCATGCCGAATAATCTAAAACTAGCTGATCCTAATTTCTCCAAGCCCCAACGTATCGATCTGTTGATAGGTGGTGGTTTGTTCTTCGATTTAATGTGCGTCGGACAGATTCGACTATCAGACCAATTGCCAACATTGCAGGAGACAAAACTTGGTTGGATAGTGTCAGGAAGCATTGGTAGATCGGAGAATAAGCGTGCAGTTTTAGCCGCTTTTGAAAATTCCTCCTCCATCTCTAATGACGATTTTCGGGCCACAACGCTGGAGTACCAAAACTTAGAGCAGCAATGCAGGAAGCAGCTGCTCGAGTGCCAGATGCAAGTGGAAAAACTGCGATCGGAGAATCAGGAACTGCAGCGCGAACTTTTCGATATATTAAAAACCTACATATCCACGCTAAATGAAATTCAACTTTCAACAATTTCTACATTTGCCATTCTATGCAATTACAGAGGTTCCCGATGATCAAGACGTAATCACGACAAGCCGCCTTCGTAAAGAAGCGCCGATTGCTGCGTTCGACGAGCATCCCAGCGTAGCCGCCAGCTGCGCCCAAGCATGCATCTTCAAGAGGGCCGTTGGAAAAATAGCGGTTCTGCCCCTTCAGGATGGATCTGTTGAACGCCTTTGCCTTCCAACGGGGGGTGAATGTTCGGAGCAGAACCCAGCCGATTAGCTGCTTGCCAAATAGCACCTAATTCTTGGCCCTCAGCCGCTTATTTTGTTTGTTACTTATGTCTATGTCACTCATTTGTTTGTTAAAGCTTTGCGCTTGCTTGCCCTGCTAAACGCTCTCTGCCAGCTCGCTCTTCGCTATCTCCGCTTTGCGTCTGCCTACCGACGTCGGCCGAGCGAAGCTGCGCTTAGCGATCGGAGCGGCAATGTAAAGGGCAGGCAAGCCACACTTGCAATTTGGATGTCACGCATTAAAGAACATATCGCAATTTTATTTCTGCGCCGAGTTTTATTTAATTGGAATAATTAGTCGGCCGATTGGGGATAAAAAATATTATCTCCACAGATATTAAAGTGCTTTCTGGCGAGAACGCAGGTGCGGGTTTTACCTTCATGTTGAGCTACAATTATCTTGTACTCCTTCGACGCTAGTCCACAAACCTTGTCTCCCACTATCCAAGGTCACTGGATTAGTGCTACGTCTACTCCGCTCTCTGCGAGGCGTCTTCTTCCTCCTTCGGAGGAAATGCAAAAATGCATTACCATCAATTTACTCCCCCCCTGAATGCCCAGCATCTCATTTCCGCTGGGCGTGGCACACATCATTCCGACATTATTCCAATATTACACTATTCATATTTTAATCAACAATTTCAGGGGGGGAACGACCAGCAGCAGGCGGTGGTCCAGCGGATGTCCTGCCGCGCATTGAGCCATACAAAAGCTGCCTTATTATATATGATAATGTTTGGCCATTCTTTTGGTTTATTGTGCTAATGTGTCGCAATTAAGATTAAGAAGATGGCCGGTCCCGGTCCGGCCCCCACACGGCGAGAGTACGTGCCTGCATGTGAATATGTAGGCGCACAGCTCAAGAAAAGGCAGGCACTCAGCTCACCTATGGGACATGTTTAAAGGTGGTGTGCATTTTGGGTAGGTCTTTACTGAGAAAAAACAGAATCAAACACACGGGAACATAACCAATTCCTGGAAGAGCCAAACACACTCTGAATACAAGCCACTTGGAGAAAAGTACTATGGTGGAAAAAGTATTACAGAACTATTTATGTTGCTCCGAAGCAACCGTAGGAATAACTTTGCATCCGGATTCATGCCCATGAGCAAGCCGTTCAATGACTCTGGAAATACATATATTTCTGGTGGTTACACTTTTACCGACTCCCGACTCCGACAAACCTTGTCTCCCACTATCCAAGGTCCAAGGTACTCTTGCTCTTTTAGTCTATGAGATCTAGGCGCTCACTTTATGTTTTCTAAATTCTGGCTATAGGTTAGGTTAGGTTGAGGCGGCTGCCGGGCTCGCTCGGAACCCGTCACACTTAGGCCGGTTTCGGCCCTTTGTGAAACCGCATAGGATCATTCCTTCCTGCGTTGTGAGACTTCCTGTCAGCAATTATCCCATCCAGATGCTCTCACAAAGTTCGCTATCCTCCTGGGACATAGTTTTGACATCTCTGAGATGTCGTGTAGAAAGGCTGAGCCCAGGTGCTGTAGCCTTCATCTGCTGAGAGCTGGGCAGGAGCAGCACAGATGTTCCACTGTCTCCTCCTCTTCCTCGTCTCTACAGCTGCGACAAAAATCGTTATGTGGGGCCCCCAGACTGTTAGCGTGGGTGCCTATTAGCCAGTGTCCCGTGAGGGAACGTATGACTACGCTGCACCTTTTCCTGCTTAACTTGAGGAGCTCGGAGGTGATCTTCATGTCCATGGTCGGCCATGTTTGCCGAGTTATGCGACATCGTGGCACTATTTGCCACATATCGTGTGTTAGTCGCTTGTATTGCTCTTTTATAATAAGCTTACAGGTGGCCATTGGCATACAGATATCCTCCTTGTCTTGGAGAAGGGGGATTGTAGTGCCAGATCTGGCCAGCTCGCCCGCTATACAGTTGCCATCGATGTCCCGGTGGCCCGGGACCCAAATCAGGCTAATAGCAAATTGCTGAGCCATCTCGTGCAGAGATTTGCGGCAGTCTGCCACGGTGGCCGAGTTCGAGGAAATCGCACTTAGCGATTTGATCGCAGCCTGACTGTCGCTATAAATGTTTAGCTTGGTTGCCGTAACGGCAGCCGTTTGTAGGCAGTCTAGAGCCTCCCTGATTGCTATGACTTCCGCTTGAAAGACACTGCAATGATCTGGGAGCCTGAAGGAATGCCTTATGTTTAGCTGTTCAGAGTAGATTCCCCCTCCGACTCTGTCGTCCAGCTTTGATCCATCTGTGAAGATGTTTATGGCCCCATCTGGGCCTGGGAGTCCCTCGAGCCATTCGTCTCTGTGAGGGATGATTGTGTCGAAGGGAGTGACTGTGTACTCTTTTGGAACTTGGTAGTCTGTTTTTGAGGGGACGGTACTGCTATTATTTAATATGGCTGAGTGACCTATGCACTGTGCCACCCATTGATCTGAGTCTCTTAGACGTATTGCTGCTGCTTCTGCCCATTCCTTTCCTGCGAGGTCAAGGCTCTGTGGGCATAGGATGGCATTTAGCGCATCATTTGGGGTGGTGCGAAGAGCTCCGCTGATACATAGGGTGGCAGTCCGCTGGACTTTGCCCAGTTGCTTGGTGATTGCCCTTTTGGATAGGGCCGGCCACCACACAGTAACTCCGTAGAGTAGTATTGGTCTAACTATAACTTGGTATATCCATTGGACTATGCTTGGGATCATACCCCATCTTAGCCCAATAGCTTTTTTGCATGTGTAGAGAGCAGTCATTGCCTTCTTCACTCTGTCTTTGACATTCAGGTTCCAGCTAAGCTTCTTGTCAATTACCAACCCTAAGTAACTGGCACTGTCGCTAAAGGAGAGCCTGCATCTATGTAGTATTGGCGGGTTGAGGGGTGGTATCTTGTTGAAATTTTAGAATAGTTTTTCTAAAGAACAATACCGAAATTTTGGGTGACTGCAATTCTTTTATTTTAATACGACGAAAGAAAAGGGGTGCGCGCGTTCGATTTCAGGGATTTGTCTCGACTTCTTTTCATATATTCAAACAATTTCTTCTAAGCCTACCTTACCTACGGTGGCAAAGCGGGGCGAATTCGCCAAGAGCGAGAGAACGAGCTTTTATTGCTCTCCCGCTTTGCCCTAGCCTAACTTACACTAGACTTCATGAAATACTATCCTAATAACAATTATTATTATTCAAATGGCGCTACACCGGCCCCGTTGAAGGCCTGGAAGGCTTCAAACCATTGGCAGAAGCGCCAATTTGTGTATCGGCCTCCTGAACGTGGCTCCGCTGCTCGTCCTTAGCTCGACCACTCTGACCCTTCCGTCCTGCCCGGCGGTTGTTCCGACCACCCTTCCTAGGAGCCACTGTTGAGGGGGCAGGTTGTCCTCGGCGACGATTACTAGGTCGCCTTCCTTTATGTTTGGCTCCTCCTGGTGCCACTTGCATCTGATTTGTAATCCCAGCACATACTCCCGGGACCATCGCTGCCAGAACATTTGCCTGGCTGATGAGACAAGCCGCCATCGCTTTAAGCAGCTCAGACCCTCCTGGTCCAGGGTCCTGGGTGCTGGGGGTGCGATGAGCGGCCCGCCTGTCAGCAGGTGCCCGGGAGTCAGCGCGTCTCCGTCGCTTGGGTCTGGGCTTAGGGGTCCTAGCGGGCGCGAGTTGAGTACCGCCTCGATCCCGACCAGCACGGTCTCCAGCTCCTGTGCGGTGAGGAGAGCGCTTCCGACTGCCCGTAGGAGTAGGCCCTTGGCAGACTTCACACCGGCCTCCCAAAGTCCGCCCATGTGCGGTGCTTGAGGCGGTGTGAAGGCAAACTCGCACCCGCTTCTTGACGCAAATTCGCGTATCGCGTCCGCTTCCGCCTCGATCTTCATCCGCAGTTCGCTGAAGTGGCGACTTGCTCCGACGAAATTTGTCGCGTTGTCGCAGTTCACGCGTTGCGGACATCCTCGACGACCGACGAACCTTTGGAATGCCAACAAGAAGGAATTAGTCGTCAAATCGGAGACAATTTCTAAATGAACCGCCTTGGACGCAAAACAGACAAATAACGCTATGTAGGACTTATGAGGGGGCCTTCCACGAATTTTCAGAGTCGTATAGACTGGGCCACAAAAATCAACGCCACATACTGAAAATGGGCGGAGAGCACGGAGCCGGTCTGCGGGTAAGTTGCCCATCATTTGGGTCTGGAGTAGCGGCTTGCATTTAAAGCAACGAATACACGACCTAACTGTCGCCTTGCAGACCGCCTGAGCATTCACTATCCAAATGCGCTGTCTAAGGATACTCACGAGTGCTCGTGGGCCGGCATGAAAATTCGTTTGATGCAGATAGCGAACGTATGTCTGCACAAACTGCGAGCGTTTTGTCAATAACAAAGGAAACTTGGCATTATATGACATAGGAGCGTTAACTAGTCGCCCCCCAACTCGCAACAACGGAGACTCATTTTTCTGTGTTATTTCGACTATTTTTAGAAACGCCTCGTCGTATTCTACGAATGACGGAATTTTTCCAAAGTTGAGACTTTTTTCTTTGCATTTTCGGATGAAGCGGAACACGGAAACGAACACTCTTAGCAGTTTGAGGTGTGACGAGTATCCCTCGATTACATCCACTAAGTAATTTGGCTTGGCCGCGACGGTCAGTCCGACCGATTTCTTCCGACTTTCCATCTGTATCTCTTCTTCGGAAAGCTCGAAGTGTGGATTTCTGGGCCAGCTCTCTTCTTCAAACTTTAAGAACTCTGGTCCACCAAACCAGATCGACTGCACGATTTCCTCTACGTCACAACCTCTCGAAACTATGTCTGCTGGGTTCTGTTTTTTGGCACATGCCGCCACGTAGCTTCACTTGACCACTCTTGAATCTCCGCTACTCGGTTCGCAACGAATGTTGACAACGACGAAGGGTGGGATCTGATCCAATGAAGAGTAACTTCTGAATCTGACCAGAATATCATTTTATCAATTGGAACCTTGAGCAGTGATTTGATTCGGTGACAAAGGTCTGCTAGAAGGTGAGCGGCACATAACTCAAGCCTTGGCAGAGTTTTCGCCTTGAGCGGCGCTACTTTCGACTTTGCAGTCAACAAGGAGACTTCGAAACCTTCTGCAGTCATTCTACGGATATGGACGCAGGCTCCATAAGCTCTCATGGATGCGTCGGCAAAGGCGTGTACTTGAATCGGTGACATGGGATCAGTATGCACAAATCGAGGTATGGTAATCTTCTCCAACTGACCCAAGGATTCTTTTAATAAGTTCCATGCTGTTTCCAAGTTCATTGGAATTGACTCATCCCAATCTAGCTTGTTGAGCCAAAGCTCCTGCAGTAGGATCTTTCCCTTAATTACTAAAGGACTTAACAAGCCAAGGGGGTCAAACAGCTTTGATGTCACCGATAAGATGTTCCGTTTTGTCGCTCGGAGACCCATAACTGACGTGTCAATTTGGAACTTAAAGACGTCTTCGTGTGGCAGCCACGATATTCCTAACGCCTTAGTTGACTCTGAGTCCGAGATCGTTATCGGTTTAACTGTGCTCTCGGATGCGGTGACCTCAGGTGAGTTCGAAAACCATTTAGTCAATTCAAACCCAGCGGTTTGAAGAACCTGAGCCACAACAGACTTAATTGTCTTTAACGCCTCTACGCAACCAGCACCAGTCAACATGTCATCGACATAGAAGTCGGAGTCGATAACTTCAGCAGCTTTAGGGAATGAGAGTTTTGCAGACTCACTCAACCTCTTCAAACACCGAATTGCCAAAAATGGGGCTGGTCCAGTCCCATATGTTACGGTGTTGAGCTGGTATATTCTCAAGGACTCAGACGGGTCTCTTCTCCACACTATGAGCTGGAATTGTCTATCCGCATCAGCGACCCAGACTTGGCGATACATCTTCTTAACATCGGCTGTCAAGGCGTACCTGTGTAGTCTGAATCGGAGCAATGTCGAATACAGCTCATCCTGTATCGTAGGACCGACCATCAATATGTCGTTCAAGGCCACCTGAGAGGACGTTTTACAAGACGCATCGAAAACGACGCGGAGCTTGGTCGACGTGCTTTGAGGCCTCAACACACACTGATGTGGAATGAAATAATGTGGAGTTTTGGGGATTGTGTTGTCTGTGGTAGACATGTGACCCAAGGAGAGGTACTCGATGTGGATCACTGACTCTTCTCGACAACTCAAACAATTCCTAGCTTCTTGGGTGGCAGTCACCTTTGGAGTGTATCTGCCCGACACAATCCAGCCGAGAAGCGTTTTCTGCAGAGTTGGATAGTCAGGACCTTGTCGAATCTGACCAACAGATAGAAGTTCGAAAAATGTTTCTGAACCTATCAACATATCTATCTTCTGTGGCTTGAAGAAATATGGGTCTGCAAGTGGTAAGTTCTTCGGGATTTTCCAGTCACTCACGTTAAGTGTCTGATCAGGGTGATACCCCGAAATGGACCTTAGAATCCAGAAATCAACCGAAAACTCACTACCAGTAATTCGCGACTTCACCACCGTGTGTATCTTTTTCTTGACTTGTGAATTGGATTCACCAATACCAAGCAAGTTGATACACGACTCCTCCCTACGGATCTGTAAGCGCTGTGCTAAGTCCTCAGTTATAAAATTGGTTTGAGACCCCGAGTCAAGCAGAGCTCGGGCCAAAACATGTTCACCATTATTTGTTCGGACGCTTACGATCGACGTAGCCAGAATAACTCTATCCATAGCTGTCGCATGGAGAGCATGCGAAGTGGAAGGTTGATTCTGATTGGGAGGAGGAGAAGAATTCTCTGGGGGTGATGGTAACGCCAGACTTTTATTCGCCACTGTGTACCTATGCAATAAGGTATGGTGTGAGCAGCCACACACTCGACACTTCTTAGCTTTGCATCGTACTACAGAGTGGCCTGGCTGCAGACAATTGATGCACAAGGATGCAGTTTTTGCAAATTCGACCCTTTGCATTACTGCTAGCCGACCAAATGGACTGCAATCTGTCAACAAATGGCCTTTCGCATTGCAGTAGCTGCATTGTTGATTTTTGGTATTCGCGGTGGAACACGCGAATGAGCTCCGATTATGCGGCTTGCTTGGCACAGCTTTCTGCTCCTGCTTTGGTTTGTCCGAATTTTCGGCCGAAAGATGCTGATGTCTGCGATTAAGCAACTTTTCACAGTCCGTCCAAAGTGGCAGTTTGTCATAATCGAGCTGTTCTTCCCATTTCTCTTTGGTCACCGGATCGACTCTGCTCAAGACGAGATGAATAATCATCGCATTCGAGATCTTTTTATCATCGCCTATCGACAACAACGAACCATATATGGATGAGGCGGTATCGATAAGGTTCCTTAAGGACGATGCTGTTTGCTGGGTCATTTTGGGAAGATTAAATAGGGCATCAATGTGATTTTTAAAGATCAGACAATCATTATCGTAGACCCGTTTTAAGCTAGCCATTGCTTTCTCGTAGTTGGTCTCGGTTACTTGGAAAGCCCTAACTGTTCCCAACGCTTCACCGGAGAGACACGAAAGCAAATGGTTGAACTTTTCGATAATTGGAATGCTTTGGTCATTATGAACTAGAGTCTCAAATAAACCTATGAAGTTTTTAAAGTCCGAAAAGTTGCCGCTGAACTGCGGCAGAGCTAACTTCGGAAGGCGAGCACGAGTTGGGCCACCATAAGCTGGTACTGCCGGTATTGTCTCATCAGCTGTCTTTAATACGCAAATGAGAGACATTAATTTTGTCTTTGTGACAATTGAGAGTTCTTCCAACTCGACTCCAAATTCATCGTCAATGTCTATATCTTCAATCTTCTCTTGAAGTTCGCGTGCCGTGTCAATGCTACGCATCAGCGTTTCGAGTCTGCACTCGAGCTCCGTCAATACCAGCGGAATATCCCCCGCTTCTAAACGGTCCGCTAATAAACGAATGCCTTCTTCAAGGACGATATTGTTGGCTTTTGAGGTCATATTGATTCTCAATACAAGCAACTGAAGGCGAAAGATCGTTTCTAATAATCGTATTTAATGCCGAGGCACTCAATGAAATAATGGGTAATTGTACCCAAACGAGGTGAAAAACCAATATACCCGAAAAATTTAGGGTATAGCGTCGCTTGGCTGGCGCGTACACGAAAACCACACAAGAATACCAACGAACTGCACTGGTGACAAGCGAAAACGAAAAATTTTACCGCTGCAGTTCTGAAGAATTAATGTTGTGTATACGTATGCACCGACAACGATCGACGCTAAATTGATTTGCGAGGCACGACTTTGTCTTAATTGATAGTTGGATCCTACTGACACCAAACGAATATACCCGACGAAAACAACGAAAACGAGAAAGGGGAAAGGGGCGACAGCGATTGCAGTTAAAATGAGTTATGTATATGTGTAGTTATTGCGTCCAAGAGGGTTAGATGTACATATGTATGTATATATGTATTAATATATATGCTCAACTCTAACTACAGCATGCAATCTAGCTCTACTATGTCATACGTATGTGCCAAGAATTGAAAGCGAGGTGCAATTGTTTCAGCACAAGACAATAATTGCGAGTTTTTTAATCTTTTCGTCTTCACTCGAGATTTCAATTTTTTGCACAAATACCTCTTGGGAAGATAGGAAATTCTAGGTGCTGTACTCTCCTTTTGTATATGTAGCTGCAGACAGGGTATTGCACGACCGACGCGGTGATTTTTAGTTTGGTTTGTTTGATTATTTGCACACACGTCGCGGTCAATTTGGCAATTGGCTGCCGCACATATGCATGTACATGTATGTATGTATGTACAATAGATTTTGGCTATTTATCTTTTCTTCACTGTGTCACTGTCACTTTTTGCCTTTCCACTTGAATTAATATATATACGTTTAAATTGCGAGTCCACCCGGGGGCGCCATGAAATTTTAGAATAGTTTTTCTAAATAACAATACCGAAAGTTCTTGGGTGACTGCATTTTTTTATTTAATACGACGAAAGAAAAGGGGTGCGTGCGTTCGATTTCAAGGGTTTTTCTCGACTTCTTTTCATATATTCAAACAATTTCTTCTAAGCCTACCTTACCTACGGTGGCAAAGCGGGGCGAATTCGCCAAGAGCGAGAGAACGAGAGACGAGAGACGTATCGCAACGTCGTCCGCAAAGGCCACGATTTTGCAGCCCCCCCTTCCAGATCACATAGAATCCTGTTGACTGCTGTGTTCCACAGAAGAGGAGACAGGACACCACCTTGCGGGGTGCCTCTGTTGACATACCTTGACTGGGCCGACGATCCCATCGATGATGTCACCGTCCTGCGTATGAGCAATTGATCAATGAGCATCACCAAGTGACGGTCCACCCCAGGTCAGTCAGGGCTTCTGTTATGGCGCCCGGTACAAAGTTGTTGAAAGCTTCCTCGATATCGAGAAAGGCAATAAGTGAGTACTCTTTAAGATGTAGAGATTTCTCTACCGCTGAGATCACTTAATGAAGAGCCGTTTCCGTGGATTTTCCTGTCCGGTAGGCATGCTGTGCGCCTGACAGCAACTGAGGGTGTATAGTTGTCCTCAGTTGCAGAACGACGGGTCTCTCAAAGGTTTTGAGGACGAAAGGCTGATTGGTCTAAAGTCCTTTGCAGTTGAGTACGAGGCTTTCCCTGCTTTGGGAATGAAGACTATCTTTGCCTTAAGCCATGCTCGCGGGATTGTACCCACAACCAGTATCTTCCTGAAGATACCTTGTAGCCAGTTGATGGTCGTATCCTCGGCCTTCTGAAGTTGGGCCAGGATTACCTGGTCTGGGCCTGGCGATTTGAACGGGTTGAAGCTGTTTATTGCCCAGCTTATGTTACGTTTTGTGAGGATGTGATCCATCGAGGTTACCGGTCCCTCTTCTGTTAGATGTACCGTCTCGATGGTTTTGCACCCTGGGAAATGTGTGTATAGTAGAATGTGCAGGGACTCCTCACTGGAGTTGGTCCACGTGCAGTCATTCCTTTTAAGATACCCTACCGAGGGGTTAGTTTTTGAGAGAATCTTACGAAGCCTTGCGGCCTCTGACGTTTCCTCAATATCCGAGCAAAATTTTTGCCAAGAGGCCCTTTTTGCTTTCCTTGTTTCCTTTTATATAGTGACAGACTGATTTTGTAGTCTGCCCAGTGGTGCTCCTCGCTCGAGCTTTTGACCCTGTTGAAGAGGGTCCTGCAGCTTTTACGTAGGATGTCTATTTGTTTTGACCACCAGGGGGGTTTCTTTTCCCCCTAGGTTTGCTAGAGGGTCATCAAGAACTTGCCAACTCTTGACTATGTCTAACAGTTTGTGAGACACTAAGGTGAGGTCAATAACCTCCCGTCGATTTTTAATTATAAAAGTGGGGTCGTTGCCCCGATTACAAATAAATAGATTAGAGTTAAGGATGAAGCTGAAAAGTGACTCACCCCTTACATTTGTGTTCGAGCTCCCCCATTGAGCGTGGTGAGCGTTGGCATCGCAACCTATCAGTAGGTCTATGTCCGACCTCTCGCTGTCGCTGGCTAGTTTGCGGACAGGGTCGTTTGGAGGATCGTTTTCCTCATGGGCCATGTAGGACGACATCAGCCTAAGATGTGTCCCTTTCAGCTCCAGGCTTGCCGCCGTGTTGTCGCTATCGCTATAATTATGGAGCAGAAAGATATTAAAGTGCTTTCTGGGGAGAACGCAGGTGCGGGTTTTACCTTCATGTTGAGCTACAATTATCTTGTACTCCTTCGACGCTAGTCCACAAACCTTGTCTCCCACTATCCAAGGTCACTGAATTAGTGCTACGTCTACTCCGCTCTCTTCGAGGCGTCTTCTTCCTCTTTCGGAGGAAATGCAAAAATGCATTACCATCAAGCCATTCCTGGAAAAGCCGGGGCTTAACTATTCGAGCACTTTACATTATCGTACTGCTACACTCGGAGAAAAGTACTATGGTGGAAAAAGTAACACAGAACTATTTATGTTGCTCCGAAGCAAGCGTAGGAATAGCTTTACATCCGGATCCATGCCCATGAGCAAGCCGTTCAATGACTCTGGAAATACCTATATTTCTGGTGGTTACACTTTTACCGACTCCCGACTCCGACAAACCTTGTCTCCCACTATCCAAGGTCCCTGGATTAGGGCTACGTCTACTCCGCTCTCTTCGAGGCGGAGTATAAGAGCAGCGGATGTTGCTTTACAGTGGTGGAGATTGATCTGAAGGAGCCTCCAGGACATCCTTAGTGTTCTCCACCACTGTAATATAGGCATCTGGATCATCCTCAACTTCCTCGTGGCAACACATCGCCTCGAAGTTGCACCTCAGCGTGCCATCGGTGGAGTAGCCCTCTGGGTCTGTCTCCGTATGATCGTCGGGTGCTTCGATTTCCGAGGCAGCGTCCTGCTCGACTGGCTTGTCGACAGGACGTGCACCGGCCGCTGCATCCGACTTGTAGACCTGTACGGTCACCGAGCTGAAGGCTGAAGGCAAGGCTGCTTTTCCAGCAGCTCGAAGCATCGGTCGGCCAGTGCCTCTGTCCAGGACGCCAATCAGCGTCCTTTCCCTGGCAATCTGCGCGATCGTGTTTGGCAGTACTCTGAAGCGCTTCCGTGTTGGCCCAGGAGTCTCTTGCGAGCGCTGCTTTTTGGCTGAGGGGCTTCCTTCTTCGGTGCTTCTTTGCCAAAGTTCGGCAGCACCTTCGAGGCCCCCTCAACCTTCTTTATACATTTGTCCGTCGGGCTGGACATCTGACTTGCGTTCTGCCGACGGAGTATATTGCCAGCACTCCTTCTATCGGCATATGTAAATGGCTTGGACACTAGTAGATGGTAACTCATCACCCTCCACTTTACCAGCAAGCAGGGCAGCCGCAGGATTGCATAGCCACTCTGCCAAGGTATCGGTTTTGGGAGCCAATTCACCACCCATCCCGAATCCGGGATGGGACCCCTTTGGGCTCTCCCTAGCGTCGACCGCCGCGCAGGTTTTCACCGCTAGTTTGCGGGTTGGGCCAGGCCTTTGGGCCGCTGCCTTCCCCTGTTTGGGATTGCTCCCTGTTAGCATTTGGGGAGTGCCAGACTCATGTTGTTTTGTTTTCAAATCTTCCATTCTTTTCCCACGTGCTGCAGAGAAGGGGTACAGTCCGTCCGGGCAGAGATCCCCGTTGCCCGGATAAGGCATACTTAGAACTGGGGGCTGCCAAGTCCCTGAGCTCTCCGTTAACGACTGGGCTAGTTTTACATACCGGGCCCCCAGCCAGGCTGACTCTCGGCACGGGTCGAATAACACTCTTAGTCCGTCCCGGTGTGAGCTGAATGTGGGGGTACCACAAGCGCATCGTCAGTGTTGCTACTTCGCGAACACCCGCTGGCTGTCCGGGGCTGCTTATTTTCGGTACTCTCCCTAGGGATGTCCGCTTATTCGCAGCTGACCTACCTATATGACCTGTATATAGGTAGCTCGTTCGCTATCCGCAACCTGCGACTCGTGGCCTTAGCTAGTCCCCCTTTGAGCCAGCTCACAAGCTCATCAAACCAGAATGCCAAACTTAAATATACATACAAAAAACACCGCAAAGGAGCTCGGCACTCCTAAGGTACCGGAGGGAAAACACCATCCCATCACTAACGCATCTGGGAAACCAGTGCCCAAACGGCCATGCAGAGTGATATCGCGGCTGGCAGACCCCTTGGGACCGGGGACCCCTTTACAACCCCGGCAGGCGGCGCCTCTGCCTCGAACGATAGGCCCAAGTTTTAAGACAAGAGACGTGCGGCCTTCATCCTGGGCAACGACGACCCGGTGTTCCTGGCGTCTGCCAGGGGAATCGAAACGCGGCGATGGGCCAAGACGGTCCTGCCCGACTACCAACCAGCCAAAGCTGGCAAGGCCGCAGCCAAGGCCCCAAGCAAGCCCCAACACCACCACGCAATTCCAACAGACCAAGAGGACGAAAACACTGAGGAACCGCTCGTTTGCCGAGGTGGCGAGAGGAAAAACCCTAATTGGAGTCTTAGACAGGGACTCTAAAGACGGGCAGATTCCTCGTTACAAATGGAACCTCGCAGAAAACGAGCTCCAAGACCGCTTCCTCCAGGAGTTGGAAGAAAATGGCGGACCACCGCCCAAGTGTGAGGACGCCGAGTGGCACCAAGGCAGAGTGAAAGCCATTGCATCGCTCAAGGAGGTCTACCCAGGAGCCAAACTGGAGGACGGATGTCCAGCAAGGCCATGTTTGCCGAGTTATGCGACATCGTGGCACTATTTGCCACATATCGTTTGTTAGTCGCTTGTATTGCTCTTTTATAATAAGCTTACAGGTGGCCATTGGCATACAGATATCCTCCTTGTCTTGGAGAAGGGGGATTGTAGTGCCAGATCTGGCCAGCTCGTCCGCTATACAGTTGCCCTTGATGTCCCGGTGGCCCGGGACCCAAATCAGGCTAATAGCAAATTGCTGAGCCAAGGCTCGGTAGGCATAGGATGGCATGTAGCGCATCATCTGGGGTGGTGCGAAGAGCTCCGCTGATGCATAGGGCGGCAGTTCGCTGGACTTTGCCCAGTTGCTTGGTGATTGCCCTTTTTGATAGGGCCGGCCACCACACAGTAACTCCGTAGAGTAGTATTGGTCTAACTATAGCTTGGTATATCCATTGGACTATGCTTGGGATCATACCCCATCTTAGCCCAATAGCTTTTTTGCATGTGTAGAGTGCAGTCACTGCCTTCTTCACTCTGTCTTTGACATTCAGGTTCCAGCTAAGCTTCTTGTCAATTACCAACCCTAAGTAACTGGCACTGTCGCTAAAGGAGAGCCTGCATCCATGTAGTATTGGCGGGTTGAGGGGTGGTACCTTGTATTTATTTCTGAACAATACGAGTTCCGTTTTTGAGGGATTTACTCCCAGGCCACGCGATTCTGTCCATTCCGACAGTTGCGCTAGCTCTGCAGTCATTAAGTCGCATAGTGTTTGGGGGTATTTCCCTGAGAAAATAATCGCAACGTCGTCCGCAAAGGCCACGACTTTGCAACCCCCCCTTCCAGATCACATAGAATCCTGTTGACTGCTGTGTTCCACAGAAGAGGAGACAGGACACCACCTTGCGGGGTGCCTCTGTTGACATACCTTGACTGGGCCGACGATCCCATCGATGATGTCACCGTCCTGCGTATGAGCAATTGATCAATGAGCATCACCAAGTGACGGTCCACCCCAGGTCAGTCAGGGCTTCTGTTATGGCGCCCGGTACAAAGTTGTTGAAAGCTCCCTCGATATCGAGAAAGGCGATAAGTGAGTACTCTTTGAGATGTAGAGATTTCTCTACCGCTGATATCACTTAATGAAGAGCCGTTTCCGTGGATTTTCCTGTCCGGTAGGCATGCTGTGCGCCTGACAGCAACTGAGGGTGTATAGTTGTCCTCAGTTGCAGCCCGACGGGTCTCTCAAAGGTTTTGAGGACGAAAGACTGATTGGTCTAAAGTCCTTTGCAGTTGAGTACGATGCTTTCCCTGCTTTGGGAATGAAGACTATCTTTGCCTTAAGCCATGCTCGCGGGATTGTACCCACAACCAGTATCTTCCTGAAGATACCTTGTAGCCAGTTGATGGTCGTATCCCCGGCCTTCTGAAGTTGGGCCAGGATTACCTGGTCTGGGCCTGGCGATTTGAACGGGTTGAAGCTGTTTATTGCCCAGCTTATGTTACGTTTTGTGAGGATGTGATCCATCGAGGTTACCGGTCCCTCTTCTGTTAGATGTACCGTCTCGATGGTTTTGCACCCTGGGAAATGTGTGTATAGTAGAATGTGCAGGGACTCCTCACTGGAGTTGGTCCACGTGCAGTCATTCCTTTTAAGATACCCTACCGAGGGGTTAGTTTTTGAGAGAATCTTACGAAGCCTTGCGGCCTCTGACGTTTCCTCAATTTCCGAGCAAAATTTTTGCCAAGAGGCCCTTTTTGCTTTCCTTGTTTCCTTTTATATAGTGACAGACTGATTTTGTAGTCTGCCCAGTGGTGCTCCTCGCTCGAGCTTTTGACCCTGTTGAAGAGGGTCCTGCAGCTTTTACGTAGGATGTCTATTTGTTTTGACCACCAGGGGGGTTTCTTTTCCCCCTAGGTTTGCTAGAGGGTCATCAAGAACTTGCCAACTCTTGACTATGTCTAACAGTTTGTGAGACACTAAGGTGAGGTCAATAACCTCCCGTCGATTTTTAATTATAAAAGTGGGGTCGTTGCCCCGATTACAAATAAATAGATTAGAGTTAAGGATGAAGCTGAAAAGTGACTCACCCCTTACATTTGTGTTCGAGCTCCCCCATTGAGCGTGGTGAGCGTTGGCATCGCAACCTATCAGTAGGTCTATGTCCGACCTCTCGCTGTCGCTGGCTAGTTTGCGGACAGGGTCGTTTGGAGGATCGTTTTCCTCATGGGCCATGTAGGACGACATCAGCCTAAGATGTGTCCCTTTCAGCTCCAGGCTTGCCGCCGTGTTGTCGCTATCGCTATAATTATGGAGCAGAAAGATATTAAAGTGCTTTCTGGGGAGAACGCAGGTGCGGGTTTTACCTTCATGTTGAGCTACAATTATCTTGTACTCCTTCGACGCTAGTCCACAAACCTTGTCTCCCACTATCCAAGGTCACTGAATTAGTGCTACGTCTACTCCGCTCTCTTCGAGGCGTCTTCTTCCTCCTTCGGAGGAAATGCAAAAATGCATTACCATCAAGCCATTCCTGGAAAAGCCGGGGCTTAACTATTCGAGCACTTTACATTATCGTACTGCTACACTCGGAGAAAAGTACTATGGTGGAAAAAGTAACACAGAACTATTTATGTTGCTCCGAAGCAAGCGTAGGAATAGCTTTACATCCGGATCCATGCCCATGAGCAAGCCGTTCAATGACTCTGGAAATACCTATATTTCTGGTGGTTACACTTTTACCGACTCCCGACTCCGACAAACCTTGTCTCCCACTATCCAAGGTCCCTGGATTAGGGCTACGTCTACTCCGCTCTCTTCGAGGCGGAGTATAAGAGCAGCGGATGTTGCTTTACAGTGGTGGAGATTGATCTGAAGGAGCCTCCAGGACATCCTTAGTGTTCTCCACCACTGTAATATAGGCATCTGGATCATCCTCAACTTCCTCGTGGCAACACATCGCCTCGAAGTTGCACCTCAGCGTGCCATCGGTGGAGTAGCCCTCTGGGTCTGTCTCCGTATGATCGTCGGGTGCTTCGATTTCCGAGGCAGCGTCCTGCTCGACTGGCTTGTCGACAGGACGTGCACCGGCCGCTGCATCCGACTTGTAGACCTGTACGGTCACCGAGCTGAAGGCTGAAGGCAAGGCTGCTTTTCCAGCAGCTCGAAGCATCGGTCGGCCAGTGCCTCTGTCCAGGACGCCAATCAGCGTCCTTTCCCTGGCAATCTGCGCGATCGTGTTTGGCAGTACTCTGAAGCGCTTCCGTGTTGGCCCAGGAGTGTCATGCGAGCGCTGCCTCTTTGGCTGAGGGGCTTCCTTCTTCGGTGCTTCCTTGCCAAAGTTCGGCAGCACCTTCGAGGCCCACTCAACCTTTTTTAACCAATTGTCCGTTGGGCTGGACATCTGGCTTGCGTTCTGCCGACGGAGTATATTGCCAGCACTCCTTCTATCGGCATATGTAAATGGCTTGGACACTAGTAGATGGTAACTCATCACCCTCCACTTTACCAGCAAGCAGGGCAGCCGCAGGATTGCATAGCCACTCTGCCAAGGTATCGGTTTTGGGAGCCAATTCACCACCCATCCCGAATCCGGGATGGGACCCCTTTGGGCTCTCCCTAGCGTCGACCGCCGCGCAGGTTTTCACCGCTAGTTTGCGGGTTGGGCCAGGCCTTTGGGCCGCTGCCTTCCCCTGTTTGGGATTGCTCCCTGTTAGCATTTGGGGAGTGCCAGACTCATGTTGTTTTGTTTTCAAATCTTCCATTCTTTTCCCACGTGCTGCAGAGAAGGGGTACAGTCCGTCCGGGCAGAGATCCCCGTTGCCCGGATAAGGCATACTTAGAACTGGGGGCTGCCAAGTCCCTGAGCTCTCCGTTAACGACTGGGCTAGTTTTACATACCGGGCCCCCAGCCAGGCTGACTCTCGGCACGGGTCGAATAACACTCTTAGTCCGTCCCGGTGTGAGCTGAATGTGGGGGTACCACAAGCGCATCGTCAGTGTTGCTACTTCGCGAACACCCGCTGGCTGTCCGGGGCTGCTTATTTTCGGTACTCTCCCTAGGGATGTCCGCTTATTCGCAGCTGACCTACCTATATGACCTGTATATAGGTAGCTCGTTCGCTATCCGCAACCTGCGACTCGTGGCCTTAGCTAGTCCCCCTTTGAGCCAGCTCACAAGCTCATCAAACCAGAATGCCAAACTTAAATATACATACAAAAAACACCGCAAAGGAGCTCGGCACTCCTAAGGTACCGGAGGGAAAACACCATCCCATCACTAACGCATCTGGGAAACCAGTGCCCAAACGGCCATGCAGAGTGATATCGCGGCTGGCAGACCCCTTGGGACCGGGGACCCCTTTACAACCCCGGCAGGCGGCGCCTCTGCCTCGAACGATAGGCCCAAGTTTTAAGACAAGAGACGTGCGGCCTTCATCCTGGGCAACGACGACCCGGTGTTCCTGGCGTCTGCCAGGGGAATCGAAACGCGGCGATGGGCCAAGACGGTCCTGCCCGACTACCAACCAGCCAAAGCTGGCAAGGCCGCAGCCAAGGCCCCAAGCAAGCCCCAACACCACCACGCAATTCCAACAGACCAAGAGGACGAAAACACTGAGGAACCGCTCGTTTGCCGAGGTGGCGAGAGGAAAAACCCTAATTGGAGTCTTAGACAGGGACTCTAAAGACGGGCAGATTCCTCGTTACAAATGGAACCTCGCAGAAAACGAGCTCCAAGACCGCTTCCTCCAGGAGTTGGAAGAAAATGGCGGACCACCGCCCAAGTGTGAGGACGCCGAGTGGCACCAAGGCAGAGTGAAAGCCATTGCATCGCTCAAGGAGGTCTACCCAGGAGCCAAACTGGAGGACGGATGTCCAGCAAGGCCATGTTTGCCGAGTTATGCGACATCGTGGCACTATTTGCCACATATCGTTTGTTAGTCGCTTGTATTGCTCTTTTATAATAAGCTTACAGGTGGCCATTGGCATACAGATATCCTCCTTGTCTTGGAGAAGGGGGATTGTAGTGCCAGATCTGGCCAGCTCGTCCGCTATACAGTTGCCCTTGATGTCCCGGTGGCCCGGGACCCAAATCAGGCTAATAGCAAATTGCTGAGCCAAGGCTCGGTAGGCATAGGATGGCATGTAGCGCATCATCTGGGGTGGTGCGAAGAGCTCCGCTGATGCATAGGGCGGCAGTTCGCTGGACTTTGCCCAGTTGCTTGGTGATTGCCCTTTTTGATAGGGCCGGCCACCACACAGTAACTCCGTAGAGTAGTATTGGTCTAACTATAGCTTGGTATATCCATTGGACTATGCTTGGGATCATACCCCATCTTAGCCCAATAGCTTTTTTGCATGTGTAGAGTGCAGTCACTGCCTTCTTCACTCTGTCTTTGACATTCAGGTTCCAGCTAAGCTTCTTGTCAATTACCAACCCTAAGTAACTGGCACTGTCGCTAAAGGAGAGCCTGCATCCATGTAGTATTGGCGGGTTGAGGGGTGGTACCTTGTATTTATTTCTGAACAATACGAGTTCCGTTTTTGAGGGATTTACTCCCAGGCCACGCGATTCTGTCCATTCCGACAGTTGCGCTAGCTCTGCAGTCATTAAGTCGCATAGTGTTTGGGGGTATTTCCCTGAGAAAATAATCGCAACGTCGTCCGCAAAGGCCACGACTTTGCAACCCCCCCTTCCAGATCACATAGAATCCTGTTGACTGCTGTGTTCCACAGAAGAGGAGACAGGACACCACCTTGCGGGGTGCCTCTGTTGACATACCTTGACTGGGCCGACGATCCCATCGATGATGTCACCGTCCTGCGTATGAGCAATTGATCAATGAGCATCACCAAGTGACGGTCCACCCCAGGTCAGTCAGGGCTTCTGTTATGGCGCCCGGTACAAAGTTGTTGAAAGCTCCCTCGATATCGAGAAAGGCGATAAGTGAGTACTCTTTGAGATGTAGAGATTTCTCTACCGCTGATATCACTTAATGAAGAGCCGTTTCCGTGGATTTTCCTGTCCGGTAGGCATGCTGTGCGCCTGACAGCAACTGAGGGTGTATAGTTGTCCTCAGTTGCAGCCCGACGGGTCTCTCAAAGGTTTTGAGGACGAAAGACTGATTGGTCTAAAGTCCTTTGCAGTTGAGTACGAGGCTTTCCCTGCTTTGGGAATGAAGACTATCTTTGCCTTAAGCCATGCTCGCGGGATTGTACCCACAACCAGTATCTTCCTGAAGATACCTTGTAGCCAGTTGATGGTCGTATCCCCGGCCTTCTGAAGTTGGGCCAGGATTACCTGGTCTGGGCCTGGCGATTTGAACGGGTTGAAGCTGTTTATTGCCCAGCTTATGTTACGTTTTGTGAGGATGTGATCCATCGAGGTTACCGGTCCCTCTTCTGTTAGATGTACCGTCTCGATGGTTTTGCACCCTGGGAAATGTGTGTATAGTAGAATGTGCAGGGACTCCTCACTGGAGTTGGTCCACGTGCAGTCATTCCTTTTAAGATACCCTACCGAGGGGTTAGTTTTTGAGAGAATCTTACGAAGCCTTGCGGCCTCTGACGTTTCCTCAATTTCCGAGCAAAATTTTTGCCAAGAGGCCCTTTTTGCTTTCCTTGTTTCCTTTTATATAGTGACAGACTGATTTTGTAGTCTGCCCAGTGGTGCTCCTCGCTCGAGCTTTTGACCCTGTTGAAGAGGGTCCTGCAGCTTTTACGTAGGATGTCTATTTGTTTTGACCACCAGGGGTTTTTCTTTTTCCCCCTAGGTTTGCTAGAGGAGCATGCTGCCGCGAAGGCTTTGTTGCATGCTTCTGTGAACCTGTTCACTAGACGATCTAGGTCGGTTTTTTGTGTCCGGGCATGATGCTGCTTTGGGTAGATTTGAGTTAAGGATGAAGCTGAAAAGTTACTCACCCCTTACATTTGTGTTCGAGCTCCCCCATTGAGTGTGGTGAGCGTTGGCATCGCAACCTATTAATAGGTCTTTGTCCGACCTCTCGCTGTCGCTGGCTAGTTTGCGAACATGGTTGTTGGGAGGATCGTTTCCCTCATAGGCCATGTAGGACGACATCAACCTTACATGTGGCCCTTTCAGCTCTAGGCTTGCCGCCGTGTTGTCACTATCGCTATAATTATGGAGCAGAAAGATATTAAAGTGCTTTCTGGCGAGAATGCAGAATGTACCTTCATGTTGAGCTACAATTATCTTGTACTCCTTCGACCCTAGTCCACAAACTTTGTCTCCCACTATCCAAGGTTCCTGGATCAGGGCTACGTCTGCTCCGCTCTCTTCGAGGCGGAGTATAAGAGCAGCGGATGCTGCTTTACAGTGGTGGAGATTGATCTGAAGGAGCCTCAAGGACATCCTTAGTGTTCTCCACCACTGTAATGTCGGGCATCCGGATCGTCCTCGACTTCCTCGTGGCAACACATCGCCTCGAAGTCGCATCTCAACGTGCCATCGGTGGAGTAGCCCTCTGGGTCTGTCTCTGTGTGATCGTCGGGTGCTTCGATCTCCGATGCAGCGTCCTGCTCGACTGGCTTGTCGACAGGACGTGCACCGGCCGCTGCATACGACTTGTAGACCTTTACGGTCACAGAGCTGAACCCAAAATTGAACTCGCCTTTGGCAGCCTCAATCGGGGCCAGCGACTCTTTGTTGAGGACGACCACCGCCTGGTCCAGGCTGCTTTTACAGCAGCTCGAAGCAGCTGTCGGCCAGTGCCGCTTCCACCCACTATCCACTGGTTCCTAGGGATTCGGGAGTCCGCGCTGCCTTTGTCCAGGACGCCAATCAGCGTCCTTTCTCTGGCAATCTGCGCAAACGATGTGTTAGGCAGTACTCTGGAGCGCTTCGGTGTTGGCCCAGGAGTCTCTTGCGAGCGCTGCTTTTTGGCTGAGGGGCTTCCTTCTTCGGTGCTTCTTTGCCAAAGTTCGGCAGCACCTTCGAGGCCCCCTCAACCTTCTTTATACATTTGTCCGTCGGGCTGGACATCTGACTTGCGTTCTGCCGAAGGAGTATATTGCCAGCACTCCTTCTATCGGCATATGTAAAAGATTTGGCTTGGACGCTAGTAGATGGTGACTCATCACCCGCCACTTTACCAGCAGGAGGAGCAGCCGCAGGATTGCATAGGATTGCAGGTATCGGTTTTGGAAGCCAATTCACCACCCACCCCGACACCGGGATGGGACCCCTTTGGGCTCTCCCTAGCATCTTCCGCCGCGCAGGTTTTCACTGCTGATTTGCGAGTCGGGCCAGGCCTTTGGGCCGCTGCCTTCCCCTGTTTGGGATTGCTCCCTGTTGGCATTTGGGAGTGCCAGACTCATTTTGTTTGTTTTTAAAATCTTCCATTCTTTTCCCACGAGCTGCAGAGAAGGGGTACTTAGAACTGGGGCTAGTTTTATATACCGGGCCCCCAGCCAGGCTGACTCTCGGCACGGGTCGAATAACACTTTTAGTCCGGCCCCGATCTGATCAGGATTCGGCAATCTGGTAGATATGGTCGTTCTCTATAATTGTGCGTTTTTAATTTTCTCGTATCTTTGAAATTGTGGATGCCACAGGTTTTCGTCCTTTTTGGGGCGAAAGGAAGTGCGGCAGATTTTCGAAATACTCTTATAACAGTTAGATCTAGTGTGAGTGTGGATACCAAATTTGGTAGCTATAGCTTTAACAGTCTCTGAGATCTGTGGAAGCCACAGATTTTCGTCCTTGGCGGGGGTGGAGGGGTGGGGTGAAATTTTAAATATATTTGGGCAGGTTTGATATCACAGGCGTGTGGATAAATTGGTTACTCTTGCTCTTTTAGTCTCTGAGATCTAGGCGCTCACTTTATGTTTTCTAAATTCTGGCTATAATATTGATACGATTAATTTCAGATTCTGTGTAAAGGTTGCGGTTGGGCAGTACCGATCCAGGGTACGTTATCGCTATGGTGCTCGGGTATATCGCATGCAATAACCTTGGGCCAATTATCGCTGCAGGGCATAGCATAGTTGGGGTGGGTGCAGGCAAACTCGAAGTAGGGAACAGCTGAGCTAAGCTTCCGTAAGTGCTGTGCAGCGCATCGCAACGGAGCTTTCGAAGCCAATCATTAAGATCGGTAAGCTTCTATTTGAATCTGTGCAGCTGGTGATTATCTCCGCGTCGGTAGCAAATATAGATATAAATCGACCAATCAAATTCCCACAAATACCAACCGAAACCGAATAAAACTAAACGGTGAAAAGCGCACTCGGTGTGCGCGCGCCAAAATCGGGCTAAATTTAAATTTAAATCGCCGAGAAAACTGGCGAGACACCTACCCTGGTTTACAGTGCATATGTGCTTCGCCTCGCCACCAAGAGTTTGTTTTGTCGCCGACCCGTGCGTCCCCCAGCTCTGCCAGGAGCAAACAACACTCGTGTCTCCGTGGAAAAGTCGGAAAATCCGGTATGTTAAAGTGCGCTGTAGGGAAAAATTATATTTTTTCTTAGCACTCGTGGTTTTGTTCTGTTTCGCCCATAGGGCCCTGGCCACGATCGGTAGCCCACCCAGCTCTCACAAAGTTCTGCCCCCCACACCAAACTCCCACCCTTGACGGGAGTACTCTTCGCGAGTCTACCTTGGTGTGGGGCCGAGATTGTTTTTTCCTCCTTTGGAAAGCGTGGGAAAGTCTACCTGCCCGGCTACATAACCTCCACCGGCCATAAACCTCGCGCCATCCCGCACGGACGCGCATAGAGGGCATAGAGATCACCCCCCCTCCCCGGAGGCGCCGCTAACTCGCTTTTTGCGACGGCCTAAAAGGAGTCGCTACGGATCCGGACCCAGATTTTGTAGAATAGTGTAGCTTCCATTGTCATTTTCTTTGGTTCCTTCTGAACCCTTATATGCCTATGTAAGTTTCATTAACGCTGCGTCACAGTCATACCTCGATAGCCGTGAAGTGAAAGTTCCCAAAACTAAATTTATTGTGTTGGTTGGAGAACGAAAAACTTAATCTTAGCGATCACCCCCCCTCATTTACCAATCCCCCTCCGACCAGGGCACACATTAACCTTGATTCCACGAAAGGCGCCTTTAAGCGAGGGACCATTGAAGCTGTAATTGAAGCTGTAAGTAACCCAATTTCCTTGTTCTCTTTTGCGCCTGAACTCGTAAAATCGTAAAAGGCATACGCAGCGGCCAGCCGCTGATTGATAAGAGAGCGCAACGCTTGCGTTCCCCACGCTCGAAGCTTTGCGTTCTCGTCGTTGCCAATTCTGCTTTAAGCTTGCAGTGCTCGCTTTCTTTGCATTTTTGTAATGCATTAAAACGTAGTCGAAAAATACACTAAAAAACAAAAAAAAAATATTTTTTTTTTAATTAAATTGCGTTTTGGCTCACCATGGCGGATCGCTGGTCTGACCCCCGCGGCTTTTTATAATTTTTTTTATTTTTTCGTTTTTCTTGATACATATTTAATTACCTTATTTCTAATATCATATATTATATTCATATACCCTCTCGTTTATATATACATACCTCTATAAATATCTAAAATTTTTCTATACCTCCTTTTGGATTAAGCCTCATATTTTTCCATTTCCATTAAATTTTTTTTCTTGATTTGCCTACTAGTTGTAATTAAAGACTTGTGTTCTTTCCGGTAGTGAAACTCTTGTTCGCTCGGTTTTGATGATGTAGCCACATGTCTAGTATTAAGTTCAGAGAAATATATTGAATTGTGTCAGCCATGAATATGGAGTAGACTTCTAATATATTATTAGGGATTTCCAGAACCTTTCGCACAACTGGAAATCATGGAAAGGTGGGTACAGAATCGGGTGGGTCGACTTCCATCTCAAGACCTCACGCCCGCGATATTTTTTGGAACACCCCGACCAAGCCCCTAGTACTTTTTTCGAGTACGCCCTATGTATTGTGCCATTTCATTTCGGTTATGCTCGGAATAGGCAAATTGTTGTTTTCGGAGTTAGCTCCCTGTAGAGTCACGGGATTCTAAAATTTTAAAGTTTATGTAGTAGGAGTCGAGACGCGAGACGAGATATAGTTATTCTTTACGATTCTGCGCTTTTGGTTTTCTCATATCTTTAAAGTTGGAGATGCAAGAGATTTCTGTCCTTTGTGGGTTCGGGAAGAGGCGGGGCGAAGTTTCGAAATACACTTGTAACAGTGACATATCATTGAAGTTTGGATACAACATGTCGTTGCTCTGACAGACAGACGGACCGACGGACAGACATGGCTCAGTCGAATCGGCTATTGATGCTGACTATCGCGGTGTGCTTTTGTGCCTGATTTTGTTGATATCTAAAACATTATTTCGGGGGTCTGCTAGGGTTATGGCGACTGTCTTTCCCGAACAGAAGTACAGCAGATTCTTTAAACTGATGCTGGTCAGGTTATTTCAACGACGTAATTTAAAATGTGTAACCAGCTTCCACTTTTCAAGAGATGTTATGGCTACATCTTCTTTAGAAACTGGTATTAGCAATGTAGATTTACTAATTTGAAAATTCCCTGGTTGAAAAAAATCTGTGCAATGTATTTTGCTTAACGAGAGTTTTTTATTCATGGAGGCTCCGTTTTACACTTACATTTGCGGATTAGTTTTTTAGTCAAAACATTTCGTTGTAAGGTGTTGTTGTTCTTGCCCTGTCCAGTTTTTTCCGAGACAAATTTGAGGTTGGGTTAAAATAAAATAATTTATAAAGACAGCAAAAGTTAAGAATAAATACCCTGATATAGGTGTCAAGTTTATGTTAATGCATCAATAAGTCATATATTTGTTTCATTTTGCAATTAATGTTCGTTTCGTTCTATAAAAAGCCGTTTACTTTTCATTTCGTCAACGAGAATGTTTTCGTTTTGAAAACGAATACTCCTTGCGGAATATGAAAACTGGAGCCCCAATTTATGTGGATTCAAAAGTAAATCGGGAAAGTTTTGTGTATGTGAAAAACCGAGCGTGGCTGATTGTTCCAATATGAAACAGTACTGTTGTCATTTATTTAAATTTTACCCAATTTAGAAGTGTATTAGCTTTTATGAACATTCGCTAGTAAGCACCATTCGGTCTCAGATTAGCTTTTTCTTCTTGTGACAAGTTGGTATCGTTATCTCCGTCGTCTTTTCTTTCATACGCGACTTTCTTATGCTCCTGTTCCTACTTAGTCTCACTATCGCTGATCACCGAGACAGATGGTTTTTTCTTCTTAGACGCAGTAGTTCCCTTTCTTTGTGCGCGGTGATACTCGTTGGGTACTATGTACTGCATCACCAACATTGTTCTCTGGCTGTTTTTCATCCAGTTTTGATCTAAAGAGGCGTAAGAGGGAGGTGCATAATTTTGAAAAAGACTTAATTCAGTATGATATCAGAAGAGTCTGGATGCAAATACATATATTGCTGTAGATCTTAATCTCTTAGATCTATGCGCCCATGAAGACGGGCGGACAGAACGACGGACGGAAGAACAGACAGGTGTGAAGGCACAAGCCTCCACAATAGAGACCACGACACCATCCCTTGAAGGGACCGCCCCGACGGGTGTTACCTAGTTTCATTATTATCTACTATTATCTTTATCTCATTATCCCATTATATTACTATTACTATTATTATTACAAGACAAAAATGAATCCTCAGTTCCTTAATTAAAATAAGAAATAGGCTAAGAAAACCAAAACAGGGGTTTTTTCTATTAGTAAGAGTACACGCAGCGAAGAGAGAACGCAACGAAGAGAACGACTATACACACACAAAAGAGAGAAGCACGCGACGGCCACGCAACGAAGAGACCGGCTATACACAGAGGAAAGAGAACGAAGCAGCAGAGAAGCCGCCGATCGGCCTTACGCCCACGCAACAGAGGAAAGAGAGCGAAGCAGCAGAGAAGCCGCCGATCGGCCTTAAGCCCACGCAGCAGAGGAAAGAGAGCGAAGCAGCAGAGAAGCCGCCGATCGGCCTTACGCCCACGCAGCCGAGGAAAGGGCCGACGGCGAAGCAGAGAATACACCGACGCAGCCGATCACCCACGCCGCCGAGGCCGACAGCCGAAGCTGCGCAGCCACGAAGCAGCAGAGAAGCTGGAAAAAGAAAAGCAGAGGCCTGGCACGGTCCAGCGCGGGCGAGACTCAGGAGTGATCTCCAAGGGCTGAACAAGACCGGTTGTGTGGCGGAAGAATAAGCCGCGACCGCGGTGTGTAAAAAGAAAAGAAGTTGTGAGCACGCGGTGTACGAAATAAGCCGACGTGACGAGGACCCGCCGCGGGATACCAGGACCCCAAAGGAGGGAAACAAGGGTGAGCCACCTCACGTATGTGAGCTCTGGGGGGGAACAGATCGGTGCAGTAGGCAGGCATAGACAGTTTTTACATATCCATGCACACATGTGGATTAATATAAGTTTTTTGGCGCTTATTTCCCCGCTGCAGGCGCGGGATTTTAAGTAGGGAAATGATCCAAAAATAATAAAGACACCAACCTCCACCCACCTGTCTCAGAACATTCGCCCGTAGGAGTCACTCACTCCCCCCACCCCCCTCTCTTCCCTTTTCCCGGGAGGCCCAGCGAAGTGGATGTGAGTCGTGGATCACGCGGCATTCACCAAGCTGGGTTTCTCCTCTCCTGTACCTTTTTCCCGGGAGGCCCAGCGAAGTGGATGTGAGTCGTGGATCACGCGGCATTCACCAAGCTGGGTTTCTCCTCTCCTGTACCTCTTCCCCCGGGGGACCCGGCGATGCTGGATGTGAGTCGTGGATTCACGCGGCATTCGCAAAGCTGGGTTCCCTCCCCTACACCCTCGCCCTGGGGACCTGGCGACGCAGATGTGAGTCGTGGATCATGCGGCATCTGCTAAGCTGGACTCCCCTCTCCCATACCCATCCGATCCCTGATCCAAACCTCTTCTCCCGCCATACATGACCCGCAACGCACGTCTCTGCAGCCCCCACGCACGGCTTCAACCACGCCCCGTGGCCGGGCCAGGCCCGACCGTCCCACAATCCACCCCACGGGCGCGCTTTCGCCACGAGCGGCTCTCCCCTTAGGTCCTCACACAACAAATTTTGCTGTGGGGAAGGACCGGGCCCTGGACAGACTGAGAAGCTGTACCTCGGCCTGAGAACTTCCTTACAGATGGCGCCCGAGCAGGGACCCACGAGGGGAGAGTCGGTGAGCATAGGGACAAGTGAAAAGTGAAAAGGGAACCAAGCAGCAGCCCACCATAAAAAGGCAAGACCCACAAAAGCAAAGACAGCAAACGATGCTTAGGACCCACGGATCAGGAAAAGCCGCCGGAGAAAGGTCAAATCAGTGATTAGCAACCCCAAAATCAGAGTCCCGGCGAGTAGCCAGCACCAATCTTTGATCCCTCGACTTATGTACAGCTGAGGCTGGTTTCTCTAATACCCCCCTAGCAAGGGCCGCCGGCACGTGTCCCAGACGCGCCGGCAAAAACCACGCGGAAAACCACGCAGCCAGCCACCTACGAGGCAGAAAGAGACGGGGAGAGACGCGAAAAACCACGCGGCCAGCCATCTACGCGACGGAAAGAGACGGGGAGAGACGCCGAAGACCCAGCACCGCGGGCCGGGGGAAAATGGCCGCGGACGGCGCCTAAAACTTTGGCACGCGCCGGCGACAAAGCAGCACCCGCGACAGAGTAGCCAAGCAGCAGCAGCGGCAGAGCGACGAAGCAGCAGCGACAGAGCAACGAGGCAGCGGCAGAGCAGAGAAGCAGCAGCGACAGAGCAACGAGGCAGCGGCAGAGCAGAGAAGCAGCAGCGACAGAGCAGCGAGGCAGCGGCAGAGCGGAAGATCAGCAGCGACAGAGCAGCGAGGCAGTGACAGAGCAGCGAGACAGTGACAAAGCAGCCAGGCAGTGACGGAGCAGCGAGACAGTGACCGAGCAGCCAAGTAGCGACGCAGCGGTAGAACAACGGAGCAGCGAGGGACAGCCGGCGAACGGAGAGGAGCAGCGACATGGCAGCGGAACCCTCGGCGACAAAGCCATGGCCGCGGCCAATATAAGGCGGAGCAGGAACACCAGTCAGGGAGTCATTACCGGGCAGTCACACAGTTACCACCGAGCAGTCAGACAGAACTTTTCCCCGTACCGCGCCACGGATCCTTCGACAGGATCATCCAACCCAGTGCTGTGTATCCTAGTACAGGATCACCGATCTAGGACCGTGCCGCGTGTCCTTCGACAGGATCATCCAACCCAGTGCTGTGTATCCTAGTACAGGATCACCGATCTAGGACCGTGCCGCGTGTCCTTCGACAGGATCACCCAACCCAGTGCTGTGTATCCTAGTACAGGATCACCGATCTAGTACCGTGCCGCGTGTCCTTCGAACAGGGTCCCTCACCCCAGTGCCGTGTATCCTAGTATAGGATCACCGATCCAGTACTGTGCCGCGTGTCCTTCGAACAAGACTCCCCACCCAGTGCCGTGTATCCTAGTACAGGAGCCCCAGACCGTGCCGATAAGGACTCGCACCGGTGCCACGATTAGTTTACCAGGATCAGGATGAACATCCGCTGGATAGCGTCCCGCAGGAAGGACGAGCTGCAGAGCCTAGCTAAGGAGTTTGGACTAGGAGAAACTGGAACTGTAGAGGACCTACGGAACCGGATCACCGCATTCATCGCACGCCCAGGGCACCCCGAAGCCGTGCAAGCAAGGCTGGACGAATTGGCCACGCACTTTGGGAACATCCCGAGCCCCAGGGACCACCGGAGTCCAGCCACGTCACCCGGGCCAGAGAGCCGGACGAAGATGGAAGACAGCAAGGAGGGACCAAAACTGCGATTAATCGTACCCGAACTGCCCAGCACGAGCCAAGGATCCACCCACGGATACCGCGAGTCAGCAACCGAGACGCCGGCCGCTCAGGACGAGCAACCACGGCGCAATGCCCAAGGACCACTCCAAGGAATCAGACCAGAGGCGGCCAGCAGGAACCACGAGCCAGGACCCATTACCACCGGACCAGTGGCCACGCCTAGCCACCAGACAACCAAGGACGGAGAACAGCCACGTCTTCCTCAGGGAAATTGGGTCTCACGCCCCGGAGGGGGTGAGATTTCATACTCGTTACTAGCGGACAAACTCCGGAAATGGGGAGTTACTTTCGATGGCCACGCGGACCCACTAGCGTTCATCGAAAGGCTCGAGGAGCGAGTGGAATCATACGGCGGGAGCCCAGAGCAGTTGCCGCGAGCCATCTCCGGTCTCCTTACAGGGAAGGCCGAAGGATGGTTCCGAACTTTTCAGATGCAGGGACAGAATTGGACAGACTTTCGGAAAGAATTCCTAGAATTCTTCCTGCCCCCCAGATACTTCCAGCGGCTGGAAGACACCATACGAAGTCGGGAACAGAAGCCCAAGGAACCCTTCCGGGATTACCTTATCGAGTTGCGTCTGATGATGCAGCGAGCCCAGTATACTCGGGAACAGGAACTCGAGCGGATCTACGAAAATCTCCGTCCGGAGTATCAAATGTACACGCGCAGACAAGATTTCCGATCACTCACAGAATTGACCCAGCTCGTCTCGGCCTACGAAACCGCGCGGGACCGAGACGCACTCCGTAGCATCGGGACCACGCAGAACCATCGAGCCGCCTATATCGGCAATGGAACCAACCCGCAACGAGGCAACCCACGCGAGACACCCGGGAAAACCGAGATCGCCAACCGAGGAATCGGCCAGGAGCAAGAGCAGGCGATCGATGTACATCGAGCCTGCCGGAACTGCGGGGAAAACGGCCATTTCAGTAGTGCGTGCACAAACCGACAGAAGCTGTTCTGTTGGGAATGTGGCCACCGAGGGGTCCGGACCATCAACTGCTGCCGGAAACCCGCGTCGGGAAACGGGTCGGGTCTCCGCCCAACTGGGACATGGACGGAGGCACGCACCCAGGAACAGGAGAAACCCACCCACTAAGCATGACCGGAGGATCGATCGCTGCCCTGGTGGACATCAATGGGAGAGCATTTGCGGCCACCCTCGACACTGGAGCCACACGATCCTTCATCAGTGAGGGGCTGGCGAAGGAGATAGGGACGACCGAGAACAGGCGAGAGGTGAGGACCAGGATCCGCCTGGCAGATGGAACCAGGAAGGAGATCAACCAAGCGATAGCAGTCACAGTGCGCCTGGATCAGCAAGAAACACAGGTATCTCTTCTTATACTCCCCACGGTATTAGACGACCTCATCTTGGGACTCGACTTCCTCTGTGGCATCCGCGCGAGGATCCACTGCGGACGGGCATATCTACAGCTGAAGTTGCAGCAGAAACCCGCCGGGACGATACCATCATGCACCGCCCAGCCACGCCCACGGTCTGTCACGTTTGCGGACTCCACTGCCATCCGAGACCAGCCGCAGACCAACACCCCACAGCCAACCACGAACCATCCACCCGCAGCGACAACAAAGCCCTACCAGACAAGATCAAGCAACAACCCCAGGACTACGCCACCACAACAGGACACGAAGAAAGCTACGACGGGACGAACTGCGACACCGATGGAACCAACCATAGCCAGTTCCCCAGCACGAACCCCGATACCAGCAGGACAACGCAGCAGGAAACCGAGGACTTTGGCAGAGACAGCTCCGGCTCCACTGGAGCAATCCAGGGCCAGCTCGTCGAACCAGGAGTCACCAACAGGACCCAGCAGGAAACCAAGGACTTTGGCAGAGACAGCTCCGGCTCCACTGGATCAATCCAGGGCCAGCTCGTCGAACCAGGAGTCACCAACAGGACACAGCAGGAAACTAAGGACTTTGGCAGAGACAGCTCCGGCTCCACTGGATCAATCCAGGGCCAGCTCGTCGAACCAGGAGTCATCAACAGGACACAGCAGGAAACAAAGGACTTTGGCAGAGACAACTCCGGCTCCACTGGATCAATCCAGGGCCAGCTCGTCGAACCAGGAGTCATCAACAGGACACAGCAGGAAACAAAGGACTTTGGCAGAGACAGCTGCGGCTCCGCTGGATCAATCCAGGGCCAGCTCGTCGAACCAGGAGTCATCAACAGGACACAACAGGAACCAAAGGACTTTGGCAGAGACAGCTCCGGCTCCACTGGATCAATCCAGGGCCAGCTCGTCGAACCAGGAGTCATCAACAGGACACAGCAGGAAACAAAGGACTTTGGCAGAGACAGCTGCGGCTCCGCTGGATCAATCCAGGGCCAGCTCGTCGAACCAGGAGTCATCAACAGGACACAGCAGGAAACAAAGGACTTTGGCAGAGACAGCTGCGGCTCCGCTGGATCAATTCAGGGCCAGCTCGTCGAACCAGGAGTCATCAACAGGACACAGCATGAAACAAAGGACTTTGGCAGAGACAGCTCCGGCTCCACTGGATCAATCCAGGGCCAGCTCGTCGAACCAGGAGTCATCAACCGGACACAGCAGGAACCAAAGGACTTTGGCAGAGACAGCTCCGGCTCCACTGGATCAATCCAGGACCAGCTCGTCGAACCAGGAGTCACCCACAGGACACAGCAGAAAGCAGAAAACTTCGGCAGAGATAGCTTTAGCGCCGCTGGACCAACTCAGGGCCAGCTCATCAAACCGGGAGTCACCACGTAGTAACCCAGCACGACAGACATCACGCAAGCCACGAACCCCGATACCACAGGACGAGATCACGGAAACCCCGACGACGGACTACCAACTGGAGCCATTAGCCGACACCGAGATAGCTCGGGAACGCAACCCGTTTCGCCCAGCCGACTCGGATGACTACAAGACCGCAGTCTTGGCCGCCATTACCGCTCTGGAACTGGAGGACCTATCGCCGTGGCAGCAAGACCCAGACCCCGAACCACCCCCCACGCCGTGGGCAGGCAAGTTTCTGGAGGCAGAACTGGCAAAATTCGACGGACTAGTTGGAGTCTCCCCCATCGCCGAACACACGATAACAATGCGAGACGACAGGCCCGTGAAGCAGCGCTATTTCCCGAAGAACCCGGCCATGCAGAAGATCATAAACGCGCAGGTGGACGAGCTGCTACGGGACGGAAGGATCGAGCCATCCCACAGTCCCCACAGCGCCCCAATCGTCTTGGTAGGAAAGAAGACCGGAGAAATGCGAATGTGCGTGGATTATCGCCAGCTAAATGCCCGCTCGGTGCCGGACGCATATCCGCTGCCACGGATTAACCACATTCTCGAGAGACTTCGCCACGCTCGCTACATCTCCACGCTGGACCTCAAAAACGGATACTGGCAGATCCCGGTGGCCGAGGGCAGCAGAGAGGCAACAGCATTTACCGTCCCCGGCAGAGGACTCTTCCAGTGGAAGGTCATGCCTTTCGGCCTGCACTCAGCCCAGCGACGTTCCAGCGGGCTTTGGACAGCGTCATCGGACCCACCATGGAGCCGTACGCGTTCGCGTACCTCGACGATATCATCGTCATCGGAGCCACGCTAGAAGAACATATCGACCACCTTCGCGAGGTTTTCAGGAGGCTGCGAGAGGCGAACCTCCGACTGAACAGAAACAAGTGTAGTTTCTTCAGGAAGAGTTTAGTCTACCTCGGCCATGTCATCAGTGAACAAGGCATCCACACGGACCCAAACAAGGTCAGCGCAGTCCAGAAACTAGCACCGCCCACCACACTGAAAGAACTGCGACGCTGCATCGGGATGGCATCCTGGTACCGACGCTTCGTCCCCAACTTCGCCACGGTGGTCCAACCCATGACCAACCTGCTCAAAAAGGATCAAAAGTGGGAGTGGACAGACGAACAACAGCAGGCATTCGAGACTCTCAAGGAAAGACTTACGCAAGCACCAGTCCTGGCATGCCCCGACTTCGCCGAGCGATTCGTACTCCAAACGGACGCCAGTTCGTATGGCCTCGGAGCAGTCTTGACACAACAGATCGACGGAGCAGAAAGAGTCATCGCCTACGCAAGCCGTCGACTACTCAAGGCAGAGGAAAACTACTCGGCCACCGAGAAGGAGTGCCTTGCTGTAGTCTGGGCAATCCGGAAGCTCCGATGCTTTCTGGAAGGATACCACTTCGATGTAATCACGGATCACCTCGCCTTGAAGTGGTTGAACTCCATCGATAATCCCACGGGACGCATCGCCCGCTGGGCCTTGGAGCTCCAGCAATATCGGTTTGACATCCACTACCGCCGAGGAAGCCAGAACGTCGTGGCTGACGCCCTCTCACGACAACCAGTAGAAACCCTGCAGCGAGTGGACGAAGACCGGGACCCTTGCCCCTGCCCCTGGCTGCAGAGGCTCCGCAAGCGGATCCAGGAACAGCCGGAAGGACGTCCGGAGTTCATCATCGAGAGCGACCAAATATACAAACGAGCCAGCAACAGAACCAGCGAAGAAGACCCTATCAAATGGAAACTATGTGTCCACAAGGACCACCGCCGACGCGTGCTAGAAGAGTGCCACGACCATCCGACAGCAGGACACCTCGGAATCAGGAAGACAGCGACACGAATAGCCCAGAGGTACTACTGGCCCGGACTGCACCGAGATATCGCCCGATATATCCAGCAGTGCACCAAGTGCCAGCAGTACATGGTGAGTCAAACCAAACCAGGAGGGAAGATGCACACCCGCCAAGCCCAGGAACCACTGGACATCGTCTGTGCCGACTTCATTGGACCATTGCCCCGATCCAAACACGGCAATACGATGTTGCTGGTGTTCTTCGACGCCTTCAGCAAGTGGGTGGAGTTGGTCCCACTCCGCAAGGCCACCACCGCACTACTGGAGACCGCTTTCCGGGAACGGATCCTAAGCCGCTTCGGAACACCACGGAAATTCGTATGCGACAACGGGACCCAATTCACGAGTCGCTCTTTCCGAAAGTTCTGCAAACTAGCAGGCATGGAACTGGAGTATACGGCGCCCTATACGCCACAACAAAACCCCACTGAACGAGCCAATAGGACGATCAAAACCATGATCGCCCAGTACATCGATGGAGACCAGCGGACATGGGACGAGCTGCTACCCGAACTTAGCCTAGCCATCAACAGCAGCACATCGGACACCACAGGCTTCAGCCCAGCATTCATCGTACTCGGCCGGGAACCTCGGTTGCCTGGAGCCTTGTACGAAGAGACGACCCCAGGACTAGGCGAAGTGACAGAGACCCCAACCGACAAGGCCAAGCGACTCAAGGAAATCTTCGCCATCGTACAAGAAAATACCCAGCAGGCATCACAGACGCAGAGCAGGACCTACAACCTACGTCGACGCGAATGGAGACCCACGATCGGGACGCTCGTGATGCTACGCCAACATCGCCTGTCCAAAGCGGCGGACAACTTCGCTGCCAAACTGGCTCCCAAATATGAGGGGCCTTACAAAGTGGTTAAATTTATTTCTCCCACCATAGCCCGACTCCAGAAGCATCCGGGAAGACAACGACGAACGGCCGGACTAGCCGACCTCAAGGCCTACCACGACAACACACTCACCAGCGAAGACAACGAAGACAACGATGACGACGACCCCAGCACCAGGAAAACCGCGAGTTCATGAGGGCCACTTATGGTGGTGCGCTGCCATAATGTCCTCGCCCCGCAAGGGGCAACCGCGTACACGCGCAGTAAGATAGCTTAACTCCCCTTAAGGGATTAGAGTAAGAAATAGCCAGAACTAGAGAATGCACCGATCAGGGAAACCCAGGGCACAGGGCACATCAGTGGCACAGGTCAGGTTCTAACCAAACAAGGTTTCTTCCCCCCACCAGAGCCGACATGGACAACCCAAGGACGAGCGACGCACAGCCTCTAGAGGCAGAGGATGACACGGAGGGGCATCCTAGGGGTGCGTCACCGCCCAGCTCAAGGCAACCACGGTCCACGACCAGCCAACCACCAACAAGACACCACGCCCCGGACCCGCAAGCAGAACCGGGCAACCCAACGCAGCATGGCCCATCGACAGGAGCCATACCACGCCCACCCAGGCCACCTAGGCCATCCCGACGTCGGACCC
This sequence comes from Drosophila pseudoobscura, assembly GCF_009870125.1. Taxonomy (NCBI): domain Eukaryota; kingdom Metazoa; phylum Arthropoda; class Insecta; order Diptera; family Drosophilidae; genus Drosophila; species Drosophila pseudoobscura. Next base: position 764,546 of record NC_046681.1, on the reverse strand, counting down.
GCCCCGAAGGCCCACCATCGCCCCGGCGACCGACAACCACGACCTGGGCATGGCTCAACGACGTCGTCCGTCCGAGCACGTCACGAGACAATCCGTCGGGAATCATCACAGTGGAGGCGATGCGGTCATCGGATTCAGACGGGGAGGTCCGAGCAGGCCGGGCCCAACAGGAGCCACCAAGACGCCCACGACGCCGCAAGCATCCAGGCCAAGGAACAGGCACCGCCGTCACCCCACGCGCGACTCGAAGACGCGTCGAGCCAGGGCACGTCAGCCCGGACCCCAACTCCGAGGAACAGAGCAGCTCCCCAGTCGCGCACAAACTGCGGCTGCGGTCCCCACCAGCACCGCCCTATTACCTATACCGTATGGAAAACCCGCAGACCCCACGGCCGAACTACGACAGTAGCTCCGACGAAGGGTTCACCAGCCCGACGATGGAGGCCGACAAGCACTGGGAGTCGACCTGCCAGGCAAGCACCGATTAGGAGTTCCTGCACGACCGACGTGTCGGGAAAGCGGGTGGCCGCCCATGGGTCAAACACTCCGTCTGGGAACTAAACCGCCAACTGGAGGCCGAGCGGGCCGCGACGTGCCCATACTCAGATGTGAGCGAGGACGAAGATGGGCCGGCCAACTGCCCGAAGGACACTCCAGCCAACATCGCGGTGGACGTGGCCCCTTGGACCACCTGGAAGGACGCCAATAAGACCCTGCAGCTGCTGCTCGCCCATCCACGGCCCATCACTCCACCCAGGCCCGAGAGGGAGATCATCCCGGCGGCAGACGACGACACCGCAAGCGGCGAAGAGGTACCGCTCCTAGGAGAGGACGATACCACTCCGCTACGGATCCGCGACGACAGCCTGGGCGATGCGCTGCCCCGACGGCTCCGGAACCTCGGCCTTCAGGACGAAAACGAGCCACCCAGCCGCGTAACCGGCAATGAGCTGGCTCAACTACTCCAGGAACTCGGCCTACAGGACGGCCTCGTGTCCCCGATACCCCGGGATGACGGAGACGCGGAGGTGGCCTGGATCTTGGGAGGGCAGGCGAACCCAAACGGCCCGATCCCGGACACCAGCTGGGACGACGGGTGGCACGCCAGGCTACAGGAGTGGAACGCGCAGGAGGAGGCGACAGCCCCGGAAAGAAGGGTGAATCCCGACTGGCAACCGCTGGACCACGCACCAATAAAGTGGCTATCGCCAACTCCAACCGACCCCAACGCACCGAACCCGAAATCGACGAGCTGCGCGACCCGAGAGGCCGAAGAAGGAAACCCGAGCCACCCAAAGGAGGACAGCGACCTGTCCTTGGGATTGGCAGAAGCAGAAGCGGGCGGACTGCTCACGGCATTCGACGAGATGCCCGAGTTGAACGCGCTGCAGGAGGAGCAGGAGTGGCCCATCGCCCCAGTCGCCTGGCGGGTCAGCACGCCTGACCGTCGCATCCCGCAGAGCTTGCTGGAAGGCGCCAGCGCGCAGGTAAACGCGGCGCGTCACGGGCGCGGCCGGATCCGCAGCCTGGAATATCACAACGGCCAACGCTTCCGCGTATCCATCAGTGGAACCTTGGTGCGCATTTCACCGCGCCCCACCCCGAAGTAGGAAGGGAGTGTGAAGGCACAAGCCTCCACAATAGAGACCACGACACCATCCCTTGAAGGGACCGCCCCGACGGGTGTTACCTAGTTTCATTATTATCTACTATTATCTTTATCTCATTATCCCATTATATTACTATTACTATTATTATTACAAGACAAAAATGAATCCTCAGTTCCTTAATTAAAATAAGAAATAGGCTAAGAAAACCAAAACAGGGGTTTTTTCTATTAGTAAGAGTACACGCAGCGAAGAGAGAACGCAACGAAGAGAACGACTATACACACACAAAAGAGAGAAGCACGCGACGGCCACGCAACGAAGAGACCGGCTATACACAGAGGAAAGAGAACGAAGCAGCAGAGAAGCCGCCGATCGGCCTTACGCCCACGCAACAGAGGAAAGAGAGCGAAGCAGCAGAGAAGCCGCCGATCGGCCTTACGCCCACGCAGCAGAGGAAAGAGAGCGAAGCAGCAGAGAAGCCGCCGATCGGCCTTACGCCCACGCAGCCGAGGAAAGGGCCGACGGCGAAGCAGAGAATACACCGACGCAGCCGATCACCCACGCCGCCGAGGCCGACAGCCGAAGCTGCGCAGCCACGAAGCAGCAGAGAAGCTGGAAAAAGAAAAGCAGAGGCCTGGCACGGTCCAGCGCGGGCGAGACTCAGGAGTGATCTCCAAGGGCTGAACAAGACCGGTTGTGTGGCGGAAGAATAAGCCGCGACCGCGGTGTGTAAAAAGAAAAGAAGTTGTGAGCACGCGGTGTACGAAATAAGCCGACGTGACGAGGACCCGCCGCGGGATACCAGGACCCCAAAGGAGGGAAACAAGGGTGAGCCACCTCACGTATGTGAGCTCTGGGGGGGAACAGATCGGTGCAGTAGGCAGGCATAGACAGTTTTTACATATCCATGCACACATGTGGATTAATATAAGTTTTTTGGCGCTTATTTCCCCGCTGCAGGCGCGGGATTTTAAGTAGGGAAATGATCCAAAAATAATAAAGACACCAACCTCCACCCACCTGTCTCAGAACATTCGCCCGTAGGAGTCACTCACTCCCCCCACCCCCCTCTCTTCCCTTTTCCCGGGAGGCCCAGCGAAGTGGATGTGAGTCGTGGATCACGCGGCATTCACCAAGCTGGGTTTCTCCTCTCCTGTACCTTTTTCCCGGGAGGCCCAGCGAAGTGGATGTGAGTCGTGGATCACGCGGCATTCACCAAGCTGGGTTTCTCCTCTCCTGTACCTCTTCCCCCGGGGGACCCGGCGATGCTGGATGTGAGTCGTGGATTCACGCGGCATTCGCAAAGCTGGGTTCCCTCCCCTACACCCTCGCCCTGGGGACCTGGCGACGCAGATGTGAGTCGTGGATCATGCGGCATCTGCTAAGCTGGACTCCCCTCTCCCATACCCATCCGATCCCTGATCCAAACCTCTTCTCCCGCCATACATGACCCGCAACGCACGTCTCTGCAGCCCCCACGCACGGCTTCAACCACGCCCCGTGGCCGGGCCAGGCCCGACCGTCCCACAATCCACCCCACGGGCGCGCTTTCGCCACGAGCGGCTCTCCCCTTAGGTCCTCACACAACAAATTTTGCTGTGGGGAAGGACCGGGCCCTGGACAGACTGAGAAGCTGTACCTCGGCCTGAGAACTTCCTTACACAGGTATGACTATATTGACTCGGCTATTGATGCTGATCAAGAATATATACTTTGTTGTCAGAAACGCTTCCTGATGTATTACACACATCCTCTTTCATCAAAGCATTTCTAGTACCGGCTATAAAAAAAGTCAAATATATTTTATGATTTATTGTACGAAATGTCAGCCACATGACATAGTTTAAACAATTTTTTTTTTAACGTTTATAAATAAAACAGTTTCATCGATAAGGAATCTGCAACATTACGCTGAATACTTTGTCCAATTAGGTACGCCAACTTATGAGCATACTGAAAAAAATATATAAAATATATTAGCAATATATTATAAAGAAATGCTCGCTTCGGGGCCCGAAGATTGTGATTATTTTATTTATTTTATTATTGCATTAAGTTAATAGAAAAATCTATATTAGCATGGATATCATTAATGCTTTAGATTACATTAGATTTACATAAGAAGCGTCTTAGACAAATACATTTTAACAGTGATTACAAAGTTTTTATACCCGATACTCAAAATGAGTATTGGGGTATATTAGATTTGTGGTGAAAGTGGATGTGTGTAACGTCCAGACGGAATCGTTTCCGACCCCATAAAGTATATATATTCTTGATCAGCATCAATAGCCGAGTCGATTGAGCCATGTCTGTCTGTCCGTCCGTCCGTCCGTCCGTCTGTCCGTCTGTCCGTCCCCTTCAGCGCCTAATGCTCAAAGACTATAAGAGCTAGAGCAACGATGTTTTGGATCCAGACTTCTGTGATATGTCACTGCTCCAAAAATATTTCAAAACTTTGCCCCGCCCACTTCCGCCCCCACAAAGGGCGAAAATCTGTGGCATCCACAATTTCGACGATACGAGAAAACTAAAAACGCAGAATCGTAGAAGATGACTATATCTTCTAGAGTGCAAAATCTGAACCAGATCGTATAATTATTACAGCCAGAATCACGAAAACAATTTCACTCTTTCTCCCTCTGTCTCTCTCTAACACACAGGTTTCATGGTCGGTTTTGCCAATTGCAAAATATGAGTTCAAGGATCTCAGAACCTATAAGAGCCAGAGCAACCAAATTTGGTATCCACACTCCTGTGATATCGGACCTTGACCGTTTCATGTCCAAATTTCGTCACACCCCCTTCCGCCCCCGCAAAGGACGAAAATCTGAGGCAACCACAAATCTCAGAGACTATTAAGACTACTATTAAGAGACTATTCAGAGACTATTAAGACTACTAATTAACCAAATTTGGTACACACACTCCTTTAAGATGTCACTATAAAACGTATATCTCAGAATTTCGCCCCACCCCCATCCGCCCCCACAAAGGACGAAAATCTGTTGCATCCACAATATTGCAGATTTGAGAAAACTAAAAACGCAGAATCATAGATAATGACCATATCTATTAGATTGCTGAATCTGGATCAGATCAGATCATTTTTATAGCCAAAAGGAACAAATCAATTTGCAGTGGCTACGCAGCGCCCGACGTCACGCTCAGACTGATTTTCTGTCTCTCTCGCACGCACTCTTTGTCGTGTCGTTAAATATTAGCGGCGTCTGCCGGAGGAGAGCCATACTGACTTAGTATCGGGTATAACCGTAGAGTTGCGGTGTCCGCAGCAACTCACAACGTTCCCCCTCGTTTGTAGTTATATATATTTAAATAAATATATGGAAATGTAAACTATACATAGGATTTTTATATGCAAGCTCTGCAACACCAGCTTATCTCGTGATGCAAGCACCGTCTCTCTTGCTTAAGAAACAAAAAAATAACCTCAATGGAATGCGATTCATCGAAAATGTACGTGCGGAAAATATTATGTATAAAATGTCAATATAGCATGAGTATTTAAATTCTTTGTAGGTAACATTTTACCTTTTTATTAACAAATAAATGTTATTATCAAGCTGGCGTCCGTTTTTAATTTTGAACAAATTGTGCTCTTTTTTTTTAATTAATTCTAAAATTTGGTTCTGAAATAATTGGTCAGTGCAACAAAACTGCGTTTTCGTACTAACAGATTAGCCGCCGAAGCTCGATTCGGTTATCTATACAGTATTTTAAGCGCGCAATACACCAAATTAGGCGCTTAACAGCACTAAATCCCCCACCTAATCCCACCTAGTGCCAAAGATTTTCGATACCAAAAGAGGCTGACATTTAACATTATAACATTTAAAAATGTGTTTTCATCTTCCTGGAGAATATTAAAGAAAACAACATCAGACGTGTTATTATTTAAAATGTGTTTTAAAAAATGTGTTTTAAAAATGTGTTTTCATCTTCCTGGAGAATATTAAAGAAAACAACATCAGACGTGTTATTATATCACTCCGCCGAGCTATAAAAATATAGTGAAATCAATCAAAAATTATTTAGCGAAATGGAGCTCAGGTTATGCTTGTTGGACAGAATTTCGCTGCCGTTGCAAGGGAAGTTTCTTGTACCGAAAAGTAAAAACGCAACCATTCATATGTAAGGTTTATTTGTGACTAAAAAATGCTCTTCTCGCAGGCAGATAGATACCGAAAAAAGGGAAAACAAAAAGGGAGATAAGAGAACGACGTTTCGTTACGTCTCTCACTCGTACATATTCATATTTCTGTCAATGCATTGCTAGAGATGTTCATTCTTCAACACCCTTCCTCAATGCGTGCATGCTTACAAATTCCATTTAACTCAATTTAAACATAACAATTTTGTAAATTCGACATGCTTTTGGTCTTGGTCAAGATATCTGCAATCATATCTGTTGTACTAGCATATTTTAACTTAACTTGACCTTCTTCTACAATCTGTCGTACAAAGTGATATCTAATACCAATATGCTTGGTCCTTGAGTGATGAACTGGGTTCCTAGCCAGCTCTTGTGCGCTCAGATTATCGCCATATAAGGTAGTTGAGATAGCTTCATCTCCACAGCCAATTTCGATGATTAAGCGACGTAAGAATATGGACTCCTTACACGCAACCGACAGTGCCATGTATTCTGCCTCGGTGCTGCTAAGTGCCACGCTGCGTTGTTTCTTAGATCGCCAAGAAATTGGGCCACCTGCCAAAAAAAAACATAGCCCGTATACGACTTCCGGTTAGTTCGATCGCCGCCCCAATCCGCCTCCACATATCCAGTAAGTGGCTGGGGACACCCTTTGTAGTGTAGTTTGAAGTTCATCGTCGCTGCCAAGTACCTCAGAACGTGCTTCACAACAGCCAGATGCTCTGCGTGCAGATCTTTGTTCCTCTGGGCCAACTTTGCAACTGAATGCAAAATGTCCGGTCTGGTTGGATTGATACATGACAGGATCAACCTTTTGACACTGCTCATTAGTACAATCCACCTAGTAGCCTAGTAGCCACTGGTCTACATTTGTCCATGTCGTGAGCTTGCAATATTTCCTTGATGTATTGTGAGCGGCCTATGGTGATAGGCCCAAGCTCACCTTCACGGTGCACCTCCATGCTTAAAAATAGCTCTGGAACACCTTTGTCGATACATTCGAACGCGTTTGAAATAGCCGATTTGATACTGAGCATGTCCTCTTTGGACTGGCATACTATAAGTAAATCGTCAACATATACCAAGATTAACGATAAGTTACCTTTCCCTCTCTGCTGGTAGAGACACGGCTCGTTGTCACAGAAAACAAAACCCAGATTAGTCAGGATGCCATTCAGCTTCGAAATCCATTCCCTTCCTGACTGCTTCAATCCATATATTGCCTTTTTAAGCAGCATAGCCTTCGCTGGATAAGCTCGATCAATGTACCCTTGTGGTTGCTTCATGTACACCGTATCGCTCAGGTCACTGTTGAGGTATGCCGTACATACATCCATTTGGTTGACATATAATTTCAATTCTGCTGCTAGCGCAAGAATAAATCGCACGCTCTCCAGTCTGCAGAAAATGTTTGCGCATAGTTTATGCCGTACTGCTGGGTGCAACCTTTTGCCACCAGCCGCGCCTTGAAACGTTCGATTTGACCATCTTTGTCGCGTTTGTACTGTTGTACTCCTTTCTCGGACGGCCAGGTTTGCCGGTCCAAATCAGCCTTGGTCTGCCAGCTGATTCAACCTTTTCTGTTGCGCTCTCGTACCCATCAGTACCGCTGCTACTGGGATTCTCCCCGTCAACGCTTGCACCATCGCTGCTGTCGCCACCGCTGCTGTCAATGTCATCCGTATCGCCGCCAGACTGCATGCTAACTTCTGCCTTCGGAAGCTTGAATGTGACTGTATCCTTGTCGTCTTCGACCTCGTCAAAGAGAAAATCTCGCCTCTCAATCACCTGATGAGACACAGGGTCATACAGTCGATAGCCTTAGCCGCTACTGAATATCCAATCATACGATATTCTTTGCCTTTTGGTTGAAGTTTACTCTTCCTTGGACCCTTGTCCAAAGCTACTGCAACGGAGCCAAAAACTTTTAGATGACCAACAAAAGGTTTCTTACCAGTCCACGCTTCCATAGGCGTCATACTGGTCAGCGCCTTGGTCGGTGATCGATTCCGTACATACACAACTGCGTTGACTGCCTCAGCCCACAAGGATTCGCCTAATCCTGACTGGACCAGCATACATCTTTACATTTCCACCAGAGTGCGGTTTGCCCTCTCAGCAACGCCGTATTTGCGTGTACGCCACTGTCAGCTGCCTCTCGATCCCATTAGTTTTCAGAAATTCATCAAACGATTTGTTGACAAATTCACCGGCATTTTCGCTCCGGATACATTTGAGACTTTTTGCCGTGCAGGAAAAACACAAATATACGCCTTGATTTGTCATCGATGAAGTTTAGAAAATACTTTGATCCAGCAAGCGACTGTGTGCCAAAGGGCCCGCACACATCTGCATGAACTACATAGTTCAATATATCTTGAGTTCTACTGGTGGTTGCAACAGGAAATGGTTGCGCATGAATCTTGCTGACCATACGTGTTTTGCAATTCATATTCGCCGGGAAAACCATATTTTCAATGCCGTGCACCATTCGTTTGCTGATCAAATCTTTCATACTGCTGACGTTCAAGTGGCCGTACCGTTTATGCCACAGGGCACCATCAGCATTAACCGCCGCAAAACAGTTCTATTGTTTTCCTCGAAGCATATACAAGTTTCCAACTCTGTTCGCCTTTACAATGCATTCGCCATTTTGGATAACTTGTGCATATTCTTGTCCAAAAGTGACGAAACATTTATTCTGTACAGCGCTGCTCACCGAGAAATAATTTCCATTCATTTCGGGCATATAAAGAACATTCTTTAACAGCAGCGTGCATATCTCTGTCTTCAGCTCTACTTCCCCTTTTCTTTCAGTTTTTAGGAAACCGGAGTCAGCCAGACCAATCATTTCTGTGTGTTTCTCAAACTTTGTGAATAACTGTTTCCCACAACAGATGTAGCTTGTGGCACCACTATCCAAACACCACATACTCTTTTTCAAATTATCTGCGTCCAACGCATTTAATAGACTGCACTGCTTGTTCTCCACTCTTACTGCCCTTTCCATATTTGCGCTCTCCTTCTTACACTGAGCCTTCATATGCCCGCGCTCACCAAACTTGAAACATATCATTGTATTGTTTCTCTTCTTTTGCGCTCTGTGCGCGGCCGGCTTATGTACTGCGGTATATGCCTTTGCGTATTGTTTTTGATGTTCTGTGTTTCCCTTTCGTTCGCCTTCTTCCTTCAATTTTACGCATAGAACATCGAAAGTCGGCAGACTGTCGCGCGTCTCTAGGCGACAACGAAATTTTCGAATTGTTCTGGATGGCTTGACAACAAAACAATTGAGCGTAGTTCATCATTTAGCTCGATTCCTACTGACCCAAGGCCATCAAGAATATATGCCTTTGGTCCATGCGCTTGCTTAGCAATTTCTTGTACAGTTGTACCTTACGTACAGGTCCACTTGGTTGATGAACACTTTTTAATTTGTTCCATGCTTCGGACGACTTACTGCAATTTTCAATGTATTCCAACTGTGAAGTTTTCGCACTCAATGTGATCATGGCCAGCGTCTTTTCATCCTTGGCCTGCCAATTCACACCTTCGGGAACATTCGTTGGTAGCAGGTCACCAGATGCCACACTCCACAATTCAGCCTGCACCAACACAGACCGCATTTAAATACACCAGGAGTCATAATTTCCCTCCTCTAATTTGTCTATTTGATACATCCCGCTCATTGCTGATTATCGTTTAGTCTCTGAGACACACTGAGTTCGTAACTAAAACAATCACTTTACTTTTTAATTTACAAAATCCGAACCTGGGCCAATAACCTGTTGGTCAGAATTTCGCTGCCGTTGTTCTTGTACCAAAAAGTAAAAACGCAACCATTCATATGTAAGGTTTATTTGTGACTAAAAAAATGCTCTTCTCGCAGGCAGATAGATACCGAAAAAAGGGAAAACAAAAAGGGAGATAAGAGAACGTCGTTTCGTTACGTCTCTCACTCATACGTCTGTCTGTCAATACATGCGTGCATTGCTAGAGATGGTCATTCTTCAACAATGCTTGGATACTTGTGATAGTGTTGCCAATGAAAATTATCAAGTGCTATAGATAATAATAAAAACGAGGGGGAACGTTGTGAGTTGCTGCTGCGACCGCATCTCTACATTTATACCCGATACATAGTCAGTATGGCTACACTGCGTGGCTACTGCAAAATAATTTGTTTCTTTTGGCTATAAAAATGATCCGATCTGATACCAGCAATCTGGTACATATGGTCATTCTTTATGATTGTTCGTTTTTAGTTTTCTTTTATCTTCAATATTGTGGGTGCCACTGATTTTCGTCCTTTTGGGGGCACGGAAGGGGGCGGGGCGAATTTTTGAAATACATTTGTGCAGGTTTGATATCACAGGACTCATAGGGACGGACAAACAGCCTCAGGCTCAATAGACTCGACTATTGATGCTAATCAGGAATATATATACTTAATGGGGTCGGAAATGCTTCCTTCTGGACGTTACACACATCCATTTTCCCCACAAATCTATACTCATTTTGAGTTATAATAAATCAAATGAGCCAAAATCTTACTCGGAAGGAACAACAAGACGAACGTCAACTGTCGACACTCAGAAACAACGCTTACTTCTTTATACATACGTGCACCCGAGGTAACGTACTACCAACAACTGCAAGTGAATGCAGAGCATGCTCTCTCTCCGTTGGAAAAGCTTAATGGGTCGAGCGAGCTTTAATGCTTTCTACTAGTATCTAGCATTTGTGGTTTGAACGTGCATTTAAAATGCGAAGCCAAAACCGATGGTAACTCTCGTGGATAAGAAACTATCAGAGCACGTACATACGTGCCTAATTATTTAAATACTGTCAAATAAAAACGGACAGAATGTAAATTATTAGATAAAATGAAAATTTTAAAATAAACCATCAGCTAACCAATTTCTGTTTAAATTATATGCATGTGCCTTAAATCATAACATTATTTATGGGGCAGTGTCCACATGACATACATTTTCGCCAGATTCGTGTTCTGAATTTATAGACATGCGGTTGATCAAATTTTGTTTTTTCAAAAGGATCTAAGTTTTGCTGTTTTCATTGAGATCCACCAGTATGGCAATCGCCTCATTTTATGATATGGGGATGAATAGCTTAATATAAAACTGAATGATTAATGATTAAGAGTATTGTGCATGCAAATAAGTATAAAGAATTTATTCGCAGTGAAGTTTGTGCCAGTATGGAATTAGTTAGTTAGAAAGAAGAAGTTTCAGGCCGATCGTGCACCTTGTCATAGAGCGAGTGATTCTTTGACGTTTTTTTATCTTTAAAAATTCATCTATCTAGTTTAGACTATTTTTCAACGACAGATTAACAGATTAAAGGCGGAATTGGGCATTAAGACCTTAGATGAGCCAGGTAACAGCCCCGACCTCAATCTAAGAGGGAATTATGCCTGGCTCCACGCACAAGAACAATACTCCAATATCGGACAGCAGAAGAATTTACATTATTCTGATAATGAAGGGATGGAGGAAATGCACAGACTTACGATTAGAGTTAACAAACGAAAATAATTTTGTAGGATTTAAATCAATAAAATTTGTTTTCTTAAAGACTTTATGCGGAAAGTACCAGGGTACTCTCAGCACCACTAGATTGGACACACTCAAGAGAGACACACGACACACACACAGAGTTAGATGGTAATTGGTTGATATTGGGCTTGCTCTGAATAAAGTTGCTAGAGAAGCATCAATAACGAACATAAAGCTGTCTCTATTATCTTTAACAACTTTAATTTGGACAAGGGGACATCTGCTAGCCCATTGGTGAAATCATTGTGGAAATCGGGTAGCAACAGATTAGCGTCATCGCAATAAATTCTATTCCATGGATATTATTGAATGGGAATAACTCAGATGAGAAGTCCCTTTTGACTGCAATCAGATCCCCACCAGCAAAAGATGTTCGGTCCATTCTATAAATAATACTTTTGAATGAAAATTTAATGATCACTGATAGAACAGTTAAGCCAGATTTCAGTTATAGTGATGGCGTCGAAGTTAAAAGACTCAGTATTTGCCTAACAGACTGCGTACGTTCTGATAGTGAATAGAAAAAAATTTAAGTAGCAGGGTCAGTAATTTTAGCATTTTTATGCAGGTCCTCGTATGCTCAGGCGATCAATGGTTCAAGTTCAAGATTTAGATAGCAAAGAGTCAGGGAGGAGAATTTTTAAGGAGATATTTCGCTTGTATAAAAAGGTATATTTGGTCACACAAATGTCATTAAGCGAAGCGTTAAATTTAGAACAAAGATGTTTGATCCTTCGTTGTAGCGTCAGTTACGAGGGATGCTATTTATATTTCGGAAATTGGCAATACTAATGTCAATACTTAAAACCTGACAGCGCCATAATAAACTTTGTCATTTTTAGCACATATGTACGTACAACGTTTTTATGAACAATTGGTTTTTATACCCGATACTCAAAATGAGTATTGGGGTATATTAGATTTGTGGTGAAAGTGGATGTGTGTAACGTCCAGAAGGAATCGTTTCCGACCCCATAAAGTATATATATTCTTGATCAGCCGAGTCGATTGAGCCCTGTCTGTCTGTCCGTCCGTCCGTCTGTCCGTCCCCTTCAGCGCCTAATGCTCAAAGACAATAAGAGCTAGAGCAACGATGTTTTGGATCCAGACTTCTGTGATATGTCACTGCTACAAAAATATTTCAAAACTTTGCCCCGCCCCCTTCCGCCCCCACAAAGGGCGAAAATCTGTGGCATCCACAATTTTCAAGATATGATAAAACCAAAAACGCAGAATCGTAGAGAATGACGATATCTTTTAGACTGCAGAATCTGAATTGGATCGTATTATTATTATAGCCAGCATCAAGAAAACAATTTCATTTTTTCTCGCCCTGTCTCTCTCTAACACACACGTAGCATAGGCGGCTTTGCTTAGAGTAAAACATTAGCGCCTAGATCTCAGAGACTATAAAAGCTAGAGCAACCAAATTTGGTATCCACACTCCTAATATATCGGACCGAGACGAGTTTGTTTCAAAATTTCGCCACACCCCCTTCCGCCCCCGCAAAGGATGCAAATCTGGGGATATTCACAAATCTCAGAGACTATTAAAGCTAGAGTAACCAAATTTAGTATCCGCACTCCTGTTATAACGTTATACGTTAAACGTATATCTCAAAATTTCGCCCCACCCCCTTCCGCCCCCACAAAGGACGAAAATCTGTTGCATCCACAATATTGCAGATTTGAGAAAACTAAAAACGCAGAATCATAGATAACGACCATATCTATCAGATTACTGAATCTGGATCAGATCAGATCATTTTTATAGCCAAAGGAAACAAATCAATTTGCATTGGCTACGCAGCGCCCGACGTCACGCTCAGACTGATTTTCTGTCTCTCTCGCACGCACTCTTTGTCGTGTCGTTTAATATTAGCGGCGTCTGCCGGAGGAGAGCCATACTGACTTAGTATCGGGTATAACTGTAGAGTTGCGGTGTCCGCAGCAACTCACAACGTTCCCCCTCGTTTGTTTTGTTTACAATCAGTTAGAAAATCAATTTGGCAATACAATGAAAATTTCTCGAGAGGTTTTCGTTGGATTATTTTTCAAAACTTTCGACGTGTATTTTATCCTAACAAGAATGTGTCGATGAACTTAGTTCTTTATATGGCGAGAAAGAAAGCACTATCAAAAGCGACAGGCTATCGCTGGTTTGCAGAATTTAGTCGTGGTCTTAGTTTAGTCGTTTAAGCTTAGTCCGTTCATCCAAAATCAGTTGTGCCACAAAACATCGATGGTGTGCGTGAACTGATAGTGCAAGATCATTTTTTTGCATTTCATGCATTTTGCATGAGCACTTAGTTGTAAAAATGATTTATTCTCTTTTTTACCCCATAACCCATACCCAATATCAATCGTTCAAAAAAAGGCTCGCGTCGATTGGAGTAAGAAAATGCTTAAAAAGTTCGGCTGTGGTGCTTCAAAAGACGTTTATAAAATCGGGATAGGTTATGAATCATGTATATATGCGTATGAGCCGAAAACTAAACAGCAATCGTGTGGGTGTTCCAAGATGAGCCAAATCCGACGAAATCTGTACGAGCACGAAGCACTTTGAAGCAAATGTTTCTGTTTCTTTGGGAGAATGGGTCATGTCGCAATTGTTCCGCTAGAACACGAATCATTCTCCATCATGACTCATTGATGAATTGATGACTCATTGAAGAGTTTAAAAACCATATTTTGGCGGTGTCTCAAGAGGAAGGGAAAAACTGCTAGCAATGGTTCGAACGAATGCAAAAGTGTATTGATCATCGGGGGGAATATTTTGAAAAGCAACAAAGTCATTTTCATTAAAAAGTTTTGGTTTTTATTAGCTATTCTCGAAATATAAATAAAAGCCCTCGTATAAGACGGAAAACAAATATTGCCTTTACGATTGACTTCAAAATGGCAGCAGATGCAGTAGCCGGAGTCAGAGAACCATAATCGATCATCGCCGGTGAGGTCATTGGAGGAACAGGTGGATCCAGGTGGATAATATAAGCAATAAATATAAAAAAATAAAAAATGAAAAAAATAAAGCGAAGGAAGGTGAAATATAAGTCGGTGTGAAGTATATCACATATGTTCAGTCGCAGAAATATACATAAATAAGTAGTAGTACGAAATGCATATGACACTGATATCGAATTAATAAAGTTCACCCATTTGAAAATAACACCTCACGCCACAGCACAATTGCACAGCTGACAATAAAAGTAGATTAAGTTCATACCAATAACAAATTAATTAATGGAATTACCACGATCTTATAGATATAGCACTTTTTGTACGTTTTATTGCCTATAAATATAATTAAGTGTATTGAATAAAGTCAGTATAAGAAACAGTACCACAACTGCCTGTCACTCGTCTTCCATCGCAATCATCAGAGGCTGTCGCCATGTGTTCAGGACCTCAATTATGTACGGTATATAACCCAGCTTCCTACATAAAAACACACATTTACAGCAGATGTATACAGTACAGTAGATAATTGGAATTGTACCAAAGGATACGGAAAAATTCATGGTCGGAGTAATTAGAAAGACAGAGTGGAAGATGAAGAGGAAAGTAATGCCTAGTAATGCGGGACCGGATAGAATACTAATTACATAAATACTATTCTACAATTACTAATTACGATAGACGCATGTCAATATTAGTAATTTAATAAGAGGAAGGGAATTAGTGGTGGATATAATCTTGTAGAGGGAAATATAATCCGAGCTTGGAACCCTAAAAGGAATAATTCGATCTACAACGTGGTAGGGACAACGGTACATAGTTTCAAGTTGTTCAGGGCAGCAGCAGACAATTGCCTCGCACTGTGCCAATACCGTGAACTCCGGTCCCACATCGATCACGAGCGCTCGGAAGATCCACAATCTAAGCTAAGTTTTAGTTTCGCACCCACCCCCGTTTTAACTGGCCGCGGTACCTCCACGTTACACATAAATGCCCTACGAAACCACACGCAAATAAATGAATATACATATGAAGATTATTGGAAACATGAATGAATCTAATAGGAATCGTGAAGTTTATGCGGCACAACAGATGAGGGCTATCTACGTCACCATTGGTCAAGTTGTGCACAAAAATCACACCAAGGTTTACTAATAGCAAACTACTACAGTAAGATGACATTTTCGCCCCCACATCCCAGCTAAGCCACCGAAGAGCAAAGAATAACGAGGGGGGACGTTGCGAGTTGCTGCGGACACCGCAACTCTACAGTTATACCCGATACTAAGTCAGTATGGCTCTCCTCCGGCAGACGCCGCTAATATTAAACGACACGACAAAGAGTGCGTGCGAGAGAGACAGAAAATCAGTCTGAGCGTGACGTCGGGCGTTGCGTAGCCAGTGTAAATTGATTTCTTCCTTTTGGCCAGATCCAGATTCAGCAACCGGATAGATATGGTCATTGTCTATGACTCTGCGTTTTTAGTTTTCTCGCATCTGTAATATTGTGGATGCAACAGATTTTCGTCTTTTGTGGGGCGAAATTTTGAGATATACGTTTTATAGCGAGATCTAACAGGAGTGCGGTTACCAAATTTGGTTACTCTAGCCTTAATAGTCTCTGAGATTTGTGATTTTAAAAGAGATTAAAAGATTTTAATAAAACCAAGAACCATTTGGCTTTATTGGATATAGCAGATATATGGAAACTGAAACCTAAAAGAGGTACAAAGTTAATTACCACGTCATTAAATTTGTACAGGTGTTGCAAGAAAATGATATTGATTAACAAGTCAAAAAGGAAAGGCTTGTTGTGATGGGCGTTTTGACGGTCATGACGTTAAATTTGGATATGTTGAGAGGAAGAGCGTTAATAATACACCAATTATTGAGAGCGTCGAGATCCGATTGAAGAAATAACGGGGACACCAGATTACTATAGGAAAGACATAGCTTGAAATCGTCAGCATACATTAGGACTCGGGAATGAGCTAAAACTTTGGGGAAGATCATTGATAAACAGGTTAAATAATAAGGCACCAAGATGGCTACCTTAAAGCACCCGACTTAATATCTCTATATAATCCGGCATGATATCCCAATATTCAGCCAATTCAATATTACTTTGCCTATATATAAGATACAGTTAACTTAATGTACGGATTAAACAAAAAAACTTACCATGCAACAAGCCGGAATTCGAATAGTTCCGGACCAATTATAATATAGGAAACAAAGTTTATAGCTTAATTTTTGAATTATATCCGGTCCATATTTAGCATCATCTTGTAATACGATGAAGTGAGTTGGACTGACTGTACCTTGTCGCACCAATTGAGAAACTAAGAAGAAATCGTACATATGCGCTCTAGTTATGTGTTCATCAACCAAGGTTCCAGGCAATGGATTGTCCAATTGATTTGCACTTCCCTAAAAAATTATATACAAATTTGTTAATAAAAATTATAAGATAAGTATAATTGATGCTGTAAGACAATTAAGGTAATTGAATTTCACAAATATTTTTAAAACTAATAAAATTAATATAAAATAAAAATTATTGTCTTCATTTTTATAATGTTTTTTTCCTAAAATATTTTTTATGCTTACAGTTTTTAGCATTCTTTGTGGTGTTTATTTAAAAATATCTAGACTTGTCTAAGCTAAGACAAGCTAAGCAATATTTTTGTTATATTTTTAACATCGCGTCAACGAATTTTTTGCCAATTTGTATCTGGTGCAAAAATGTGTATAATTTTCACAAAAAAAGGAAATGGTTGAAATAAATTGATTTCGATAAAGTCAAAGGTACGCACAATGAAATAAGTGGAAGGTGGTTTATTTGCTTTATTTTGTTGCCTCAAAACATACACGTAATCAGAACTCAGAAATTTGATGTCTGCTTCACATTTAAACAACAAAATAAAACTAATTCAAAAATAAAATAAAAAATTAAAAAAAAAAATCATAAAAACATTCTGTTTTACATACTACACGTATATTAGTTCGACGATATTAGTTCCCACTTAAATTTAGCTCAATTACGCGAGGCTTTGGACAATTTAGTGAATTCTCCTCTTTTGATACGAAATTTATGTCCATTGAGTCAATAAACGCTTTCGAATGTATGTACATTTATTGGAAAGTTAAAACGAAAGTATTTTTGTTGTATGTATGTTGCTTATATGACGATCGGCGCAAAACAGCCCAAGGGCACGGGGATAGAATTGTCCGTGCCCTTATAAAAGTGAGAGAACGAAAAGAAGGATAGAAGGAAAGCTCTCGAGCAACTTGGGCTTAAGTTAAGACGAAGTACGGGCTATATCCCAATCCAATGGTGAACCTCGAGAGTTTTCTTTCTCCCAAAGGAGCATTGTTACTTTTTAATAAAAACAGTGGGAAAGCTGCTGGACATACACATTAGGAATTAGGTAAGAGGACTGAAGTCAACTAAACGGAATGCTTACACCAAAGGGAAATTGGTGGAGATGGCACTGAACTCGTTAGTAGTTGTTAAAAGGAACGCTCTTCACAATAAATAATAAGCACTAGGAGAATTTTGTAAAGTTTCCCGAGCATTTAACAACGTGGCTACGAAGGCAATAACAGATCGCCTAGAAGCGACCAACAATCAACCTGTGGATAAAGAATCTTCTAAGTTGTAGACGGGTGCATTCGGAGTGGGACAACACTTCCATGCTAAAAGGCGCACCGAAGGCACACCTCAGGGTTAAGTCCTGTTGCCCCTCCTGTGGGATCTGGTGATCGTCAACCTAATCAAGAGATATGAAAGGAAGGGCCAAAAAATAACAGCTTATGCAGATGACATAAGCATACTTAATGGAACATACACTCAGGGAGATACCTGAGTGGGCGGAAAGAGTAGGACTGAGTATCAACGCAGACAAGACGGACCTCATCCTCTTTACCAAGTGGTACAAGGTACCGATATGGACCCCCCGAAAACACAAGTTTAATACCTGGGCACAGTTCCGGACAGTAAACTGCACCGGAAATGTAGTGGAAAGGATGAAAAAGACCACTATTGACGGGCTGCTAGTAAACAGAAACTGTAACCCTAAGGTGCTGTTATATGCACGATATGTGACAAAGCAGATTGCAAATTACGGATGTGTTCCTTTTCTACGTGGCAGACGGATTCAAAGTTTAACGATCAGGAATCTTAGTGAACCTGGGAAAAAGAGTCTCGAGAAATATCATCAGGAATCTGTGTGAGTCTGTCGATATATGCATGTATATACAAATATCTTGTGTGTATATGTAGCGTCATTGTGAAATACCTACTAATCAATTGTCTAGCTTGCACACTTGCAAAAGGAATTTCTTGTGCCTGCAGCTTAAAAGCAAACAAAGTCATTGAGATAGAGACAAGCAAGGAAAATGGTAAAAATAGCAGACCTTAAGGGGGACCAGTTGAGGTTCCTTATACGAGAGAGGAACTTGGCACTTTCTGGGTCCAGAGCCGAATTAATACAACCACTAATTGAGTATGAACGAGGGGGAACGTTGTGAGTTGCTGCGGACACCGCAACTCTAAAGATATACCCGATACTAAGTCAGTATGGCTCTCCTCCGACAGACGCCGCTAATATTAAACGACACGACAAAGAGTGCGTGCGAGAGAGACAGAAAATCAGTCTGAGTGTGACGTCGGGCGCTGCGTAGCCACTGCAAATTGATTTGTTCCTTTTGGCTATAAAAATGATCCGATCTGATCCAGATTCAGCAATCTAATAAATATGGTCGTTATCTATGATTGTGGGTTTTTAGTTTTCTCGAATCTGCAATATCGTGGATGCAACAGATTTTCGTCCTTTGTGGGGGCGGAAGGGGGTGGGTCGAAATTTTGAGATATACGTTTTATAGTGACATCTTAAAGGAGTGTGTGTACCAAATTTGGTTACTCTAGCCTTAATAGTCTCTGAAATTTGTGGATGCCCCAGATTTTCGTCCTTTGAAGGGGGTGTGGCGAAATTTTGATATAAAATGGTCAAGGTCCGATATCACAGGAGTGTGGATACCAAATTTGGTTGCTCTGGCTCTTATAGGTTCTGAGATCCTTGAACTCATATTTTGCAATTGGCAAAACCGACCATGAAACCTGTGTGTTAGAGAGAGACAGAGCGAGAAAGACTGAAATTGTTTTCTTGATTCTGGCTATAATAATTATACGATCTGGTTCAGATTTTACACTCTAGAAGATATAGTAATCCTCTAGTCATCATCTACGATTCTGCGTTTTTAGTTTTTTCGTATCGTCGAAATTGATGATGCCACAGATTTTCGCCCTTTGTGGGGGCGGAAGTGGGCGGGGCGAAGTTTTGAATTATTTTTGTAGCAGTGACATATCACAGAAGTCTGGATCCAAAACATCGTTGCTCTAGCTCTTATAGTCTTTGAGCACTAGGCGCTGAAGGGGACGGACAGACGGACGGACGGACAGACGGACAGACAGACGGACAGACATATATGGCTCAATCGACTCGGCTATTGATGCTGATCAAGAATATACGTACTTTATGGGGTCGGAAACGATTCCTTCTGGAAGTTACACACATCCCCTTTTACCACAAATCTAATATACCCCAATACTCATTTTGAGTATGGGGTATAGAAATCGGAAGACGTAGATATGCCGCAAGGAGCTGGAATCACTAGTCAACATGAGGAGACGCTGACGTCACAATCCGCTGCGATTTCACGTATGCAAATCGAAATGACGGAGCTGAAGAATATGTTGGCTCAGTTGGTTACCATGCAAATGCATAATGCAGAGGCAGCAGCTAGTCAGCAGCAGCAAATCACAGAAGAGGATACCCAAGAGATTTTCCACGACAATAGCCCTGGTGAACAGGCGATCAAAAACGTTAGGCAAGCATCGGTCAAAGGAATAGCAAACACCTTGCCAGAGTTTGACCCAAGCGACGATAACGCCATCTCCGTTAACCAGTTCATCGATCGTGTCAACAAAGTAGTTGATGCTTACCAATGGGACGAGAAATTTGTATTGCTAGCGATTTATACACGGCTCAAGGGTCCGCCAAAATGTCCGCCGATTCTACACACCACGTGGAACAACTTCGCTGCAGCCATACAAGACGAGTTTGAATCTAACTTAGACGAGGCAGAAGTTCACTTAAATATGGCTAATGCAACCAGACGATCGAAGGAAACAGTGAAGGAGTACTATTTCCGGATGTCCGCCCTTGGCGTGAGGTACAAACTTAGTGAAGCAGCTGTAATAAGATATGTTCGATCAGGTCTACAGCACCGCGAATTGCAAAACAGTATTGCAGCAATGCACTTTTCGACTATGAAGCAATTTCGTGATGCAGCTGAGTCTTATTTCGAAAATAGAGGTCGGCCAATTGCGAACAAAAAGGAATTCTTATCAAAAGGAGACAAAACAGGACAACGGTGTAAAGCCAATAAAACCGAACGAAGTTCAGAAGTGCTACAATTGTGGAGAAGTGGGGCATTTCGCTAATTCATGCCCCTGTACCAAATGCAACAAATTCCATGCCCCCAATGAAAATTGCGTTTGGGCGCCTCGAATCAAGACAACATATTTACCAGGCAAATCTACATAAAGTCGTGCAGCTATAGCGCCTTCAGTGATACTGGAAGTCAGGCTAGTATCATGCGCCAGTCAGTTGCCCAACAAATCAACGATGATCGCCAAAGGTACTCTATGAAAATACAAGGCATTTGTGGCGGTTCTTGTATCCTTACCGAAGCAATGGTTGTGGATATGGACATCGATGGAAAAATCATTGCACTCAAAGTATACGACGACGATCTCTTGCAAGAGGACTTCCTGCTGGGACAGGACGTCATCATTAGTGATCTTCTATAGCTTAAGTTTGAGCCAGGCGACACGAAAGTTAAGCGAGCAGTTCATCAGTCGGTAGCTCTTGAAAACGACATCATAGCAAACCAACTTCTTGTTAATTTTTAGATCGATCAAGAAAGAAACCAAATGCGTAGCTTGCTGGAGAAGTTTGCCAATGTTTTTTCTACGTGATTGCAAGGCATAGGCAAAACAAACATCGTTCAGGCCAATATCATCGTTGAGAGTGGTTTCTCAATCGCCATACCGAGTTGCCGAGCCAAGGAATAAAATTGTGAACAGAATGGTCGACGAGCTGTTGGATTACGACATTATCACCTCATCCACATCAGAGTACGCCAGCCCGGTGGTACTCATCAAGAAGCCAAACGGTAGTGATCGACTCTGTATTGATTACCGCCGCCTGAACAAGCTAATCAAGAAGGAAAATTTCCCAGTACCAAATATTGAGGAGCGTCTGCAAGAGGCAAAGCGGTTTAAATACTTTTCGTCACTAGACCTCAACAGCGGGTTGAGGTTCAGATTGAAGTAGCACCGGAAAGTAGAAAGTTTACTGCATTTATCACCACGGATTGACTATATGAGTTCAAGCTACTGCCGTTTGGGCTAAAGACTGCACCTGCTGTTTTCAATCGACTCATGGCAGAATTGCAAAAGCGAGTGCAGAAAAGCGACATGAATTGCGCGAATCCTTCAAGTATTGCAGCATCCTGGGTCATCGGATACACGCTGACGGCATCAGTCCTGGAGAGATTAAGACGAATGCCATTTTATTGTACGACAGTTTTTAAGCCTCAGCGGATACTTCAGGAAATTTATTGCTGGATATGCCATTATTTCGGAGCCCTTGCGTACCCTATTGCACAAAGACCAGAAATTTAGGTGGGAACTGCCCCAGCAATATGCTTTTGCGGAATTAAAAAGATGCTTGATATCGAATCCTGTTGTCGTCAGCAGCTACCGGTGCCGAAGCAGTTAAGATTATATATTCTACATGAATGTCACGACAAGTCCGGCCACATGAGCACAGATAAAACAATTATTCGGATTCTAAAGTTGTTTTGGTTTCCCCGAATGCTCAACTTCGTTAAGAGCTACATAAAGTCATATGTGAGCTGTGCGCTATATAAGATACCAGGAGGACGTCAGGAAAGCCAGTACCATTATAATGATACCAAGCCGATCCCTTTTTCGACCGTACACATGGACCACTTGGGACCTTTTCCAAGGAGTTCAAAACGGAATGAGCACATTCTTGTTATTGTCGACGCATTTACTAAATTCACCATAGTGCGAGCGGTAAAAAGTACAGCAACTAAACACGTCATTGATACGCTGCAGGACGTAACCAGTTATTTGGGAATGCCAAACCTAATCATCACCGATCGTGGTACCGCTTTTACGTCGAAGAATTTTGAAAACTATTGTAGATCGAATAATATAAAGCATGTACTCAATGCAGTAAGGACACCAAGAGCTAACGGTCATGCAGAATGAACGAACCGGATTATTTTATCAATGCTTCTACCTTCAAATAAAAAAGGAAAAACGATGGGACGACAAATACGATCAATCCAGTGGAGCATCAACACCATGGTAAATAGCACTACTAAATGCTCTCCATTTCAGTTATTGTATGGCTACGAGCCACGTAATATCCTTAAAAACACCTTGACGAGCGTGATCCAAGATCAGGATCCGAAAATGATGGCATATGCCGAGTTAGAGAAGCTACGAGCAGATGCTGCGACTACAGTCAACGATCATAGGGCGGCAGCTAAGAATCGTTATGATGCCAGACATTCCAAGCCAACCACATATAGCCTAGGTGACCTTGTCTTAGTCGAGAATAAGCCGTATAGTAAGGGCACATCACGCAAATTGGAGACTCGCTATAAAAGACCATTTATTGTCAACAAGGTGTTGCTAAACGACAGATATCTAGTGGAAGATATCCCTCATGCACAATGGAAGCAAAGGCACTACAAGTCGGTGTATTCATCTGAAAGAATGAAACGCTGGTGCGAATTCCCACCCGATGAGCCAGATGAAGATGACTATATGGAAGGTGACTCATGCCAAGGATCTCGCGAGGACGCTGCGAATTGTCAGGAAAGGGCGACGGTGACGGGCTGCTAGTTATACCAATAAAAACTAGAATAACACTCGACAAGCCATCCCTTCACACATGCAAGAAAATAATCAGCAGCATATGGGCACTGTCACCTACTCTAATGCACTGAATCTACATCTCGGTGGTGCGACAAACTCTCCTATATGGAGTCTTAGTGTTATGGTAAGCTACCGAAAATAGGACGAACCTTATAGAAAAGACTCAGCGACATGCTCTGCTCTGTATTACAAGCCGCTGAGGTCAACTCCAACAAAAGCACTCGAAACATCACTTGGAATCGACCCATTGGACATCCACGCTCGTCTTACTGCAGGAAAGGCATCACAGCACCTCATCGCATCAGGAAACAATTCGCCACAAGGATACGGGCATACTTCAATTAGCAGGGACATGACAAGATCCACTGATTCCATGACACCCAAACTTTATTTCTACGTCAGAACTACCCCATCTTTGGGAACCGAAGACTGGAAAAATGGAAGGGACCAAACCGAGCACCTCAACATATACACAGACGGCTCCAAGATGAACTGAGGAGTGGAAGCGGGCCTATAATGTACAGACCCTGAGATAAGGCTGTCATAAGCTACCGGAGCAATGCAGTCGCAGGCGGAAGTTTTTGCCATGAGGAAAGCAGCAGAGGTCGCTCTGCTTGCGGTCAGCCTATTCGCCGACAGCCAAGCGGCGATAAGATCCAGGCAGTCGTACAGGTCAGTTCAGATGTGTCTTGGCGAGCAAGGAGGTCAATGCGGATATACTGGGTTCCCAGCCACCAAAAAAACTTCGTTCTCTTTCGTAGTGATCAGACGTGTTTTTGTTTTGCGCTCCGCATTTTTCCTTTTGTTTCGAATAAACAGCCGGAGTTTTCCTAATTAAATTCTAAATATACTTTCTAACCAGACAACAATCTGGAAACCTATTCTATTACGCGAGTGCATGCCTTTTGATTTGTGTTGAAGTATTATTTAACTTTTTATTTTTCGGCGTCGGCTTGTGTTGTGTTGTGTTGTTGCAGTGAGTGAGTATTGCATTGCAGTCCGCTCTCGTCTGGTAGCTTTTGTTGTCTTATCACTCTCTCGCTATCACCTCAACCTCAATAACTGTTCTTTCTCTCTCGCTCTTTCAACTTTCTGAGCAATAGCGCTCTCTATCTAGTAGCTCTCGCTATAACCGCTCTCCACTCTGCTCTCTTTTTTTCTTACCAATTCCGCTTTGAGCGTTGTCTGGCACATTGGTCTGATAACAATTTATTTTGGAAATTTTTAATTTTTTTGATTTTAATAAAAAATTTGAATAATAAAAAAAAATGGAATTCGCTGTGGTCTGCGCTAAAAAAACCTGCAAGAAGCAGATCACTCACGATCAGCCAAATGTCCCCTGCTGGCTCTGCGACAGCGTAGTCCACGCAAAATGCGCGGGATTTTCTGGCCTCGTGAGCGATGCCATAGCCAAACGTAATGGCTTGCATTACAGTTGCGAGGCATGCCGTGCGGTGGAGAAAGACATGGTGGCTTTCATGAGGCAGACGCGGATTGGCTTTAAGGAGCTGACCGTTGGTTTTAAAAACCAGTACGATCGGCTCCTAGCCATGGAGGCTCAGTTTAGCGGTTTAAAGCTGCTGAATGAGTCTCCGAGGCGCAAAAAGGTCACTCCGCGGGACCTGCAAGTGCCAACCGTCACTCAGCCGTGCGCCGCCGAAAAACTGACTCCGACCACTCAAGTGTGCAGCAGTTGATCTCGTTTGCCACTCCAAGGGCAACGACAGCTGATGGCGATGCAGATTCGGTAGCCGAATTCATCGCCTCGGAGAATGTGCAGCCAAGTACGTCTGCAGCGTCCGTGTCCGTGGTGTCCGCAAGTTCACTAGTTGTCCCGTCTATCCCGATCCCACCAGTAAATAGACGTTCCCGACCTCCGGATATTGCCACTACAGGTAATAGACCTGTGGTGACTAAACCACTGGTGGGAGTCCCACCAAAACGACAAGTTTTTGTTTCACGGCTGGCCCCTGACCTCACATCTAATGATGTAATTGCTTTTATTCAAAGCAAAATAAAAGCCGTGGGTTTAAAGGTGGAGAAATTTAACTTCTCTTATGCCAGGGAGATAGCCTCGTTTAAGATAAGCATCTCCCCAACTCAATTTGACACCATTTGCTCCGCCAAATTTTGGCCGGAGCATTTGGTGGTGAAGGAGTTAAAGGCTAAGAAGAAGAATAGGCCCCCATATCCCTTCCAAATCTTTCCAGTGTGCCACCCTCAACCTCAACTTCCTGTTCCTCAACTTCCCGTCTTGCTTCCACCTTTCCAAAAATCTAACTTCTCTTTTAGTAACCTATCAGAACGTAAGAGGCTTGCGTAGTAAGCTCAGCATTCTTTTCCGGGATAGTGTTGCATTTGCTTCCCACGTTATTGTGTTTACTGAAACCTGGTTAAAGCCGGACATTCTTAGTTCCGAGGTTTTGGCAGGTCGGTACACAACTTTTAGAAAGGACCGTTCGTCTCGACGTGCAGGAGGGACTCTTACTTCACGTCAGAACACTTCACAGTCCAAGTTCAACAGGAACTGGAATTCCTGTGTGTAAAACTGATTCTTCCCGCTTTCGCTATATTCATTACTTGCTCGTATATCCCACCTTCTTCGGATATTTCAATTTATGAGCAGCACTTGTCCGCTTTAACCGCTGTTTCTTCCTCGCTATCTGATAAAGATCGTATGATAGTTCTTGGTGACTTCAACTTGCCAGAAACTGTTTGGTCTTCGGTAAACGAGTCTAGTATCCTAGTGCCCATGTCACGACATGACTTTGTTGACGGCTTGCTTGACCTGTCCCTGTCTCAAGTCAATCATGTGAAAAATTCCTTGGGTCGATTGCTTGATCTATGCTTTGTATCGGATCCGACCATAGTGTTGTTAACCCTACTTTCGAGGTGTCGCTAGATATAGGACCAACTGTATTGGATCGGTCGAGTAGACTACCTGAACATGTCCGCTGCTTTTGTAAAGCCGAGTTTGCGAAGCTTAATAACCTAATTAAGGATTTTGATTGGTCCGCTTTGTACTTGTGCACTGATGTCACAAAAGGCACAAACATTTTTTACAATGCTCTTGGCACATTTTTTGATTCTTGTGTCCCGCTTTCTTGTCCGATTAGATCTGGCAAACCCCCTTGGTTTACCAAAGAGTTATCCAGTCTGAAAAACTTAAAATCAAGACTTTATAAAAAATTTCAAGAAGTGGGCTCTCCTACTTCTCACTGTCGCTATGTAACAGCTCGGTCAAACTTTTCAGTTCTTAATGCACAATGCTATAAGAACTACCTATCTCGATGCAGGATACGTTTTTCTCAGGACCCTAAACAGTTTTACTGTTTCGTAAACAGTAAGCGTAAAACGTCCGCACACACATCCTCGCGATCATTTTGTAATACGTCGGCAAATAATGATCAGGCAATTGCCGATCTTTTTGCCCAGTTTTTCCAAACCACCTATTCTGAGGAAAGCTACTCTGGTCAACCGTACCCATACGGATTACCGAGGTCGAACGGCATTTTCATTCCCTTGTTAAATGAATATTCCCTACATCATGATCTGCGACTAATTAAGCCGGTGTTTTCACCGGGTCCAGACGGGGTTCCAGGTTGTGTACTCAGGTACTGCGCCGAGGCTCTGTGTGGACCATTGCTTAAACTATTCACCCTGTCCATTGATTCCTCTTGCTTCCCCCCTATCTGGAAGTAATCGTTTATAATTCCTCTCCATAAAAAAGGTAGCAAGTCTGATGCACAAAATTATAGAGGTATAGCAAAGTTATCCGCTATTCCCAAATTGTTTGAGAAGGTTTTAACTCCGCACTTGCAACATCTCTGCAAGTCACTTATATCTCCA
This sequence comes from Drosophila pseudoobscura, assembly GCF_009870125.1. NCBI lineage: Eukaryota > Metazoa > Arthropoda > Insecta > Diptera > Drosophilidae > Drosophila > Drosophila pseudoobscura. Next base: position 737,333 of record NC_046681.1, on the reverse strand, counting down.
ACTCAGCATGGATTTATAAGGCGGCGATCAACCACCACGAACTTGTTAGAGTTTACCTCTTTCATTATTAAAGGCTTTCAAGGTAACTTACAGACGGATGTTATTTACACCGACTTTAGTAAAGCATTCGACTCTGTAAACCATTCCCTTTTAGCACATAAACTTGACCTTTTAGGGTTTCCGCCAACCTCCTGAGATGGATTTCTAGCTATCTTTGTTCTAGGTCTCAAAGAGTCCTCTTCAAAAACTCCCTCTCTTTACCAGTAAAGGTTTCTTCGGTAGTACCACAGGGCAGCCATCTAGGCCCCTTACTCTTCACACTCTTTATTAATGACTTGCCTTCAGTAATAACATACTCTCGAGTACTTATGTATGCGGATGATGTTAAACTCTGTGTCCAGTACAAGGACATTTCATTTCATTCTCGCTTGCAATCCGATCTCAATAGCTTTCAGTCATGGTGTTGTGCAAACTTGTTACACCTTAATGCCTCGAAATGCAAAGTTATGACATTTCATCGTTCTAACCCTTTGTTGGCTCCCTACACCCTATTTGGGGGTTCTCTTGAGAGAATTACCCTGGTGGATGATCTGGGTGTTATGTTAGATCCCAAGTTAAAGTTTTCCGAACACATTTCTACCATGGTAAATAAGGCCATGGGCGTGCTTGGGTTTATAAAGAGGTGGTCAAAGGAATTTGACGACCCCTATATAACAAAGACTCTCTATACCTCGCTTGTTCGTCCGATCTTAGAATACGGCTCCTGTGTATGGTGCCCTCAGTACAAAGTACACCAGGACCGTATAGAATCAGTACAGAAAAACTTTTTACTCTTTGCTCTGCGGGGCCTTGACTGGGATGCGGGTGTAAGACTCCCATCTTACTCTAGTAGACTACTATTAGTAAACCTCCCATCCTTAGTTAACCGTAGAAAAATGCTTGGTGTGATATTTATGCACAACTTGATCAGGGGTGACATAGACAGCCCTGATCTGTTGAGCCGCATAAACTTCACGATTCCTATTAGACTTACTAGAAATTTTATACCGTTGTAGATCGAATTGTTCCTGGCATGAACCGTTTAAGGTCTAATGCTCGGATTATAATTACATCTACCATATTATATCCACCACTAATTCTCCTCCTCTTATTAAATTACTAATCCTTACACACCTTTCTAGTAATTAGTAATTGTAACTCTCTTAGTAACTTGAATGCTAATTTTCCTCGAATATTAGTCTAACAGCTATCTTTCCTGCATGCAGCCTTCTGCTGGTTTCAGACGGGCCACTTGACGGTGCCGTAATTGCATCGCCTCTTGTTAGATGCAGTCATTGCATGTCAACGTCCAATATTAAAACATTGAAGGAAATATGACGGTGGACGTCCTGGCTAAGGAAGGCGTCGGGCTGCCGAATAAGAGAAAAAAGAATGTTCCCATCTGTTGATGCCCCTTAATAAATTATAGGATTAAATTACTTTATAAAGGTTAACAACTTGAATATTTGAATTAATATGTAAATATTACTAAAAATGTGAATTAATTTGAAGTTGGCGCGTTACATTATAGTAGTATCAATAGTATCGAGCCAAAACGATCTGAATTATGATCACTAGATTTAAGAGATATACGAAATAAAACGAACGAGCAAGAAACTACATCGAGCGGATTAAGGAAGGTCTTAATTGTGTAGACGGATTCCACTGGAAAACTGTTGCAGGGACTTAGCTCGTACATTTGGCGCCCGAGCAGGGACCTTTGGAGCAGGTTCAATTACCGGATGGAGTTCACGACTGGAACTCAATAAATATTTCACCCTGAGTCTGGCTGACGGCGAGTGCGACAGCGGCTTCGGTATCGAATTGTGAGTGTGAACTGCTTTGCCAATTCGATGTGTGTGAATAATCTTAAAACAATACAAATGTTTTAGTGTCAAGTGGTCGCGGCTTTGAGACTTCTGCGCTTTAACTGTTCTGTAAGCGGGGTCTCGTGTAGAAAGCAGATTACAATTACAGTTAGCTTGAGCGCTTAGGTACCTGTATACACACATACAGTCTATTGCGTGTACTGCTATACGTTGAAGCAAGGCATGCAGGTATGCAGTTACAAGCCGGCACCTATAGAACAGTAATTGCTACTTGACATTGATCTAACTTTGTAGTCGTTTCTTCTTTGCCTGCCGGTTCGTTGGGGCGCAAGTACACATTTTGGTACAGTGGCGCACTGTGGTCAATTGTTGATCAGTTATTGAATTGGGCAGTGTAGTGAATTTAGTGAATTTGTAGAATTTAAAGTTAGCCGACTATTGAATAGAGAGGGCTAAACTTGGTACCGTGTTACTTACTCATGCCAATATTGAGTGTTTTTTATTGTTAAATTTTCAAGGGTAACACCGGTGTAAATAGTCAGTGCAAATGGCACCTAGAAAGGGTAAAGATGCGGAGGTGCTCACTTCTCGAACGGCTTTAATAAATTCCTTTGTCCGTAACAAGGTCTATATCGAAAAAAAATTCTTAATCAGTTCTGCAACATTCAGGCAAAAATTGAACACGATAGTGAGGACGCCAGCGAATATGAAAGCCGCTATGAAGCTGAGGAGGTTTTTTACGAATTAAAGGCCAAGTTTCTAAGCTTTCTTGGAAATAGGGGACGGCGGCAGTCCAATGTAGGTGATCTTCTAAATAGCACCCAGGTGTCTCGTTCATCGAGACTTCCCAAGCTAAAGCTGCCTGAGTTCGCTGGAAAGTTGTACGGAATGGACCAGCTGGTACAACACCTTTGCTACTCTAATAGAATCAGACTCTGAATTGGATGAGTTGTCTAAATTTATTCATTTGAGATCATCGTTAGGAACTGGACCGTTAAGTGCGATTAAGGGATTGGAATTAACAGGGTCTAATTATCGTAAGGCACTACGATTATTGAAAGATCGCTATGAAAATAAGGCAATTATTCTGCAATCACATGTACAGGAGCTATTCAACTTAAGGCGGCTAAAAAGACCCGACTCAGAGGGACTGAGAGTGCTGGTAGACAATGTAAATTCCCAATTAGTAGCACTCAAGTCGTTAAGCGACGATAAGGAAATTCTGGATGCAGTAATTTTCCATCTAATTCTTAGAAAGCTTGATGAAGATACAATGGATAGGTGGGAAGTTGAGTGGGATTGCCAGAAGTTACCGTCGTGGTAATTGTTATCGCAGTTTTTGATAAACAGAGGAGTCAATATGGAAAATAGGGAAGTTCGACGAGGCAATGGAGCCCGACCCAGTGGTAAAGGTGAGATTAAAAATGCGACCTTAGCTGCAACAATAGGCAGCAATGGCTGCTACGTTTGTCCCGGGACCCATGGATTGAAAGGGTGTCAAAGGTTTAAAGAACTATCACCAGTACAACGTTACCATGAGGCGAAGAAGCATTCGCTGTGCCTAATTTGTTTTAGCAAGCGACATACAACTAGAAACTGTAATGGTCCGCGATGTAGGATTTGCAGCAAGCCGCATCATGAACTTCTTCATCGAGAGATACCTATTGTTGCCAATGAGCCAGGGCTCAAAGGGCAGGAGTTGCAAGAGCCAAAGTCACTGCATAGCTCCCTATTGTCTAGATCATCCACCAACTTTCTTGTGACCGCTGTAACTCAAATCAAAGCTATAGACGGAGAATATCGCAATTGCAGGTGCGTGTTAGATTCCGGTAGTCAATTAAATTTTCTGACGGCTAGAACAGTTTCGGCCCTGGGCCTAGAAATGCGCGACTCAATCATACAACTCAGTGGTATTGGAAATGCAACATCTCAAGTTATGGGAGAGGTGCAAGCGACTTTTAAATCTAGACTTCTGTGTGCTGAAGGAAATAACTCAGTATAACCCAACAAGCTCAGGAATTTGTCCGGAGTGGGTTCCACCCAAGGGAGTTACGCTGGCCGACCCTACATTTCAGTCCGGGGAAGATATTGACATGCTAGTTGGAGTCAAGCTAATTGTAGCACGGCAAAATAAAACTAGGAGCTCACCTTCCAAGGCTTCAAAAGTCTCTGTTAGGCTGGGTCGTCGTAGATGAATTCACAAAATCTTCTGAAGTTGCACTGTTAGCAACTGACATTGAACGAAAGGTGTCGAAAGGTGATCAGCTGCAAGAGCTCGTACAAAGGTTTTGGAAGTGTGAAGAAGTCCCTGAAACAGTAGATAAGTTCACTGAGGAAGAAAAACAGTGCGAAGATTGTTTTGTGACGCATGTTAAGCAGGAGGCCTCAGGACATTTAGTGGTAGCTCTGCCCATTCTATGGCGATGCAACGTTTCGGATCCTATCCAGGTGCTGCGCCTAAACACGGTCACTTATGGAACAAATTCGGCGCCGTTCCTGGCAGTACGTTGCCTCTATTACTTGGTCGATATGTACGCGGAAAAATTTCCGTTAGATAGAGAGGCAGTAAAGCGAAGTTTCTATATGGATGATATGCTGTGTGGAGCCGAATCAGAAGAGGAACTGACAAAGTTGAAAGAACAAGGGACCGAATTATTATGACTAGGAAAGTTCGAGCTGCACAAATGGCGCAGCAATTATCAAGGAATGGACAACAACACCAGCCTAGAGCCCCTCATGCTAAAAACAGAGGACGCAGCTAAAACTTTGGGGATATATTGGTCAAGTCTAGAGGACAAATTCCAATTTTGCTTTAACATAAAGGTCTCCGCAATCGCCACGAAACGATCAGTGCTGTACGAATTGGCTCAGGTGTTTGATCCGTTAGGGTTCTTGAGTCCCTTGCTGATCTTGGGCAAGATCTTTGTTCAGGAACTTTGGCTTCTAAAGCAGGACCAGCAAGCTACGCAACTCAATGGCTTCGATATAGAGAAGAACTGAAACTAATTGACAAATTTTCAATTCCGCACTTTGCAACTGTTTGGTTTCTCTGACGCATCCAACAGAGCTTACGGCGGCGTAATTTATGCTCGTGTTAGGGATGAAGGGGGAGAAATTTCGGTGCGACTGGTAACGGCCAAGTCCAAAGTAGCCCCAGTTAGGGTAACCTCATTGCCACGCTTAGAGTTACAAGGGGCATTGTTAGTGGCCAAGCTAATGGCAAAGGTATGCGCCTGTCTTCACATACCAGTAGAGAAGGTTAACTATTTCACGGATTCCACAACTGTGTTAAATTGGCTGTCGTCACATGCTAGTCGATGGACCACCTTCGTTGCCAAGAGGGTGGCTCAAATACAAGAGCTCCACGTGTACAGGATTGGTTCAAGGTCGACACAAAATCAAACCCTGCAAATATTGTATCTAGGGGATTATTGGTAACCGAATTGAGCAAGTCAACGATGTGGTGGAACGGTCCAGAATTTTTAATGGACGCAGCAGATGACTGGACCAAATTTAATTGGAATGAGGAAATACAAACAGTTTCAGAGGAGAGGAAATGTAAGTTCTCGCTGACAGTTGGAAAGGTAGAAAGTAATGAGAAGTTAGATGTCGTTAGATGTCATTTGCAAATTTGCAAATGATTTTCTCAAATTGCAGCGAGTTTTTAGCTATATTTTTCGCTGGCGTAGAATATCGTTGAGATCCAACTCAAATGAAACAGGCAGCCTTACTGCAGCTGAAATGGAGGGCGGATTGGAAGTGCATGTGCAGCAGTTGAGCTTGCATGAGGAATTCATTAAGCTTGAAGAGGGAAAGGTGATAAAATCAGCGAGAATTCTGAGTTTAAGCCCGTTTTTACAAGAGGAAGAGGGAATAACTATTATTCGAGTCGGCGGAAGGTTGTCCAATGCCGAATTGCCATTTGACACAAGGCATCCCATCTTAATGCCGAGCAACCATAAAGTGGTAGAGGTGCTTGTTGAACTCACACATCGAAAGAATTGACATGCCGGGGCACAATCGCTATGTGCCTTTTTGCGACAGAGATATTGGGTAATCAATTGCAGGAAACTTGCCCGCAGGGTGATCCGTGGCTGCATACCATGCTTTCGTCGTCGGCCGCTCGCTGCAACACAGCTGATGGGAGCGCTGCCAGCTAGCCGAGTGCGAGGCAATATCTACCCCTTTGAGCGCGCTGGACTGGACTTTGCTGGACCAATATGGATGCACTTTCACATGCGAGGAAAACGCCCAGTAAAGGTGTATCTGTGCATATTTGTATGCTTTGCCATATAGAGATCGTGTCGGACTTAAGCTCAAATGCGTTCATCGCAGCGCTAAAACGGTTCTTTGCAAGACGTGGATTGAGTTCTGACCTATATTGCGACAACGCCAAAAATATTGTGGGTGCGTCACGAGAGCTCAACAGAGCTTTCGACTCGCCAAGTCAGAAGCTCATTGACGACGAATGCAGCCAGCGAGGAGTCAGGTTTCACTTCATCCCCCCACGCTCCCCTCACTTTTGGAGGATTATGGGAGAGCGCCGTGAAGGTGGCTAAACAGCTGCTTGTGAAATGCACCAACAGCACAGTACTAAACTACGAAGATCTTGCGACTGCCATGCCATCACACAAGTAGAAGCGGTGATGAATTCCAGACCTCTGCATCCCTTGTCATCGGACCCGAATGACTTCGAGGCGCTAACTCCCGGTCATTTCTTGGTTGGCCGACCCCTGAACGCGCTAGTAGAACCAGTTACTCTAGACTTAATAGTCTCTGAGATTTGTGGATGCCCCAGATTTTCGTCCTTTGCGGGGGCGGAAGGGGGTGTGGCGAAATTTGGACACGAGAATTTGGTCAAGGTCCGATATCACAGGAGTGTGGATACCAAATTTGGTTGCTCTGGCTCTTATAGGTTCTGAGATCCTTGAACTCATATTTTGCAATTGGCCAAACCGACCATGAAACCCGTGTTTGTTAGAGAGAGACGAGGGGATATTTTTTGGTTAGATCATCCTGTTGGGGACAAAGACAATGCCCAAGTCATTAACTTTACACAGTAGATTGAGTAGAAGAAAAGGTTCTTGTTGCTCATGACCCTACATTTGGAGAAGGTTTAGTAAACACCAATTAATGAGAGCATACAGATCCAAATAATGATAAAACGGGAAATCGGTTTCTCTGTAGAAAAAACTAAGATCAAGACTGTTTGAGATGCCAAGCTTTTTTGGCCCCTATTTGTTTTCAAAACAAATAATAGACTTGGTTTAATTCTTTATAACATTTATTTGATTTTTGTGACTGAGCTGAAGCCGATTGATTGCTTGGGTCAGAAAGGTAAGAGGTATGCAACCGATGCGCAAAGGGGCTAGCATGGAACTAAAGGACGACGGCGGCAGATTAAAAGTGATTGCCGACGTGGCGGCGGCACAGCAAGGTAATTTCCGAAGTGACGGCGGCAGAGAGCCCATTTAGCGAATGCAGAATGTCAACGGTTGCAAATCATAGGCGGCTCACGCAGTTCACACAATAACAATAACTATGAAAATTTACGGTTATTCTTCGGCAGCTGGACCGAACATACTCCCCCCTTTGGGAGGTAGTCTATCAAAAGATTCCTTAAGGGGCAGCAAACATAGCCGAGTGACGGCCATCCTGATGTTTCCTGAGGATGTCTTCAGGTCAGCGACGCGACACACTCCGTCCTTGCCCATAACGACATCGACCACTCTAGCCAGTGGCCAACGCATTGGAGGAAGATTTTCGTCCTTCACCAGGACGAGATCGTTCTTGCAGAAGTTTTGCACGGAGGTACGCAACTTCGCGCGCTCTTCCAAAAGAGTGAGATACTCTTCGCGCCAACGGCTCCAATATATTTGTTGTAGTTGGGTGACCCGCTGCCAGCCATACAGACGATTCTTCAGCTTCGTTAGGTCAGGCTCGAGAATTTGATCATGGGGGCCGCCTAGGAGCAGATGAGCGGGAGTCAGCACGTCTATATAATCAGGATTTTCTGAAAGCGTGAGCAGCTCGTCGAAGCTAAGCACAGATGGTCCAACTGAGCGGTACAGTTGATATTTTGCGGTCTTCACGACCGCTTCCCACAACCCGCCAAAATGAGGACAGCATGGTGGGATGAAACGCCAGTCGATCGAGTCAGCTAAGCAGGATTTGTGGCCGTCCTTCATATGCGGTTCGCTCAGACAAAGCTTTTTTATCTTTAGCTCCAGAAGCTCGTTCTTGGCCCCAAAGAAGTTTGTCGCATTGTCCGACCAAATTGGAATTGGCCTTCCTTGAGTGGAAGAAAAACGCCTAGATACGATGCGGTGGTAAAATCCTTAATGAGCTCCATGTGTATAGCCTTAGAGGTGAAGCAGATGAATACGCTTATGTAGCACTTGATCGGAAAAATATCCACAGTAATCTACTCCAGTGACTTCAAAAGCTCGAGATCCTTCAAAACGTTCCTTAGGTAGGTCTCCCATGATGTGTTCAACCATGCGCGGACTAGTCCTAAAGCATCTCACACACTTGCTGACGACCCTTGACACTGCTTTAATACCTCCAATGGGCAAATATTCCAGCCGAATTTTGGATAGCTGGGCGTCAGGTTAGGCATGGAGGTTCCTTTAGTGAACCTTATCTTATCAGCGCAAAAGTAATGTCCCTTTGGCATAATCAGTGGGTGCTGAGCGTCAAATCGTAGCGATGAGTGACCAAGACGACCTGCACCTCTAAGTAGTCCAGAATGATCGATGAACTGGTTGAGCGAACTTATAGAACTGCATTTTATAAAACTTCGTTCTCTTTCGTAGTGATCAGACGTGTTTTTGTTTTGCGATCCGTATTTTATCCTTTTGTTTTGAATAAACAGCCGGTGTTTTCCTAACTAAATTCTAATTATACTCCCTAACCAGACAACAATCTGGAAACCAATTCTTTTACGCGAGTGCATGCCTTTTGAATTGTGTTAAAATATTATTTAACTTTTTATTTTTCGGCGTCGGCTTGTGTTGTGTTGTTGCAGTGAGTGAGTATTGCATTGCAGTCCGCTCTTGTCTGGTAGCTTTTGTTGTTTTATCACTCTCTCGCTATCACCTCAACTTCAATAATTGTTCTTTCTCTCTCGCTCTTTAAACTTTCTGAGCAATAGCCCTCTCTGCTTAGTAGCTCTCGCTATAACCGCTCTCCACTCTGCTCTCTTTTTTTTTACCAATTCCGCTTTGAGCGTTGTCTGGCACATTGGACTAATACCAATTTGTTTTGCAAATAATAGTAAATAAATAAATAATAAAATGGAATACGCTGTGGTCTGTGCCAAAAAAACCTGTAAGAAGCAGATCACCCACGATCAGCCGAATGTCCCCTGCTGGCTCTGCGACAGCGTAGTGCACGCAAAATGCGCTGGATTTTCTGGCCTCGGAGTGATGCTATAGCCAAACGTAATGGCTTGCATTACAGTTGCGAGGCATGCCGTGCGGTGGAGAGGCAGCTTTTATGAGGCAGACGCGGAGTGGCTTTAAGGAGCTGACCGTTGGTTTTTAAAACCAATACGATCGGCTCCTAGCCATGGAGGCTCAGTTTAGCGGTTTAAAACTGCTGAATGAGTCTCCGAGGCGCAAAAAGGTCAATCCGCGGGATCTGCAAGTGCCAACCGTCACTCAGCCGTGCGCCGCCGAAAAACTGACTCCGACCACTCAAGTGTGCAGCAGTTGATCTCGTTTGCCACTCCAAGGGCAACGACAGCTGATGGCGATGCAGATTCGGTAGCCGAATTCATCGCCTCGGAGAATGTGCAGCCAAGTACGTCTGCAGCGTCCGTGTCCGTGGTGTCCGCAAGTTCACTAGTTGTCCCGTCTTTCCCGATCCCACCAGTAAATAGACGTTCCCGACCTCCGGATATTGCCACTACAGGTAATAGACCTGTGGTGACTAAACCACTGGTGGGAGTCCCACCAAAACGACAAGTTTTTGTTTCACGGCTGGCCCCTGACCTCACATCTAATGATGTAATTGCTTTTATTCAAAGCAAAATAAAAGCCGTGGGTTTAAAGGTGGAGAAATTTAACTTCTCTTATGCCAGGGAGATAGCCTCGTTTAAGATAAGCATCTCCCCAACTCAATTTGACACCATTTGCTCCGCCAAATTTTGGCCGGAGCATTTGGTGGTGAAGGAGTTTAAGGCTAAGAAGAAGAATAGGCCCCCATATCCCTTCCAAATCTTTCCAGTGTGCCACCCTCAACCTCAACTTCCTGTTCCTCAACTTCCCGTCTTGCTTCCACCTTTCCAAAAATCTAACTTCTCTTTTAGTAACCTATCAGAACGTAAGAGGCTTGCGTAGTAAGCTCAGCATTCTTTTCCGGGATAGTGTTGCATTTGCTTCCCACGTTATTGTGTTTACTGAAACCTGGTTAAAGCCGGACATTCTTAGTTCCGAGGTTTTGGCAGGTCGGTACACAACTTTTAGAAAGGACCGTTCGTCTCGACGTGCAGGAGGGACTCTTACTTCACGTCAGAACACTTCACAGTCCAAGTTCAACAGGAACTGGAATTCCTGTGTGTAAAACTGATTCTTCCCGCTTTCGCTATATTCATTACTTGCTCGTATATCCCACCTTCTTCGGATAGCTCAATTTATGAGCAGCACTTGTCCGCTTTAACCGATGTTTCTTCCTCGCTATCTGATAAAGATCGTATGATAGTTCTTGGTGACTTCAACTTGCCAGGAACTGTTTGGTCTTCGGTAAACGAGTCTAGTATCCTAGTGCCCATGTCACGACATGACTTTGTTGACGGCTTGCTTGACCTGTCCCTGTCATGTGAAAATTTCCTTGGGTCGATTGCTTGATCTATGCTTTGTATCGGATCCAACCATAGTGTTGTTAACCCGAGCCCTTCCACTCACTATACCTGAAGACGCCTACCACCCTACTTTCGAGGTGTCGCTAGATATAGGACCAACTGTATTGGATCGGTCGAGTGGACTACCTGAACGTGTCCGCTGCTTTCGTAAAGCCGAGTTTGCGATGCTTAATAACCTAATTAGGGATTTTGATTGGTCCGCTTTGTACTTGTGCACTGATGTCACAAAAGGCACAAACATTTTTTACAATGCTCTTGGTACATTTTTTGATTCTTGTGTCCCGCTTTCTTGTCCGATTAGATCTGGAAAACCCCCTTGATTTACCAAAGAGTTATCCAGTCTAAAAAACTTAAAATCAAGACTTTATAAAAAATTTCAAGAAGTGGGCTCTCCTACTTCTCACTCTCGTTATGTAATAGCTCGGTCAAACTTTTCAGTTCTTAATGCTCAATGCTATAAGAACTACCTATCTCGTTGCAGGATACGTTTTTCTCAGGACCCTAAACAGTTTTACTGCTTCGTAAACAGTAAGCGTAGAACGTCCGCACACCCATCCTCGCTATCATTTTTTAATACGTCGGCAAATAATGATCAGGCAATTGCCGATCTTTTTGCCCAGTTTTTCCAAACCACCTATTCTGAGGAACGCTACTCTGGTCAACTGTACCCATACGGATTACCGAGGGCGAACAGCATTTTCAGTCCCTTGTTAAATGAATATTCCCTAGCCGGTGTTTTCACCGGGTCCAGACGGGGTTCCAGGTTGTGTACTCAGGTACTGCGCCGAGGCTCTGTGTGGACCATTGCTTAAACTATTCACCCTGTCCATTGATTCCTCTTGCTTCCCCCCAATCTGGAAGTAATCGTTTATAATTCCTCTCCATGAAAAAGGTAGCAAGTCTGATGCAAAAAATTATAGAGGTATAGCAAAGTTATCCGCTATTCCCAAATTGTTTGAGAAGGTTTTAACTCCGCACTTGCAACATCTCTGCAAGTCACTTATATCTCCAACTCAGCATGGATTTATAAGGCGGCGATCAACCACCACGAACTTGTTAGAGTTTACCTCTTTCATTATTAAAGGCTTTCAAGGTAACTTACAGACGGATGTTATTTACACCGACTTTAGTAAAGCATTCGACTCTGTAAACCATTCGCTTTTAGAACATAAACTTGATCTTTTAGGGTTTCCGCCCAACCTCCTGAGATGGATTTCTAGCTATCTTTGTTCTAGGTCTCAAAGAGTCCTCTTCAAAAACTCCCTCTCTTTACCAGTAAAGGTTTCTTCGGGAGTGCCACAGGGCAGCCATCTAGTCCCCTTACTCTTCACACTCTTTATTAATGACTTGCCTTCAGTATTAACATATTCTCGAGTACTTATGTATGCGGATGATGTTAAACTCTGTGTCCAGTACAAGCACATTTCATTTAATTCTCGCTTGCAATCCGATCTCAATAGCTTTCAGTCATGGTGTTGTGCAAACTTGTTACACCTTAATGCGTCGAAATGCAAAGTTATGACATTTCATCGTTCTAGCCCTTTGTTGGCTCCCTACACCCTATTTGGTGGTTCTCTTGAGAGAACCCACCGTTTTTCCCACCTGAGCGCTACTAGCGTGTGTCGCTGCAGCGTATTCCAACCGCTCCATTTTCTGGCAGCGTTGCTGCAAGAATTCGAAGAATTCCTCTGCGGTAGGTATAGCATCCGACGATGTGGGCTCCTCCCACTTGGTTTGCGTCTTCGAATCCAACTTCTGCAGCAGCATGTTGATGACCATGAATCCTGAAATCTCCTTAGCAGTTCCCAATGTCTGCAATGCTTGCATGTGCAAATTTATTGCATCCGAAAACTCTCGAAGCCTTTTAGTAGAAAGCGAGTCTACTCTCTTGAGCCCAAGAATCTTCTTGATGTCTGCCTGAAAAACAAGTCTTTTGTTATTAAAGCGTTTATTAAGTATATCCAGAGCCACACGATAATTGGCACTGGAGAGCTCCACCGCTCGAACCGAATCCAAAGCCGCATCAGCGAGGCAAGAGCGAAGGTGCTGGTATTTCTCGATGTCACTGAGATGCGCATAGGCTTCAATCACCGATTTAAACATTGCCATAAAATCCGAAAACTAAACGTATCCACCAGAAAACTTAAGCACCTTTAGCTCAGGAAGTCGCTGCTTGTGAACCATGATGATGGTATTATGTCCGGAATGGTTTGGCAAAGTCGTAGAATGGGCAGCGGCGTGTGACTGGCTTACTTCAACAGCAGCCAGCAACTCAGCTTTCAACGATATGAAAAAAAGTATCGAAGTTTTCACGCAGCTCACTCCCAATCTCGTTTTGATCGAGAGCCTCCAAATCATTATGGGCCTTATTGAATTCCTCTCGAATTTCTGCCAACATATCAAGGCGCACCTCGACTTCCACGGCGGTCAACTTATCGGTCTTATTCCCCGCGAACGATTCATGAATGACAGACTTTTCCGCTTAAAAAGACTCAGCCTGGTATCAGCCATCACAATAAAGTCACGGAAAAAGTCAAGAACCGCGGCTGCAGTTGCGCAGAGAATGGGATATTGGACGCTTAAAGTACCGGAATTTGTATATAAATATTTAAGCCGCACTCTCACTGAATTTGCACTTTAAACTGTTTTTTATCCAAAATGTATTTGTTTGTATTTGCACAATTAAATAGTTCTTTAAATGGAACACGATTAAGCAATGTTTTTATATCACGTCGGTAGGTCACAAATTTTTTAGATGCCAAGCTTCTTTGGCACCTATTTGTTTCCAAAATAAATACGAGTAAGGGACTTGGTTTAATTCTTTATAACATTTAATGTTTGCAAACCAAAGGCGGCTCTCTCTGATCACACCATAACAATAACTATGAACATTTACGGTTATTCTTCGGCGGCTGGTCCGAACAAAGACCATTAATAATTCGAGGGGGGGGGGGGGGGGGGGGGGGGGGGGGGTGGGGGGCGTTGTGAGTTGCTGCTGCGACCGCAACTAAATTTATACCCGATACATAGTCAGTATGGCTACATTGAGCCACAAAGAGTTCGTGCGGGAGAGACAGAAAAATTTTGAAATACACTTGTAACAGTGAGATCTAATAGGAGCATGGATACAAAATTTGGTTGCTCTAGCTCTAATACTCATTGCGATTTGTGGATGCCACAGATTTTCATCCTTTGCGGGGGCGGAAAGGGGTGGGGCGAAATATACAGTTTGGAAATAGACTTGTAACAGTGACATATCACAGAAGATGGATACAAAATGTCGTTGCTTTAGCTCTTATAGTCTTTGAGCACTAGGCGCTCATAGGGACGGACAGACAGACATGGCTTAATCGACTCGGCTTTTAATGCTGATCAAGAATATATACACTTTATGGGGTCGGAAACGATTCCTTCTGGACTTTATACAAATCCACTTTCACCAAAAATCTAATATAGGGGGGGTATAAAAATAAAACAACAGCGGACCGAGATGGCTACCATGAGGAACCCCATTCGAGAAAAAAAAGGCCGGTGTAGAGAGAGAGAAATTAAAGCAGACACCCTGAGAACAATTGCATAGATAAGCATTAATCCAAAAAAGTAGTTTAGTCGGAAACTCAAGAAGAGATAGTTTATGAATATGATGATTATGGTTTAAGCTTTACTAAAATCAGTATAAACTACACCAGGTTGACACTGATTTAGGAATTCAGAAGTTTAAAGGATGGAAAAGTCAACCAGGTGTGTAGAGACAGAGTGACGTTTCACAAATACGGGCTAAAATTGCGAAAAGAAGGAACTACGGAAGTTATGGAGATTAGAAGTAATAATTTTTTCAAAAAGTTTAGGAATGGCAGATATGTATGTTGGAAACACAACGGCAATATGAAATTTCCGATAGCTCCCTTTTTGAGTATGTTAAATTTTCTGATAGGAGTTTCTCCAAATATTATCCGATTCGTCTAAGTCTAGTTTTTGTGTCGATAAATCAATTCCTAAAAAAAGTATATACTAAATTGTTTGATGTCATATTCATATAACATAATTGAAAAAAATATTTTTTTCCGAATACCACTTATTTTAACGGTCATTTAATAATTTGATCAAACGAAGGAAACAAAATTCAGTAAAATTATGGTAACGATTTCTTCAACAAAAAACTATACATTTTCCAATATTTTAGTTGGTTTTCCATCAACTAACAATAAACAAAATTACTGCATATATATATTTTTTTTCAAATTGATTAATATTTTGTGCTCCTTTGTTCTGATTACAATATTGAAGTTATTACGCATCCAATCGTATAAAGCCTTCAGATATTCATCCGTTATATCCTCAAACCAAATTTCGTACTTGTCCAATCTAAGGGCTTAATGCTCAATTCCGATTGTAAAATCTTAATCTGTCGTTAAAAAATAGGCGAAACTAGTTGAATGCATTTTTAATGAGGGGGAAAGTTGTAAGTTGCTGCTGCGACCGCAACTCTACATTTATACCCGATACCTATGTAGTACGATAACCCCTATCACTCAGTACGGCAGCCCCATTACAACCTATATCAGCCAATACGGCATCCCTAGCTTAGATTAAGAATCCATAAATGTATGGCCACTTCAGGAAAATACCGAAGAGACGGCCATATGAAAAGTATGTAGATGAACGATCGATCATTCTAAATGGCGGATGAGTTGAATAAAGACGTGCTCGGAAAAGTAAACCATCTGAATCTATTTCACTTTCACAATCTCAGAAGTGGGCCCTACTCACAATGTGCGACATCGAATTAAACCAATTCTCGGTAGTGCATCTAAAGAGGTGGCTGTCTGGAGTCGGGCTATCAACCCAAGGCTCGAAAGCCGAACTGGTCTCACGTTTTAGCTCAATTCAACCAAACTCACTACTATGCACGGTACAGCCAAGCGCAGTAGAAGCCGAGAAAGACGCCCTGATGAAATTACGCGCGGAGATAGATGCAGGCAGAGTCTTGCTAAAAAATTCATGACGAAATAAACAAGATAGGGCATATCGGCCAAGCCAATGACGTCATCAACGAGGGCAACGAAGCCACCGATATCGATAACAGTGGCAGCGCTAACAGCAGCACAGTTAACAATGAATGCGTTAACAGCACCACCGTTAACAGTGCTTGCGCTAATAGCACCAATGTAAAAGGCACCTGTTGCAGCAGACGATCTTAATTACCCTATCTTAGCGTGTGCAATGTTGTGAGCAGAGCTTTTGCTCTCACACGCCGCGCTCTTGTACTGCTCTCTGCGCATGCAAGATCGGCTCGGCGGTGGAATCCGGGAGTTATTGCGATCTCTGGCTGCGACCAGTCCAATAAATGCTTTGAAGTCGAGCACTTGTTTTATTTGTTCATAAATTACCTGATAATTTAAAGTAAAAAATCGCAACTAGAGCCCGCTGGACCGGAGTCATCATAACGTTTAACTTAGAAAAAATCTTCCGAATTTTCATTGGGGTCCAAGCAGGGAAATCGGCATCCAGCATTTCGTGGAAATTCGCACGACAAACCAGTGACCTACAGTGCATCTTCGTTGTCTCGGCACAAGTCATTTTTTTTTTTGTTCTATTGCGAATAGAGCTCTAGCTCAAGCCACCATTTTGTGCGCTGTGTTCCTCTATTTGGCCACTGGTCTCAATTTTTGGCACCTCGTTGAATTGGAATACCAATTAAATAAAACACAAAGCAATAAAATAAACCAAAGTGAACAGCCAGCTACATAAAATATTTATTATTTGCGGAATATTGGTGAATTGAAGAAAAGTGCAAATTGATGAGGGTTTACGGTACTTGCTAATCAGACGCTCCGGTCATTGCCGCTGTTTGCATTGCTGCCTTTACTTCGGTAACGCTATCGTTGCGCCAAATTGTGCATAATTTGGCTGCGTTTGGTTGTGTGCATTGGCAGCATAATTTGTGTTTGTTTCGCTGCGTTAATCCTTTGATGCCGATACATAGTTTTTTGGAAAACATTTGATGTGTACATTGGCATGATAATTGTCAACTTTTCCGTTACTGCCGTTGACCATTTATCTATTGAAGCCGATACAGATTTTTTGTAGAAATTTCGCGTTCTTCATAGTTTTTTGCATACCCTACAGTATTTCGGTTAACCATTGTCTAAACCCAGTGCATTACTTTCCGACCCTCTTGAATTAAGAGAAAGCGACAGAATGAGTGAAAATGAAAGGGAAATTGTTACCAGGGAAGGAGGTTCGAAAGAAGGAGGGGTCCAAAAGTCCTGCAAAAGTTAGCAACAGCAATGCAAAGACATGATAGGGTGATGGGCGATCTAAGGCGTGTGCGAACGGCCTTTGAGGAAAAAACTATTTCGTTCGACTCTCTTCAAATTAAATGCAGACTCGAGCTGTTCCAACAACGATCTACGAGCATCGGTCGAGGATATGTGTGTTACCACAAAAGCTCTGTACATGTCTGCACTTAAAGAACCCGAAACTTTGCGAATACAGAGGAGGGATAGGAGTAACCAGCATCATTCATCACATCTGCCTAAAATGAATCTCCCCAAGTTTAGTGGAAAACATGCTGAATTTAAACACTTTATAAGCCTTGTCGAGAGTTTGGTACATAACGACCCAATCTTAACAAATGTTGAAAAATTCAACCACTCACTGTCGTGTCTCGTTGACGATGCATTGGGAACTGTGAAGGCGTTTCAGATCTCTACGGTTGTTTGGCATTCCCAGCACAACAGAAGCTTCTGCTTCATGCCTTAGGTCCCTCATTGACACGGTATCAGCCATCTATTCCTCTCTGCAGTCGTTAGGAAGTGAAAAAGACATAAATAGCGCGATGCTAATTCACATAGCGCTGTCTAAAGTAGATCCCACACCGAAGTCTCGGTTCGAAGAGCAACTGGATTACGATAAGCTACCGTCTTGGTCCGAGTGCGCAGCCCAGTTGAATCGGCGCTATCAGCATCGAGCTGCCGAAGAGTCAACACGGAATAAGGGAACAACTAAACAAGAGACAAGTAAAGGACCCACTAAATCGTCATTTTCATGTGCAAAAACGGATAGGCGAGCTGATTCGAAATGTAGCTGGTGCACCCGGGGAATCATACCATAAGCAATTGTCAATCGTTTAGTGCTCTTCTTTTTCTTTAACGGTTCGACATCACCAAGCAACTCCGACTGTGCATAAATTGTTTGAAGCCAGGTCATACAGTGACGAGGTACAAGACGAGTCGAGTGTGCTCTAAGCCCCATAACACTCTGCTTCATAGATACGGGGTAGAGCCACAGCAAAATGGGCCTAGTTCTGTGCCAGTAGAAAATTCGTCATCGTCTGAGCCTCAGACAGCTTATTCTAGTCACGTTGCTAGTGCTGACCAGGTTATTCTTGTTACTGCTGTTGGAAAGGTGCAAGATCGGTCCGGACAATTTCAGTGTGCACGGGCACTTCTAGATTCCGGCTCCCAAATTAATTTTATATCCGAGGATCTAGCCCAGCGCTTACGACTCCGCCGTGATGATTCGTGCCTTAATATCACAACTGTTGGAAAAAACTCTTCCGTCATAAGGCACAAGATTCATACTTCTGTCCAATCTCGTATCCACGCTCACAACTTTGATTCCGATTTTTGGGTGTTAAGGTCGATTTCCACATACCAACCCGATCATGTTGTCAATTTCGCCCAATGGAAGATAGCAACAAACCTGCAGCTGGCAGATCCGCATTTTTATAAGCCTGCTAAGGTTGACTTATTGATAGGGGCAGAAACCTTTTTGAGTTAATGTGTGTAGGCCAATTAAAGGCAAGTTCCGAACATCCATCAATCCAGAAAACATTGTTGGGATGGATTGTATCAGGAAAATATAAGGATGCTGTATGCAATATCGCTGGTGGTAGCGATCATTGTTCTCTCGACTCTCTGGTGGAGCGCTTTTGGGAATTGGAACAGGTCCCAGAGAAGTCGAAGGCTGTATATACAGCTGAACAATTGGCTTGTGAACAAAACTTCAAGCAGACTACGCAGGCTCGAGTTGGGCCGTTTTGAAGTGGGGCTGCCATTTAAAGTAAATCCCAACGTGTTGGGTTTCTCGTTCGAGACGCCAAAACGCCGCCATCTATCCCTAGAACGCAGACTTGCACGAGATCAGTATTTGCATGATCTGTATATGAAGTTTATGAAAGAGTATCTCATCCTTGGCCACATGTTATTGCTTCCAGGCACTCCTCCAAGACGACATCACTACATTCCACATCAATGTGTCCAGAGACCAGATAGTAAAACCACCAAGCTACGCGTCGTTTTCGATGCATCAAAACCATAGCTCGCAAATAACTGTTAACACTTTCGGCGTGTCTGATAAAAACCTCTCATTGACGGACACATTGAGAAAATGGACTGAAAAGACCCCATCAAATCTGTTTTTGCTCAACTCGCTCTTCGCTCAAGCAAAGACCGATTTTTTTACTTCTCTTTTGTTCCTGTTCTTCACTGAACATCTTGCCGCGAGCAAACGAACAATTTTTGTGAATTCTATACGGTTTGACTATTGGAGCTTAAAATGAATCGTGAAAATCAAAACGAAAATGTTCGTTTGCCAATTTTGCAAAGAAATATACATATTACAATATTGTATTGCCCAAAAGATGGGGAAACATGAATAAATAAATATATACACGAAAAAAAACTAAAAACACTTTACTCAGACACTTTTTTGGTTCTGCTCATCTAAAGACACTTTTGCTGTGATCGCTTGACCAAAATGTCTCTCTAAGTTGTTATTGTGAGACACGATCGGGTGTCGGGCTCACCCGAAAACCCGAAACACATAGCACAAGCGAAGAGACAAAAAATATTCTGCTCAGTGAGAGACCGTGTCTTCGTGATCTTTTTCGGATTTTTCAGTGACGAGACAGAAAAGGAAAAAAAGTGTTGACCGTCGTTTGCGAGCTATGATCAAAACAAAGACTTCAATCTCATTAAATGAGACTTTGTTGGTGGGTGCAAATATTCAGAGGGAGCTTTACGTAACTCTTGCCCGATTTCGATTAAATCGTTTTGCGCTCACAGCTGACATCTCCAAAATGTATAGGCAAGTTCAGGTCGCCGAAGAAGACCGTAATTTCCAATTGATTCTGTGGAGGGATAAGGCAAACGTAGATGTTCAAACGTATCGCCTGAATACGGTTAGTTATGGAACAGCCTCAGCTCCATTTCTGGCCATCCGCTGTCTCGTTGAATTGGCAGACGCTTATGCTGAGTCCCATCCTATTGCATCACAAGTGACTTTTACGTTGATGATATGCTTACAGGAGGATTTAGATTTAGGATTTAGATCGTATTCGGCTGGAAGTGTGCGAGGTCTTAGAAACCGGGGGTTTTAAGTTGGCCAAGTGGGCGTCAAATCATCCCCAGCTGCAGTCCGATAGTGGCCAGAAGAAATCGCTGCAGTTTGATCCTTCGTCGTCTGTTAAAACGCTCGGAATTAGATGGAATCCGCATCATTTAGATGACTCATTTGATTCATTGACCCCTACAAAGCGAAACATCTTGTCAGTTGCGTCCCGATTGTTCGACCCATTAGGGTTATTATGTCCCTTAATAACTGCCCTAGTTATTGCTGCAGCAATTGTGGCTGCAAAAGTTGGATTGGGACGAGTCGGTTCCCATGAGTTTGCACGTGAGTTGGAACCACTTCAAGCCAAATTTGTTTGAATTAGACAAGATAACCATACCTCGCTACATTGGCCTTCCCACGCATAAAAGCGTTCAGATTCACGGATTCGCAGACGCATCAGGTGAAGCGTACGGATGCTGCATTTACATCCGTACCAGTGATGGTAAAAACGAAATCGATTCCAAGAGTCGAATTGTGCGCAGCACTCCTGTTATCCACTTTATGGGCTCAAGTAAAACCGCTCCTGGATGAACTCATGATCGAAAGTGTGAACTTTTGGTCGGACTCCCAAATCACCTTGTACTGACTGGAAAGGGATCCAGCCACGCTAGCAACGTTTGTGGCCAATAGGGTTGCTGAAATCCAGGAATCTTCAAGCGGTGTGACTTGGCGGCAGGTTGCTACTGAGCAAAACCCAGACGATTTGTGGACTGATGGTCCCCAATTTCTGCTCAGGAATTATGAGGAGTGGCCATGTCTACATCAGGTTGAGTGGTCCCCAGAAATGGAACGGTCGGAAAACAAGAAGTGTTTGGCAACACATTCAGTGGCAAAGTGTCAGGCCAATGATTTCATCGAGTTGATTGAAAGATGCTGTTCTTTTGAGAAATTGCTTCGGATATGTCAACCGGTTCCTACAAGGAAGCAAGCGAAGTCGAGAGGTCGTTCTGTCAGCCAAAGAACTTAAGGTCTCATTTCTAAGGCTGGTAGAAGTAGTCCAAAGACACGAGTTGGGACCAGAATTCCACAAGCTAGCGAGGTCGGAAATCCTGTCACCGCATCTTCAACGACTAAGCCCGTTCATACATATGAGCGAACTCGACGGAGTAACGCTTCGACTGATTCGAGTGGGAGGAAAGTTGCTCAACGCAGAAATTCCATACGACGCCAAATTTCCTCTGCTGCTGTCGCAAAAGTCCCAGTTCGTGACGCTTGATCTTCGCAATTTGTTTCGGACTCATTACCATGCAGGCGCCAAAATCATGGTTTCGTTGCTAAGGCAGCAGATATGGCTAATCAATGCTCGAGAAGCATGTACAAGAATCCTGAGAAATTGTGTGCACTGCTTCCGATACAAACCAGTCCTATAGGGATAGATAATGGGAAACCTGCCAGCTGATAGAGTGGGAAGAGCTCGGCCCTTTTTGATTTGTGGGGTAGATTTCTGCGGCCCATTCTACGTGTCTCTCAAGATTCGCGGCAGGTCCCTTATTAAGACATATGTAGCCGTCTTCGTCTGCTTTGTATCAAAAGCTGTTCACCTGGAGCTTGTAGCAGATTTGTCCACTGATAGTTTTTTATCTGTTTTTAAAAGGTTCATCGGGAGAAGAGGCCTTCCGGAGAAGGTGTACAGCGACCACGCCACCAACTTCGTGGGCGCGAGCATGGTGCTGAACGAGCTTCATCAAGCGTACCAGAGGGACCAGGACCGGCTCAAGGCGTACGCAGCGCGCCAAGGCGTCGAGTGGTATTTCATACCACCGAGAGCACCAAACCTCGGCGGATTGTGGGAGGCAGCCGTCAAATCAGCCAACAGAGGTTGGGACGCGGAGTGGGCAACGCCAAGCTCACCGCGGACGAGCTGTGCACCCACCTGGTAGAGGTAGAGGCTCTTCTCAACTCCCGGCCAATCGCGTCCCCTGGCAACGATCCCAGCGATGGAGAAGCGCTAACGCCAGGGCACCTGCTGATCGGGCAGCCGCTTCTTTCGCTGTCGTCCGAATCAGATCAAGACGACAGATGCAGAAGGGGGAGTTTCGCGTACTTGAAGCGGTGACGAATGCTGTCAGCGCTCAAGCAGCAGTTTTGGTAGGGCTGGTCCAAGGACTACCTGGTCAGCCTGCAGAAGCGTCACCAGTGGGCTACCAAAGGGCCAGACTTGGACATTGGCTGTCTGGTGCTCGTCCACGAGGACAACACACTCCACAGAAGTGGACCACAGGACGAGTGGTGGCCGCAATCAAGGGAGAAGATGGGAGAGTGCGCGTCGCCGAGGTGCGAACACCCACTGGCGTAATTAAACAAAATACACAAACTGGCAAAACTGTCAATAGACGGTTGAAGCACCGGAGGTCTTCAACGGTCTTCAATGTTGCAGCAGACGATCTTAATTACCCTATCTCAGCGTGTGCAATGTTGTGAGCAGAGCTTTTGCTCTCACACGCCGCGCTCTTGTACTGCTCTCTGCGCATGCAAGATCGGCTCGGCGGTGGAATCCGGGAGTTATTGCGATCTCTGGCTGCGACCAGTCCAATAAATGCTTTGAAGTCGAGCACTTGTTTTATTTGTTCATAAACTACCTGATAATTTAAAGTAAAAAATCGCAACTAGAGCCCGCTGGACCGGAGTCATATAACGTTTAACTCGGAAAAAATATACAAATACAATATATAATATATATAGAAAAAGTCAGGACTCAAATGTAAACAACATATGGGGGTCTTTGGCAACATCGCTCACATTTTGAAAGGAAGTGACTAATAAAATTTTTTGGGTAAACGTATGAGTATAAAAAAAAAAACGAAAAGGTTAATGACAACGCTAATAAAATAGTTAGAGATGAGGTGATTAAAAAAGCCAAAGTTGATAAAATTGTTAGTTACGAGTATACCGTTAGTAACGATAATGAATGGTTAGTGAAGCTGTTAGCAAGGATATTGAAATTGCGGTGGTTACTGATGAAATCGGTAGTAGCAAAGCGGAGGACACATACAATGAAATCATGGATCCAGACATTTTTAATATCAATTATTTGGAAGATGAAAAAATCCGCAAATAATCGAAGACTATTATGTAAACACGTAAACAGGCCAAAGGAACCCTTAGTCAAATGCGAGATAAAACTTAATAAAAAAAATATAAACCTTTTAGCTGTGCTCCAAGGCGACTGTCATATAGCGAAAAAGATAAACTGCAGCAACTATTAGATGAATATTTAAAAAACGGAATAATACGATCAAGTGAGTCCGAATACGCTTCCCTATTGTATTGGTAAAAAAGAAAACAGGGGATTTAAGGTTATGAATAGATTTTAGAAAACTTAACAAGACTTTGATTAAGGACAACTATCCCATACCCCTCATCGATGATCTGCTCGATAAACTAGCCAACAAAAATATCTTTACGAAGCTTGATCTCAAAAATGGTTATTTTCATGTGTTTGTTAATGAGGAATCAATTAAATATACATCGTTTGTAACACCTTTAGGACCATTCGAGTTCCTTTGAATGCCGCAAGGTCTGAAAACGGCATCAGCAGTGTTTCAAATGTTCGTTATTTGATTATAGAGATGATAAAGTTATTGTTTACATGGACGACATAATGGTTGCCAGCAGAAATACCCAGGAACATTTAGAAACGCTAAAGGAACCCTTCATTAGATTAGCGAAAAACAAGTTAGAATTGCGAATAGACAAATGTGAGTTTTTACAATCAAACATAAAATATCTGTGGTTTTTAATAAATGGGCAAGGTATAACAGCAGATGACAGAGGATTAGAAGCAATCAAAAACTTTCCAATCCCAAACAAAGTACAGGTTGTGCAAAGTTTTCTCGGTTTATGCTCCTTCTTCAGGAGATTTATAAAAGATTTCTCAACTGTTGCCAAACCGCTTTACGATCTTTTGAAAAAGGATACCAAATTTCAATTTGGTGAAAACGAATTAAATTACTTTACAATGCTAAAGGAAATTTTAATGCATTTTATCAATTTATAATCACAAAGACGAGATAGAACGGCACTGTGATGCAAGCGCTCTTGGCTTCGGGGCAGTGTTACTTCAAAACAAAGACGACGGAAAACAGCGTCGAATTTTTTATTTTTCCAAGCGAACAACTGCAGCGGGATCAAAATATCACAGCTTTGAACAGGAAACAATGGCAATTATTTACGCATTGCGCAGGTTTCGCACATACTTATATGGAAAACGGTTCAAGATTGTGACTGATTGCAATTCCCTTACGCTAACGCTCTACAAAATTGAAACCAACCCGCGTATTGCTAGATGGTCTTTAGAGCTGCAAAATTATGATTTTAAGCTGAGCCATAGAGAAGGCAGCAGAATGCAACATGTAGACGCGCTGAGTAGATGCACAAATATTCTCATAGTAGAAACAAATACGTTTGAAGACAAGTTAGTTATTTGCCAATCCAAGGATCATAAAGTTAAACAAAATTAAGCCACAGTTAGAAGAAAATGAACACAAGCTTTTCGAAATGAGAAAGGGTGTAGTTTACAGAAAGATTAATGAGGGAAGATTATTATTCTATGTTCCAACAGAAATGGAAGACCACGTTTTATATAAATATCACAACGAAATGGGACAGATAGGTAGAGACAAAATGATAAACGTAATTAACAAGTTATTGGTTTCGAAACGTTAAAGAAAAATGTTCCGGTTACATTGAAAATTTTTTGAAGTGCGTTGCGTTTCCGCTCAAATCAGGAAAAGAAGGATATTAACACTACATTCCAAAAGGAAATAAGCCATTTGAGCTAATCCACATCGATCATTACGGTCCGGTTGACTCGGGTAGATCAAAAAAGCACATATTAGTAGTTGTTGATGCTTTTACAAAATTCGTGCGTTTATATACAACAAGAACAACGAATACACGAGAGGTCATCGATTCGTTAAAAGAATACTTTAGAGCATACAGCAAACCTAAATGCCTAATTTCAGATCGAGGGAGTTGCTTCACATCAAACGAATTCGACGAGTTCATGACAGAGACTGATATCAAACACATTAAAATCGCTACCGGATCGTTCGGTCGCTGGAAATCTCAGATGGCAATTATGCTATGGCATTAGATTTGTTGGAAAACAGATTCAATAATCGGCGATTGGTCTTTCAGGCACACATCAATGAGATCTTGGCGCTCCAGGCTGTGGAACCTGGATCAGTGGTCATGCTTCGGGAGCTTTCAGACAAGTTCAATTCACATATGCGCGCGCTCAAGGGTTTGGGCACCACTGAGCAGATCGCAGGATGCATCGTCGTGCAGGAACTTCACCGGAAACTGGATCCAGCGAGCCAAGAGAAGTGGGAAGAACGACCACGCATTCGCAAACTTAATTCCGTCGTGGGAATCTATGGCCTCGTTCTTGGAGCAGCGATGCAGATCATTGGAGACGATGGACTTTTCTATGGCAAGCTATGCGTTGAGCAATCAGGTGGGCAGAAGTAGAAAGCATAATAATTCTAGGTCCACATTGGTTACAACGAACCAACCCGTAGCACGCTGCGCGCTGTGCAACGATGGTGCTCACGAGGTCCAGCACTGCCAGAAGTTTAAAGCGCTGTCCCCCACAAATCGCCATAAAGAAGCCAAGCGGCTTTCGTTGTGTATAAATTGTCTCAGAACAGGGCATCGATTACTTCAGTGCACCTCGAGCAACTGTCGTACCTGCGGGGGTAGACACCATACCCTCCTTCATTTTGGTAGCCCTGAAGATACCGCAGTCCAAGGGAAATGAGCGCCGTATACTCCATCTCAGTCTGCGCTGTCTGAGTCTACGCCGTCTGAGCCCTCTACTTCAGCGGCTACCTCGTCTGCCCTTATTGCCCAAGATCTCAGGAATGGTGTTGTTCTACTTGCCACGGTCACGGTCGTATTCGAAAATCGTTCCGGAGTTTTAGTTCCCTGCCGAGCGTTGCTGGATTCCGGCTCCCATGCATCTAATAACTTCTCGTTTCGCGAATCAGCTTCAGCTTCGAAAAATGAAATCATCGACTGCAGTCTCGGGAATAGGCGACTCTAGCTTCGTCACGGATGGATTTTTGGTCAACGTTAGCCTGCACTCTCGCTCATCGGATTACTCAACTCTCATCACTGCCATTGTAGCATCTAGCATAACCGATCGACAGCCAAGCTTTGGAATTGACACTCAAAACTGGAACATTCCATCTAACATAACACTAGCTGATCCGGAGTTTTATAAGCCGCAGTGCGTCGATCTGCTAATTGGCGCAAGTCTGTTTTTCGAACTCCTGTGTGTTGGTCAGGTCAAGCTACTGCCAGGATTGCCTTCAATTCAGAAAACGCGCTTGGGATGGGTCGAGTCTGGAGGTTGTTCGCGTTTAAAAGGTTCCTCGTTGATGGTCTCTCGCGCTCGGGCCGTAGCTGCTGAGGATAATAGTCCAGAGGATCGGCTTGAGGTGCTTCTTCGGAGGTTTTGGGAGGTGGAAAATTGCATCGAACCAATAATAAAGTCTACCAAAGAAGAGCTCGATTGTGAAGCACACTTTGTGCTGCATTTCCGTCGACTACATAAAGGCGATTATTGTGTTCGGCTGCCAGCAAAATATAATTTGGATCTCCTTGGAGAATTTTACAATCAAGCGCTTCGTATATTCCTGACCCTTGGGAGAAAGTTAGATCGTCGCCCTGATGTTAAATCTCAGTATGCAGCATTTATAAAGGAGTACATTGATTTAGGCCATATGTCTCAGGTTCCTACCCAGTCAATCAGCAACTGCCGATTTTTTGACTCACCATTGCGTCATGAAGGAAGATAGTTCTACGACCAAGCTTCGCGTCGTTTTTGATGGATCCGCTTCAACCTCATCTGGATATTCCCTGAATGACGTTTTAATGGCTGGTCCCGTCAGCCATTTCGGTCATACGCCGTTGCGATTACGGGAGATATCTGTAAGATGTATCGTTGTGTAAGAGTCTCGACCGAGGATAGCAACTTGCAGTGTATTCTGTGGAGAAACTCCAGGGAAGAAGACTTGCGTGTGTTTCAATTGGGCACCGTTACTTATGGGACGAAGTCTGCCTCCTATCCTATCCTATCTGTGCGATCGATGCATCAGTTGGCAATGGACGATCAGATGGCGTTTCCAGTTGGAGCTGAAATCCTCCGCCATGACTTCTACGTGGATGACTTGATATCTGGAGCCAGCTCTCAGGAAGAGGCTATCCGAATTCGGGAGCAAACTACTGGAATTTTGTCTAGAGGTCAGTACAAATTGAGGAAAGTGTGTTCGAACGTCCCTGCTGTGCTGGATGGAGTTCCGGAAGAGGACAAGGAAACATTTTTGAAGTTCGGCGATGGCAGCCATGTGACTTAAACTTTAGGACTTGCGTGGGATCCGGTTTCTGATCTACTATTATTTTCGTTGTCGGCCCTTCAATCTTCTTTTAATTCTTGCAGGCGCTCTGTTTTGTCATCCATAGCGCGATTCTACGATCCTCTCGGTCTAGCTGGTTCCGTAATTACTAAATCCAAAATCTTTCTCCAGCGTTTGTGCCAAGAAAAGTTGACCTGGGATGAAAGCCTTCCAGTCGCACTGAACACCGAGTGGCAAGAAATATGCACCAGTTTTGGTCAGATTCGTCGACTTGAATTTCCTCGGCTTGTACTCCTTCAAGACTCTACGCTGGAAATTCACGGATTTTGCGATGCCAGCATCGAGGCTTATGGTGCATGCATTTATGTCGTGTCCAAGGGTCAGCATTCCAGCAGTCACTTACTTTGTGCCAAATCTCGTGTGGCTCCTTTGAAGACACTTACAGTACCAAAGTTGGAGCTTTGTGGAGCGGAGTTGCTGGCTAGGCTCATATCTGAGATAGCTGGAATGAATGTCTTCAAGGGAAGGTGTTACTGTTGGTGTGATTCTGCCGTTGCGCTCTCTTGGTTTCGGGACGAGCCGTCAAGATTTAATATTTTTGTTGCAAACGATTCAGGAAATGACCGAAAAAATGGATTTGCGATATGTTCCCACAGCTTTAAACCCAGCCGACATTCTTTCTCGAGGGGCTCATCCCTTTGGGCTCATGGTCCTCCATTTCTTTGCGGCTCCAAAGAAAACTGGCCACCCACTGTGCTACCTGATAAGCCAGCTCTTGAACTTCGTCGGAAGGCTCTTCTGGTTAAATCGACCTACATGGACGTTATTGCCGATTCCAAGTATGCGAATTCATTTGCTTCTTTGCAGCGCGTTTTCGGATACATTCACAAGTTTTGCAACCGAACTCGGCGCCCCGGACTCACTGTCTCAGACATTGAACATGGAACCCAGGTATTGCTACGACTAGTCCAGCGTACTCAGCTATGGGAGGACATGAAGTCACTGCGGGCAAGGGGAGCAGTCAGCGCATCGAGCTCAATCGCATCGTTATCGCCATTCATGGATCAGTTTGGACTTCTCAGGGTAGATGGTCGACTGAAAAACTCTTCGTTGAATTTTGATGGCCGTCATCCAATCATCTTGCCCAGCAGCCACCCACTTACTCTTGCAATAATCTCCCATTTTCATGATCGGAATCTGCACGCTGGTCCTTGAGCTTTGCTTGGATTAATTCGATCCCAATATTGGGAGGAAGACGGTAAACAAGGCAGTAAACAAGTGCGTAAGATGCTTTCGACTGAAGCCCAGGGTATTGCAGCATATTATGGCGGATCTTCCAAAGGAGCGGCTCGATGGTTCTCATGCCTTTGAGATCACAGGCGAGGACTTCTGTGGGCCGTTTTTCAACAAACCGGAGGCACGCAACAAGGCTCCAATCAAGCGCTACGTCTGCGTCTTCATTTGTTCCGCTACCAAGGCTGTTCATCTGAAGCTTATAAAAGACTAATCCACAGTTGCTTTTCTACATGGACTTACATACATACATACTACATACATAAAGCGCTTCATATGTACCAGACGAAAGCCGCGGCAAATTTGGTCAGACAACGCAACCAATTTTGTCGGCGCTTAGAATGCCTGATGGAATTAAAGCGCCTGGTACTCAGCGATGACCATCAGAAGGTGCTGCTGGATTTTTGCTTGGTCGAGGCTATAGACTGGCATTTCATTTAGTTTTAATTTCAGAGAGCCCTGCCGATCTAGATGTTCTAACTCCAGCGCATTTCTTGAATGGTGGCCCTCCTGCTTCGTTCGCTTCGTTTAGCTTCGTTTAGCTTCGTTTAGCAGTCGCAGATTTGGTTCTTGTCAAGGATGAGAATCTTCCAATCATCCCCATATGTACATACGCGATAAGTTGGTTTACATATGCAAATAAATTGTGAATTATCAACAGCCTCTCGACTTTCATTAACTTCAAATTGCAACAGTTATTAAAAACGCTTAATAGCTTAACACAAATGGTGAGGTGGAAAGAGTCAATAGAAGCCTTGGGCCAATGATAGCGAAATTAGTAGAACCAGTAGGTATACATTGGGATGTAGTGATATATACGTTTTATAGTGAGATCTAACAGGAGTGTGGATACCAAATTTGGTTACTCTAGCGTTAATAGTCTCTGAGATTTGTGGATACCCCCAGATTTTCGTCCTTTGCTGGGGTGGAAGGGGGTGTGGCGAAATTTTGAAACAAACTCGTCAAGGTCCGATATCACAGGAGTGTGGATCAAAAATTTGGATGCTCAAGCTTTTATAGTCTCTGAGATCTAGGCGCTAATGTTTTACGCTAAGCAAAGCCGGCTATGCTACATGTGTGTTAGAGAGAGACAGGGCGAGAAAAAATGAAATTGTTTTCTTGATGGCTATCATTATCATTTTTTTTTTTTTTTTTTTTTTTTTTTTTTTTTTTGCTCTAGCTCTTACTTTTGTATTTATTTGTATATATATTCCTAACGCAACAGTATTCCTACTTTATGTTAAAGCGCTAGTCACATGGAGTTCACATATGTATGTAGTTGTATGCTTTAAGCAGAATGATTTTCTTATTCTAACATTTTTGGTATGACTAATATTTTTATTATTATGACTAATATTTGTATTATTAATACTAATACTAATTCTAATTTTTTTTTTTTTGTTGTTTTTTTTTCCTATTTTTTTTTTTTTTATTTATTTTTATTTACTTATTTATTTATTTTTTTTTTTTTTTTATGGGTTTATCAAGTGTTTTTCTAGTTTATCCCTAAATTGCGTTGCTCTACTAATATTTTTAATATTGAAAGGTAACTCATTCCATAACCGAATAGCATTTGTTAAAAATTGTTTTCCTGAATTGGCAAGTTTGTACCTTATGGTTACCAGATTCAACGTTCTATTTGATGAAGCAAAGGTTAATTTATCATATAAGTAGCTCGGCTGTCTGGTATAGATTATTCGATGTAGAAAAATAAGTGTTCTGTACCGTATCCATGTCTTTAAATCCATTTTGAATATTTGTCTTGCTAAGATTGAGATATGATCGGTTCGTCTCTTATTATATATGTAGCGGGCAATGTTGTTAAATGTTACTTTTAGTTTTTTTTGAGATTCAGCGTCACAATTTCCAAATATTTCAATACCATAGAATAAGGTGGGTGTCAAATATGTCTTAGCTATCATTAGTTTGAGTTTATCTGGCAGGTATTTTTGTGTTGGTGCGAGTTTTCTTAGTAGACTATATGTTCTACCAGTAGCTTTCACTACTTGGCTACTCCAAGAAAGCGTATTGTTAAATGTTAATCCTAAGTTTTCCACCTGATCTACGTAATTAATTTGTTTTCCTTCAATTTCAAGTTTTGGATAGGCCATCGTATTTAGTTGCTTCTTGTATATAATTACACATTTACATTTATCTGGATTAAGTGCCAGACCATTACGCTTCGCCCAGCTACTCACATTGAGCAAATCACTGTTACACACACTTATACACTCATCAATTTTACTCAATGGACGACTAACATACATTTGGACGTCATCCGCATACATATGACTTTTACAATTTAACAGGACGTCTGGCAGGTCATTCACATATAATGAGAACAAAAGCGGCCCAAGAACTGAACCTTGAGGCACACCACGTGCAGTGCTCATCATTGAAGAAATTCTACTTCCACTTACCACTACCTGTCTTCTATCCGTTAAATACGATTTTAATAGCTTTATAGCTACCTTACTAAAATTGAAAAAGTTAACTAATTTACTTAATAAGATTTCGTGGTTAACCGTGTCAAATGCTTTACTGAAGTCAAGTAGTACTAATAGCGTCACATTTCCTTCATCTTGTGTTAATCTAATGTCTTCCGTTATATTTACTATTGCCGTAGTACAGCTTCTTTGTCTTCTGTAACCTGACTGTTTGTCACTTAGTAGTGCATTGTTATCTAGAAAAGTTCGAATTTGTTGTGACATTACTTGTTCAAGGACTTTTGATAAAAACGATAGAATTGATATAGGTCTATATTCATTTTTTCCTTTAGGGACCGGTGTTATTTTCGCAAGCTTCCATGTACTTGGAAATATTGATTTTGTTAAGACAGTATTGCAAATATAAGTCACATGTGGTAATATTTTTGGAAGTAAGATTTTTAGAAATTTTGGATGTATTTCATCCAGTCCGATTGCATTTGACTTAATTTTAAGTACAGATTCAAGGACATCACACTGACTGGCACACATGAAGCTAAAGTTATTATCACAGGAACTATTCGGTATATTGTCAAGATAATGATTATATGCTACTTCAGGTACCCCGTTTATCACAAATTTTCTATTTAATTCATCTATGTCTACATCAATTTTGGTGTTATTTGTCCTCTTCCCTATTCCCAAGTCTTTGAGCTCCCTCCATGTCCTTCTTGTTAATATTGCACTTTGAAACCTTACAGAATAAAAAGATTTTTTAGCTGTCAGTATTAATAGGTTGGTTTTTTTCCTTAAAGTTTTAAATTCTTGATACTGAACAGACGTTCTGTAGCGTTTCCATTTGTTATATGCTTTGTCCCTTAATGATATATTGTGTGCAATACATTGATTGAACCATGGATTTTTCTTTTGTGCAATCTTTAATTTACGCAGTGGTACGAATTTTTCATAAAGACATGTTATGTGAGCTCGTAGTTGTTCTACTTGAGAATTAACATCATCCATGCCAAATATTATATTCCAGTCATATGTACTGAATTCGTCATTAAGTTTGGTAATGTCAATGCTCTTAAAATTTCGGTACCATATGTCGTCGTCAATCTTTTTACAATTAAAATCATAAGTCAGGAAAAGTAGGTCGTGTCTGGAAAATGTTGGGACAGATAACTGATCATAAAGAACGATTTTTTCTTTATCATTGACAAAACAAAGGTCCAATAATGTACTTGCAGTGTTTGAGAAATGTGTTGGTCTACTATTATTGACTAGATGCAAGCCTAACGATGCCATCGCTGACTCCATATGTCGTTCCTTCAATATATTGCTGTTTAGATCCCCGATTATAATTACGTCAGTATAGCTTACAGATAGGTCTGAAATTGCATCAATTACTTGTTGGTAGATTGTATTGCGGTGTGGTCTGTACAGACAGCCCAATAGTAATTTAAGAGAACTGTTAGAGGCCGATAATTCTATAAAAAGGTATTCTATTGCACTTTCTGGAGGGTGCTTGCATATTAATTTGGATTTGAGTTTCTTGTTTATGTATACAGCAACACCCCCACCATTTCCTTCCCGATCAGATCGGTATAGATCAAATCCGGTACACAAAATAACATTATCACATAGATGCGGCATGAACCACGTTTCCGAAACACAAACTACATCAACATTCGATTGTTCAAACATATATCGGAACTCATCAATCTTACCATACAGACTCTGAGCATTTATATGACAAATATTTATGCCATCTTTTTGTTTAGCCAGCGTACGAATCAATATCCTACTATTCGTTGGAAGTCTATTCATATTATGGACCATTTAAAAGTTACTAAATAGCATATTAGCAGCACACGCAATATACACAAATCAATTATAACTATATAAAAACATAAAACCTTAAACTTCAACATTATATTACTATGGCTAAGGGAAGTTTTACTAACGAAAAAGGTTATTCTGGTCTGTCTCAACTGGCCTGTTAACTGCACCTGGATCAACTGCTGCAAGCTCATCCTCGGAAGTATCCCGCAATGTTTGCAGGTCATGCATGTTATCCACTCTAAAAATCTCTCCAGCTGGATGCTTCTTAACATGCACGATCGCCCGACGAGTGAAAACAGCCGATAGTGCTTTTCCTTTTTTCATTTTCATAGCCTCTTTGAAAACAGCCAGATTCTCTTTAGACAGCTGCTCATTAATATAAAACGCAGCCTGTGAGTCGAATTCCATTAGGTCCAGTGATAGCAGTTTTTTCGATTCCCTGCGATAGTTGCCAACAGCTTGCAACAACGCCGCCTTCTCTCTCACACTCTCTAGTCGCAGGATTATCACTGGATCAACAACTGTTCCGTGTGTTCTCTGTCGGATCCTAAAGATGTCTTTCACCCTTGGGAGGGGTGTTAGGTTAAGGGCAAAGCACATCTTGTTGAATCGGACCTTCAACATTTCACCTTCTTCAAAGGGTATTCCATGAATACGGAGATCACACGCAATGTCCGCTTTGGCGCGCTCAACACATTGTGTGCTTAGATCTCTAACTTGCGCACGTATTTCTTGCATACCATGTACCTCATTTTTGAGTTTGATAATTTGCTGCTCCATTTCGTGGATTACCATTTTTAATACGATCCAATTCAGATTCTGCAGTCTAAAAGATATGGTCATTCTCTACGATTCTGCGTTTTTCTCGTATCTTTAAAATTGTGGACGCCACAGATTTTCATCCTATGTGGGGGCGGAAGTGGGCGGGGCGAAGTTTTGAAATATTCTTGTAGCAATGACATATCACAGAAGTCTGGATCCAAAACATCGTTGCTCTAGCCCTTACAATCTTTGAGCACTAGGCGCTGATAGGGCAGACAGACCAGGCTCAATCGACTCGGCTATTAACGCTGATCAAAAATATATATAATTTATGGGGTCGGAAACGATTCCTTCTGGATGTTACACACATCCACTTTTACCAGTCACCACTTTTTCATTGCAGTCCGCTCTCGTCTGGTAGCTTTTCTTGTTTTATCACTCTCTCGCTATCACCTCAACTTCAATAACTGTTCTTTCTCTCTAGCTCTTTAAACATTCTGAGCAATAGCCCTCTCTGCTTAGTAGCTCTCGCTATAACCGCTCTCCACTCTGCTCTCTTTTTTTTACCAGTTCCGCTTTGAGCGTTGTCTGGCACATTGGACTGATACCAATTTGTTTTGCAAATAATAGTAAATAAATAAATAATAAAATGGAATACGCTGTGGTCTGTGCCAAAAAAAAACCTGTAAGAAGCAGATCACCCACGATCAGCCGAATGTCCCCTGCTGGCTCTGCGACAGCGTAGTGCACGCAAAATGCGCTGGATTTTCTGGCCTCGTGAGTGATGCTATAGCCAAACGTAATGGCTTGCATTACAGTTGCGAGGCATGCCGTGCGGTGGAGAAAGACATGGTGGCTTTCATGAGGCAGACGCGGAGTGGCTTTAAGGAGCTGACCGTTGGTTTTAAAAACCAATACGATCGGCTCCTAGCCATGGAGGCTCAGTTTAGCGGTTTAAAACTGCTGAATGAGTCTCCGAGGCGCAAAAAGGTCAATCCGCGGGATCTGCAAGTGCCAACCGTCACTCAGCCGTGCGCCGCCGAAAAACTGACTCCGACCACTCAAGTGTGCAGCAGTTGATCTCGTTTGCCACTCCAAGGGCAACGACAGCTGCTGGCGATGCAGATTCGGTAGACGAATTCATCGCCTCGGAGAATGTGCAGCCAAGTACGTCTGCAGCGTCCGTGTCCGTGTTCGTGGTGTCCGCAAGTTCGCTAGTTGTTCCGTCTATCCCGATCCCACCAGTAAATAGACGTTCCGGACCTCCGGATATTGCCACCACAGGTAATAGATCTGTGGTGACTAAACCACTGGTGGGAGTCCCACCAAAACGAAAAGTTTTTGTTTCACGGCTGGCCCCTGACCTCACATCTAATGATGTAATTACTTTTATTCAAAGCAAAATAAAAGCCGTGGGTTTAAAGGTGGAGAAATTTAACTTCTCTTATGCCAGGGAGATAGCCTCGTTTAAGATAAGCATCTCCCCAACTCAATTTGACACCATTTGCTCCGCCAAATTTTGGCCGGAGCATTTGGTGGTGAAGGAGTTAAAGGCTAAGAAGAAGAATAGGCCCCCATATCCCTTCCAAATCTTTCCAGTGTGCCACCCTCAACCTCAACTTCCTCTTCCTCAACTTCCCGTCTTGCTTCCACCTTTCCAAAAAACTAACTTCTCTTTTAGTAACCTATCAGAATGTAAGAGGCTTGCGTAGTAAGCTCAGCATTCTTTTCCGGGATAGTGTTGCATTTGCTTCCCACGTTATTGTGTTTACTGAAACCTGGTTAAAGCCGGACATTCTTAGTTCCGAGGTTTTGGCAGGTCGGTACACAACTTTTAGAAAGGACCGTTCGTCTCGACGTGCAGGAGGGACTCTTACTTCACGTCAGAACACTTCACAGTCCAAGTTCAACAGGAACTGGAATTCCTGTGTGTAAAACTGATTCTTCCCGCTTTCGCTATATTCATTACTTGCTCGTATATCCCACCTTCTTCGGATATTTCAATTTATGAGCAGCACTTGTCCGCTTTAACCGCTGTTTCTTCCTCGCTATCTGATAAAGATCGTATGATAGTTCTTGGTGACTTCAACTTGCCAGAAACTGTTTGGTCTTCGGTAAACGAGTCTAGTATCCTAGTGCCCATGTCACGACATGACTTTGTTGACGGCTTGCTTGACCTGTCCCTGTCTCAAGTCAATCATGTGAAAAATTCCTTGGGTCGATTGCTTGATCTATGCTTTGTATCGGATCCGACCATAGTGTTGTTAACCCTACTTTCGAGGTGTCGCTAGATATAGGACCAACTGTATTGGATCGGTCGAGTAGACTACCTGAACATGTCCGCTGCTTTTGTAAAGCCGAGTTTGCGAAGCTTAATAACCTAATTAAGGATTTTGATTGGTCCGCTTTGTACTTGTGCACTGATGTCACAAAAGGCACAAACATTTTTTACAATGCTCTTGGCACATTTTTTGATTCTTGTGTCCCGCTTTCTTGTCCGATTAGATCTGGCAAACCCCCTTGGTTTACCAAAGAGTTATCCAGTCTGAAAAACTTAAAATCAAGACTTTATAAAAAATTTCAAGAAGTGGGCTCTCCTACTTCTCACTGTCGCTATGTAACAGCTCGGTCAAACTTTTCAGTTCTTAATGCACAATGCTATAAGAACTACCTATCTCGATGCAGGATACGTTTTTCTCAGGACCCTAAACAGTTTTACTGTTTCGTAAACAGTAAGCGTAAAACGTCCGCACACACATCCTCGCGATCATTTTGTAATACGTCGGCAAATAATGATCAGGCAATTGCCGATCTTTTTGCCCAGTTTTTCCAAACCACCTATTCTGAGGAAAGCTACTCTGGTCAACCGTACCCATACGGATTACCGAGGTCGAACGGCATTTTCATTCCCTTGTTAAATGAATATTCCCTACATCATGATCTGCGACTAATTAAGCCGGTGTTTTCACCGGGTCCAGACGGGGTTCCAGGTTGTGTACTCAGGTACTGCGCCGAGGGTCTGTGTGGACCTTTGCTTAAACTATTCACCCTGTCCATAGATTCCTCTTGCTTCCCCCCAATCTGGAAGGAATCGTTTATAATTCCTCTCCATAAAAAAGGTAGCAAGTCTGATGCAAAAAATTATAGAGGTATAGCAAAGTTATCCGCTATTCCCAAATTGTTTGAGAAGGTTGTAACTCCGCACTTGCAACATCTCTGCAAGTCACTTAGAACTCCAACTCAGCATGGATTTATAAGGCGGCGATCAACCACCACGAACTTGTTAGAGTTTACCTCTTTCATTATTAAAGGCTTGTAAGGTAACTTACAGACGGATGTTATTTACACCGACTTTAGTAAAGCATTCGACTCTGTAAACGATTCCCACTTAGCGCATAGACTTGACCTTTTAGGGTTTCCGCCCAACCTCCTGAGATGGATTTCTAGCTATCTCTGTTCTAGGTCTCAAAGAGTCCTCTTCAAAAACGACTGAAAAACTCTTCGTTGAATTTTGATGGCCGTCATCCAATCATCTTGCCCAGCAGCCACCCACTTACTCTTGCAATAATCTCCCATTTTCATGATCGGAATCTGCACGCTGGTCCTTGAGCTTTGCTTGGATTAATTCGATCCCAATATTGGGAGGAAGACGGTAAACAAGGCAGTAAACAAGTGCGTAAGATGCTTTCGACTGAAGCCCAGGGTATTGCAGCATATTATGGCGGATCTTCCAAAGGAGCGGCTCGATGGTTCTCATGCCTTTGAGATCACAGGCGAGGACTTCTGTGGGCCGTTTTTCAACAAACCGGAGGCACGCAACAAGGCTCCAATCAAGCGCTACGTCTGCGTCTTCATTTGTTCCGCTACCAAGGCTGTTCATCTGAAGCTTATAAAAGACTAATCCACAGTTGCTTTTCTACATGGACTTACATACATACATACTACATACATAAAGCGCTTCATATGTACCAGACGAAAGCCGCGGCAAATTTGGTCAGACAACGCAACCAATTTTGTCGGCGCTTAGAATGCCTGATGGAATTAAAGCGCCTGGTACTCAGCGATGACCATCAGAAGGTGCTGCTGGATTTTTGCTTGGTCGAGGCTATAGACTGGCATTTCATTTAGTTTTAATTTCAGAGAGCCCTGCCGATCTAGATGTTCTAACTCCAGCGCATTTCTTGAATGGTGATCGTATGATAGTTCTTGGTGACTTCAACTTGCCAGAAACTGTTTGGTCTTCGGTAAACGAGTCTAGTATCCTAGTGCCCATGTCACGACATGACTTTGTTGACGGCTTGCTTGACCTGTCCCTGTCTCAAGTCAATCATGTGAAAAATTCCTTGGGTCGATTGCTTGATCTATGCTTTGTATCGGATCCGACCATAGTGTTGTTAACCCTACTTTCGAGGTGTCGCTAGATATAGGACCAACTGTATTGGATCGGTCGAGTAGACTACCTGAACATGTCCGCTGCTTTTGTAAAGCCGAGTTTGCGAAGCTTAATAACCTAATTAAGGATTTTGATTGGTCCGCTTTGTACTTGTGCACTGATGTCACAAAAGGCACAAACATTTTTTACAATGCTCTTGGCACATTTTTTGATTCTTGTGTCCCGCTTTCTTGTCCGATTAGATCTGGCAAACCCCCTTGGTTTACCAAAGAGTTATCCAGTCTGAAAAACTTAAAATCAAGACTTTATAAAAAATTTCAAGAAGTGGGCTCTCCTACTTCTCACTGTCGCTATGTAACAGCTCGGTCAAACTTTTCAGTTCTTAATGCACAATGCTATAAGAACTACCTATCTCGATGCAGGATACGTTTTTCTCAGGACCCTAAACAGTTTTACTGTTTCGTAAACAGTAAGCGTAAAACGTCCGCACACACATCCTCGCGATCATTTTGTAATACGTCGGCAAATAATGATCAGGCAATTGCCGATCTTTTTGCCCAGTTTTTCCAAACCACCTATTCTGAGGAAAGCTACTCTGGTCAACCGTACCCATACGGATTACCGAGGTCGAACGGCATTTTCATTCCCTTGTTAAATGAATATTCCCTACATCATGATCTGCGACTAATTAAGCCGGTGTTTTCACCGGGTCCAGACGGGGTTCCAGGTTGTGTACTCAGGTACTGCGCCGAGGGTCTGTGTGGACCTTTGCTTAAACTATTCACCCTGTCCATAGATTCCTCTTGCTTCCCCCCAATCTGGAAGGAATCGTTTATAATTCCTCTCCATAAAAAAGGTAGCAAGTCTGATGCAAAAAATTATAGAGGTATAGCAAAGTTATCCGCTATTCCCAAATTGTTTGAGAAGGTTGTAACTCCGCACTTGCAACATCTCTGCAAGTCACTTAGAACTCCAACTCAGCATGGATTTATAAGGCGGCGATCAACCACCACGAACTTGTTAGAGTTTACCTCTTTCATTATTAAAGGCTTGTAAGGTAACTTACAGACGGATGTTATTTACACCGACTTTAGTAAAGCATTCGACTCTGTAAACGATTCCCACTTAGCGCATAGACTTGACCTTTTAGGGTTTCCGCCCAACCTCCTGAGATGGATTTCTAGCTATCTTTGTTCTAGGTCTCAAAGAGTCCTCTTCAAAAACTCCCTCTATTTACCAGTAAAGGTTTCTTCGGGAGTGCCACAAGGCAGCCATCTAGGCCACTTACTCTTCACTCTCTTTATTAATGACTTGTCTTCAGTATTAACATACTCTCGAGTACTTATGTACGCGGATGATGTTAAACTCTGTGTCCAGTGCAAGGACATTTCATTTCATTCTCGCTTGCAATCCGATCTCAATAGCTTTCAGTCATGGTGTTGTGCAAACTTGTTACACCTTAATGCCTCGTAATCCAAAGTTATGACATTTCATCGTTCTAGCCCTTTGTTGGCTCCCTACACCCTATTTGGTGGTTCTCTTGAGAGAATTACCATGGTGGATGATCTGGGTGTTATGTTAGACCCCAAGTTAAAGTTTTCCGAACACATTTCTACCATGGTAAATAAGGCCATGGGCGTGCTTGGGTTTATAAAGAGGTGGTCAAAGGAATTGGACGACCCCATTATAACAAAGACTCTCTATACTGCGCTTGTTCGTCCGGCTCCCGTGTATGGTGCCCTCAGTACAAAGAACACCAGGACCGTATAGAATCAGTACAGAAAAACTTTTTACGCTTTGCTCTGCGGGGCCTTAACTGGGATGCGGGTGTAAGACTCCCATCTTACTCTAGTAGACTACTATTAGTAAACCTCCCATCCTTAGTTAACCGTAGAAAAATGCTTGGTGTGATATTTATGCACAACTTGATCAGGGGTGACATAGACAGCCCTGATCTTCACGATTCCTATTAGACTGACTAGAAATTTTATACCGTTGCTCCTTCCACTTTGTAGATCGAATTATTCCTTGCATGAACCGTTTAAGGTCTTATGCTCGGATTATAATTCCCTCTACCATATTATATCCAACACTAATTCTCTTCCTCTTATTAAATTATTAATCCTTACACTCCTTTCTATTAATTAGTAACTGTAGTGGTATTTGTATTTTGATTGCATGCTTAGTTTCTTAGTAAGTTTAGTGCTAATTTTCCTCGAATGTTAGTCTAATAGCTATCTTTCTTGCATGTTCGCGTTTGGTTCGGCTACGCACCGCGCGTCATGCGGCAGCGCCCCTCGGTCGGATGGGCGGGAGGAGGGCTGCGTTTTGCCTGAGATCCGCGCGTAACAGCCTTCTGCTGGTGTCACACGGGCCACTTGATGGTGCAGTAACTGCATCGCCTCTTGAAAGATGCAGTCATTGCATGTCAACGTCCAAAAAAAATTTGGTTGCTCTAGCTCTTATAGGTTCTGAGATCCTTAAACTCGTATTTTGCAATTGGCAAAACCGACCATGAAACCTGTGTGTTAGAGAGAGACAGAGCGAGAAAGAATGAAATTGTTTTATTGATTCTGATTAATTCTAGAAGATATAGTCATCTTCTACGATTCTGCGCTTTTAGTTTTTTCGTATCGTCGAAATTGTGGATGCCACAGATTTTCGCCCTTTGTGGGGGCGGAAGTGGGCGGGGCAAAGTTTTAAAATATTCTTGTAGCAGTGAAATATCACAGAAGTCTGGATCCAAATCATCGTTGCTCTAGCTCTTAGTCTTTGAGCACTAGGCGCTAATAGGGATGGACGGACGGACGGACGGACGGACGGACAGACAGACACACAGGGCTCAATCGATTTGACTAATGTATATACTTTATGGGGTCGGAAACGATTCCTTCTGGACGTTACACACATCCACTTTCACCACAAAACTAATATACCCCAATACTCATTTTGAGTATCGGGTATAATTACATAATACCTCATAATAATAATAATATAATTACATAATACCTACTAACAAAGAGGAGCTAACAAACAAGTCACAAAACTCATCTCGGATAAAATATTAGAACCTTCCGTATCAGAATACAATGGCCCAATACTTCTTGTCCCAAAGAAAGCAATACGAACTTTTATTCGGTAAACAATATAACCTACCGATTCAATTTAATAGCTGATTATGCTAGAGAGGTTAAATTTAGACAAGAAACCGCTTATAAAAGAGCGAGAATAGTTTTAAAAGAAAATAAAGCTAAGCAAAAGAAATTTTATGATCATAAAGTTTTAGATTTTAAGCTAAAATTAGGAGACCAAGTTTTGTTAAAAAACGAGACTGGTCACAAGTTTGAACCAGTTTATATAGGACCATTTAAGGTCATAAGAATAGAAACCAATAACAATGTAATAATAAAGCACAACAAGTTCATAAAGATAGGTTAAACATGGATAATAAATAAAAATAAAAAAAAAAAACCAAAAATGTTTTATGATAACGGTCTGATCAACCATAATTAAAAAAAAAATAAAAAAAGAGATAAAAAAAATAAAAAAAATTTAACAAAAAATGTACATATATAAGTAATAATAAGATTTCGGGTTATTTGGAATAATATTGTAAACACTTTATTCGTAATTATGAGTTATTATAAACCACAAGGCTAACAACAAGAACAGTATGTCTATTAATTGTTTGCAAAATGTAAAAAGGCACATAAGTTTGACTTCAACATGGAAAATATGAGTAAAGGCATAAGTTTGGGGAATTTTTTTTATTAACTGTTATCAAAATGTGTTTAAGCTGTAGGTATGACGGAAAAAAGGGCAAAATTCCAAGACAAACGGTAAAGAAATTAAAAAAAAAAACAAAACAGCGGCATGTATGACTCTGTCTATTAATTCTTTGCAATATGTAAACACTTATTGAAAGAAGACGAAGGAAAAACAAACGGGACATCAAAATCAAAAACGATCAGCCGCGTGCTTTTCTTAAGTCTTCTTTGCAGTCATTCGTTTACAAATTTTCTTGCATTCAGTTCAGTTTCTTGTGTTATTTGAAGTTTTAGCAATGCCCGGTAAACGAACAGACAATAATCTGATACAATTGGTATATTTTAATTATGGCAAAAGATAGACAGCTAAAGAGTTGGCCAAGATGTTCAATATTAAGTTGAGAACAGTCTTTAATATTATTAAACGTGCGGAAAAAGAAAATAGGCTGGAATTGCAGACCTCTACCGGCAGACCAAAAAAGCTTTCTCGGCGGGATTACTCGAAAATATTGAAAACCGTGGAAAATAAGCCACAAACAACCCTCAGAGCCTCAGGTCAATGATATAAAAATTAATCTAAACAAGACCGTTTGCCCTGAGACTGTGCGAAAAGTTTTAAATGTCCACAGATACTCCTCACACGTGGCAAGAAAGAAGCCGTTGCTGTCCACAGCTAATATTGAGAAACGCTTAAACTTTGCGATATATAATGTTGACAAGCCTCTCGAGTACTGGGACGACGTGATTTTTTGTGACGAAACCAAGATCATGCTGTATTATAATGATGGGCCTGGAAAAGTTTGGCGTAAGCCGAATACAGCCCTCCAGTCAAAGAACATTGTGCCCACTGTGAAATTTGGCAAGCTTTCAGTGATGGTTTGGGGCTGTATTTCTTCCAAAGGTGTTGGAGAGCTGCGCATTTTCAATGACATTATGACAAAAGAATTTTATTTGCACATTTTTGGCTTCGTTGATCCACAGAACACCAGCAAACTCAAATACAAGCTGTACCAGGACAATGATCCAAAGCACAAATCATTCCTTTGCCGCACTTGGCTACTTTACAATTGCAACAAAGTGATTGACACGTCCCCCCCTTGTTAAAGAAAAGGGTGGCCAAACGACGCCCTACCTCAAAAAGTAATTTGATTCTGTGGAACGAGGAGTGGCTAAAAATACATCCACGCCATCCATCAGGCCACTCTCAAGAGGTCGATTCCCTAGAATCATGCCACTCATGAGGACCAATTAAAGCTAAGCATAAAACCATGGAGTCTCACATTCCTAGCTCTCTCATGTAATGCAACACCGATCGCCAGCAGCCTTTCATCAAAGCCGACGTAAGCCACCCGTAAGCCTAGGGCTGGGCGACCTATCGATCACTATCAACTCCGATAGTAGCTTTATTAAATCGCGAAACAAATATCAAAAGGTTTGACAAAGTTAATCGAAAATCCACAGTATATAACTGTTTAACTAGTTTTTCGGTTCAACATCCATTGAATGCACCCGAGTGCCAAATACCAAGTGTATTTTCTTGTTATTTTGGCTGGCGAAAATCCTCTAGCTGAACCCTCCACGAGGGTGCCGGCTGGGCAATGGACACTGCATTACCCCGGACAAGGGTAATGCACTGTCGCTTGCTCTGTCCGGGGTAATGCAGTGTCTAGCTAAGGCTATGGTCCGGCGTCTTCCCGATTCAAAGTCGGGGGAACCGAACCAGGGCCATGGCTAGAGGTGCCTGGCGGTCAGGCCTAAAACGCTAGGGGGTGGTCCCCCCGAAAAATATTAACCAGTATGGACCCTCGGGCCAAATATGGAGGCGAAGAAGGATGAAGCACGGGTTGGGATGTCAACCCAAACGTCGGTGGAAAGCGTGACTGCTACCACCGGCGGGCACGGGGAGGAGCAGTCCTCTCTGCGTGTGACTTGGCGGGAGCAGGCCAGGTCAGTTGTAAAGCTACTGCCACAACAACAACAACAAAAACAACTCACTCCGTGCCCTGCAAGTTGAGCCGCACAGATGCCGTAGTCGATACAGACACGGATCTGGAGAGCGTGCTCTCTCTAAGCAGGACGGACGAAGAGAGCCTTCTCCGCTCGCCGGAACCAGGCACCAGCTCCCTGCGTAGGGAAGGGCCGAAGCGTTCCAAGGAGGGGATGAAGGCCAAGGCGCAATACAAAGCGGCCCTCAACATAAAAAGCCGGCTGCAAGGCAAAGCAGACATCTCCCAGGAGGAGAAGGTCAAGCTAGCCTGGGCCGAGCAGAGAGTAGAGGAGGGTCGGCTACACTATGCCCAGATGCCACAGATGAGGGCGTCGAATGGCGAATATGCCAATA
The DNA here is from genome assembly GCF_009870125.1 of Drosophila pseudoobscura. Lineage (NCBI taxonomy): Eukaryota > Metazoa > Arthropoda > Insecta > Diptera > Drosophilidae > Drosophila > Drosophila pseudoobscura. Next base: position 693,015 of record NC_046681.1, on the reverse strand, counting down.
AGGTGGAGGAGATGATGGCCACCAAGAGGCAACGCTCGACTGAGAGTGCCATTAAGGACACTCCAGCGAGCAAGCGGCAACGCGGGCCCAGGAGTGCAGCCCCTCCACCGAAAGCGGCCAAGAAGCCGAAAGCGAAGGTCAGCGAGGTGACCAAACGACACCTGATCGTGGCACTCATTGACCGCAGCGAAGAAAACGGCAAGATGTCAGCGGCACAGTGGAAGCTGGTGCACGCGCGTCTTGTCGACGCACTCTTTGCACAGATGGAGGAAGACCCCGCGGCCCCAATGCCCACGTTCGATGGTGCTGGGTGGCTAAATGGGGTTAAGATCCTGAAGTGCAATGATGACCCAACCCTAAGGTGGCTGACGCGTACGGTCTGCCAACTGGAGGCGATGTGGGAGGGGGCCAAGCTGGAGGTTGTGGACCGGGAGCTTATCCCGTCCAAGCCTAAGGCGAAGGTACTCTTCCCCATCACGATCCAGGGGGACCGAGCGCTGAAGCTCCTTCAGCGGCAAAACGCGGACGTGCCAACGGCCGACTGGAGGATCCTACACATTGGTAGCCCACTACCCAACGAGGGGGGCCAGTGTGTGATCCTCCAAATAAACAAGGAAGCAGAGGATCTGCTATACCCCAAGTTCGGGAAGATGGCGTGGGGCATGGGTAGCGTCTACCTGCGCCTCAAAAAGCGCCACCCTGAGGACAAGGACGCGCATACCCTGCAGGCAGGCGAGGTGGAAAAGGACCTAGGTCTCGAGTCCATCGTGGAGGCCGCCCAGGGTCTTGCGCTTGAAGATGAAGAAGAGGAAGACGGTGACCTGACGCTGGTAGTCAACCCGTCAGGTGCAAGCGAGCCAGCCACCCATGCTGAGTGTGCTGCAGCTCAACTTGCATAAAAGCAAGGTAGCGTCGGCGGAGCTCCTCATCGCCATGGAGCAAGGGCTCGCCGACATAGCTCTAGTCCAGGAGCCCTGGATTGCGACAGGCAATTCAGTGGCCGGACTAAAGTCCTCAAATCATAACCTGTTCTACTCAACATCGGTAAGCAGGAGCAGAACCGTCGTACTCGTACGAAAGGGAATCCATGCTTACCTTATGTCTCATTACAGCACGGATGACCTGACGGTTGTGATGCTGGAAAGTGAGGAAAAGCGCCTTCTGGTGGCTTCCTGCTACATGGCTCACGACAGACCCGCACCACCCGACGAACTCAGGAGCCTGGTGACAGAAGCCGGCACCAAAAACTATCAACTCGTCATCGGAACGGACGCCAACGCCCACCATAATGTGTGGGGAAGCACCGACATCAATGACAGAGGTGAGTCACTCTTAGACTTTATACTAGCAACTAATCTATATATAGCAAACGTTGGGGAGGAGCACACCTTCGTAGGTCCGACCTCATCCAACGTGCTAGACCTAACACTTGCAATGGGAAACAGTACTACGGTATCTAGCTGGAGGGTCCTCGATAGACCATCCTTCTCAGACCATAAGTACATTCAGTTCAAGTGCGAATTCAAACACCTTTCGAATCCGGGCTCAGTGAAATCCGCGGAGGATATAGAGAAGTCCCTAAAGACCCTATCCAACGAGCTACTGAACGCCTACCATGCATCGTGCAAACCCTCGAGAACGAAGAGGAGGTCCAAGCCACTCTGGTGGAACCGAGATCTCTCTCTCCAAAGGAACAACCTCAAGGAATTCTTCAAGATCGCCAAACAAGCGAACGAGGAGATTGTCAATGAGGAATATAAAATCCTACTTAGGAGCTACAAGAAGGAAATACGTAAGGCACAAAGGAACTCGTGGAGAAACTTCTGCTCCAACATCGAGAAAGTGCCCGAAACCGCCAGGCTTCGGAAGCTGCTTTCAAAGCAGCCCACAGTACAGAGCCAACTAAAACTAGACAACGGACAGTGGACAGAGGGCAGCAAAGAAGCCCTAACAGCACTAATGGAGGCGCACTTCCCTGGATGCACCGAGGTCACTGACGCCAAGGAGCATCAGGACCTAGCAACCGAGGAACAACACCCTCCAATAGGTCTGTTAACCACTAAGAGAATACACTGGGCCATAGACTCCTTCGCGGGCATAAAAGCACCAGGACTGGACGGGATATTCCCAGCCATGATGCAGTTGACCAAAGAGGTTATCACCCCATGGCTCCTCGCAATATACTCAGCATGCCTAAGTACGGGCTATATCCCCATCCAATGGAGAACCTCGAGAGTTGTCTTCCTCCCTATGGCAGGAAAGTGCAGCCACGTGAGTCCCAAGGACTACAGACCGATAAGCCTTACCTCCTTTATACTAAAAACACTAGAAAAGCTGTTGGATTTGCACATCAGGAATGAGGTAGAGGGACTGATGTCAACAAACCAACACGCCTACACTAAAGGGAAATCAGTGGAGACGGCACTACACTCGCTAGTAGCCACCATCGAGAGCGCCCTTCACAACAAAAAGTATGCTTTGGGAGCATTTGTGGACATCTCAGGAGCATTCAACAACGTGGCCACAACCGCAATAACAAGTCGCCTAGAAGCGAATAACATACACCCTGCAATCAACGTGTGGATCAAAAACCTCCTAAGTTGCAGACGGGTGCAATCGGAGTGGGGCACTGCTTCCATGGTAAAGGGGGCACACAGAGGCACACCTCAGGGTGGAGTCCTGTCGCCACTACTGTGGAATCTGGTGGTCGACGACCTCATCAAGAGATTTGAAAGGAAGGCCCCAAAGATAACGGCTTATGCAGATGACATAAGCATACTTATTACGGGTGTATGTCCATCGACCCTCAGCTCCTTAATGGAACGTACACTCAGGGAGATACGTGAGTGGGCGGAAGAGGTAGGACTCAGTATCAACGCGGACAAGACGGACCTCATCCTCTTTACCAAGAGGTACAAGGTACCGATATGGACCCCCCCGAAAATTGACCAAACTAGGCTGACCCCAAAATCACAGGTGAAATACCTAGGCACAGTACTGGACAGCAAGCTGGCATGGAGGCCCAATGTAGTGGAAAGGGTGAAGAAGGCTACCATTGCGCTTTATGCATCCAAGAAGATGCTCAGCAGCACATGGGGCCTGTCACCTGCTCTAATGCACTGGATCTACATCTCGGTGGTGCGACCAACTCTGCTGTATGGAGCCTTAGTGTGGTGGCAGGCTACTGAAAAGAAGACATACCATAAGCTTATGGAGAAGACTCAGCGACAGGCTCTGCTCTGTATTACAGGGGCGCTGAGGTCAACCCCAACAAAAGCACTCGAAACCATACTCGGAATCGACCCCCTGGACATTCAAGCTCGCCTGATTGCGGGAAAGGCAGCACAACGCCTCATAGCATCAGGAAATCTATCGCCACAAGGATACGGGCATAGTTCAATCGGCAGGGAAATGACCAGATCAACTGACTACATGACCCCCCAAACTTGCCTTGACGTCAAAACAACCACATCTCTGGGACCTGAAGACTGGAAGATTGGAAGGGACCAAACTGAGCACCTCAATATATACACAGACGGCTCCAAGATGGACGGAGGAGTAGGAGCGGGCCTATACTGCACAGACCCCGTGATAAGGCTGTCGTATAAGCTACCCGACCCATGCAGCATATTCCAGGCAGAAGTTTTTGCCATCGGGAAAGCAGCGGAGGTCGCTCTCCGCACAGAACGAACACACGATGCGGTCAACCTATTCGTCGACAGCCAAGCGGCGATAAGATCCATGCAGTCGTCCGTGGTCAGTTCCAGAAGTGACTTGGCGAGCAGGGAGGCATTAGACATCCTAAGCACGACAAAGACAGTGCGGATCTATTGGGTTCCCAGCCACCAGGGCATCGAAGGAAACGAAGCGGCGGACGTACTAGCTAAGGAAGGCGTCGGGCTGGAGAATAGGAGAACCGAGAACGTGCCTGTCTCCCTCAGAACGCTGCAAGGCGATCTAGAGAAGCAGGCTAGAGCACAGACTGATAGCAGGTGGAGGAGTACCACCACCTGCAGAACCTCGAAGATAATGTGCAAGGAGCGCAACGAGAAACTTAGCCACTACCTACTGCACCTACCACGAAAGGACTGCAGACTGATGGTGGGAATACTAACAGGTCACTGTCTGGCTGCTGCACATGCAGCAAAGCTAGGCATCACCAACAGAGACAGTTGCAGGAAATGTGAAGAACCTGGGGCTATCGAAACCCTGGAACATCTCATCTGCAACTGTCCGGCTCTCTCAAGGGCAAGGAGGAGATACCTGGGCGCCCCAGTGTTGGCATCACTGGAAGATGCCTCCAAAAGGACGCCTCAGGAACTGCTGGCCTATGCTAAAAACACCTCGATTCTCGGGGACTTTTTAAAACCACATTAACACTCCCGCGACGGTTCATACACCCCCCCCATCCGGATAACTAAGGGCCATATTGGCCTATGCGCGGCCCCGCTGAGGGCCGTCCGGGTTAACCTAACCTAACCTTCTTGTTATTTTTTCCGATAGGCTTCCACCACACATACAGCAGTCAACATCCCACTACCTAATTCGTTGCACCATACACCATATTTCCATAGTCAGTGTGACCGTTCCTCTCCTCAGCTCTTCAGCAGTAAACGTAAACATTCTAAGTTGATCCAATAAGTGCATTCCAGCAAAAGCTCGAGACCTTCCGGTTTATTACGATAGTAGTGGCTTTGAAAAATAAATATTTCTTTCTGCTCTTGTTGGGGTATCCGTTTGTACTCTACCAGGTCGCGAGGAGAAAAAACAACTTTTACCGGTAACCTCTCCAGTTAACAAAAGCCCAAGCAGCTCTTCCGCCCCAGAAGCGGCCACCTGGGTGACTCGCAAAGTGAAGTACCCAGGTACTCCAGGGCCCACCACAAGTTCCGCTGTTGCGAAGACAAAATCGGTCCTGTTCCCGTCGCCTGTCCCGCTTAAGGTGCCAGCGCGTACGCAAAGCAGTGTAAGCTGCTCTCGACACTCCCACACAATGGCTCAATCCGCCGCAACTGCCGTACTTACGCATTTCGGAGAGCGAATAAACCTTCCGGATCCCCGAACTCCATCCGCTCCGCCTTCCACGGCCTGGACCAAATCCGAAGCATGTGGGCGGAAGTTGAGGTAGAGCATAAGAATTGTTTCGCATTTGTGGCTGAAGAGGGTTCGCAGTCTGAAGCGGACCTTCAATCGAAATTCGATGACTGCTTTACGGTGTATGTACAGTGCTTTGCTGATCTCAACGATCAGCTCCAACAACCAGCAGTCCGTCCTTCCGCACAGGCAGATTTCCACAGCAGCTGCAGACTACCCCAAGCGACATAGAAGTTTTCGCTGGGGATTACGTCCGCTGGCCTTCGTTCCGAGATCTTTTTACTGCGATCTATAAAAATTCAGGGAAGCAGCTGTAACAGGGCAACCGCGATGTTAGCACCCCAGGCTACCAGCCTGTTATCGCTGCTGGGTACCGCGCTCAGTTAACAGCCAGTTAGATCGCCCTCTGCCTAGCTCTCACTCTGTCGGTTCTGTACGCTCTTACGATCCGCGCGTCGTTTACCGTTGTCATAGCATGTAAGCTAGAATAAGTTTCGATTCCACCCCCGCTACAACCTGCCCCGTCATGCATATATTCGCACATATAAATACATGGAACACATTTATTGGAACCATTCTGACTTCTTCATTTGTATACATACTGCAATTCGACGCTGGATAGCAACGTCTCGATCCGCCCCCTTGCAAACAGTAATTTTTTTTAAATATTACATAAATTTCATAAATAATATCATATATAAATAAGCTCACATATATACTGACTGTGTACCGAATATCACGTTACCCCTGGTTTTTGGTTGCGTTTCAAATGATTATCTATCTAATGTTTTTAGATTTAGTAAATACTACAGCAGTGACATTTGAGACATAATATTTTCGGCGCTTTAATTCTTGATAGAGATTCTTCTTCTATTAACGTTATATCAGTGAAAATAACTAAACGCAAAACTATTTTAGCATATTTAAGTAGTACTGGTATCTTACCGAAAAAATCCGAGTATTAACGCGTTTTTGAACTACGATAAATGTCAATTTTATACGATTATCGCAAATAGAGGCAAATTGTGGAATTTCGTACCTAGAGCACGTACTTAGTTGACCATCTCCAACGCCATCTCTGAAAACGAACAATAATCTATGAAAATGTATTCTGTTAAGAAACTATCACTATATTAACTTAATTAGTTAAATATTTAATTTAATAATGTTAAGTATGGCGCTTTGGTTGAAGGGTTTTTCTACTGATGTGCAGCAATCGATTCTCGACGCAGATAAATTGAATTTCAAGGCTGTTAAGGCGATATGGAGGTGACCACATGCGAAAAGTTCATAGCTTGGAGCTGAAGGTCAGGGTAGATAGTTACAGAGAGTCTCTTCAAGAGTTCGCGATAGACATATCGCGGATCCTACGACTGGCTTACAATGCTGCACCAACCCAGAGAGATGCAAAATCAATGGTTTTATAGACGGTATGAGGGCTGTTGCAGCAGACGATCTTAATTACCCTATCTTAGCGTGTGCGATGTTGTGAGAAGAGCTTTTGCTCTCACACGCCGCGCTCTTGTACTGCTCTCTGCGCATGCAAGATCGGCTCGGCGGTGGAGTCGGGTAGTTTTTGCGATCTCTGGCTGCGACCAGTCCAATAAATGCTTTGAAGTCGAGCCCTTGTTTTATTTGTTCATAAATTATCTGATAATTTAAAGTAAAAAATCGCCACTAGAGCCCGCCGGACCGGAGTCATCATAACGTTTAACTTGGAAAACATTTTCCGAATTCTCAAGGGCCTTAGACGTACGCTGCAGACATACGTCTGCGAACGGCTATAGATGAAGTGGCGCGCATAATAGACATTATTAAAAAAGATTTAGAATTGCACATAAATATTTTGAGCAAGATTTTATTTTTATTGATATCGTACACGACATCATTATCGGAGTGTATGTCACGATCCGTTATGGCTTTTGAAATATGGAAATGTAGAATGGCCTATAAGTGAAAGTAAAAACGAAGGCCATGTGAGGAATATTTATGCATCGCACAAAGTCGTAGTGCCACCCAGTAGGGAAACGATAGTATGAATGAAGTTATGCCGGAAGGATGACGTCATGTAATTGGTTGTCAAGCCCGTTGTAAAGAAACCCAAAAAGACCCTTCTAAACGCTACCGAAGATGGACAGACACAACTAAGGATCTTAAACCCAACTAGAACGAAACAAATTATTCAAAAGAGAGAATTTACTGAACAGTGTCAAGAAGTTAAGATGGTTGTAGACTGCAAAAAACATGAATCTCAAATTAATAGTTATAGTGTGGATCCTGAGCCTTTAGAAAGATTACAGATACCACATTGGGTACTATCAAAACGTCCAATTATAAGGGTTCTTCCTTGTTGAAAAAGTTTGAAAATTTGTTTCTTTCAATAAGGTAGCAGGAAGGACGGCGTTTCTTAGTCATAAAATTAATACAGGAACTACAGGACCAATTCGGAATCAACCACGTAGGGTTCCACAGGTCAAGAGGGAAGAAGAAAGAGTATTAATATCAGAAATGGAACGAAAAATTTTCTTTCTCCACTGGTCCAGATTTGGTTTCCAGTGCCGTGCTTGAACTTTGTGCGCATTCACTTTGCGAGCCTCTCTTAAAACTGTTCAACCTCTCTCTCGAGTTTGGTGATTTTCCCACCGTCTGGAAGGAATCATACATAATTCCTATTCATAAAAAGGGGTCTAAATCTGACGTCTCAAACTACTGTTGTATCTCCAATTTATCTGCCATTCCTAAAGTCTTCGAAAATTTATTACTTCTCAGCTCCAACACTTTTGTAGTTCCCTGGTATTAGAATCACAGCACGGATTTGTAAAACGCCCTATGTAACTGCCGGATTTTCAAATCAATGTGAAACTGACGTAGTTTTAGTAAAGCTTTCGACTCAGTTAATCCAAAGACTATAAAATACCAAGATGTTGCATGAGCGACCAAAAAGGCTGCTCTATGGCGGGTCCTAACATTAGAACCCAAAAGGCACGAGGTAGCGCGCGGGGTTTTAATTCCCTTTTCGCCTGTAGTTCGTCTCTACCGCGACCCCGCTGCCCTACGGTTTCGGCACGAAGACGATTCATATTTTGTTTTTGTATTCTTTCTCTCGAGGCACACCGACTCGACGCTGACCGAGGCATTGACGAAGCCGAGTAGCATTTCGGAGGCGAAGGTAGCGTAAAAGAGAATTGAAGTAATAGCCCCGCGCGCCCGTACCTTGAAGCGTCAAACGAAAATTGAAAAAAAATTTGTTCCTCATGCAACATCTTGGTATTGTATAGTCTTTGGTTAATCACAATCTCCTTACCTTTGTAAGGCGTACCTGTAATTGCGTACCTTTGCAATCGTTCTCAGCGTGTCTGCCTCCAATCTTCTCTTTCTAAACCAGTTTTTGTCTCTTCGGGTGTGCCGCAAGGTAGCCATCTCTAGCCATCTTATTATTAATGATCTTCCCCAAGTTTTAACTAATTCTCGTGTCCTAATGTATGCTGTTGATATAGTTATGCTATGTTTTTCCTACAGTGACCCGGTGTCCCCGTTATTTCATCAATCGGATCTTGACGCTCTCAACAATTGGTGTATTATTAACGCTCTTCCTCTTAACATTTTCAAATGTAACGTCATGACCTTCCATCACAACAAGCCTTACCTTTTTGACTTCACAATTAATAACATTCCTTGGAACGCCTGTACAAAATTAATGACTTAGGCATGACTTATGTTTTAATTCTCATATATCCGCTATTTCGAATAAAGCCAAAGGAGTCCTTGGCTTTATCAAAAGATGGTCGAATGACTTTTCTGAGCCCTATACCTCTAAACTACTCTACGTGTCTCTTGTACGGCCTATCTTGAAATATGGTTCCTGTATCTGGTCTCCCCTTTACCAAAAATATCAAGAAATGCTTGAGTCCGTTCAGAAACAATTCCTTATCTTTACCCTGACTTAATTGGGACCCCTCTTGTCATCTTCCCTCTTTTGAGAGTCGGCTGCGTCTCATTAACTTGCACTCCCTTGAAAGCCGTATGACATGTCATGGAATTCTCTTTCTCCACAAACTTATCCTAGGCGAGGTTGAATATCATCGGCCCTCATAAGCCTTATCAGTATTGCTGTCCCATCCCGCCCGACTAGGCATTACTTTCCTCTCCGTCTTCCTCTCTGTTCTTCAAACTACTCTGACCATGAATCTTTCCGTAGCCTTTGCCGCGACTACAATACATTTTTTCATCTTTTTTCCTTTGATACTTCTTTAATAAATAAATTAATAAATAATTTAAGTTAACTTTCTTCTGTCTTGTATTGTGATAATTTTATAATTTGTACATTCCTATTTTTACACAGTTTAACTGTACATAGTTGAACTCTAAACATTAAACATTAAACATACTAGGTCCCTAACTGCACCACGTAATTTTTGGAAAACTTACTTGTGTGCATAGATTATATTAAAACGCGAGGCCATAGGCACACTGAGTTAGCGGCGTGGTTGCCAGTTGGGACACGCCTGCCCACGCCTTACCTATTCTATAACATACGCACAAGGAACACGATCTAGGGGCTATAGCGTATCCGTGGCGGATGTAAGATTCGTTTTCATCACTCTTCACGTGTACGCGTCGGGATACGAGACTTTTTATACCCGATACTCAAAATGAGTATTGGAGTATATTAGATTTGTGGTAAAAGTGGATGTGTGTAACGTCCAGAAGGATCGTTTCCGACCCCATAAAGTATATATATTCTTGTTCAGCATCAATAGCCGAGTCGATTGAGCCATGTCTGTCTGTCCGCCTGTCTGTCCGTCTCTCCGTCTGTCAGCGCCTAGTGCTCAAAGACTGTAAGAGCTAGAGCAACGACCTTTTATATCCGGACTTCTATGAAATGTCACTGCTACAAGAATATTTCAAAACTTCGCCCCGCCCACGACCGCCCCACAAAGGGCGAAAATCTGTGACATACGAGAAAACTAAAAATGCAGAATCGTAGATGATGACTAGAGGATTACTATATCTTCTAGAGTGTAAAATCTGAACCAGATTATCGTTAAATTATCATAGCCAGAATCAATAAAACAATTTCATTCTTTCTCGCTCTGTCTCTCTCTAACACACAGGTTTCATGGTCGGTTTTGCCAATTGCAAAATATGAGTTCAAGGATCTCAGAACCTATAAGAGCCAGAGCAACCAAATTTGGTATCCACACTCCTGTGATATCGGACTTTGACCGTTTTGTGTCACAATTTCGCCCCACCCCCTTCCGCCCACACAAAGGACGAAAATCTGTTGCATCCACAATGTTGCAGATTCGAGAAAACTAAAAACGCAGAATCATAGATAACGATTCAGATTGCTGAATCTGGATCAGATCAGATAATTTGTATAGCCAAAATGATCAAATCAATTTGCACTGGCTACGCAGCGCCCGACGCACGCTCAGACTGACGCTCAGCGCTCCAAGGCGTCGAGTGGTATTTCATACCACCGAGAGCACCACACTTCGGCGGATTGTGGGAGGCAGCCGTCAAATCAGCCAAGCAGAGGTTGGTACGCGGAGTTGGCAACGCCAAGCTCACCGCGGACGAGCTGTGCACCCACCTGGTAGAGGTAGAGGCTCTTCTCAACTCACGGCCAGTCGCGTCCCCAGGCAACGATTCCAGCGATGGAGAAGCGCTAACGCCAGCGCCCCTGCTGATCAAGACGACAGATGAAGCAGGGGAAACTTCGCGTACTTGATCAGCCTGCAGAAGCGTCACCAGTGGGCTACCAAAGGGCCAGACTTGGACATTGGCTGTCTGGTGCTCGTCCACGAGGACAACACACTCCACAGAAGTGGACCACAGGACGAGTGGTGGCCGCAATCAAGAGAGAAGATGGGAGAGTGCGCATCGCCGAGGTGCGAACACCCACTGGCGTAATTAAACAAAATACACAAACTGGCAAAACTGTCAATAGACGGTTGAAGCACCGGAGGTCTTCAACGGGGCCGGAATGTTGCAGCAGACGATCTTTATTACCCTATCTCAGCGTGTGCGATGTTGTGAGCAGAGCTTTTGCTCTCACACGCCGCGTACGCCCATGTACTGCTCTCTGCGCATGCAAGATCGGCTCGGCGGTGGAGTCGGGGAGTTATTGCGATCTCTGGCTGCGACCAGTCCAATAAATGCTTTGAAATCGAGCACTTTTTTTATTTGTTCATAAATTACCTGATAATTTAAAATAAAAAATCGCAACTAGAGCCCGCTGGACTGGAGTCATCATAACGCTTAACTCGGAAAAAATATACAAATATAATATATATGTGGGTTGGTGTACCACACAAAATACCAAATGAAGATAAGATCCCTAGACGACGAGCAACGATGATCCCATCACTAAAAAGAACGACGAACAACGATTATGCCATCACGAAGAAGACGACGAGCAAGAAGAGACAAGCAGAGAAATAAAACGACGGCGGTACCGAAAAGACGCAAAAACGACGACGGCCGCAGAGAAGAAGAATAAAACGACGCAGAATAAAGAATACATTTATCCTAAATTTATCAAACATTAAATACAAATTAATTATTAAACCTAAAGTAAATAAAAACCCCACATTTTGGGCGCTCCTCCGGGAATGAATTAAAAGTGGTTACTATTGAAGAAGAAACGAAAATATAAATTTTTTTTCCCCCACAATGCCGTATTTAAACGATTTAATATGTTAAAATCTACGCTCGAGCAAGAAAGAGTGCATAGCGGCACTGCATAAATTCGTGTTCGAGGCCGAGGGAGAAAGAATCAACCGAAAAAGATTACGCGAATTTTCTGGCTTCCTCTACGACGAAAATGATGAGAGGTACAAAGCAAAGAAGGAATACGCAGTAAATAATATAACACATAGTGATCTTGTGGCTATATGCAATGTGTTGGGAATCAGTTATACTAGTGAGGACCTTTTCTTGCATGTGTTTTGCAATTTGCGTCCGATGACCCTGCTAGCGCATGATGAAACAAGCAACGACGAAACTGAGGATGAAGAGGATGATGATGAAAAAGAAAAGGATAGCAACAATTCGTTTGGGACGGCAGACCATGCCAGCATAGAAAACATTGCAGGGAAAAACGAAGACACAGAACAAAGAAGACACGCTACAACATACAACCAAATAGTGGAGAGAGATATGACGCCACGATTTGCGATCAGTTTTCGCGACGTGGAAGAGAGCATTCGAAGTTTCGACGGCACTAATACCATTCCAGTCGAAGTGTGGATAACAGAATACGAGGAACAGGCGACACTAATGAAATGGAATGATTTCCAAAGGTTTTTGTTCGCCAAAAAATCTCTAAAAGGAATCGCGAAATTGTTTGTATTGAGTGAAAGAGGTTTGAATTCATGGAATTCCCTCAAGCAGGCATTATTGTCAGAATTTAAGTCGAATGTAACCAGCAAGCAAATTCATGAGCAACTCGCGCAAACGAAACGAGGCAGCAATGAGTGTGTATTCGAATATTTCTACAAAATGAAAGACATTGCATCACGAGGAAGTATTGCAGACGACACATTTATCCAATATTTGATTGACGGCATAGATGGAAAAGGTGTGAATAAGACAATTTTGTACGGCGCAACAAATATAAATCAGTTTAAAGAAAAATTAAAGTGCTATAAAACAATTATGGAAAAAGAAAATCAAATGGAAAAAGAGACCTCGAAGCGAAATGAAATCAATATAAAAGAAACCGACAAAAAAGTCAAAGCATGAACAAAGATGATAAGAAAGAAGTGAAATGTTATAATTGCGGTGGTAAAGGTCACTTATCGAGTAACTGTCAAAATAAAGATAAAGGTCGAAAGTGTTTCAAATGCAATCAATTCGGGCATATTTCTAAAGATTGTAAAATTGAAAAGTTTGGTGCAACGTCAGTAAATACGCGTAGATTGCAGCCAAAACCCGATATCACACACAAAGAAGTCGCATTTGAAAATAAAAAGTGTATCGCGCTTTTTGATACGGGCAGCAAGTTCAACGTTATGCGGGAAGACTTTTATCGCGAGATTGGCAAGCGAAGTTGGAAAGGTGTAAAATTGTTCTTATTGGATTTGGCGATTGTGACTCTAATAGGATAAAACCAGTTGGAAATTTTAAACATGCTGTTCTAATTGACGATGGTATATTCTTGTTAGATTTTTATGTAGTACCAACCAGACTTATCGACGTGAAGCTAATTATTGGAGAAGAACTGTGTTTACTGGCGGAAATCGTTTTTAATAGAAACGGACTTCAAGTGCGCAATATGTCGAGCAATATGTCGAGCGGGGACGAACTAAATATAATGAAAATTTGTGCGGAAATTGACAATGACGTGATTGACATTAATGAAGCAGCAAGTGAATCTGCCAAAAAAGAAGTACGCGAACTAATAGACAATTATGTGCCAAACAAATCAAAAACAACAAATGTAGAGATGCGTATCGTATTAAAAGATGAGTCTCCTATATTTTCGCGTCCGCGCAGAATGGCGTTTACGGAAACGCGTATCGTCGATGAACAGATTGAAGAGTGGCTTAAAAATGACATTATCGAAGAATCTACATCGGAGTTTACAAGTCCAATAGTCTTTGTTAAAAAGCGAGACGGTTCGGCAAGGGTTTGTGTTGATTACAGGAGGATCAATAAGGTAACTGTCAAAGACCATTTTCCTTTGCCGCTTATTGAAGATCAACTAGACAGATTGCAAGAGGCCAAGATATTCAGCACGATTGATCTTAAGAATGCGTTTTTTCATGTGCCGGTTTCTGAATCTAGTCGGAAGTACACGTCGTTTGTAACTCAGCGAGGCCAATATCAATTTTTGAGAGTCCCGTTTGGATTTTCAAATTCACCAGGAGTTTTTCAGCGGCACGTCAATGCGATATTTCGACATCTGTCCAGCAAAGGTATTGCTTTACCCTACGTTGATGACGTGATTATTCCAGCACAGACAGAACAAGAAGCTATGAAGAATCTAAAGGAAGTTATCGAAACATGCAAAGAATTTGGCCTAGAATTGAACATAAAAAAATGCCACTTTCTGAAGACCCGTATTCAATTTCTTGGTCATATAATTGAAAACAGTAAGATTTATCCTTCAACAGAAAAAATAGATGCCGTATCAAAGTTTAAAATGCCACAATCACTCAAACAAGTAGAGAGTTTCTTGGGACTGACTGGGTATTTTAGAAAGTTTATCCCGAATTATGCAGGCATTGCTAGACCTTTAACGGAGTTGACAAAGAACAAGACAAAATTTAAATTTGATGTATATGAAGAGAATGCCGTTAATATCTTAAAAAAACTGTTGACGGAGAACCCAGTATTGAATATATATAATCAGACTTACGATACAGAAGTACACACAGATGCATCAATTGATGGTTTTGGTGCAGTTCTATTACAGAAATCGCCAGAAGACGGACAGCTACACCCGGTCTATTATATGTCCAAAAAGACTACTGATGCACAGCGGAAATATAGCAGTTACGAATTAGAGATTTTGGCAGTAATAGAAGCGTTAACCAAGTTTAGAGTGTATCTCTTAGGCATTCATTTTAAACTGATAACAGACTGCAATGCTTTTACAAAGACGCTGGAGAAACAAAACTTATGCACTAGGGTGGCGCGATGGATTTTGTTCCTGCAGGAGTACGATTATGCTGTGGAACATCGGTCAGGAACTAGAATGAAGCATGTCGATGCTCTCAGCCGCTACCCAATCATGATGATAACTGAAGACAGCATAAGCATCGCTTTAAAAGATGCACAGTCGAAAGATGAAAAGATTAAGGCTATTAAACAAATTCTGAACGACGAACAGAAGACTTACGACGATTATTTCCTGAAATCTGGTATGCTATATAGACTTGTACAGGACGAGGAACTTATGGTGGTACCCAATGACATGCAGAAATAAATTATCAGCCGTGCACATGATAGAGGTCATTTTGCAGCAAAGAAGACGAAGGATTTGATTTGTAGAGAATTCTACATACAAAATGTCGAAGAGAAGATTAAGAAATATATTGAGTGCTGTATTCCGTGTATTTTGATGAACCGAAAGAGAGGCAAGCAGGAAGGGCTACTACACCCACTCCAGAAAGAAGACGTTCCATTATACACTTATCATATTGACTTTTTGGGACCTCTGGATTCGACGCACAAGGACTACAAACATATCTTTGCAGTTATAGACTCATTCACGAAGTATTGCTGGCTGTATCCCACGAAATCGACTACCGCAAATGAGGTTATTGCGAAGCTTAGCAGTCAAAGTATTACATTTGGTAATCCAGCGTTTATAATCTCAGATAAGGGCTCCGCTTTCACCTCGCAAGACTTTGTTAAGTATTGTGACGACGAAGGAATTAAGCTGGTGAAGACGACGACAGGACTACCGAGAGTAAATGGTCAAGTTGAGAGACTGAATGCAATCATAATTTCAGTGCTCTCAAAACTGAGTATCGACGACCCCACGAAATGGTACAGGCATGTCAGCAAAGTTCAACAAGCTGTAAATTCAACATTTACGAGAAGCATTGATACGACACCCTTTGAAATGCTAGTTGGAGTTAAGATGCGGACAAAAGAAGACCTCCAAATACGGCAATTGATCAACAAAGAAGCAGCAACTATATTTAACGACGAACGCAGCGACCTAAGAGCAAAGGCAAAGGCTCAAATTGTGAAGCTTCAGAACGAAAATAAGAAGACGTATAATCTACGACGAAAACCTGCAAGACGATATAATATTGGTGACTTGGTTGCCATCAAACGTACACAGTTTGGTAGTGGCCTGAAATTTAAAGCAAAGTTTTTGGGACCCTACCAAGTTGTTGGAATCAAACATAACAATGTTTTTGGGTTTTTGGGACCCTACCAAGTTGTTGGAATCAAACATAACAATGCGTATGATGTTCAGAAAGTCGGAAACTGCGATGGCCCAAAGAATACCTCATCGTGCGCGGAGTACATGAAGCCATGGTCCATTGGCAACGACGACGACGACGACGACGACGACGACGACGACGACGACGACGCATTCGGGTCGAATGCTTAATCAGAATGGCCGAATGTGGGTTGGTGTACCACACAAAATACCAAATGAAGATAAGATCCCTAGACGACGAGCAACGATGATCCCATCACTAAAAAGAACGACGAACAACGATTATGCCATCACGAAGAAGACGACGAGCAAGAAGAGACAAGCAGAGAAATAAAACGACGGCGGTACCGAAAAGACGCAAAAACGACGACGGCCGCAGAGAAGAAGAATAAAACGACGCAGAATAAAGAATACATTTATCCTAAATTTATCAAACATTAAATACAAATTAATTATTAAACCTAAAGTAAATAAAAACCCCACATATATACAAATATATACCACTCACTGTCGTGTCTCGTTGACGATGCATTGGGAACGGTGAAGGCGTTTCAGATCTCCACAGTTGTTTGACATTCCCAGCACAACAGAAGCTTCTGCTTCATGCCTTAGGTCCCTCATTGACACGGTATCAGCCATCTATTCCTCTCTGCAGTCGTTAGGAAGTGAAAAAGACATAAATAGCGCGATGCTAATTCACATAGCGCTGTCTAAAGTAGATCCCACACCGAAGTCTCGGTTCGAAGAGCAACTGGATTACGATAAGCTACCGTCTTGGTCCGAGTGCGCAGCCCAGTTGAATCGGCGCTATCAGCATCGAGCTGCCGAAGAGTCAACACGGAATAAGGGAACAACTAAACAAGAGACAAGTAAAGGACCCACTAAATCGTCATTTTCATGTGCAAAAACGGATAGGCGAGCTGATTCGAAATGTAGCTGGTGCACGCGGGGAATCATACCAAAAGCAATTGTCAATCGTTTAGTGCTCTTCTTTTTCTTCAACGGTTCGACATCACCAAGCAACTCCGACTGTGCATAAATTGTTTGAAGCCAGGTCATACAGTGACGAGGTACAAGACGAGTCGAGTGTGCTCTAAGCCCCATAACACTCTGCTTCATAGATACGGAGTAGAGCCACAGCAAAATGGGCCTAGTTCTGTGCCAGTAGAACATTCGTCATCGTCTGAGCCTCAGACAGCTTATTCTAGTTACGTTGCTAGTGCTGACCAAGTTATTCTTGTTACTGCTGTTGGAAAGGTGTAAGATCGGTCCGGACAATTTCAGTGTGCACGGGCACTTCTAGATTCCGGCTCCCAAATTAATTTTATATCCGACGATCTAGCCCAGCGCTTACGACTCCGCCGTGATGATTCGTGCCTTAATATCACAACTGTTGGAAAAAACTCTTCCGTCATAAGGCACAAGATTCATACTTCTGTCCAATCTCGTATCCACGCTCACAACTTTGATTCCGATTTTTGGGTGTTAAGGTCGATTTCCACATACCAACCCGATCATGTTGTCAATTTCGCCCAATGGAAGATAGCAACAAACCTGCAGCTGGCAGATCCGCATTTTTATAAGCCTGCTAAGGTTGACTTATTGATAGGGGCAGAAACCTTTTTGAGTTAATGTGTGTAGGCCAATTAAAGGCAAGTTCCGAACATCCATCAATCCAGAAAACATTGTTGGGATGGATTGTATCAGGAAAATATAAGGATGCTGTATGCAATATCGCTGGTGGTAGCGATCATTGTTCTCTCGACTCTCTGGTGGAGCGCTTTTGGGAATTGGAACAGGTCCCAGAGAAGTCGAAGGCTGTATATACAGCTGAACAATTGGCTTGTGAACAAAACTTCAAGCAGACTACGCAGGCTCGAGTTGGGCCGTTTTGAAGTGGGGCTGCCATTTAAAGTAAATCCCAACGTGTTGGGTTTCTCGTTCGAGACGCCAAAACGCCGCCATCTATCCCTAGAACGCAGACTTGCACGAGATCAGTATTTGCATGATCTGTATATGAAGTTTATGAAAGAGTATCTCATCCTTGGCCACATGTTATTGCTTCCAGGCATTCCTCCAAGACGACATCACTACATTCCACATCAATGTGTCCAGAGACCTGATAGTAAAACCACCAAGCTACGCGTCGTTTTCGATGCATCAAAACCATAGCTCGCAAATAACTGTTAACACTTTCGGCGTGTCTGATAAAAACCTCTCATTGACGGACACATTGAGAAAATGGACTGAAAAGACCCCATCAAATCTGTTTTTGCTCAACTCGCTCTTCGCTCAAGCAAAGACCGATTTTTTTTCACTTCTCTTTTGTTCCTGTTCTTCACTGAACATCTTGCCGCGAGCAAACGAACA